>NC_092712.1:176640407-177265407 GCF_047496885.1 Scyliorhinus torazame
TACTCTAAGTAAACTAACATTCACTATCTAGGCCAGGCTAGTTCTGATCAACGTGTAGAAGATGTTGAATGATTTGTACACCCTGACTGTCACTACAGTTGTCACCAGTGGAAAGAGGCAGAGTGTTTTATAGTTGGAAGACCCCTCTGGTGTTCTGCCGGATGATTGGTCGTGTTCTGTTCTGTATGTTGATTGGCTCACCTGGGTATCTGTCACTGCCTGCTTTTACCTCATGATATGCATGGGTGCATATTATGACATTCCCCCTTTTTAAAAAAAAATTGTTGGCTGCTTAGAGCATGTACGACATATTTACAAAAGTAACTATACACAGCAATTGGTGAGTGAATGGATATGTACATGTAAGGTGTCTAACGTGCAGAAACATAACAGTATATCTACACAAAATAACTATTTATAAGTCCAGTCATTGGGGCTGTCGTTAGATTCTTGTGGACCGCCTGAGAGGTGGAGGCGGGGATGATGGTGTCTTGACAGGTTGGCATGCAGCCAGATTGGTGGCCTCGTGGAACGAGGTGTCCGGATAAGGCAGAACAACGTCTGGGAACGTGAGATCCGGTGGTGGGCAGGCAAGTTTGTGTAGTGCCCTTCTGTTGCGCCGGACAATAGATCCATCGCCATGGGCAGCACGGTAGCATTGTGGATAGCACAATTGCTTCACAGCTCCAGGGTCCCAGGTTCGATTCCGGCTTGGGTCTCTGTCTGTGCGGAGTCTGTACATCCTCCCAGTGTGTGCTTGGGTTTCCTCCGGGTGCTCCGGTTTCCTCCCACAGTCCAAAGATGTGCAGGTTAGGTGGATTGGCCATGATAAATTGCCCTTAATGTCCAAAATTGCCCTTAGTGTTGGGTGGGGTTACTGGGTTGTGGGGATAGGGTGGAGACCTTGGGTAGGGTGCTCTTTCCAAGAGCCGGTGCAGACTCAATGGGCCGAATGGCCTCCTTCTGCACTGTAAATTCTATGATAATCTATGAACCACAAACGACCTGGGAGCAGCTTGTCGAACAACAACAGCTGGAGCTGATCAGCCTCCAACAGGCAACTTGATGCGAACAGCGTCCTTCGGAGAGAGCACGGGCAGATCAGCAGCATGAGCATCATATGTCAGCTTCTGCTGGGCTCTGATCTGCTGCATCTTTTGCAGCACTGGAAGGTGATCCAGGTCAGGTACATGAATGGCCGGAACAGTCATCCTCTGGATCCTTGATGGGATCAGGTTCCAAATCCAGCAGCCCTTGCTGCACACTTCGAATGCGTCTGCATTGGAACTGGGATCGCTGGCCCCCGATCGGAGGTGCAGACCTGCACAAAGCCGCATAATGGCCAAGCATCTTGCAGTCGAGACATCGCCTGCTTCTTGCAGGGCATTGCTTTAAATGGGCAGTGCCGCAGTTTAGGCATGTCATCACGTCGACGTCATGGCGCTCGGTGCGTCGTCGCACATGCACAGTGCGGTCAGCCGCCACTCGTACCTGCGCAGTATAGTTTCCGGCCGCTTCGTTCTCCCGACCGTGGTGCGTGCATGCGTGGGACCCCTGGAAAAGCACGCTAAATGGCCCCCTTCATCGATGCTCAGGCGCCACATTTGGGTGATAGTCTGTACACACTCAGCCTCGTGGGAGGCAAATTGGTCCTGCTCTGCCGACTTAAGGCGGGAATAGCGACTTTTCGCCTGTTCGTGGACTTTGCAAGTCTCGATGGCCACTGGCAGGGTCATATTTTTTTATTTTTAGGAGCTGCTCCCGCAGGGCATCGGAGTGGACACCAAACACGATCTGATCAGTGTCACCGTAGTTGCAGGATTGTGCTAGAATACAAAGATGAGTGAGAAAAGACTGGAAAGGCTCATCCTTACCCTGAAGGCGCTGCTGGAAGACATAACTCTCGAAGCTTTCGTTCATCTCAATCTCACAGTGACTTTCGAATTTGGCCAGGACGGTCTGGAACTTGGTCTTGCCCTCACCGTCGGCAAAAGTGAGCGAATTGAAGATTTGGATGGCCTGGTCTCCCGCAGTTGACAGTAGCAGCGTGATTTTTCGGGCATAGGACGCACTTTCGAGGCCCAAGGCCTCAAGGTATAGACTGAATTTCTGCTTGAAGACCCGCCAATTGGCACTAAGGTTCCCGGAGATCCGGAGCTGTGGAGGTGCCTGGATCTTTTCCATACTGCCGGAAGGCAGTTGCTGGTCGTCTGTGAATTTTCCAAGGTAAATTACTTAGAAGCAGTAGCCACTGCTGGTATCATGTCGTGTTATTCACCCTGGGGTAACACGGACTGCAACACGATGCAGTTAAATGATCAAGCACACACTAAACGTAGGCGTTGGTTCAATAAGATTTATTGAACTTCAGTAACGAAGCACACAGCTGCCTGTGGGTTGACTCTCTACTACTCTAAGTAAACTAACATTCACCATCTAGGCCAGGCTAGTTCTGATCAACGTGTAGAAGATGTTGAATGATTTGTACACCCTGACTGTCGCTACAGTTGTCACCAGTGGAAAGAGGCAGAGTGTTTTATAGTTGGAAGCCCCCCTCTGGTGTTCTGCCGGATGATTGGTCGTGTTCTGTTCTGTATGTTGATTGGCTCACCTGGGTGTCTGTCACTGCCTGCTTTTACCTCATGATGTGCATGGGTGCATATTATGACAGTGAGCTGTCTTCTTGAACTGCTGCAGTTCCTGCACACCCACAGTACTGTTAGGCAGGAAACTCTAGGATTTTGACCCAGTGACAGTGAAGGAACAGCAATGTATTTCAAAGTCAGGATGCTGAGTGACTTGGAGGAGAACCTTCAGGCGGTGGTGTTCCCAGGCATCTGCTGTTCTTGTCCTATATAGTAGCGATCATGGGTTCGGAACATGCTGGCTGAGGGAACCTGGAAGTTCCTGCAGTGCATCTTGTAGATGGCTGCTGCTATTCATGTGAGGGATTAAACATTTGTGGAAGGGGTAGCAAACAAGCAGGCTGCTTTGGCCTGGATGATGTCAAGCTTCTTGTTTGTTGTTGGAGCTGCATTCATCCAGGCAAGTGGGAAGTATTCCATTACACTCCTGACCTGTGCCTTGCAGAGGATGGACAGGTTTTGTTGGGGCGGGGGGGATGGTCAGCAGGTGAGTTACTCACTGCAGGATTCCTAGCCTTTGACCTACTCTTGCAGCCACAGCATTTATATGGCTAGTTCAGATCAGACTCTGGTCAATGTTAATCCCCAGGGTGTTGATTGTGGGGATTCAGCGATAGTAATGCCATTGAATGTCAAGGTGCAATGGTTAGATCCTCTCTTGTTGGAGATGGTCATTGCCTGGCACTGATGTGGCACGAATGTTACTTGCCACTTATCAGCCCAAGCCTGAATATTGCCCAGGTCTTGCAGCATTTGGACATGAACTGCTTCAGTATCTGAGGATCACGAATGGTTCTGAATATTTTGCAGTCATCTGCTAACGTCCGCACTTCTGACCTTATGATGGAAAGAAGGTCATTGATGAAACAGCTGGAGGTGGTTGGGCCTATGACACTACCCTAAGAAACTCCTGCAGTGATGTCCTGGAGCTGTGATGATTGACCTCTAAGCACTACAATCATCTTTCTTTGTTCCAGGTATGGTTCTAATCATGCCAAAGACGAAAACAATGATTCACCCCACATGTAAAGTGTGAATAAACCTGAATAATAATAATCTTTATTATTGTCACAAGATGGCTTACATTAACAGTGCAATGAAGTTACTATGAAAATCCCTTAGTCGCCACACTCCGGTGCCTGTTCGGGTATACCGAGGGAGAATTCAGAACGTCCAAATGACCTAACAGTACATCTTTCGGGACTTGTGGAAGGAAACTGGAGCACCCAGAGGAAACCTACGCAGACACGGGGAGAACGTGCAGACTCCGCACAGACAATGATCGAAGCCAGGAATCGAACCTGGGACCCTGGTGCTGTGAAGCAACAGTGCTAACCATTGTGCTACCATGCCGCCCATAAGGAAATCTTGAAGGTGAGCTCCAAGAAATTGAAGAAATATAGGTGATCGGCAGAGTCACAAAGCTTGCAGACAGGGTAAGTTCCATCAAGGTAATTGAAGCCAAATGGATGGCTAAGAATTTCCCTGGATCGTGGAATGTGAAATCTGATGAGAAATCTTTGCTGTTGACAACATTCGACATATGCTTTGGTCAATGCAAATTCCTGTACCTACTTGTTGATCTTAAAGAAAGTAGTCAAGACATGCCGATTCATAAAGAGCAGTCAGCATAGCTGATGATATCCAGATCTATGGTGTTGATTAAAAGGATCATGAGCCCCTTCTACATGAAGCCATGGAAAGAACCAGGAAGGTTGGGATCAAGCTGAATGGAATTTCTTTGGAGTGATGTACACACCTGACTGAGTCAAGTTGAGTCCTGAAAAAGTCACAGCAACCTCAGAGGTGGAAGCTGTAAGAGAGAAGAAAGAGTTAAGAAGTTCCTTGACTTGATCCAGTATTTGAGTCATTTTATACACATAGGAGGACACACAGCAAACCTACATAAGCTGATGAAAGATGTTGAGTAACAGTGGTCAGAGAGGAGTTTCAACAAACTCAAGTAGTATGCAAGGGGGAAGTTTATCATCCTATAACAAAAAGGAACCTGTTACTCGATCAGTAGATGCTCCTACAAAAGGACTGGGATTAGCCCTGATATGAGCGAAAACCAACAGTATTCACTTTGAAAGCTCTAACCTCAGTTGAGACAGATACACCAGCATAGAAAGAGAGCTTTTAGTAGTTATGTATGGATGTGGGAAATTCCATAGAAATCTCTATGGGAGAAAATTCATATTGGAAAATGATCACTGTCTACAAGAAAAATCTTTGTAGAACAGCAGCAAGACCGCTGAGATTACTCTTGAAGCTTCCGAGTTACAATTTCAGTCTGAAATACAAGCCAGGAAGAGAAATGGTATTAACAGGTGCCCTATCTCATCTGTCACCACAGGAGAGACATGAGATAAAGGGCTGGATTCTCCGATTTTGAGGCTATGTCTGGAGGAAGTGTCTAGTTTTACAATGACAAAGTCGGCGCCACCCCCAACCGATGCTTCGCCCAGTGGGGGGCTAGCAACCATGCCACCTAAATCCTCCGGCGTTCCCGACATAAACGGCCAGAGAATTGCTGGATCCGTGGCTGCGCATGCGCACGGCGACGAGCTGCAGCGTTCGCGCCGTACAACATGGTGTGGACCCAGCCGGCCAAATAGTGTCCCCCTGGACACCCACTCAACACCCCCTGGACACCCCCCACCAGTTCCCCCAGCCTTCGCCAAAGCCCTCCCTGCCAGCAGCATGGCTCCCGCCCAACTGTGGCGGCCCTGGACACAGTCCGCAGCCGCCACGCCGGGTTTAAGAAAACTCAGATCACATGCGATCCGCGTGTTCGGAAACTCGGCCCATCGGGGGCGGAGCATCGGGGGGAGGACCTCAAAGCGACGCGCTGCCGCCGATATGGAGGAGCGGAGCATCCAAAAAATGCCGCCGACCCCGATTTGGTCGCAAATGGGGATTCTCCGCCCGATCGCTAAATATGATTTCACCGTCGGGCAACGGAGAGTCCCACCCAAAATACCTGGGTATAAAGATCCATCACCTAGAGAATGTAACACCATTGAAACTGAGTCAAACTAGAGATGAGACCAGCAAAGATGAAGACTAACAGATGCTGCATCAGTAAGTAGTCCAGGGATCTCCTGATGAGATACAGCAAACATAGACTGCAATATGGCAGTTCTGGTCTATCAGAGATGACATCTCACTAGAAGATGGTGTTCTGCTCGCCGAATCCAGAATGATCAGACCCCCAAAAATGCAGGTAGAACGTCTGTGGAAGATACACGAAGGCCACATGGGAATGGGGTAGTATAAGCTCAGAGCAGCATTAGCTGCGTATTGGATATACATCTATAAATACATTGAAAATGTTGTCCACTTGCAGTAGAGGCCTGAAGTATAGAAATGTACAGCAGAGAAAGGAGATGATAGTATATCCAAACCATGGCATACTGTGGAAGCCACACACAATCAAGAATGGTATCTCACAGTTACAGACTTAAAATTGACTTTTATCCGACCGGTGAAAGATTTGAGAGCTCAGTAGTATGAGTGCAGTTTGCTGAGCAAACAATTCCTGAGAGGAATATGTGACAATGGAATCTAAATCACAGTCAGAAAATTTACAGAATTCACTGAACAGTATGGGTTCAACATCATCACTTCATGACCCAAGGGTTTATAGAAAGACAATTCCAGATGGTCAAGGCGGCAAGATACTTCCTAGAAAACAGGTCATAACATCCAAACTCCCCACTGCCGGATTTAGGGGTACCCCAAAGATGCACTGAAGAACCTCTCTCGGAACTTCACAGGTAAACATTTGCATGGCAATTAGCCAAAAGGAAGACTGCCATTGGGCAATTTCCCCGTGCTGGGAACCATCCGAAAATGCAATTTAAATCACAAACTTCAGATTGTTCTGTCATTGGTTACCTGGAAAAAAGTTAGAAGAATTAAAACCTCTTCTAACTTCTGGTATCTATTGTAAACATGCATGGGACTCCTCCCCATAGTATCTCCCAACACACCAAACCCCAACACGGGTCCGACTCGACCTCAACCCCGACCTCCAATACCTGATGCAGGCCCCAAACCGTGCAATTTGCAAGACTAGGTAACTGCATTAAATTGTTCTAATTCCTGCAGGCCATTTCTTTCCGATACTGCTGGGAAGAAACAATTCACTGACACACAGGCAAAAAAAGATCAACACTTTAACAAACATGCTCAATCACTGCCCGAGTTGCTGAAAGGACAAACTGTATATGCTGGAGCCAATATTGAAAACCTGGAAGCCAGCAAAAGCTATTGTTGAAGCTGAGACTCCAAGGCCAGACTTCACAGAGGCTGAAACAGGTGAGCAAATGAGAAGATGTGAGTCAATATTCAACCTACATCTGAAGTGGAAAAGTAGAAAAGATCATCAACACCAGCAGCATCACTAACCAGCGAGAGGACATCAACAATGTCACCAGCAAGTAACACATTAGTGACATCAAACACAATTCCTATAATACAAGGAATAACACACAAAACATCACCTATGCAGTGTGCCAACTAAACACTGAGAGTGATGAATGCCAAATCAACAAGATGGGGCATGACATCCTACCACCAAAGCAATACTGACAATAATATTTAGAGAAAAAGTAACAAGCTATAACAGACTCTAAAGGTGTTCAGCTTTGTTATATAAGTCAATTGTTAATCGTTTTTAGTTAGATAATATAAAAAGTTAATGATTGGAACAGTTTTATTGATACAGACGGATTATTTTAAAGAAGGAGGTCATATTGTTATATTGTTCGTCAAGAGCTAGGAACTGATTGTTAGGTGAATGCACATCTGGGGTGCTACATGTATTGCTGCACTTCAGGCAGGTGTTGAGCAACAATGTATCAGTGCAGGAGCCTGACATGATGGCCAGAATTCTCCAGCTTTAGGATTCTCTTTTCCTACTGGCAGTGCATCCCCGCCTGCGGGTTTCCCGGTGGCTTCAATGGAACTGGAAATAAGATTTCAGAAATTCAAATATTTAATTTTGAAGAAGATGGATATGAATTTAGGATATAATTCCATATTCAAAGGCTTCGAAAAGAAGGTTACAGATATCGTGATAATTTGCGAAGATAAAGGGGTTAAATTATCATTTTTGAGGATAGGGTGACGACAGTGATTTTGAAAGGGAATGGAGCAGTATCCGAGGAGAGGGAATTATGTTGATCTTTTAATTTTCCAGTCCTTCCCATTTTGTGGCGCATTTGCTGCAAACTTTTGTTGCATCTAGAATTCTAGCCCCATGGTTGCTAGTATGAGTCTGAAATGATATTTGTGTTGCACATGCACTTTTCTGTTGCTGACCATGCCAGATGCCCTTTTGGGCAGATCATTATGTGCAGAGCAGGCAGATCATGTCATAACTCAGCATGTATTGATTTTACTCTATTAGAAGTGCCATTTTCAAACTCAACACTTCAGCCAAGGCCTTCTATAACCTCACACATCAACAGCAGGAAGGAACCCACATGCACTATTTAAAGGGATCATCAACTACATTTATCTTAGTTGCTGATCGATCTCTGCTCACTGTTGTTAAGTTAACAGAAGTATTTTGGTAGTTTGTAGTGCAACTTGAAGTTGGTGAAGCCTATAGGTAGTAGTGTGGCACATGGCGAAGAACTTGGTTCTTAATTTAAGAGTCCTGTTCACAGCTTTTGCTTCTGGTCATGGATGTTGTGATTTGTATCACCCTTGGCCTGCAGCTTGACAAGGAGAATGGGGGTGAAGTTTTACATGAGGAGAACAATCTGCTCAAAGGGGGAAAAAGGAAGAGTCAGGAAAAGGACTCTCAGCAGAAAGCTTTGTCCACCCAGGTTCTTCTGAACATTTTTCTTCTAACTGAACGTCTGCGCTGAGCAGTGCCCGCGAGATCTCCAATTCACTCAGGATGTGCTCCCTGAAATCTGCCACTTGTTCCAGGAGACAAGCAGCTTCTAAGTAGCATGATGGCATTACAAATAATTTTTTAAAATATATATTTATTAAAGTTTTACATTTTGACAAACAGAACAAAATCACAAGAATGAAAGTACAACAAGTAAAACAAAAGGCTCAGTGTACATGGACAAGAGGGGGACAGGAAAACAGCAGTATAACGAGCTTGATACAATGATTGGACATAATTTGATGCCTCCATAAGCCCAACCAGAGAACAAGGGAGAAACAGGATAAGGCCATAAAAACAATGTTAAAATGCTGCGCACCTTCCCATTCAGCGATTGCTCGCAATGGCCACGAGAGTTCAGGGTAAATTTTTTGCGTCGTGTTTGGGTTTGCCTCAATATATAACCCCTCTCAAGCAGTGCCAGGGGCACCAATGACACAGCTCAACCTCCTCTCCTCGGGTACTAGACTCATCTGCACCTACACAGGAACCAATCAACTTTATATCCACCCTTAGAAAAAGAAGAAACATACAACGAAAAAATAGGGAAACCCCAATTCTAAAAGGGTGTTACATATACAGCACACAACGCAACATAACCGCAGTCTCAGACCCAGTATAGAACCAACATCATTCCATTCATTTATACAGAGAGGACCAGCAGCAACATGTATAGATTGAGTGCCGTCAACACATTCCAAGAAAAACAAAAAGGAAGAAGTAGAACTACCAAGAGTGGATCACAGGATAACATAGGAATGGGAGTAAGCCACTCAGCCCCTCGAGCCTGTTCTGCCATTCAATGAGATCATGGCTATCTGTGGCCTAACTCAATATACCTGCCAATGGCCCATATCCCTCAATATCTTTGTTGAACAAAAACTGATCTATCGCAGATTTAAATTAACTGATCTAACATCAATTGCCATTTATGGAAGTGTTCCAAACCTCGATCACCCTTTGTGTGTAGAAATGCTTCGTAACATCCCCCCTGAATGGCTTGACCCTAATTTTTTGACAATGCCACCTAGTTCAAGAATCTCCAACCAATGGAAACAGTTTATATTTATCTACCCTGTCGTTTCCTGTTAATATCTTGAAGACTTCTATCAGATCACCCCTTAACCTTCTAAATTCATAGAACCATAGAATCCCTACAGTGCAGAAGGAGGCCATTCGACCCATCAAGTCTGCACCTCTGAAAGAGCACCCTAACTCATCCCATCCTCTTCCTGTAACCCCATAACCACACTTAACCTGCCTATCCCTCAACACTAAGGGGCAATTTAGCATGGCCAATCCACCTAACCTGCACATCTTTGGACTGTGGGAGGAAACAGGCGCTCCCAGAGGAAACCCACAGGGAAAAAGTGATAACTCCACACAGACAGTGACCGAAGGTAGGAATTGAACCCGGGTCCCTGGCGCTGTGCGGCAGGATTGCTCACCAATGTGCCATCATGCTGCCCATGACACCAACAATTCTGGAGAAAACAGGCCTAATTTGTATAAAATCCCCTCATGATTTAATGCCTGAAGTACAAGTATCTTTCTTGTAAACCTACATTGCATTCCCTCCAAGGCCAAAATTTCCTTCCTAAGGTGTGGTGCCCAGATCTGTTCACAGTAGTCTAAGTGGGATCTAACCAGCATTTTGTAAAGCTGCAGCATTATTTCTGCGTACTTATACCGTAGTCCTCTAGATATAAAGGCCAGCATTCCATTAGCCTTCTTGACTAATTTCTGCACTTATTAGAGACATTTTAAAGATCTATGCAGCTGAACCCCCAGTTCTCTTGGGACATCTACTGAATTTAGCTTCATACCATTTAGAAAGTATCCTCATCTATCCTTTTTTGTTCCAAAATAAACAACCTCACACTTGCTTACATTGAAATCCATCTGCCAGTTTTGCCCATTCATCTAGTCTATCAATACACCTTTGTAATTTTATACTGTCATCTACATTGTCTACAATTCCACCAGACTTTGTATCATCTGCAAATTTGGAGCAATTACTTTCTCTGCCATTATCCACGTCGTTAATAAATAATGTGAACAACTGAGGCTCTAACACAGATCCCTAAGGGCACCATCAGTCAAATCCTACCAATCTGAGTAACTATCTATTATCCCTACTTTCTATCTCCTACCGCTCAACCAATTTCCCAGCAATTTAGGGGAGGCAGTGGTGTTGTGGTATTGTCACTGAACTAATAATCTAGAGACCCAGGGTAATGCTCTGGTTCGAATCCCACCAGGGCAAGTTGTGGAATTTGAGTTCAATTTTTAAAAAAATCAGAAATTAGAATTCTAATGATGACCGTGAAACCATTATCGATTGTCATAAAAACCCATCTGGTTCATTAATGTCCTTTAGGGAAGGAGATCTGTCATCCTTACCTGGTCTGGCCTACATATGACTCCAGGCCCAGGCAATGTGGTTGACTCTTAAATGTCCTCAGGGATGGACAATAAATGCTGGTCTGGCCAGCGACACCCAGATCCCATGAACGAATAAAGAAAAAGAAGTCAGTAATTTGCCCTCAATTTCATGGGTTTCTACCTTCGTTAACAGTCTCCTATGTGGGACTTTATCAAATGCCTTCTGGATGTCATGTAAACAACATCCATAGACATTCCCCTATCACCACTTCAAAAAATTCAATGAGTTTTGGCAGGCATGACCTACCTGTCATGAATCCATGCTAGCTCTCCCTGATTGACTGTGAATTTGAGAATTGTTCAATTACCCTATCCTTCATTATAGACCCCAACAACTTCCCTATCACAGTTGTTAGGCTAACGGCCTGAAATTCCCTGATTTTGAACTTCTACACGTCTTAAAAAGCAGAATGACATGTGCAATTTTCCAATCCAGAGGAAATTCTGAATCTAGGGAACTCTAAAAGATTAGTTACAGCATCTACAATGTTCTCCCCTAATTTCTTTAACACCCTCGGATGGAAACCGTCAGGTCCTGGGGATTTGTCACTCTTTCGTTCAATGAATGTTCTTGGATCAATGGATCAGGACCTCCACGGCGGGTCCTTATTCTCACGGTCCATCAATCATTAATGAAGAGGAGAACAACCTGCTCATTCAAACAAGAAAGTATCCTGATCATTATGGGGCAACAGGATGTCAATCAAAGTACAACTCGGCTCAACACCAGGTCCCCGTGCACCAAAGAAGCAAACCCCAGCATCTCAGGATGTCCCTACTAAGTGCCTTCGAGAATGGACATCCCAAGAAGGAGGCAACTGGATACCAACCACAGCACTGGACCAGACCTAGCCCAGCACATTCTGACACACAGGAATCAGGACCTCCAGCACACCCCAAACTACACCCCAACCAATCCTGCACCTTACCAACCACACTCAGGACAGTGCATCACCCCCATTTATACTAAATAAAAGATTATTCCAGCCCCAGCAGGGGAGACCCCATCACTGAAGAGAAGGAGAATCATCAAGACATACAACAATTGGGTGTCCAGGGAGGGTGGGTAGGTCAATCCCTCCCTCCCACTCGGTACAATTGTGGGAAATTCTCATAGGCCACCCAACTAGACCAGGATTTATAACTGTATACTTCTCACCCAGATGAATGGAAAAATAAAGAACACCCTAAGGGAAGAATGCCAAAGCTAACTTTGGAATATTAGCCACTGCCCCATACTGCACGCCATCACAAGAAAGATATTAAGGGAAATGACAGAGCTGCCTCAACAGAGACACAAACACGGTTTCCACATGGGAACTCCAACCACAACAAAGAGGACACTCAAAAATCCACCATACAAGGAGGGCGCCTAACTCCCCCATCAAACCTACCTTCACACGAGGGAAGGGCTCCAACAATGTAGAGGCATGGCGAACAATCTCTCTCTTCAACAAATCAGTTAAGGATTGACCAAACCCAGCTACGTGTGCGCTGCTACTGAATTCCTCTTATTCTAATAGCTGTAAAGAAAAAAGACCCAACAAAACACTCCAACCTCAAAGGAAGGTCAGAAAGAACCCAGTCCTCTGTAGGATACATAATCTGCCCAGGCCATTGAAGGAGACAAGCATGGAATCTTAAATTCAAAGTAATAAAAAATAAAGACCTAATGCGGTTAGCTCTAGCAGGGCTGGATATCCTTAATCTCAGCTAACCCTACCTCCCAGCTCCACATCAACCAACCATCCATCATCACACTGCCATGGCTCCACTCTTCTTCATTGTGAATGAAGTAAGAGAAATCCAAAAAGTAATCTCTCCCCATTACCACAAGGATTACTGCACATAAAATAAGAAAGGAGTAAAACTGTGCACAGGCCACATTTCACATAATTGACTTAGACATACAACATAGAGTGCAGAAGGAGGCCATTCGGCCCATCGGGTCTGTCAAAACCCACTTAAGCCCTCACTTCCACCCTATCCCCCTAACCCAATAACTCCTGCTAATCTTTTATGGACACTAAGGGCAATTTATCATGGCCAATCCACCTAACCTGCACATCTTTGGACTGTGGGAGGAAACAGGAGCACCCGGCGGAAACTCACGCAGACACGGGGAGAACGTGCAGACTCCGCACAGACAGTGACACAGCAGGGAATCGAACCTGGGACCCTGGCGCGGTGAAGCCACAGTGCTAACCACTAAACTACCGTGCTACACACTTAATATGGCTTTTACTAGAACAGGATAACAGGTGGCTCTCACACACCCTAGCAGGAGAAACGACAACAAGTAATCCACAACATAATGAAAAGGGAGTAATGTCCAGGAATACTGAAGAATTGCAGGCTAATAACACCATCTATGTTGCTTGAAAAGGCCAAAGACGTGACAGGATCATCAAACACTCCTCAGGTTCTCTTGTGGATACCAACGAACGAAGCACCTTCACTTCCACCATGTCACCGCCCAACGCCCAAGCGATCCACAGACTAGATTTGCCACATCGACTCCCCATGTCGAGAACAGGCTAACATCGGGCCAGTGGTTAAGGAGGGGGTGGGGGGGCAACCCACCCCAGACCTTGAAGACCGGATACATTGTGGTCAGTTGAACCTGATATGCCCAATCTCCAGAATAAGGTTACTAAAGCTTGACTATCAATTTTCAAACTCAATCGGAACTCGCCTCCCACTTCTCGCCATGGACCAAGCTCATGGACACTCCTTGTCCAGCCCCTACCTCCTGAACGCATCAGAATAGACGACACATCATGTAGTAGGATCTCCGCGGGCCCTTACCAGGGAAAGCGCTCTATCGAATACAAGGATTCTCTCCTGCACCCCCACCATTCTCCCAAGGATACCTTGCAATATTAAAAATGAGCTCTAAAGATCTGCATAACAGAGCTGAGATCCTCATTGAGAACTGCATTCTCAATGGCAGCCATCATCCCGATGCACAGAGCACCACCGAGGCGAAGGCACGCTCACCAACAAAGATGCCACTGCAAGCTGGACCCCAGCCCACTCAGACTGCCATGGCCAAATGAGGATTCTCTTTGATTTAACTCTGCTCCTCATTGCAAAACTCCAATCAGGATCAACCAGGGACATAGTGCAAGACATATATCTAAAAAAATAAAAGACCATTATGAAATGTGCACCAGACGTAAAAGATGAGCAGAGCCAGAGTCCGTGAAAAAGCAGCTGCTCACATCATGGGATGCCGAGCATTGTAAATAACTTTAAAACTGATCATAGCTTTCAACTACTTCGTGTGGGCTCCATCCAGGCTGGAGTAGATGATTTTGTAGTTTGTCACTTATTGTCTTAGAAGGCACTGATGCGCTGTCTGCTACGAAAGGGAAATTCATTTCATACACTCTTTTCTGAGAAAAACAGGCAGAATAAACATCTGGTTTCATCCGGATATCAGGTTTCCCACTAGTGCAGTGTGCAGGTAAATTCAGAGATGCAGTGTAACTGCAAAGGGTCCAGTCTCTCAACAGCCAGCTGATGTGCGACCATATTCACATCATTATGCAGGTCAATACCTGATATCCTGACAGCAGCCATGATGCGTTGTCCTGAGCTAGTCCAGTGTACAATCAATCTTTGAGCCATAATGACAAATCCTGTGGTGGCTACTAAGCGACAAGGGCTTCCTGCTTACATCTGGTTCGTAATTTCAATGTGCAAGCATTGCCAACATTCTTATAATAAGTCATGTTGGCATAGAAAATGCCACCAAGCAGAGATCTGGGGTGTATAAGAATGATTTGGCCTTCTGGACTAGCTGCTCTGGAAAAGCCTTACATCACAGGCCAGAGTGTATCTCATCATTTGTTATGGTTTGCTGCAACCTCAGCATTGTATTGGCACACCCCCTAACACCAAGTATAGAGAAAGTGGCTAAAGAAGAAAAAAACAAGTAAGAGGAAGTGGGACGAGGCAACCAACAGCCCATCTCCATCTAGGCTGTTTGTGATTGGTTCATCTGACTGCGGTTCCAGTGAATGCAACCTGAATTTCCCATTCACTAACAGCTCCATACGTAATCTTTCTTTTATCACTGACAATCACTTTGCCCTGCGCTGAAATAAAAGCAACCACTTAACAAATATTCCAAAATATTTTTATCGAGCAACCATCCAATTACTTACCCTTGTGCATTCCCTGGTCTCTGCCTCATGGGTGCCTTTACCTAGCCTAATGCTCCTATGCAGTGCTACCCCAGGGTTGCAGTATGGGTTTTGGAAGGCACTGACCTACACTGAAGGAGAATGCAGCTGTGGGACTAAAAGACCTGGCTTTGGAGTGCACCAGGATTCTAGATTGGCTGGTGACAGGCAACAGTAAAGGCTCTGGTGGAATGACAATGGCGTGAGGACAAATGCTATTAAACTGACCCAGGGCAGAAGGCACATTTAAAGATATGCCAGACTTGTTCGGTCTTGTACCCGTCATTTCCTAAACATCAATGATTTTTCCTCCTAGGAGCTTGCCCCAATAAAGACCTCACCCAGTCGTCTGGAGGAAAACTGTTTCTCTGGTGAGATGGGACTTGTGCTACCTTCCTCTCCTCCACTTCCTTCCCCCACCCCGCTCCCATTGGCTACAGGCTATTTATGCCCATCGTCACATCAAGTGCAGGTCCTGCCTTGAGAATATCCTTGAAAATACGCACAGTGTCAGTATCTGAGGTGGTGGTTGCTAGTCTGACATTGAGTGAAGATGTTACGTCTTTATCATTTGTCTTTTCTTCCCCTTCCATTTCACACTTCTACACCACTGCCTGGCCAGGTGGCAGTTCTTGGGGATCTGAAAGGAGGAAAACCCAAGGATTAGGGGTACAGTGAGGGAAGGAAGGCAAGCGAAAGGTGCATGCTGACACCATCTGTTGATTTTTATCAGATTAGGAGATGGAGAAAGGGCATGTGGGATGAAGGATTACGTATGAATGTACAATCACCTCCTATGTTTTCAGCCCCATCAATGCCAAAGTCTCAGTTGTGGCTACTCCAATGATGGTGAGCAATATCTCCTCTGTCAGGGTGGGGACATGCAGCTGTGTCTGTTCTCTGTTGGTCAAGTGATGCTGCCGGCAGCTTGTGTGCCACATTATCCTACAAGAGAGAAGGGAGGTGTAATGCAATGTGTTTGGGTGATGTGCCTATCTTGGTTGAATATCTGCAATGAATGCAAGTTGTAAGATGTGGGTTTGAGGCTGAGATATAGGGCAGAGTATAAATCAAGAAATTAGAGTTGCATTCAATTCGAGTAATATAGTGATCATAGGAAACTTTAATCTTCAAATAGACAAGGCGAAACAAGTTTGTGGTAACAGTGTGGAGGATGAGTTTATGCAATGCATACAAGATAGTGCAAGGGTCTACCCTGTTTATTTATTCAATTATTTTCATTTTCCTGTATTTTGCCGTTATCATTTCTGATCCATGGGTGGTTAATGGACATGTATCTTTTAGTCAAGCAACAGAGAGAATGATGAACTCACAAGTTACCAGAGAGAACATTCTGTTAGTTTGAATAAGAGTTTCAGACTTGTTGGAACCAGAGAGAGAGGTGGGCAGGGACTCGGTTTGATTGATTGCCTGGGGGACAATGAATTGGCCCTAAAGGCCATATTCTGCCCAAGAGCAGGTAGTGATTGTATCCTGTCCCAGTGGAATAGCCTTCAGAATCCCAAGGAGTTTCAGTTTGATTCCTGGACACAGAAAGGCAAATAATTGTTTTTTCTTCCTCTTCAGAAAGGCTTTGAGTGCTGCATTCCTGAAGTTGCAGAGAACCTGGATGAATGAATCTACAGGATACCCAATACAAGCTGTGAGCAAAGACTGTCTCTGTCTCTCTCTCTCTCTCCCTCTCTTTGTAAAGGCTGTGAGTTCATAACACTTCAGAGATTTAAATGAACCTACTGTAAAAGCCTCAAACTGAAAGGAGCAAGGTGTTGGAGGCACCCATCTGAGACAATTACGCTATTTCTCTGTTACATTTTCTTACCTCCTTTCTTGATGCTGTGTTTGTCTGTCTTATATTTGTATGTATAGAGGATGGAGGGCAAGGTAAAGTGGATGGGGGCGGGGGGGGGTTAGGAACTAAACAATAGTTAACCAGTCGTATTTGCTGCAGATTTCATTATAGTTCTTATTATAAATAAACAGTAATTGTGTTTAAACTTACAAACCTGCTGACTGTAATTATTGGACAGCCAACGGTCAAAGATTTTGGGTATTTTTCTAAGAATCATTGATTAATTCACTTGTGTTGTGTCTCCGGGTCAAGTGGGGCTGGAATTGACCGTGCACTAGCCCAGTGTGTTGTAACAATTGCTTCCCAGATCAATTATGCTGAGGAACCACCGAAGCAACACTCAATTTTGGATCTAACACTGTGCAATTACAAGGGGTTAATTAATAATCCCTTCTGTGGCAAAACAATAATATTATGGAATTTTATATTGAATGTCAAAGAGATTTATTTAAGTCCAAAAGTAAGGGTCTGGAGTCTCTGATTTTGAGGCTCTGTCCGGAGGAAGTGTCTAATTTTACGATGAAAAAGTTGGCTCCGCTCCAGCACCGATGCTCCGCCCGGTGGGGGGCTAGCAGCCGCGCCATGTAAAATCCCCGGCGTTCCCACAGACACGGCCGGAGAATTGCCACGTATGCGCACGGAGATGACCTGCAGCGGTCGCTCCATTCAACATGGCGTCGGCCACGCATGGACCCGGCCTGCCAGTTAGTGCCCACCCGTAACCACCTCCCCCCTGTTGCCACCCCAGGGCCACTCCCCACCGGTTGCCGCTGACCCCACTGAAGCCCCCAGGCCAGTGGAATGGTTCTCCCCCCTATCCCCCCCCAGCTGTGGCGGCACTGGACACAGTCCGTAACTGCCACGCAAAGTTGACGAAAACAAAGAGCACACGTGTACCCATGCCATCAGCCCATTGGAGGCGGAGCATCGGGGAGGGCCTTCAGGCAACGTACTGAGGCCGTCCCAACGGCGTGCGATGTACTCACCGATGATGCCTTTCTGGAGGGGGCAGAACATCCGAAAACAAGCACCGTCCCCAATTTTGGAGTCAAAAGGGATTCTCTGCCCGATCACCAAATACGATTTCAGCGTCGGCAAGCGGAGAATCCCGCCCAAGGTCTTAAATCGAAACAAAGTAAACTACGTAGGTATGAGGAGGAATTTCCTGAAAATAGATTGGGAAATTTGAATTAAAAGATGTGATGGCAGACAAGAATTAAGATTTAATTTGCAATTAATGTACATTGGCTGAGATATTCAGGCCTTTCACGCGGGCGGTGTCTTCTGGTCCCACCAATAGCGCTTCCGTGCCATGAGTTTCTTGGGGGACAGGGGTGCATTCAATGGGAAACCCCATTGTCAATCGTGGGACCAGAAGATCCCCCTGCCAGCCAATGGATGTTGTCTCTGCTGCCACGAAACACGCGGTGGGTTGCGTGGACAATCCCACTCATAAATTAATGAGAGTCATCAAAAACAATTGTAAACATTTTGGTAGAGAAACAGTTAAAAGATTGGTGAAAGTAACTTTGGGCCAAGAGGCAGCTAGGGGAAATTATAATGGACATAAGGGAATGACAAATGTATTGAACAAATACTTTGTATCTGTCTTCAAACAAAACGTTCTGGAAATAATAGAGGGGGGATGGCATGGTTCTACTGAGAATGAAGAATCCGTATAAGTAAAGAAATTACATTGGAGAAACTAATGGGACAAAGTGCCAACAAATCCCTTGGCCTGGTGATTGTCATCAAAGGGATTCAAAAGAGGTAGCAGCAGAGAGTAGGTGCATTCACTTTGAAGGGCCAGCGCGAGTTAGCATATGCGCAGAACCGCCGGGTGGTTCCGCACATGCGCAGACCAGTTGGCGTATTCTAGCGCATGCGCAGGAGGGTGTCTTCACCGCGCCGGCCATGGCAGAGCCCTACAGAGGCCGGCGGGGAAGGAAGGTGTGCCCCCATGGCATAGGCCCGCCCGCAGATCGGTGGGCCCCGATCGCGGGCCAGGCCTCCATTGGGGCCCCCCCAGACCCCCTCCCCCCCCCCCCCCCGAGGACCGCACCAGCTGGCCTACCAGCCAGGTCCCGCTGTGTGGGACCATTTCCAATTCACGACGGCGGTCTGGCCAGTAACCGACGGCCGTGCGGCCCATCGGGGCCCGGAGAATTGTCAGGGGGGCCGCTGCCAACGGACCCCGACTGGCGCGGCGTGATCCCCGCCCCCGCCCGAAAACCGTCGCCGGAGAATACGGCAGCTGGCGTCGGAGCGGCAGGGTGGGATTCACACCGCCCCCCCGGGGATTCTCCGACCCGGCGGGGGGTCGGAGAATCCCGCCCATAGTCTCAGAAGTGAGTAACTGAGATCAAATGGATTTTGATACCCGTAAGAACACCAGCACAGAATATTTAAAACATTGGTCTGCAACCTTGATCAGAACACCAACAACGGAATGAGTCATTACGGCATTGATTATTTCAATACCAGTGCTCATAAAGATGAATGGAGATTTCAAAGGGAATTGGCAAATCTTTCGGACTCATTGGCCGAATCATGAGATTAACAGAATTAAACAAAAAACATGAGCAGATAAGATCTGCTCAGAGTGACGGGAAAAGAATGATAAGTTTTACTGCATCCCAGGCCTCACTGAGGAGCAGAAAAGTCAGAATTCTGAAATTTTGGAGGCCTTGTAGACTGACTTTAAACCTTCTACTGATGTGAATTATGATTGCTATGTGTTTAACACTAGAACTCAGGAAAAGAGGGAGAATACTGATCAATATGTGACTGCTCTGAGACATCTAACTGAATCTCATGAGTTCACGCAACCGAAAGATGATCTGATCAGAGATAGGATTGTCTTAGGATCAAGAGGTCTCACCGTGAGAGCACATCTGCTGAGAGAAGAGAAACGTACTCTCGAGAAAGCTATTGACAGGTACAGAAGTTCAGAAGTGGCTAAATATCAGCTGAAGAATATTGATGGGAGAACCAACAAGGTTATGCACAATGCTAAGAGGCAGTCTAAACTCTCCAGGCATGAAACAATGAAGGAAAGGTAGGACAATTTACAGAAGGGTCAGCAGAAAGATCAAGGCCAGAGTGAAAATATTGTGAAGGAGGTGTGAAAAAAGGAAGCATATCCAACGTGGGGAAAGCAATGCTCTAATTTCTTAAGCTGAACCAGTTTGCTTGCCAATATTTTGCTGGAAAGAAGAAAAGCCACCTTGCACAGATGGTTGCTGGAGAGATGTCAGGCAATGATTCCAATGAATCTCACTTCAACCTCAAACAGGTTCGTGTTGTCAAGTCTCAGTTAATAAAATGGTTTGTGACTGTTGGAATGAAGAATGCAGAAGGACAGATCAAGTTAATATGAAATGTCTGATAGACGTTGCTTCTGCCTGCAACATCATAAGCTTTGCAGACCTGTGTGAAGTTGTGTGAGAGTGACGGTGACCTGTGTAGCCAGTTAAAATGGCTAACTCCCGATTTAGAATGGCTAACTCCCGATTTAAAATGGCAAACGGCAAAGGCTGATGGGAAAGTCAGCCAACAGGACACAAACAAGCAGCTGCGGGTTGAGTGTGTATTTACCTCTGGAAAGGCCAGATAAGATTGATACCGGCAACCATCAGCATAACAAAATACCAGCCATCTGCATATTAATGAGCAATCCCCAGGAACAATGAGCAACATTTAGAAACATAAAGCCAAACCAGACTCCGTGGCGCCAGCAGAAGCCTACACAATGGGAGGTGAACGACCAGCTCAAAACCGCCCATCAATCAGGGAACCGCTCCAGCATTGGAGAAAATCCAATCACTTGGAACAAGGTACAGGGTCCACTCCGAAAGGTGGGAAGCCCCTGGGGACTATAAGAATCAAGCCCAAGTTCAAATCGCCCTCTGCTTCTCTTCTTGACCGGGTCACTCAGCAACGCGAACCAACCCTTGACAATGACCGTTCCAGCCATCTCTGAAATAGAGTAAGTCTTACTTCAACGCTCGCTACGAGATAGGCGCTCCTAGCTACCAATCTGTACCAACTTCGAATCCCGCAGGCTCAGAACCCGAATGAAAGGCCATTCGTTTCCCTGACCTGGTGGGCCAGTTCCGAGTTAAGTATTGGCCTGTTAGTCATAGAAGTAGCTGAGACGTAGAATTTATGCATGAGTAGTGATTACTGTGAATAATAAATGTGCTTTGATTTAAATCTTACTAAGCGGTGTATTGGATTATTGATCATTACTCGGACTTGAACCACGTGGCGGTATCAGAAAGATACCTGGCGACTCAAGAGCAAAGGTGATAAAACAGAGCAATTAAAACTAAGGCAAAAGTTAGCAACACCTGAAAATGAGCTGTAAAGTTGAGGCTCTAGGGTGCAATGATCACTCACCCCAAAAGAACAAACTAAGCTGAGAGTCCAATAGAACGAGAAGAACAAAAGATTTGTAGATCAGCATACAGACGAGTCTGCTTGGATCAAAGGCACGTTAGGGGAGCTGCTCTGCCATAGGCCTGAGATTCTGTTTTGTTCACGCTTTTCTTTAAAAGCAGCTTCTGGTGGCGTGTTGTGGTCTGGAGCTATGAATGGTGACGGCAGAGGTTCCAACTGTCATGCCAAAACAGACTGACTAGGAATCTTTCCCATTCTTACTGTGTGCCATAGGTATATGTTAGAAGGATCTGCAAGTTGATATTCAACCTGCTTGGCCACATTGTAAATGCACTATCTTTGGCCATCAAGTCCTAGGGTGGGACTCAAATCCAGCGCTTCTGGCTCAGAGGCAGGGATGCTACCCACTGCGCCACAAGACCTCAAAAGCAGCTTGTGCTGAATGCATTTGAAATTGTAGATAGATAATAAATGTTTTAATCATTGCAGTGTTCATGTAACCCTACTTGTGACATTAATAAAGATTATTATTCAAAAGTTTTTTAACATTCTAAATACAAATATTCTTTTGTCTACTATGTACATACTGTGTACGTTCGCTTAGCCGCAGAAAATACTTTTCATTGTACTTCGGTACACGTGACAATAAATATCAATCAAATATGGTTCTAACAATAACAATAATCTTTATTATCACAAGTAGACTTACATTGCAATGAAGTTACTGTGAAAAGCCCCTAGTCGCCACATTCTGGCGCCTGTTCGGGTACACAGAGGCAGAATTCAGAATGTCCAAATTACCTAATAGCACGGGCGGGATTCTCCCGCAATCGACGGGGCGGGCCGTACTGGCGCTAAAGAGTGGCGTGAACCACTCCGGCATCGGGCCGCCTGGAAGGTGCGGAATTCTCCGCACTTCCCAGGGCTAGGCCGGCGCTGGAGTGGTTGGCACCGCCCCAACCGGCGCCGAAGGGTCTCCGGCTGGCACGAGTTGGCGCATGCGCACGAGCGCCAGTGTGTTCTGGCACATGCGCAGAACCGCTGGCGTGATTCCTGCACATGCACAGAGGCTTTTTTCTCCGCGCTGGCCATCGCAAAGTCTTACATAGGCCGACGCGGAGGGAAAGAGTGCCCCCAACCGCACAGGCCCGCCCGCAGATCGGTGGGCTCCGATCGCGGGCCAGGCCACCGTGGGGCCCCTCCCCGGGGCCAGATCCCCCACGCCTCCCCGAGGACTCGGCAAGCCACCCTCAAAGCCAGGCCCCGCCGGTATGGATCTTATCTAATCCACGCCGGCGAGACTGGCCGAAAACGGGCGGCCGCTCGACCCATCGGGGCCCGGAGAATCGCCGGGGAGGCCACAGCCAACGGTCCCCGACCGGCGCCGCGTGATCCCCGCCCCCCACCCAAAAACCGTCGCCGGAGAATTCGGCAGCCGGTGTCAGAGTGGCGGGGCGGGATTCACACCGCCCCCCCCCCGGCGATTCTCCGACCCGGCGGGGGGGGGGTTGGAGAATCCCGCCCCACGTCTTTCGGGACTAATGGGAGGAAACTGGAGCACCCGGGGGAAACCCACGGAGACACAGGGAGAACGTGCAGACTCCGCACAGATAGTCACCCAAGCCGGGAATCGAACCTGTGATCCTGGCGCTGTGAAGCCACAATGTTAACCACTGTGCTACCGTGCTGCATGTTTTATTATAGATATTTTCTCTTCTGTGTTGAGTCTTTTCCTCTCTCATTTTGTTTCCAAATATATAACAATTCAACATTTACTTAACCAGAATCATAACAGCACAAATATAATGCAATACCTTTACATGTGACTCCATCGCCAAAATAGCCAAAAGGGCACTGACCACATTTGAAGCTTCCATAATGAGTTGATTCACAAGGAACCCCAGAGAAACATGGCGAGTCTGCACATGTAACTATCTTTGGTTCAGGTGTCAGTTCATTATCTATTAAAAGGTCTTCTGTAGTTACAGTCACACTGGAAGGCTGTGATTTTATTACAGGCCTTCTCTGAGTCAATGATGGACCAAGGGTTTTTAGTACACCTCTTTCTCCTGTCATGTGGCCTTTCGCTGTATTATCACTTGCTGTTTCTTCTTTACTGTTTCCTCTTGCCCCTTTATTGTTTTCAAAGAATGTAGCAGCTGGAAATTTTCTAGGTAAAAGTTGCCTTGACGGGATGGAGGAAAGCCACATTGTAGATCTATTGTCAGTTTTCTGATGTACTGTCGTCCAATGATGGACATGTGGCTTCTTGACAGTTGTTGGCACAACAGTAGGTTCAGTAGTTGTAGCAGTGACTCTTAACTTTGATCTGATAACCCCAGGTTTCTGAAGATCTATAGAATATCATTTTGTTAGTTACATCAAACTGTTTCAGTAGTCATCTATCATTTAAAAAAAATCTAAAGATCCAACAATCCAGAGGTCGCAACCTTCACCGATACACCAAGTTTGGACCCATATGTACCCCCAATACTGACCTCATCGGAGTTTGTGAGGCAGCAGGAAGGCATCTCCTTTTCCATGTGCCAGAGGACAACTGAGGCTGGGAAACCTGGTTGCATTGGGTGTGGGACAGTAGGTTTGGATAGGGGGTGTAGGGGCAGATGTGTTGGGGGGTGCAGCAGGGTGGAGGTGTGCAGCTGCAGGTTGGTGATGGGCTTGATACAAAGGATACTCTATTCAGCTCCAATGTGGCAAGTCTAGGATATGTTTTAACAAAAAGACACACCTCTCTTTAAGCCAAGAGGCTGTTCCTGGCCTGGACTCTCCTGTAGATCCTATTTATATTCATTTAGGAACCTAAGAAATAAGAGCAGGGGAAGACCATTTGGCCCATTGAGCCAGTTCAGCCATTCTATATGATCATGGCAGATCCTGAGCTTCAACGTCACTTACAGGTGCCGGAATGTGGCGACTCGGGGCTTTTCACAGTAACTTCATTGCAGTATTAATGTAAGCCTACTTGTGACAATAAAAGATTATCAATTTGCTCTCCTGATTTTTTCCTTCTCTGTGCGACCAAAAATCTGTCGCAGCCTCCACACTCCTCTGCAATAGAGAATTCCAACGATGCACAAGTCTATCAGTGAAGAAATTTCTCCCCATTTCAATCCTTATTCTGAAGTTGTGCTCTACTTTTCTAGATTTGCCAGTCAAGGGAAACAATGTTTCAGTAGCTATGCTTCAAGTTTGTTCATAATCTTGAATGTTTCAATGGGGTGACCTCTCATTCTTTTAAACTCACAAAGAATATGGACCCAATTATTCAGCCGCTCATCACAGGACAATCCACTCATCCCTAGAAACCAGTCTAGTGAAGATCACTGGACTGCCTCAATGCAAGTATATCCTTCCTTAAATATGGATCAAACTTGCACACAATATTCCAGGTGGGGCCTTTCCTCCCCTAGACAATTGTAGCAAGAGTTCTTGTAATCCAATCCCCTTACAACATCCCATTTGCTTTCCTAACTACTTGTTACACCTGCATGTTAACTTTTTGTGCTCCTTGTATGAGTACACCAAAAGTGTCTCTGAACATCAGTACTCTGCTTTTCTATTCTAATGACCAAAGTGAAGAACCTTATACTACCGCTTTATACTATCGCCGCCCACACAAGGCCAGAGATCAGTCCATTAACCTTCCTAAAAACAATTTGGGAACAAAGATTGCTATGTTCTGAAATACAAACAAAATCCTCGCAGCACTGTCATTTTCACTGTCTGCACCTGCCCTGCCAGCGACAGCACATCCCACCTCTTAAAGTCGGCCTTCATCTGCTCCAGCAGCTGAGTCACATTCAGTTTATGCAACTGTGTCCAACTCTGTGCCACCTAGGTTCCCAAATACCTGAAACTCGTCCCCACCATTCTAAACGGCAATTCCCCTAGTCGTCTTCCCTGCCCCCTGGCCTCAATGAGGAACACCTCGTTCTGTCAATTTGTATCCTGAAAACTGGCCTAATTCCCCTAATCTTCATGTCTCCGATGCTGCCCTGGTCTGAAATATATAACAGGTCGTTTTCATACAGTGAGATCATGTGCTTGACCCCCCTCCCCCCACACACACACAATCCCTCTCCAGTCTCTCAATGCCCTAAGCGCCATTGCCAGCGACTCTATCGCCAAGGCAAAAAGCACCGGGGAGAGCGGGCACCCCTCTCGTCCTACGACGCAGCCCATAGTACCACAAATTCACTCAGTTCATCCGCACACTTGCCACCTGCACCTTATATAGCAGCCAGACCCAATTCACAAATACCTCCCCTAACCGCTCTAGCACCTCCAGCAAATACATCCACTCAACCCGATCAAACGCCTTCTCTGCATCCATCGCCACCACTACCTCCATTTCCTGCCCCTCAGAAGGTATCATGATTACATTGAGTAGCCTCCTTACATTCTCTGATATCTGCCTCCCCGTCTGATCCTCGCCTATCATCCCTGGCACATAGTCCTCAATTTGCGATGCCAACACTTCGCCAATAACTTGGCATCCACATTCAATAGTGATATTGGGCGGTACGACCCACACTGCTCTGGGTCCTTGTCCCTCTTCAAACTCAGGGAGATGGAAGCCTGCGACAATATGGGGGGAGTTCCCCTCTCTCACTTGCCTCATTAAATGTCCTCACTAGCAGTGGCCCCAGGTCCACCCCAAACATTGTAAAACCGAGAACCCGTCCGACATTGGAGCCTTCCCTGCCTGCATTGTCCCCATACCATTCATCACCTCCCTCAGCCCAATTGGGGCCCCATTCCCTGAACCTGCCCCTCCTCCACTTTGTGAAACTAACCCTTCCAGGAACCGCCACAACCCCTCCACTCTGGTTGGGGGCTCCAACTGATAGAGCCTTCTATAAAATGCCTCAAACACCCCATTCACCCTCTCCAGGTCCATCACCACCTTACCCTTATCATCCTTAACTCTACCGATCTCCTTCGCTGCCTCCTGCTTTCTGAACTGATGGGCCAACATCCTACACGCCTTTTCCCACATACTCATACATTGCCCCTCTGACCTTCCAGAGCTGCCTAACTGCCTTCCCCGCAGAAACTAGCCCAAACTTAATCTGGAGTCTCTGCCTCTTCTTCAACAACCCTGCCTCCGGTGTATCCAAATATCTCCTGCCCACCCTCAAAATTTCACCCACCAGTCTTGCGCTCTCCTCTCGCTCCGTTTTCTCCCCATGTACGTGTATTGATATGAACTCCCCGACTACAGCTTTGAATGCCTCCGACAGCGTTGCAGTTGTGATCTCCTCCATGTCCTTCAGCTCCTCTTCGCCCGAATAGCGTTCTGTTGAGCCTGTGACTGCTGCATTTTCTGTAAGATCGTAAGGTGGTCAAGGTCTGGAGCATGGATGGCTGGAACTGTGGTCCTCAGAGTGCGATTCATGAGCATCTGCGCTGGAGACAACCCAGTGGCAGTGTGGTTGCCCTGTATGCCAGCATCGCCGGGTTGAAGTCGGAGCCTGAGTCTGCAGCCTTGCACAGCAACCGCTTTACAATATGGACCCCTTTCTCGGCCTTCCCGTTTGACTGCGGGTAGTGGGGACTGGAGGTTACGTGACGGAAGTTGTAGGACTGTGCTAAATCAGACCATTCCTGGCTGTAAAAGCAAGGACAGTTGTCGCTCATTACCGTGAGCGGAAACCCATGCCTGGCGAACGTTTCTTTGCAGGCTTTGATTACCGCCTTCGACATTGATGTGTTGGGTGCTTTGTATCCGTGGAACACATACAGGCTACCAACACTTAAAATCGAACAACACTATTTTATTAAGCTAGAAATTGTTGAACATACTTTCACTGTGGGTTAACACGATGTTAGATTAAACTAAAGACCTATGCCTATCCTAACCAGTCTATGCACTCAGCACATGGTGAAGATCTGTGCTGTAAGCTCTGTCCTTCTGAGAGACTGCATCCCGAATGAGCGGGAAAACTGATGCCCCCTGTCTTTATAGTGAGTATGCTCTAACTGGTGATTGGCTGCGGTGTTGTGTGTGTTGATTGGTCTTGCTGTGTGTCCATCAGTGTGGACACTGGCTGCACCATTATATACTGGTGTATATTATGACATCTCCCCTTTTATAAAAACATGTATGTGTGTGGCAATAAATAATGTGTGGTGATAATGTTCTGAACTACGTATGGGGTGTGAAGGCATATTTACAGGACTATGTACATGAGAACTAAGCCATTTTCATGGGAAGGTGCCAGGTGCAGTATGCAACAAGAGTAACTAGATCAACATTATATACAAACCAGGGAAATGATCAAACAAAGCAACGAAACAATTCAGAGAGTCCATAAATTCAAAGAGTTCATAAATTTAGTCTCTGAGGTGGGCGACAAATTCTGGTTGACCACCTCAAGGGTGGGTCGAGAGCCGCCGGTTCAGGAGCGGGCTGGAGTGCGTCAAAGTCAGCGGGAGGCAGAGTGACAGGGAGCTCTGCATAGTCAGTGGCAGGGTCAGCAGGAAGGCGAGGCAACACTGGAGGATCACGTGGCGAGCGTGGAACGAGATGAATTGCGGCGCAGAATAGAGCGATCCGGAACGGTTGCAGACCAGCCACCTTCTGGAAGATGGACGCGGATGTTGTCATCTGGAGCCAGAGCAGGGAGATCAGCTGCACGGGAGTCATGAGCCACCTTGTGTTGTGCACGAGACAGCTGCATCCGGCGAAGGACTGGAGTCGAGGTCTGGGACATGGATGGACGGCACCATCGTCCTCAGGATGTGATTCATGAGTAATTGGGCTGGCGACAGGCCAGTGGACAGTGGGGCGGAGCGATAGGCCAGCTAGGCAAGGTAGAAATCATACCCAGCATCGGCAGCTATGCATCGGAGCCGTTTGACGATATGTACTCCCTTTTCTGCTTTGCCGTTGGATTGGGGGTACAGGGGACTGGACGTCACATGGGCAAAATTGTACCGCCTGGCAAAGTTGACCCATTCTTGGCTGGCAAAGCAGGGGCCAGTGTCCGACATAACAGTGTGCGGGATGCCATGTCGAGCAAAGGTTTCTTTACATGCACGAATGACTGCAGACGAGGCGGGTCGTGCAACCGTATCACCTCCGGGTAATTCGAAAAGTAGTGCGCGATCAGGACATAGTCTCTATCCAGCGCATGGAACAGGTCGATGCCCACCTTGGTCCATGGTGACGTGACCAACTCATGGGGCTGCAGGGTCTCACGTGGTTGGGCCGGCTGGAAGCGCTGACAAGTGGGACAGTTGAGCACTGTGTTGGCTATGTCCTCATTAATGCCGGGCCAGTACACTGCCTCTCGGCCCGTCGGCGGCACTTTTCCACGCCAAGGTGGCCCTCGTGTAGTTGTTCCAGGACAAGCTGGCGCATGCTATGTGGGATGACAATGCGATCCAGTTTTAGAAGAACCCCGTCTACGACCGCCAGATCATCTCTGACATTATAGAATTGAGGGCATTGGCCCTTGAGCCACCCGTCCGTTAGGTGGCGCATGACATGCTGTAGCAAGGGGTCAGCCGCCGTCTCGCAGCGAATTTGGACGAGGCATTCATCCGAGGCAGGTAGATTGGAGGTCGCGAATGCCACATGGGCGTCAACCTGGCAGACAAATTCCACTGGGTCACATGGAGTGTTGACTGCCCTGGAAAGAGTGTCAGCAATGATGAGGTCCTTGCCTGGGGTGTATACCAGCTGGAAGTCGTATCGCCGGAGCTTGAGAAGAATGCGCTGGAGGCGAGGCGTCATGTAGTTCAAGTCTTTCTGTATTATATTGACCAGCGGGCGATGGTCGGTCTCGACGGTGAATTGAGGAAGCCTGTAGACATAATCGTGAAATATAACACCGGTCAGAAGGCCCAGGCACCCCTTTTCTCTCTGCGCATAGCGCTGCTCCGTGGGGGTCATCGCACGTGACGCATATGCAACGGGGGCCCATGATGAGGCCACATCACGTTGAAGCAGCACTGCCCCAATGCCGGATTGACTGGCATCGGTCAAAATTTTGGTCTCCTTTGCTGGATCAAAGAAGGCTAAGACCGGGGCCGTGGTCAGTTTTGTCTTGAGTTCCCTCCATTCGCGCTAGTAGGCAGGGAGCCATTGGAAGTCTGTTGTCTTCCTGACCAGGTTCCTGAGAGCCGTGGTATGAGAGGCGAGGTGAGGGATGAATTTCCCTAAAAAATTGACAATGCCCAGAAATCGGAGGACCGCCTTCTTGGCCTCTGGTGTTTTCATAACTGTGATGGAAGCTACCTTGTCCGCATCCGGCTGCACACCCAATTGGGAGATGTGGTCCCCGAGGAACTTAATTTCTGTCTGCCCAAAAGAGCATTTGGCCCTGTTGATGTGGAAGCCATGCTCATGTATACGTCTGAATACGCTCTGGAGGCGACTAACATGCTCCTGCGGGGTGATGGACCAAATGATTATGTCGTCGACACAGACGCGGACACCTTCAATACCTTCCATCATTTGTTCCATAATCCTATGGAACACTTCTGATGCAGAGATGATCCCAAACAGCATCCTGTTGTAACAATATCTTCCAAAGGGGGTGTTAAACGTGCAGAGTTTCCTGCTGGATTTATCGAGCTGGATTTGCCAGAATCCTTTTGAGACGTCGAGTTTGGTAAAGAGGGCAGCACGGTGGGGCAGCGGGTTAGCGCATTTGCCTCACGGCGCCGAGGTCCCAAGTTCGATCCCGGCTCTGGGTCACTGTCCGTGTGGAGTTTGCACATTCTCCCCGTGTTTGCGTGGGTTTCGCCCCCACAACCCAAAGATGTGCTGGTTAGGTGGATTGGCCATGCTAAATTGCCCCTTAATTTGAAAAAATGATTTGGGTACCCTAAATATATTTTAAAAAAATAGTTTGGTAAAGAGCTTGGCGCGAGCCATCTCACATGTGAGCTCTTCGCACTTGGGAATTGGATAGTGCTCTCTCATAATATTGCGATTTAGATCCTTGGGATCAATGCAAATTCTCAATTCACTGGAAGGCTTTTTTTACACATACCATGGAACTGACCCAGTCGGTCGGTTCCGTGACTTTGGAAATCACTCCTTGGTTCTGGAGGTCCTGCAGCTGATGCTTGAGGCGGTCCTTAAGGGGTGCTGGGACCCTGTGAGGTGCGTGCACCACAGGCTTGGCATTCGGTTTTAATAAAATCTTGTAGGTGTACGGGAGCATGCCCATGCCCTCGAAGACGTCGTGGTACTGGTTGATAATGGCGTTGAACTGCGCCCTGAAGTCAGTGTCCTGAAAGGCCTTTGCGTCAGCAGGAGAGAGAGAGTGAATTCTCTGAACTAGGTTCAACAGCTTGCATACCTGCACGCCAAGCAGGGAGGCTTTCGAGGAGCCCACAATTTCAAAGGGAAGGATGGCTTTGCGTGACCTGTGCGTCACTTCAAGTTGGCATGAGCCGCTGGCAGCAATGGCATTGCCATTATAATCTAATAACTGGCAGGCTGATGGTAGGATGGCTGGTTTGACACAAAGGCTTTGGAGGTCAGACCGCGCAATGAGATTGGCGGAGGCACCGGTGTCCAGGCGGAATCGTATTTGGGACCGGTTGATCGTAAGGGCGGCACACCATTCATCGTCCGGATCGATGCTGTATACAGATAGAGGCTGGATACTTTGCTCCGGGGACACCCTGTATTTTGTAATGATACCGACTGGAAAAGGCACCTTCTGGTCCTTGGTGTCAATATCGGGTAGGAGGTCCGAATCGGGCTCGGTGACCGTGGGTTGAATGGCCCGGACATTCCTGCGAGGCTGGCTGGAGTGACGAGAGTTGGCAGGCTGAGCTGATCTGCTTAAAGCAGCATAGTGGCCAAGTTTGCCACATCGCAGGCATCGTCGGGATTTGGCAGGATATTTCCGCTTTAAATGTGCGGAGCCACAGTTGCCGCACGTTGTAGCGTCAATATGTTCACTGCACCATCGCGCATGCGCGGTGCGGTCGTACATGATGCGCGCCTGCGCAGTACGTTCATTGACGTCGCCATCCCCTCGTTCTGTGCACAAGCGCGGGAGTCCGCGAAAAGTGCGTGAAGTGGCCGCCTTCATCCAGGCTGAGGCCCTGGAGTTGCTCCTTGCTTGAACCCGTTCTGCCTCGTGGGGGCCTTGCCGCGCCGTTTCAGCCACTTGGAAGTGGGAATCCAGACTAGTGGCGTGTTCATGTAGCACGCAGGTCCTGATGGGAATCGCTAGGGTGAGCTGCTTTACCTTGAGGAGCTGCTGGCGTAGGGGGTCCAACTGAACAAAAATGATCTGGTCGCGTATCATGGAGTCGGAGGTGGACCCGTAATTACAGGACTGCGCAAGGATGAGGAGAAAGGACTGGAAAGGTTCATCGTTACCCTGCAAACGCTGTTGCAATACATAGCGCTCAAAACTTTCATTCACCTCGATGTCGCAGTGACTGTCAAACTTAAGGAGGACCGTCTTGAATTTTGATTTGTCTTCACCATGAGCAAAGGTGAGAGAACTGAAAATGTGGATGGCAGTGTCTCCGGCCGTGGATAGGAAGAGAGCGATCTTCCTGGTGTCTGAGGCAGCTTCCCGGTCTGTGGCTTCAAGGTAGAGCTAGAAGCGTTGTTTCAATATCTTCCAGTTGGCCCCTAGGTTACCGGTGATGCGGAGCGGCGGCGGTGGGCGGACGCTGTCCATTTTGCAGGATGACTGTATGCTGGTGGAAGGCAGATCACTTGCAGGTAAGTCTAAGAAGTTCTAACATCGCTCAACTAGTGGTACTATGATGTGTTGGGTGCTTTGGATCCGTGGAATACATCCAGGCTACCAACACTTAAAATAGAACAACACTATTTTATTAAGCTAGAAACTGTTGAACATACTTTCACTGTGGGTTAACACGATGTTAGATTAAACTAAAGACCTATGCCTATCCTAACCAGTCTATGCACTCAGCACATGGTGAAGATCTGTGCTGTAAGCTGTGTCCTTCTGAGAGGCTGCATCCCGAATGAGTGGGAAAACTGATGCCCTCTGTCTTTATAGTGAGTGTGCTCTAACTGGTGATTGGCTGCGGTGTTGTGTGTTGATTGGTCTTGCTGTGTGTCCATCAGTGTGTGTGTCTGCACCATGATATACTGGTGTATGTTATGACAGACATGAGGTCGGACAGTTTCACCACTTCTGCGTAACTGGAGAAGTAGTCGACAAGGAGTACGTAGTCATGCCCCTTGGCGTGGAAAAGGTCTACACCTGGCCTCCTTCTGCACTGTAAATTCTATGAAATCTATGAAAAAACCTACTCTGGACCATGGAGGGGTTACGATCTCGTGCTGTTGCAGCGTTTCCTTGGGTTGAGCTGGTTGAAACTTCTGGCAGGTAGCCAGTTGAGGACTGTGTTGGCAATGTCCTGGCTGATGCCCGGTCAATAGACTGCCTCCCGAGCTCTGCGTCGGCATTTCTCGACCCCAAGGTGCCCTCATGGAGTTGGCCCAGCACCATAGCCCGCATGCTCTGGGGAATTATGATCCTGTCGAGTTTCAGAAGGATTTCCTCCACTACCGTCAGGTCGTCTTTTACGTTATAGAATTGGGGACATTGTCCCTTTTGCCAGTCATTGGTAAGGTGCTGCATCACACGCTGCAGCAGAGGATCCTTGGCCGTCTCCTCCCGAATTCGGACCACCCGTTCGTCAGTGGCCAGAAGGTTGGTGGCACACAACTGCACTTGCGCTTCTATGTGGCAGATGAAGTCACTTGGTTCACACGGTGTGGTAATGGACCTGGATAGGGCATCTGCAACGATCAGCTCTTTGCCTGGCGTGTAGACAAGATCGAAGTCATAGCGGCGTAGCTTAAGAAGAATTCGCTGTACCGAGGTGTCATGTCATTTAAATCCTTCTGGATTATATGGACTAGAGGCCTGTGGTCCGTTTCTACCGTGAATTGTGGCAGGCCATAAACGTAGTCGTGAAACTTGACTATCCCTGTCAGGAGGCCCAGACACTCCTTCTCAATCTGAGCGTACCGTTGCTCAGTGGGTGTCATGGCCCTGGAGGAAAACTCCACTGGAGCCCAGGACGAGGAGTCAACTCGCTGAAGGAGCACCGCCCCAATGCCGTCCTGACTTGCATCAGTTGATATCTTGGTTGGGTCGAAGAACGCTAGAACTTTGGCTGTGGTGAGCTTTGCTTTCAGCTCACGCCATTCCTCTTCATGCGTGGGCAGCCACTGGAACTCCGTCGACTTCTTGACGAGATGGCAGAGGGCCGTGGTGTGGGATGCCATATTGGGAATGAATTTTCCGAGGAAGTTAACCACCCCAAGGAAGCGGAGGACCGCCTTCTTGTCCTCCGGGGTCTCCATGGCGTTGATCGCCGAGACCTTGTCGGCATCTGGCCGCATGCCCTGCCGTGAGATGTGGTCACCCAGGAACTTAATATCCGATTGACCAACTGAGCACTTGGCCCTGTTGAGCTGGAGACCATGTTCACGAATTCTCTGGAATACCTTCTTGAGGCGAGCGATGTGTTCCTGGGGCGTTATGGACAAGATTATTACGTTGTCAACATATACTCGCACCCCCTCGATGCCGTCCATTATCTGCTCCATGATGCGATGAAATACTTCGGAGCAGTAGCGACCAAATGGGGTGTTGAATGTGCACATTTTGCGACTGGACGCGTCCAGCTATATTTGCCAAAAACCCTTGGAGGCGTCCAGTTTGGTAAAGAATTTGGCATGAGCCAACTCACTGGTCAACTCTTCACGTTTTGGTATCGGGTAATGCTCCCGCATGATGTTGCGATTTAGATCCTTAGGGTCAATGCAAAAGCGAAGCTCCCCTGATGGCTTCTTTTCGCAGACCATGGAGCTGCCCCAGTCTGTTGGCTCTGTGACCTTCGATATGATGCCCTGGTCTTGGAGGTCCTGTAATTGCTTCTTCAGACGATCCTTGAGGGGTGCCGGCACCCGGTGTGGTGCATGAATTACAGGGGTGGCGTTCGGCTTGTGCTGGATTTTATATCGGTATGCGAGCATGCCCATTCCATCGAAGATGCTGTGGTCCTGCGTGATAATGTCATCTATGTCGGCTTGCAAGTTTCCATCAGACGAGGCCGTCGCCGGTGATGATGACATGGTGTGGACCCGCTGAACCCGGTTTGGGAGTTTGCAGGCTCGAGCACCGAGCAGGGCCGCTCTGTCAGGCCCGACGATTTCAAACCGTAGTGTTGCCTTGATCGCCTTGTTGGATACCCCTAGTTGACAGGAGCCACTGGCAGCTATGGCATTGCCATTGTAGTCAAGGAGCTGGCAGGCCGGTTTAAGAATGCTTGGTCTGGTGCGGATGGTGTCGAGGTCGGATTTTGAGATGAGGTTCGCTGATGCGCCGGTGTCCAGTTTAAATCGGATGCGAGCCTTGTTAACTGTGAGGACAGCACATCACTCGTCGTTGGGATCCACACTGAGGATTGAGAGGCGTTGCGCAGGTGTGGTGGAAGGCAGCGCATGTGTAGTTATGATGCCCTCCCGGTATGGGGACTTGAGGCACTCAGCATCAGGGCCTGTTGGGCTGTCGGGAACGGAATCTGGCATACCTTGTTGTATTGAGTGGACACTTCTGCGCTGCAGCTGGGATCGCTGGCTGCTGAACGCTGGAGCAGATCTGCAAAGGTAATGGCCAAGCTTGCCACACTGTAGACACCGGCGTCCTTTTGTCGGATATTGCTGCTTTAAATGGGCGGAGCCACAATTTGGACACACCATGAAGCCGACATCAGCGCATTCCGTGCGCCATCATGCATGCGCAGTGCGGTCGGTCGACGTACGCAACTGCGCAGTCGGGCTCGTCGTCCACACGGTCGTGGCGCACATGCGCAGGGACCCGGGAAAAGCGCGCGAAACGGCCACTCTCCTCGATGCTCCGGCCCTGCATTTGTGCAATGGCCTGCACCCGTTCCACCTTGTGGGAGGCCAGCTTTGCAGTTTCTGCCGCCCTGATGTGGGAGTAATGATTCTCAGCATGCTCATGGACAACGCACGTCTCGATAGCGACAGAGAGGGTCAACTGACTTTCAGGAGCTGCTGCTGAAGGGAGTCGGAGTGGACCCCGAAAACGATCTGATCCCGGATCATGGAATCAGCCGTCGAGTCATAGTTACATGACTGCGCTAGGATGCGGAGATGGGTCACGAAGGACTGAAAAAGTTACCCTAAAGCCTCGGCTGGAAAATGTACCGTTCAAAGCTCTCATTCACCTCAATGTCGCAGTGGCTGTCAAACTTCAGTAGGACTGTTTTGAATTTTGTTTTGTCTTCGCCGTCAGCGAACGCAAGGGAGTTGGAGATGTGGATGGCGTGGTCCCCCGCAGTGGTCAGAAACAGCGCGATCTTCCTGTCATCCGATGCTGCTTCGAGGTCGGAGGCCTCGATGTACAAGAGGAACTTTTGCTTGTAGATTTTCCAATTGGCGCCGTGGATGCCGGAGATGCGGAGTTGGGGAGGAGGCTGGAGGTTTTCCATTTCACTGGATTGCTGCTTGCTGGTCAATGCTGATTCACTCGAGGTAGGTCCGTAAAGATCAGTATCACTCCGGTACCATGATGTGTTAGGCAGGTTGGTTCGGTGTAGACTGCACTTGATGCGGTAATGTTAGAAACAGACGTCTAACACAGGATAAGATCCAACACGGTTTTATTGAACTAATATACATATTTAGCTGTGGGCCGATACTATACTGAACTGACTGGAGACATGGTACTCGTCTGACCAGACTTACTAGCTACCGCATGGTGTTTGCACTGGCTAGTTCATGCACTCTGACTGTCTCAGTGGCTGGGTCCAGAGAGAGTGGGAAACCTCGTGCCCTCTGGCTTTATAATGGTAGTGTCCTGTCTGGTGATTGGCTGCACTGTGTTGTGTGCTTACTGGTCATCCTGTGTGTCAATCACTGCCTGTCTGCATCTCATTATATACATGAGTGGATATTATGACACTAATCTGCCTGTATTTTGAATATTTTGGGCCCTGGACTAATTACTGCTATATAGTTCAGCTATCTTATTGTGTATGCTCCATGCATTCAGATATAGTGACTTCAATATTTTTTTTACTGTTATTCCCGGCATGGACCTTACTCACGGTGCATTATTACCATTAAATTCTGTCCCTTAATGTCTTAATAAGCTTGCCTTTATCCACATTGATATGTTTTTCAGAGGCCTCAACGTTTATCTTTGGATTTATAAATCTCTGTTCACTCAAACCCCCCCCCCCCTCCCACCCCCCCCCTCCGGTTACTTTAAACCATTTTTCCATGAGCAGTTTTGCTGTGAACTCATTGGTTTCCATACTCTGTACTTTCTGGTTCAGCGCGCCGGCGGGATGCTCCGTTTCGTCGGCTGGTCAATGGGGTTTCCCATTGTGGGGCAGCCTCACGCTGTCGGGAAATGCCTGGGCTGCCAGCAAAACGGAGCATCCCGACAGCGGAGAATCCAGCCCATGATGTGTCCGGGTCACATGCCTGCATACTTGCGCCACCTGCTGGTCGTTTTTTATAATTTCAACAGTACAACATGTAACTTATATTACACATACAGATTATGATGAACTACTCATATTATATGCAGATGATAGTCTATCTATCAACACAGCAATGTGTATGGCCTACCAATTTTTTGGGTAGAAACAGACCACAGACCATTGGTAGCCATCGTCAAAAAAACCTGAGTGAGATGTCACCACGCATCCAAAGAATGATGAAGCTCCAGCGGTATGATTTTGATCTAATTTACACTTGAGGAAAACACATTGTAGTTGCAGATGTGTGATTAAGAGCTACAGCTGTGCTGGAAGACAATCATATGGAAGAAGATGTGCAAGAACATGTCACTCTGATAACAGAGACACTGCTGGTGTCAAATGAAAAATCAAAACTAATAGTGACAGAAACCAAAAAGGATGAAGTTCTGCAGATACAGTGCAGAAGGAGGCCATTCGGCCCACGAGTCTACACTGGACCTTGGAAAGAGCACCCTATTTAAGTCCACACCTCCACCACATCCCTGTAACCCAGTAACCCACCTAACATTTTGGACACTAAGGGGCAATTTAGCAAAGCCAATCCACCTAACCTGCACATCTTTGTGTAAGATGGTAATCAAGAATCTCAACGAGGGGTGGCCAAAAGGGTCATGTTCAAAGTACCACAGCTTCAGAGTAGAACTAAGTGTAGCCAATGGATTCCTACCAAGGCAACAAAGAATAATAATACCACAGTCTCTGTCTCTGTGAGCCAAGATTGTACAAATAATTCATGAGGGTCACGTCTGAATTGAAAAGTTTAAAAGGAGAGGTATAAAAAGACATGGTATATTGGTCAGGGATCAACAAGGATAATTAGGGCAGCATGGTGGCGCAGTGGTTAGCACTGCTACCTCATGGCATCGAGGTTCCATGTTTGATCCCGGATCTCGGTCACTGTCAGTGTGGAGTTTGCTCATTCTCCCCGTGTTTGCGTGGGTTTCACCCCCACAATCCAAAAGAAGTGCAGGGTAGGTGGATTGGCCATGCTAAATTGCCCCTTAATTGGAAAAAATGAATTGAGTCCTCTAAATTTATAAAAAATAATAATTCCAACATAGACAAATGAAAGAATACAGATCGGCGACATGGTGACACTTCCATGGCAGAAAGTAGGGATAGACTGGTTTAATCTCAAAGATTACTTTTCCAATTTTCCTGAAGTGGCACAGTTATCCAGCTCGTCAGCCAGGTGTGTTATAATGCATACTGAAATGAAATGAAATGAATACTAAAGCCAGATTTGCTCATCATGGCATTCCACAGGTTGTCATGAGTGACAAGGGTCCATGTTTCAGTTGTCAGGAATGGAGGGAATTTGCACAGAAGTACGACTTCAACTATGACACATCCAGTCCCTTATATCCACAGTCAAATGGAAAAGCAGAGAAAGGCGAGAAAATAGTAAAACAATTACTGCAGTCTCAAAAGAGGAAGCAGAATAGATACTATGACAGGTCAACCAGGTCTCTGCAACCTTTAGAACACAATATCATAAGGATGGAGGATCCTGATGGTCAAAGCGTGCAAAAGTGATACAGAAGATAGGTCCAAATGCCTACACAGTCATCACAGAGCAAGGGCAGGTACTCAGGAGGAACAGAGGAGCTTTGTTAACAATTCAACAACCGTTACTTCACGGTCAGCAGATGTGTGTGAAAACTTCTGTCTATTCAAACCAATGTAACCTGAACAAGAATCAAGTGTGCAACCTGGAGATGCACAGAGCAATGCAGATCCAACAGAGGCATCTTTAGCAGCATTAGAATGTCAAGCAGATTTGGTGGATCAACAAAAGCTTAGAATGCCAACGAGAGAGCGAAAGAAGCCTGACAGACTTGAATCTGTAGTGGACACTGTAATTGTAAATAACAATTGTAAATAATCTGAATTATTATGGTCTGCATATCATATGTATGGTTGAAATGATGTATATTATATTTTTGTCAAAAACTAAAGGAAAGGGGATGTAATGATATGCATAAGCAATTCTGTATGTTAATAGGTTAGACCCACAACCAGCAGGTGGCAGTAGAACTATACCACATGACACTGCAACCTCAAAGAGTCTGAGTGAGGAGTCATTGTGGATAATCGTGTTTAGTATTAGCTCTCATATTCTAGTTGTTAACCGTTTACAGTTCATTTGTGGTATTAGTATTGCTTTGTTCCCACGTTATTGTAATATTCTGTCCTACTCCTGTCCACTGTACTCTCACCTTCCTCTCCATGACCTGAGGTCCGTCCTCCATGTTTGCATTCAAGCTCAAGTGCATTCACCTCAATTGCGCCCAGGATGTGGTGGGCCATATTACAACCAGTTGCACTATGCTCAGCGGCCTTATGGCTTCTCTTCTCCTATATGTACGAAGGCCCATTAATTATTCCTCGCACACCAACCGCTCCCGCCCTCCATGAAGCTTGTTGAAGTTCCTGACATCTTTGCACACCTGACCATGAGGTGGACCCAGGACTTCCAATCTCATTTTCTCATTTCCCAGCCTTAACATGCACAGGTGTATGTGCCTTCTGTTACTCTGATTCCTGCATCCCTGAGCACTGCTAAGGATGACCATCCTTCCAGACTCCTCTACACCGGACCATTCCAATTTGCTACTCATCCTTGCTGAGCATAGGAGATCAATGAACCTTGTTTGGCACTACATCCAGGTGCAGAGCTCCACATTGGGCTCACTGACCTTGGTTTCCACCTCTGCCCAGGCTTTCTTCATTTGGTGGGGTGGCCTCCTCTTGCCATCCCGCAGCATCAGGCTGTCCTGTCAGACACTCACTACCTCCACTAGAGTGCGCAGATACTCATTTGAGAAATGGGGGGCAGAGTGCCCACCTGCATTGCCCTCCCTTCTGGCATGCCGATCGGGTGCTGCTGCCATCATAATGTTCTTTATGCCTTATTCAGAACTCGTGTGTTTTCTGCATTCTGCCACAGCCATATTTAAATCTCCTGCCGGATCACCATTGAACCTGGTGCTCACCACGCTCCCTCCCCAGCAAGCTTTTGTATTGAGGGTGGCAGGGAGGTTTCACACTGGCTGGCCCTTAGTTGGTCAGCCAGCTTGATATCACATCTATTGGACTTTTGTGGCCGGAAGTGGTCAATGCCAATCACGTGTGCCTGACGACTGCAACATTCAGGCCATTAGAAAACAAGTCACCAGTGATTTGTGTCGCAAATTGAGAGATCGTGGAAATGTTTCCAGCAGATCCCTGGAGGTGAGGAAATTCTTTGACGGCCGCCAGCAATGTGAGCCCACCTGGTCCTTTTGGAAGGAAATCTTGTTCCAAGAGATTACAGACGTTAGTAATAATCTGTCACAAACGCCTCACCCTCCTGAAACTCTTTTCCTTGAGAACGCTCACCTCTGTCTATAGACCCAGTGCTGGGAGTACCACTTCCTCCAAATTAGAGTTCTGTCCCTTGGTCCCTTGGAACAGCAAGAGGCTGCTGAGAAGGCAGCTGCTGTTGCTGCTCATAGTGTGATTACTCTTGCTGATCCTTATCAGGTGTCTAGGCTATTACTGTACAAGCTGATCTTACACTGCAGTGAGGGCGGACAGCTGTAAAATTGAGATAAAGGTGAGTAGACTCCAAAACACTTGAAATGAACTCCAGAGTTGAAATTGACACAGTTAGTGATTTCAGATACTCAGAACTAATCCTGTAAGCACAAGTCTTTCACAATCTTAGCAATTTTAGTCTTAAACGTCTTCCCAGCATATCAATTTCACTCATATGTACTCATCGCATTGACACTGGTGAAACGTTACAAGCTCGGGTAAACCATACACTGGCATATGAAGCAAGTGTTCAGGGCTAAAGTCAAAGTTAATTACCTGTTTGAATAGTTTAATAACTTTCCCGACAGCTGCACAGGGGTTCCCCATTGAGCTGCAAACCCACCAGGGACAATATCGGAAGTTAATGGGATCATGGTGGGTTCCAAATTCAATGCAACTTTTTGAGGATTTATCCCCACATTTGCAGCCAAGCCCATCTTCCGCTGGAACTTAAAATTCTACTAATTACTTCACAAGAGTCGGAGGAACACTTTTGCTGGGTATGAGATATATTTGGGCATGTTGAAAGGAATAAGGATACTTGACTGTCTTTGGAGCTGAAGGTGATGGGTGGAATGAAAGAGGGATGCAATAAAATAATAAATATATTACAAAATTAAAATTCTATTGGTGTGTGTCAAAATGATGAGCTGGAAAGTGCCCAAACAAAATTGCCTTATTTAAAATTACTTTAAAAAACCCCACAATATACCAATTTAACTTTTTCTAAATGTACTAGTGTGTACATCTACAATAAATATACATTTGCTGTTAAGCTAAAGTCACTTGATAAAGAGCTTGTTTATTGTATGAAGCTGCCCTCCTCTGGCCAACATAAAACAAACACTTGGCAATATCTACAGCAAGAGCCAAGTCTATTATGATAAATTAATCTATCTGAAAACTCAAAAGCTCATTGACTGGATTTCACCAAACTGCTCCAATGGGCAGCATGGTAGCACAAGTGGATAGCATTGTGGCTTCACAGCACCAGGGTCCCAGGTTCAATTCCCCGCTGGGTCACTGTCTGTGCGGAGTCTGCACGTTCTTCCTGTGTCTGCGTGGGTTTCCTCTGGGTGCTCCGGTGACCTCCCACAATCCAAAGACGTGCAAGTTAGATGGATTGGTCATGCTAAATTACCCGTAGTGTCCAAAAAAAAAAGGTTAGCAGGGTTATTGGGTTATGGGGATAGGGTGGAAGTGAGGGCTTAAGTGGGTCGGTGCAGACTCGATGGGCCAAATGGCCTCCTTCTGCACTGTATGTTCTATGTTCTATGTATGTGATCTGTGGAGCCAGCCTTATAGTAAATGCATGAGGTGCATACTTTAATTATACATGATATAAGCCTGGCAATTACAGCGAACAATGTTATTGTAGAAGTGTTTATTTTGAACCATATCAAATTCTGTCCAATGCTACTTTAACATAATTATTTTTACATGGGTTAACATTTATTTAAATGTTTATGGAATGTTGGTTTATATGGTGAATGAGACTGAATAGTAATGTAGTGATGCAAGTACGCTGCACAAGAGATATATCACCATATATGTTTCAGGACAATTACCATCACCTTGTTAGTTGTAGGTTACAATTAGAATGTCAATTCACGCTGTGTGATTTGTTATTCACCATTATATTTTTTGCTAATAACTTTTTCAATTGGTGTTCTCGGCCCATTTCCGCTTGTCAGTGGTCTGAGACTTATAGTCAGCAGCAGCAGAAGTCATCAAAGTGAAAGGCCAGTGCCCCACTTATTTCCCCTACTATTTGTTTTTAATGTCCATTTACTACAGTAAATCTTTCATAATAAGAATTATAGATTATCTTATCCTAATCCTAAAGACAGATACATTCTTCTTAACCTCTTTCCACATGTGACACTATGTTGACTGTCTCAGTTACATTCTCCCATGCCTCAACAACCCAGTGCTTCGGAGGGGATGCCCGTTACCGACATAAATGATGTGCTGCATTACACCCTCCATTACAGCGTTGACAGCAGCACCATTAAATCACATCTTTCTCCAGCTGAATGTGCTATGCTTCATTTGAACATGAGATTTTTCACATGGTTGGGAATAAGCTACCTTCCAAACTCAAAGCAGACAAGTCGTCATCTGCTGCTTAAGAAGCAGCTGTGCTGCATTATTACAAATGTGATCCAATTAGCTATCTGAATTAGAGTGTCAGACAGCTTAGAAGGCGCCTGTGCTGACTCTTTGAAAGAGCTACCAGTGCGACCAAGATATAAATGAAACAAAATCTCATGTTAGAACTTGTGTGTTAAAATGATCAAGTAATAGAAGTAACAGATTAACACACTTTATCACAAGCTGTGCAATTTCTAGGCCTCCGCCATAAAAACGGTTTGTAAAAGCAAAATACTACAGATTAGAAATATATAAAACTATTTGGTTTCATTGGCCTCAACTTTGTGATTCTAATGGCAGCACAACTGTTAGCGTTTGTTGTCATTGCTCTATTTTTAATAAGAAAAGTAGAAGTTTACATCAATTCAGTGATTTCTTGTTAATTTCCATCTGTGATATTTTCAATAGTGTACCCGATGGAGGAATGGGAAATAACATGTGCAATTAAATGCTGAAATCCAGAAGTTGCTCTCAGCGATTCGATTCCCCACTGCTTCTCAGGTTGAGCTGTTGAAATTCTTGCAGATGGAAATTAATCAAATATTTTCGGATTTACATGAACTACTACTTTTACACTCATTCTCACTGTAACACATTTTGTAAAAGTTACACCTTACTGGATGGAGTGTAACTGGGTTTTTAACAGCATAATAAGTCACAATTACTGCTTAACAATGTCTCTGGCCCTGAAAATCAATTTTACATTGTGTAATGACAATTTTATCCATTATATAATAATTCCATAGATTTTTAAAGTAACATATGATGCTCCACCTTCTACCATAATCCCATGTGTATGTCTGAAACATGATTTTGCTTAATGTAGGCTTTTAAAAAATAAGTGTTATAGCTGCCTTGCTATTTCCTGGTTTGCTGGGAGTGAGGATGGGGGAGGGATGGTTTGGATGCTTCCATTCGCGAGTGGTTTTTTTTCTGGTGCTTGAAGGATCATTTTGATCCTAATCAGACTAGTTTGGATGACTAATAACTGCATCAATTTAAATAGCATTTTTTGAGATCTGAATGAACTAATTACATTAATTGTCAATACCAAGTTACTCCAAATTATGAGGGGCATAGATAGAATAGTTATGAAGAAACATTTTCCCTTTGTGGAGGAGTCAATGACCAGGGGCACAGATTTGAGGTGAGGAGCAGGTGGCTTAGAGGGGATGTGAGGAAAAACTTCTTCACCCAGAAGGTGATGAGAGTTTGGAACTCGCTGCCAGAAAGGGTGTTGGAGGCAGAGACCCTCATAACCTTTAAGAAGTATTTAGATGTACATCTGCGATCCCAAGGCACACAAGGCTTTGGGTGAAGTGCTGGGAAATGGGATTGGAATATTAGGTGGTTGTTATTGACCAGCGCAGACACAAAAAGAGCCTTTTCTGTGCTGTAGGACTCTTATAACTCTACAACCCCCCTCATCCTCCCTTTTATGGACATGGCCCCCCTCAGGCCTCAACCCTTGGCAGTAACAACCTGCCACCCAGGCAAACCCGGCCGTGTCCCGGCCAGCCTGGCAGTGCCACCTAGGCACCTTGGCAATGTCAGGGTGGCAGTGCAATGTTCCTGAGTGTAGGGGGCCACCTTGCCCTGTCTCTGACCAGCCAGGGAATTCCAATGGCCTGGTATATAAAAACAGATAGTAAAAGTTTCTACAAATACATAAAACAAAAAAGAGTGGCTAAGGTAAATATTGGTCCTTTAGAGGATGAGAAGGGAGATTTAATAATGGGAGATGAGGAAATGGCTGAGGAACTGAACAGGTTTTTTGGGTCGGTCTTCACAGTGGAAGACACAAATAACATGCCAGTGACTGATGGAAATGAGGCTATGACAGGTGAGGACCTTGAGAGGATTGATATCACCAAGGAGGTAGTGATGGGCAAGCTAATGGGGCTAAAGGTAGACAAGTCTCCTGGGCCTGATGGAATGCATCCCAGAGTGCTAAAAGAGATGGCTAGGGAAATTGCAAATGCACTAGTGATAATTTACCAAAATTCACTAGACTCTGGGGTGGTCCCGGCGGATTGGAAATTAGCAAACGTGACACCACTGTTTAAAAAAGGAGGTAGGCAGAAAGTGGGTAATTATAGGCCAGTGAGCTTAACTTCGGTAGTAGGGAAGATGCTGGAATCTATCATCAAGGAAGAAATAGCGAGGCATCTGGATGGAAATTGTCCCATTGGACAGACGCAGCATGGGTTCATAAAGGGCAGGTCGTGCCTAACTAATTTAGTGGAATTTTTTGAGGACATTAACAGTGCGGTAGATAACGGGGAGCCAATGGATGTGGTATATCTGGATTTCCAGAAAGCCTTTGACAAGGTGCCACACAAAAGGTTGTTGCATAAGATAAAGATGCGTGGCATTAAGGGGAAAGTAGGAGCATGGATAGAGGATTGGTTAATTAATAGAAAGCAAAGAGTGGGGATTAATGGGTGTTTCTCTGGTTGGCAATCAGTAGCTAGTGGTGTCCCTCAGGGATCAGTGTTGGGCCCACAACTGTTCACAATTTACACAGATGATTTGGAGTTGGGGACCAAGGGCAATATGTCCAAGTTTGCAGACGACACTAAGATAAGTGGTAAAGCAAAAAGTGCAGAGGATACTGGAAGTCTGCAGAGGGATTTGGACAGGCTAAGTGAATGGGCTAGGGTCTGGCAGATGGAATACAATGTTGACAAATGTGAGGTTATCCATTTTGGTAAGAATAACGGCAAAAGGGATTATTATTTAAATGATAAAAAATTAAAACATGCTGCTGTGCAGAGAGATCTGGGTGTGCTAGTGCATGAGTCGCAGAAAGTTGGTTTTCAGGTGCAACAGGTGATTAAGAAGGCAAATGGAATTTTGTCCTTCATTGCTAGAGGGATGGAGTTTAAGACTAGGGAGGTTATGCTGCAATTGTATAAGGTGTTAGTGAGGCCACACCTGGAGTATTGTGTTCAGTTTTTGTCTCCTTACTTGAGAAAGGATGTACTGGCACTGGAGGGTGTGCAGAGGAGATTCACTAGGTTAATCCCAGAGCTGAAGGGGTTGGATTACGAGGAGAGGTTGAGTAGACTGGGACTGTACTCGTTGGAATTTAGAAGGATGAGGGAGGATCTTATAGAAACATATAAGATTATGAAGGGAATAGATAGGATAGATGCGGGCAGGTTGTTTCCACTGGCGGGTGAAAGCAGAACTAGGGGGCATAGCCTCAAAATAAGGGGAAGTAGATTTAGGACTGAGTTTAGGAGGAACTTCTTCACCCAAAGGGTTGTGAATTTATGGAATTCCTTGCCCAGTGAAGCAGTAGAGGCTCCTTCATTAAATGTTTTTAAGATAAAGATAGATAGTGTTTTGAAGAATAAAGGGATTAAGGGTTATGGTGTTCGGGCCGGAAAGTGGAGCTGAGTCCACAAAAGATCAGCCATGATCTCATTGAATGGCGGAGCAGGCTCAAGGGGCCAGATGGCCTATTCCTGCTCCTAGTTCTTATGTTCTTATGTTCTTATACCCACCAGGTGCCGTTACGCCTGGTCCTCATTTGTGTGGACCAGTACTAAATGGCACCTGGTCGAAGTCTCACTGGGGAGGCCGTTAGTTCCCGGGAGCCCAGAGAATCCGACGGATGCATATTTAAATAAGCCTAATGGCTCATTTTAATATGTATATCTGGATCTCGCCCAGTGCAGGCTGAATGTTGCAAGACGTCTCAAGCGTCGCGAATCTCGCAAGAGGCCTCCCACGAGATTCAGCAGCCTGCGTCACCAAGCCGGAAGCGACGAGGACGGTAAATTGCACCCCATGTTTCTGCTGTTATTCTTGTTGAAGTTCTAGCAGATGATTAGAAATTTAACCAGTCTGGGGGAAAGCCAGGCTGAGGAGTGAGAGAAGTAGGCATGAATATTTGGAAGAGCGAACTTGCTACATCTTCCCCAGGGTCTGACACTCTTTTCTTGGAAGTCCCTGGAGATGGCACTGGCAAAGTCAGCAAGGAGAGATGTTGGCTGGGATTCCAGGCTCCGATGTATGGCAAGGTGGTCAATGGCCAGCTAGCTGAACTCTCTGATGGAGAGAGACAGACAGATTCCTGGTGGCAGAGTAGGGATGTGGCCTCAATCCTCCCTGTCCTCTTTCCTTTCGTCTTTGGTCCATACAGTAGGAGAAAGTGCATCCTCAGACTGCAAATCATTCTTTTTAAAAATATCTGTATTCTAAAAATAAATTCACATAGCTGATTTTGAACTCAGGATTTTAGCTGTGGAAATTGTGAACTGCACCTGTGAGGATGGCTTCATACCATTTACCTTTATCACAAGCTGAGCAAGTTCACTCTACAATGTTGTGCAATTTAGGTGACTGATGCACAAAGTGCTGTGCTACTAGTGTGCAAAACACTACTCATGTAAATCTAATTTGTTATAATGATGTATACAATTGAATGAAACTCGAACATTCCATTTTATTCCATTAAAAAAAAAAACCATTTTAGACACTTTGTCAATGTTGGAAATAAAATATTGTTTGGTTTTGTAAACATCGTTAGCTTTTTATCGTGGAACAGATAATACAGGTTCATTCACAGCAACTATTCTCATTAGTAAATAATCTTACCAGGCAAATTAATTCTGGTGCACGTGTGGCCATTGCCACTGAATCCTGGTGGGCAGCGGCCACATGTGTAGCCAACCTCTGGTGGCCTGCGGTCATAACACTGTACTCCGGCAAAACACGGCTTGTTGGCACAGCCATTACTGAAGCTTGGAACGTGAACTGAAGGGAAAAAGTAGAATATTGCAATTAACCAAAGACCCCTTGGAACAAATATTTAAAATTTAGTAAATCATGTGTGCATGCAGCTGGACTGAATACAATACATAGATATTATAATCCCAATGGAGGTCCCGGGATCAGATACAATTTCCCGTGACCTCCCTGGAATATGAACTTCTCCTTTAAGACAGGCAGCCCTCCCTCTTTAAGTGGGTGGGGTTTCCCCTTTACAAGGAGAGCCGCAATTGTATAAAAACCCCGGCCTAGCTGCAGATCAGGGGAGGAGGTCCTTAGGGGAGTGGAGGTGTATTGTACGTATATTGAAATAAACCTTGTTCTGTAATTTCTACTTCCGTCTAAGCGTTTTGCGTATCGCAGATTCAACAATAGAGAAAACACAAGCCTGTGAGCAATTAACTACTCCACTACTCGAAGGCAACCTGAAGTTTTTGTTAACTTAAAATTAAGCACTGTAACCCAGCAGCGATCATTAAAGGTTTTTATATTTATGTCTTTTCACTGACAGTTATTTACTTGATTCATTGATTATATGCAAACAAACCATGTGCAAGGTTACTGGGAGAAAGACAGGAAAATGGCACTAGGTGAATGCTAATTCAGAGCGCCGGTGCAGACATGGTGGGCTGAATGGCCTCCTTCTGCATTATAATAATTCTGTGATTCAATTCCCTGGAACACATTGGGGTTACTTACATGGTGAATTCAAAATGCTGAACGAGTGTAGCCATTATGTTGTTCTCTGCCTTGCTCTAACCAGAGGGCTTTGATGTGTAGTGTTGATCAGAGGACAATGAGTCTTGTAAACTAACAAAACTATCTATTCAACACTACATTTGGATTTGACACTTATCCCCAAGAACTAACAGTTTATTAAACACACATTAAACTATACTCATCTAACATCTAACTCATTTAACTACTCTCTTGCTCTCTGACTATCTTCAGTACTCCTAGCCAGCTCCTGATCCTACCACCTACTCCAACCTTCTGTCCCTCAAGGCTCAGCATCGTCCCTTATGTACTTCTAGGATTGCTCCCTCTAATGGCTGTCTGTACACATTTCATTAACCCTTACATTACCTTCATGTATGATAATTCCACAGCCATTACACATAGGTACAAGTCAACATGACAAAACATTAACTGAAAAAATAAAACTTGAGTCTGTACAATGCCATAATATCCTTGGAGTGGCAATCCTCATTGGATTGCTACTCTGTCCCATGTACGTATGTGGATTTTCCTCTGTACCTGTCTCACCTGGCATTCCAACTCAGGCTGGGTGGGATCCAGGTAGCAAAGCAATCCAGGAGGCACAGTGTTGAAGTCAAGCTCTGTCAGATTGAAGATGGACAGGTCCCTTTTTTACTTCAGTGGGGGGTGGGGGGTAGGGTGGGACATGGGACAGGACTAAGGTGGGGGTGTTTGAGGGATCAGAAGTCGGGGTGGTGCTGACGGGGGACTCGAAGCGGCATGTGGGGACATTGGAGGTTGGGGCCTTGAGAGGACCAGAGGTCAAGGGGACGGGTATACCTTGGGGTGGGGGGGGGGAAGATTGTGGGGGTTGCGGTTGGATCTTGGTGGGGGTTATTAAGGGGAGTCAGAGGTCAGGGGGTAGTCAGACCTTGGAGATGGGGTGGAGGTAACAAGTGGTCAGTCCTCATGCGGTTACGGAGGTGGGAGGGGCAGTTGGGAATACCGTGGAGTCAGGTGTTTTGTGAGGTGTGGGGATGTGGGGTAGCCAGGGGCTGGGAAGAGTCATGGGGGCTCAGGGTGTTTGGGTGTCTCTTGAGCGGGGTGGGGGGTTTCAGTCTGTGTCTTTACAATAGTTATCGAAAAGTTCAAAGAGGTTTAAATTCTTCTAACATATTGATGGTAACTATTTGTGTAACACAACCGGCACCATCCGAAGTTTGCAATTTAAGCTGCAGTTTCGAATGCTTCCCAGCACTTCCGGGCAATTGCTGTGCAAACCCTTACCTGGAAGTTCCAATGGGAATTCACCAGCACATCTTTGGGGTATCCGTCACGTGCATCGCTGGGGAGCTTGGAATTTGAAGCCAATTTTTTAAAAATGCATCAAACAATCCTTCTGTTTTGTTTGAATTACTTTTAAAATTAGAAACAGCAAGAAGCAACATCAAATGACCAAATAACACGCAGGCTAGAATTTATCTTAGCTGGCAGAATAAAATGGCTTGTACTGCAGGACTCGGGTTCCCCTTATTATCCCGCCTGATGTTTAAATCCATATAAGGTGAGTTTTATAGAGGCGCTGCCACACAAGACAAAAATCTATTACCCATAGACTCAATGATTACTAACCCATCAGTTAAGATCATGAGAAAACATGGAATGAAAAATTTATGAATTTGACCCACACAATTGCTCCATCACTGACCATATTAAATCTAACATGCTCAAATTTGGGGATGTGACTAATTGTGATGCAAGTTGTGAAAGACTGCAAAAAAACATACAATGTTTATCAAAGTAAGCAGATTGATAGAAAGTGTGGTTCATATATAATAAAATTTTACGAGGCACAAATGAATACCCAGCAAAAGTGCCAACGAGGAGAAGTCCTGCAAAACAAGGCCAATATTTTACGAACCTCATAAAATAACAAATAGGGAATCGGATAATTCATGTGGCGCCCTCAAACCTGCTTTTCCATTCAATAGAATCATGTCTGATCTTCGACCTCAGCTATAACTTACCGCAGTGCTCCTTAGCGTCCAAAAATGTCTCGATACCTGACTCCATTAGATTCAATGACCGAGCATCCCCAGCTCTCTTGGGTAACGTATTCCAAAAGTTCATAACCTTTTGAGTGTTTTTTGACTCAGTTCTACATCAATGAATCATAGAATTTACAGTGCAGAAGGAGGCCATTCAGCCCATCGAGTCTACACCGGCCCTTGAAAGAGCACCCTACTTAAGCCCAAATCTCCACCCTCTCCCAGTAACCGCACCTAACCTTTGGACACTATGGGGCAATTTAGCGTGGCCAATCCACCTGATCTAAAGTGGTTCCTCTTATTCTGAGACTGTGACATCATGTTCTAGATTCTGCAGGTGTGACAACATCCAGCATCAACCCATCAAGCTCCTCATGAATCTTGTATATTTCAATGAGACTACCTCCCATTCTTCCAATCACTAGGGAACATAGGCCTAGTCTATTCAATCTCCCCACAATAACTTAATTCCCTCATCTCAGCAAACCAAGCCCCTATACAATTACAGTAAGACTGTTTTGCTCTTGCACTCCACCATCAGTGTAATACTGGGCTGGCTGGCAATAGCAGGGCCACTGGTAGAATGCCAGGAGTGCGCAGACAAATGTTGTCTTCCAGTGAAAAGACAGGTTTGTGCTTTGCAGAACCACGATCACCCTTCTGATGGCCAGCATGTCCGATAGAAATTTATTAAAGGACCAATTTCAAGATTGTGGTGACATCCTGCAAGCCACTTTGAATATTGTAGTCCTCAACCAAGATGGTAGAATTTGCATTACAGCTAGGTGACCTTGCATGACTTCAACTTGAGCTTCCACTGCAGCAATCATTCTTTTGTTGAAAGTTTCCTGTTCTTCAATTGAAGCTGAGACATTAGCGATCAAATAATGCATCATGGTTGGGTCCATATGTGTGCTAATGGAGTCGGCCACCAATTTTGTGCTGGAAAGGATGGGCTCCAAAGTCTGTGCAAAACTACGTGCTGGATTCCTCCACGCTCTTTGTAATGGCCGCAATTCTCCCCGAAAATTTCTAAATGTGGGGCGGGATTCTCCACCCCGCCTCGCCACATTTCTGCCCCGACCGGCCGGCGGGATTCTCCATTACGCCGGCCGGTCAATGGGGTTTCCCATTGTGGGGCAGCCCCACGCCGTCGGGAAACCCCCGGGCACCGGCATAACGGAGAAACATGCCGGCGGAGAATCCCAGCCGTGGTCTCCAATGAGAAGTGAAGTGTGATTCCCACCAGGTGGATCGGCATGATCCAGATCGCAATTCACCCACACTTAGAAGTTCTTTTGGAGCCAGCGGTGATTTGCGCCGTGGGACCAGAAGAAGCTGACAAGTCTGGATCTTCAGCGATTGCGGAGTAATTTTTAAGGGCGCCCTGAAAGCAGAATAACCCTAAAGCATCTGCTTTCTCACTAGCAAGGCCCACCCCCCAATTATTGGCAAAGATCTCCCCGCCCAACCCAAAGTGAGCAATACCCTCGTATGGGTTTGCCAAAGCACCCCTATCTTTCAGGCTCCCCCCACCCCCCTCCCGATCAGTGCCCAACTGGTACTGTCCCCTGCCACCTTTGGCACAGCCAAGGTGCCATGGGGGAGGTGCCAGGGCTATGTCCAGCTCTGTCCCTGACCACTGGGGGCTACAAGGCCCTCCAAGTACCCTTGGTGTGGTCATCACGTCTATCCAGATAATTCAACAGTGGTTGTCAGAAGGTCCTCCCTTTCTCTTCAATGTCTGAATGATGCCAGCTGCTGCTACTGTAAAAAGTACCTCCAGTGAAGGCCAGCTGTTCAGGCATCAGAGATTCAAAAGAAACAGTCTAAAAAAAAATGACGACTGCACACCTGCTCTTCCTAGGCAGCACTTCAGAGTAGGAAAAAAACAGTGAAAAGAAGCACTCAGAAAGAGCACCTGCCCTTTCTAGCGAGCACTTAAGCGTTAATGGACTGTGAAGTGCTATAAAAAAACAAATCTAAAGCCCTCCTTTGAGATAGCCTTCAGTTGTTAATCAAGAGGCTCGTAAAAGACACTGAGGTGTGAAATTCAATGTGAACAAACAAGAACAAAGGAATGAAGGCAGGCATATTGCAACATTGAAACCACAGAGCCTTTTGAAACTTGAAGTGGAGTGAAATGTTTTTCTGAGAAACAAGCTGCAGAATGGCTCTGTCGTGTGAGAGGACTTCAGGACAAACAGGCTGCAGCTGTGCTTCGCCCTGTTATGGGGTGTTCAACATGAAAGAAAGTAGGCTTCAAGGCCTCACAGACCCTAACTGACCCCCATCATGGGGGAGACCCTGACTTGGCTACCTCCAGCCCAGCCCGAGCCCCCCAACCTCCAGCTCCTTTGAAGGATACCCCCTCCAACGGCATCTGGCCAGTGGCTGCTGTGCCCTTGTGCTCCCTCGAGATAAGTAGAGATGGGTACTCATCTCCTTGCTCTCTTGGAGTTGATGGTGCGCAGTCAACGTTTTTTTTTAGAAAATATTTTATTGAGGCATTTATAATTTTAACACTTTTCAACATTAACATGCAACAGAACTCACAACGAAAATAACCATCATCCCCCAAACACAAACCCCAACCAATGGACTTATAACGACACACCGCCAGCCCTTCCCTGCCCTTCTGCCATTGGTTTTCCTACCCTTATTCGTCACTTCCATGCCTCCCCTTTTTCCCCCCTCCCCCATCGCCATCCCCCCCCCCCCCCCCACCCCACTGACAGTCTAATTTTTCTCGAAGAAGTCGATGAACGGCTGCCACCTCCGAGTGAACCCCTGTAACAAATTCCTCAAGGAAAATATAATTTTCTCAAGCCTGCAAAACCCAGCCATGTCGTTAACCCAAACCCCCAACTTCAGGGGCTCCGAGTCCCTCCACCCCAGTAAAATCCGTCTCCAGGCCATCAGCGAAGCAAAGACCAAAACGTCTGCCTTGCTCACCCCCCTGGGCTCCCGGGTCTTCCGACACTCCAAAGATCGCCACCTCTGGACTTGGCACCACCATCTCTTGCAGGACCTCTGACATGACGTCCGTGAATCCCTGCCAAAAGTCCCACAGCCTCGGACACGCCCAGAACATGTGAACATGATTCGCAGGACTTCCCCCACATTGCCCACACCTGTTCTCCACCTCCTCGACGAACCTGCTCATCCAGGCCACAGTCAGAGGAACCCTGTGGACCACCTTGAATTGGATCAGGCTGAACTTGGCACACGACGAGGATGCATTAACTCTCCTCAGGGCCTCTTCCCATAACCCAACCTCCAACTCCCCCCCTAATCTTCTTCCCACTTTCTCTTCACCTCCCCTATTGGGATCCCTCCCACTCCACCAGCTCCTTATAGATCTCCTAGATCTTCCCCTCCCCAACTCCTGTTCTCGACATCACCTTATCCTGTAACCCCCTTTGCGTGAGGCGTGTAAAGCTCAAGACCTGCTCCATACAAATTCCCTCACTTGCAGGTACCGGAAGCCGTTCCCACCTGGCAACTCAAACTCCTCCTCCAGCTCCTCCAAACTGGGAAAACCCTCATCAAGAAAGAGAACCCCAAATATCTCGATTCCTGCCTGCTGCCATCTCCGACCCCCCCCCCCCATCTCCGAGCACACCAATAGTTCTCACATATCGGTGTCCACACCAACGCTCCCTCCAAACCCCTGTGCTGCTGCCACGGTCCGGACACCTTCAGGGCTACCACTACTACCGGGCTTGTGGAATACCGAGCCGGCGAGAACGGCAGAGGTGGCATTAACAATGCCCTCAAACACGTGCCCTGACAGGATGCCCCTCCCCCACTACCTGACCATCGATACATTCGCCGCCCAGTAAAAGTTAATAAAGTTTGGAAGAGACAGGCCCCCTTCCCCACGCCCCAGCTCCAGCAGCACCTTCCTCACCCGTGGGGTTTTACCAGCCCAAATCCCGAAATTACCGCATTCATCTTCCGAAAAAACACCTTGGGGATAAAAATTGGGAGACACTGAAAAACAAACAGCAACCTCAGAGGAAGGTCAGAGACAGAGAGAGCGCGTCCCATCTCCGGAAGTCCCACCTCTGTCTGCTCGACTAGCCTACCCAGGTTCAATTTGTGGAGCTGTCCCCATTCCCATGCCACCTGATACCCAAATACCTAAAGCTCCCTCCCCCCACCTTCAATGGCTTCTCCCCCAATCCCTCCCCCCCCACCTTCAATGGCATCTCCCCCAATCCCTCCCCCCTCCTTCAATGGCATCTCCCCCAATCTCTCCCCCACCTTCAATGGCATCTCCCCCAATCCCTCCCCCCACCTTCAATGGCATCTCCCCCAATCCCTCCCCCCACCTACAATGGCATCTCCCCCCAATCTCCTCTCCTACCCCTCTGCCTGGATCGCAAAAACCTCACTTTTGCCCATATTCAATTTATACCCCAAGAACCGACTGAATTCCTCTCGTATCCCCATAATCCCTCCAATCCCACCCATTGGGTCGGATATATACAAGAGCAAATCGTCCACATAGAGTGAGACCCAATGCTCCACACCCCCTCCCGCACTATCCCCTGCCAGACCTCCGAAGCTCGCAGCGCCGTGGCAAAGGCTCTATGACCAGGGCAAACAGCACTGGGGAGAGTGGACATTCTTGCCTCATTCCCCGGTACAGCCTAAAATACTCCAACCTCACCCGATTCGTGTGCACGAATGCCACCGGTGCCTGATAAAGCAACCGGACCCAGTACTCAAATCCTTGCCCAAACCCATCCCAGGACCTGTCATAAGTACCCCCACTCCACCCGGTCAAAGGCCTTCTCTGCGTCCATAGCCATCACTAGCTCAAACTCACGCCCCTCTGTAGGCATCACGATCATGTTCAAGAGCCTCCTGATATTGGTCACCAGGTGCCGCCCCTTAACAAACCCCATCTGATCTTCCCCTACCCCGGGACACATTCCTCTATCTGTGTGGCCAGGATCTTTGCCAGCAGTTTTTTATTCACATTCAATAAGGAGATTGGTCTATATGACCCGCAGTTTTCCAGCTCCTTGTCCTGCTTCAAAATGTGAGAGATCGACACCTGAGACAACATTGGGGAGAACACTCCCAACTCCTTTGCTTCATTGAAGGCCCTTACCAACAATGGTCCCAACACCCCAGAGAACCTCTGATAAAATTCAACCGGATACCCGTCCGGTCTCGGGGCCTTATTCGATTGCATCGCCTCTAGCCCCTCAATTACCTCCCCATGCCCAATTGGGGCCCCCTACCAGCTCTCCGTTCACCTTCAGGAACTCCAGCCGTTCCAAAAATCGCCTCATCCCCTCTTCTTCGGCTGGGGGTTTCGATTTATACAGCTTGCTGTAGAAATCTCGAAACACACCATTCACCCCCACTGGATCCAAGACCACCTTTCCCCCCTGTATCTCTCACTTTCCCGATCTCTCTCGCTGCCTCCTGTTTCCTCAACTGATGCGCTAGCATCCTGCTCGCTTTTTCCCTGTACTCATACACCGCCTCTCTGACCCTCCTCAGCTGTCCCACTGCCTTGCCAGTGGATAGGAGACCAAGTTCCAATTGTAGCCTCTGCCGTTCCTTCAAAACCCTTCATCTGGGGACTCTGCTTACCCCCTGTCCACCTGTAGGATTTCTCCCACCATTCTCTCTATCTCCACCTGCTCCGCCTTCTCCTTTTGTGCCCAAATATAAATAAATTCCCCCCGATAACTGCCTTCAGTGCGTCCGAAACCATACCTACCGACACCTCCCCATATCGTTGATCTTTATGTACCTCCGGATGGCTTCCCTCCCCTGCTCACACACCACCTCCTTCGCTAACAGTCCCACATCCAACCTCCATTGCGGGCGCTGGGCCCTAGCTTTGCTCACTCGCAGGTCCAGTCAATGCGGGATGTGGTCCGACACCACTAATGTTGAATAGTCAGCATCTATCCCCTCTGCCAGCAGCGTTTTATCCAGCACAAAGAAATCCATTCGTGGGTACACCTTGTGCACATGGGAGTAGAACAAAAATTCTTTCCCCCTCGTCCTCCCAAATCTCCACGGATCGACCCCCCCCCCCCCCACCCACCCCCATGCGCTCCATGAACCCCCGGAGCTCCTTAACCGTAGCTGATATGTTCCCTGACCTAGGGCTCGACCGGCCGAATCTTGGATCCAGGACTGTGTTGAAGTCTCCCTCCATAATCAGCTGATGAGAATCCAGGTCCGGAATCCTCCCCAGCACCCGCCTCATAAATTCCACATCGTTCCAGTTCGGGGCATAAATATTCACCAATACCACCGGCATTCCCTCTAGTTTCTCACTAACCATGACATAACTTCCCCCCCCCCCCGCCCAGATCCGCCTCTATATTCCCCACCTCGATCGCCAGCCACTTATTCACCAAAATCGCCACCCCCCTCGTTGTAAAGTCCAACCCCGAGTGGAATACTTGCCCAACCCATCGCTTTCTGAACCTGATCTGGTCCCCCACCTTCAGGTATCTCTTGCAGCAAGGCCACATCCGCCTCCAGTCGCCTCAAGTGCGCAAACACACGGGCCCTTCTTGACCGGCCCATTCAGACCTTGAACATTCCACCTGACCAGCCTGGTCAGGGGGCACCCTTAACCTTATCCGCCCCCCCTGCCGATCAGCCATAGCTCCTCTTGGGCCAGGCTTCGGCCCATGTCCCACACCTTCCTTGGCCCGCCCTTTTGCGCCCACCATCATCAACCCTCCTCCACCTTCATTTTAAAGGCCCCACCCCTGTCAGCAGTACCACCCCTGTCAGCAGTACTTTATGCAGTAATTGCTAAGTTAAACTGGTGCTAACCACTCGCACTCAGGCATCCAACTAATTAATAGTGCAATTAACACAGACTGGATGCTGCAATTATGTAAAACAACAGGCAACAATCACAAAGTTAGTGTGCTGCCTGCATTGCAATCAACTGGCACAGGTTACTTTTACAATGGCAACTGCCCCGCCAGCCGCAAGTTAAATACCAGCAGTGACTGGATGAGGGGGTCCTCAATTGGCATTGGGGTAGGAAGGCTGTACATGAGCCTTCTTGCCTGGTCTTAATCAGGGTAGGGATGGGAAGGCAGAAGGGTCCACACCCTGGATGCTTTAGCCAGATTAAATATTTCCTGCTTCCAAACCCACCTCAGCATTACATTAAATTCCACCTTACATGTGGGAGTATGTGAGGCTTACTTAAAATTTGTATCTATATTTCACACGAGTCAGACTGACGTAGTGGTGTGGGATTACTTAAGTAACATTTGTCAGGTATAAATTGGTACAAAAGGTTAATGATAGTTTTGTTTGGAATTTTTCAGGGAACTAGAATTGGTTTCCCTTTTGCTAACGCATTAAAAATTTACAATCAATGCTCTACTATGCGTACCTGCAATCCATAACTTGTACTAGTAAATAATGAGATAGATTATGTTTGCCTTATATTTCAGATACTGATCTAAAATTGGTGTCTGCATAGCACAATATTCTGTTGGCAGACTCTAAATGGTCGAACTACATTTACGTTGGTCAGCTGAGGACCCTGATTGCTGACCCTCTGAAGTTTTATTGCCAATTTTGGATTCTTGCATATCTGAAATGAATGCAAAAACATTAATATAATATGGATAGTGGAAGTCCAGACTATATAACAATCAGTACTTTGTTATTTTCAATTTAAAATGGTGAAGTCGATTTATCATGATAAACAAAAAATCGGTGACGACAAATTGGAGAAGATCTATGTCTGGCAAACAGTATCAGAATTACTTAGATATTTATAGTGAGTCCCTAGTTCAGATTTGTTCTAGTACCGGAGTGAGGGAACTCAGGAAATTGTGTGCCAAAAGCACTTAAGTCATCGTTGGTAACATTAAAAATAATGCAGTCGATTAATTATAAATGGTCACATTTAAGAGAAAACCAAATGTTCAGTTTCCATATAGGTTCTAAATATGTTAAAATAGATAATTCTGTCTTTGCAAATATTAAAAATAATTAATTTTATCCTTAACAAAGGTTGCATGAGACAGAAAGATGCAAGTATCGATCACATCAGCCAATGCGTTGGTCACCTGTTTGGTACATGAAATTAACTTGTTATTTCAGATGATCCATATGCCAGCCTGGAAGAAATCAAGAGACAGGGAAGTTGCAGATAGTGGTGACCTTTCCTGTCACTACAGCGTTGTTCCTATGTGGATCTTGCTTACAGCTGTCCTTTCAGTTGACGGCACAGCTGTGCAACGGGCTTGATACTGACCCAGAGTCTGCAAAACCATTTGTTCTCAATCAATCTTCAGAGAGGTGTTTCGGGGCCTGCAGATACATTTGGTGAAGTAGTGGCAGTTACCATCAAAGTAGCTTGTATTAACTATCTTATGTTGTCCTGTTAATTGGCACACGACTCTATAGTATGTATGAAATAGCTTGTGACTCAAGTTGGAGCACTCGTGAAAATACTTCAATTACAGTGGGCATCCAGGGAATTTTGAGAACAATATTTGGACTGTTTGGTTTGCATAGGGACATCATTCGTATGTTTAAAAGTCAAAAAGAGGACAGAAAAAAAATCAAAGCACCCATAAAAAAAGTGGAAAAAATGCATAAAAATAAACAATTAAAAGCCTACAGTAGAAAGTATCATAATATACACCAGTGTACCATGGTGCAGACACACACTGATGGACACCACAGCCAATCACCAGTTAGAGCACACTCACTATAAAGACAGAGGGCATCAGTTTTCCTGCTCATTCGCGATGCAGCCTCTCAGAAGGACGGAGCTTACAGCACAGATCTTCACCATGTGCTGAGTGCATAGACGGGTTAGGACAGGCATAGGTCTTTAAATGTTAGTTTAATCTAACATCGTGTTAACCCACAGTGAAAGTATGTTCAACAGTTTCTAGCTTAATAAAATAGTGTTGCACTATTACAAGTGTTGGTCGCCTGTCTATGTTACTGCTAAGGTAAACGCAGTCTCCACAGATTCAGAGTACGCAACACATCATGGTACCAGTAGTTGAGGGATGTGAGAACTCCTTAGACCTACCTGCAAGTGATCTGCCTTCCACCAGCATACAGCCATCCTGCAAAATGGACAGCGTCTGCCCGCCGCCGCCGCTCCGCATCACCGGTAACCTAGGGGCCAACTGGAAGATATTGAAACAACGCTTCCAGCTCTACCTTGAAGCCACAGACCGGGAAGCTGCCTCAGACACCAGGAACATCGCTCTCTTCCTAAACTCGGCCGGGGATCATGCCATCCACATTTTCAATTCTCTCACCTTTGCTGATGGTGAAGATAAATCAAAATTCAAGATTTTGATTTATCCCGAGATTCCTTTTTGTGTTTCAGTGCCTCCCGGTGGTGGTCACGAAGGCTTTTTTCAAAAGAATCGAGAAGAGTATTATGGGTTTTGTGTGGGCCGGGAAGACCCCGAGAGTGAGGAGGGGATTTTTGCAGCGTAGTAGGGACAGGGGGGGGGGGGGGGGGGCTGGCACTACCGAGCCTAAGTCCTCCTTAAGTTTGACAGACACGTTTTGACGAAAGTTTCGAGCGCTATGTCTTCCAACAGCGTTTGCAGGGTAAGGGTGAACCTTTCCAGTCCTTTCTCACCCACCTCCGCATCCTTGCGCAGTCCTGTAATTACGGGTCCACCTCCGACTCCAAGATACGCGACCAGATTGTTTTCGGTGTTCAGTCGGACCCCCTACACCAGCAGCTCCTCAAGGTAAAGCAGCTCACCCTGGCGATTGCCATCGAGACCTGCATGCTACATGAACACGCCACTAGTCGGTATTCCCACATCCAAGCGGCTGAAACGGCACGGCAAGGTGCCCACGAGGCAGAACAGGTCCAAGCAATCCAACAACTCCAGGGCCTCAGCCTGGATGAGGGCGGCCATTTCACGCGCTTTTCGCGGACTCCCGCGTTTGTGTGCACCGAACGAGGGGACGGTGACGTCGACGAACGTACTATGCAGGCGCGGACCACATACAGCCACGCCGCGCATGCACGGTGGCGCAGCGAGCGTACTGACGCTACAATGTGCGGCAACTGTCCACTGGCCTGTTGCCAGCCCAATTACTCATGAATCACACCCTGAGGATGACGGTGCCGTCCATCCATGTCCCAGACCTCGACCACGTTCCGGTCCTTCGCCGGATGCAGCTGTCTCGTGCACAGCACAAGGCGGCTCATGACTCCCGTACAACTGATCTCCCTGCTCTGGCTCCAGATGACAACGTCCGCGTCCATCTTCCGGATGGTGGCTCGTCTGCAACCGCTGTTGTCCTTCGGCAGATGGCCCCCTGCTCGTTCCTGGTTCGTCTACCGGATGGCTCTATTCTGCGCCGCAATCGACGCGCCCTTCGTCTCGTTCCACGCGCGCCACGTGATCCTCCAGTGTATCCTCGCCCTCCTGCTGACCCTGCCACGGACAATGCAGAGCTCCCTGTCACTCTGCTTCCCCCTAACTTTGACGCAGCCCTGCCCGCTCCGGAACCGGCGGCTCTCGACCCGAATTCGTAGCCCACCTCAGAGACTAAATTTATGAACTTTTCAAATTTATGGACTCTCTGAATTGTTTCGTTGCTTTGTTTGATCGTTTACCTGGTTTATATATAGTGTTGATCTCGTTACTCTTGTTGCATACTGTTGAGGAAGGTAACAAGGGACTTTCGGTACTTGGGGATCCAGATAGCCAAGAATTGGGGTACATTACATAGGCTTAATTTAACGCGGTTGGTGGAACAGATGGAGGAGGGCTTTAAGAGATGGGACATGGTGTCCCTGTCACTGGCAGGGAGGGTGCAGGCGGTTAAAATGGTGGTCCTCCCGAGATTCCTTTTTGTGTTTCAGTGCCTCCCGGTGGTGGTCACGAAGGCTTTTTTCAAAAGAATCGAGAAGAGTATTATGGGTTTTGTGTGGGCCGGGAAGACCCCGAGAGTGAGGAGGGGATTTTTGCAGCGTAGTAGGGACAGGGGGGGGGGCCTGGCACTACCGAGCCTAAGTGAGTACTACTGGGCCGCCAATGTTTCAATGGTGTGTAAGTGGATGGGAGAAGAGGAGGGGGAGGCGTGGAAGAGATTGGAGAGGGCGTCCTGCAGTGGGACTAGCCTACAAGCTATGGTGACGGCGCCATTGCCGTTCTCACCGAAGAAATACACCACAAGCCCGGTGGTGGTGGCTACATTGAAAATTTGGGGGCAGTGGAGACGGCATAGGGGAAAGACGGGAGCCCCAAGGGAATGCATTCAGGTATATGCAACTGAGGGCTTTTGCGAGGCAACAGGTGAGGGAATTCCCGCAGCTCCCGACGCAGGAGGTGCAGGATAAAGTGATCTCAGAGACATGGGTGGGGGATGGTAAGGTGTCGGACATATATAGGGAAATGAGGGACGAGGGGGAGATCATGGTAGATGAGCTGAAAGGGAAATGGGAAGAAGAGCTGTGGGAGGAGATTGAGGAGGGGCTGTGGGCTGATGCCCTACGTAGGGTAAACTCATCGTCCTCGTGTGCCAGGCTAAGCCTGATACAATTTAAGGTGTTACACAGGGCGCATATGACTGGAGCACGGCTCAGTAAATTTTTTGGGGTAGAGGATAGGTGTGCGAGATGCTCGAGAAGCCCAGCGAATCACACCCACATGTTCTGGTCATGCCCGGCACTACAGGGGTTTTGGGTGGGGGTGGCAAAGGTGCTTTCGAAGGTGGTGGGGGTCCAGGTCGAACCAAGCTGGGGGTTGACTATATTTGGGGTTGCAGAAGAGCCGGGAGTGCAGGAGGCGAGAGAGGCTGACGTGTTGGCCTTTGTGTCCCTTGTAGCCCGGCGCAGGATATTGTTAATGTGGAAGGAAGCCAAACCCCCGGGTGTGGAGACCTGGATAAACGACATGGCAGGGTTTATAAAGTTAGAACGGATTAAGTTCGTACTAAGGGGTTCGGCTCAAGGATTCACCAGGCGGTGGCAACCGTTCGTCGACTACCTCACAGAAAGATAGAGGGAATGGAAAAGAAGAAGACAACAGCAGCAACCCGGGGGGGGGGGAGGAATCGGACGGACTCTCAGGGATGTTATTGTATATGTATAGGCACTTGTTTTAGGTAATGTATATTGGACTGTTGGATTGTATCTTTGGAGAGTATTTATTTTTGACCAGGCAGTTGCCATTTAGTTTGGTTTTTGTTTCTGTTCATATATTATTTATTTGTTTAAAACTGGCCACTGTTATTTATATTGCTTTATTGTTGTTTAAAAGAAACACTACGTACTGTTATGTTTGGCCAAAAAATCTTGAATAAAATATATTTTTTTAAAAAGAAAATGGGAGTGAGGGAGGGGAAAGTATCAGAGATTTAAATCCCTGCTGATGGAATGGGAGGGAGCCCTGATAGGTGAGGTAAAGCAAAAGTGGGAGGAAGAACTGGGCAGACAATTAGAGGCAGGGTTGTGGGAGGATATCTTGAGTAGAGTCAACTTGTCCTTGTCGTGTGCCACGCTTAGCCTGATGCAATTCAAGGTGGTCCACACGGAGCATGTGACTGTGGCCCGAATGAGCAGGTTCTTTGAAGGGATGGAGATCAGGTGTGGGCGGTGTATGGCTGGGCCTGCAAACCGTGTCCATATGTTTTGGGCATGTCCAAGGCTTTGGGGATTTTGGCAGGGATTTGCCGATGTCATGACAAAGGTATTGAAGGTACGGGTGGTTCTGAGTCCAGAGGTGGTAATTCTTGGTGTCGGAAGACCCGGGAGTCCAGGGAGAGAGAGAGGTTGATGCCTTTGCCTGGTAACCCGGAGATGGATCTTATTGGCGTGGAGGGCCTCAGAACCCCCCAAAAAAGGGGTATGAGTTAGTGACATGGCCGGGTTTCTCAGACTTGGGGATCGATGCTAGGGTTCCCCCAGAGGTGGCAGCCGTTTATCAGCTTCTATAGGGAAAATTGAGCTGTCAGCAGAGGGGGTGGGCAAACGGCTAAGGCTGCAAATAGCTCCGTTTTGTACAGTGGGGGGGGGCTTTGCTCGCCCAAACTCCCCATTGTAGAGAGAGAACAGGAAGCCATTTATAAAAGGTGTCCCAATCCCCGAGTACTCGAAACAATCCGCCCAGCCGCAATGCACAATGGGAGGGTCCCCTCCCCCCCTGTACCCCTCCCCACGCATCCACCCCCACCACACCAACCTCACTCAATCCCCACTGCACCGTCCCGTCCCCCCCCCCCCCCACCAACACCCACGCCGGGCAACCCTGGCCCAATCGTGCACGTGCATAAAATAACTGTTGGGCACCCTGACAGTGCACATGCCAGCTGGCAGTGCCATCTAGGTACCTTGGCACTGCCAGGCTGGCACCCAGGTGCCACTGCTAGAATGTCTGACTGGCACTGCCCAGGGTACCCAGGCGGTACCAGCAGTGCCAGGGCACCTCCGAACCTCTGGGTGACCCCCACGACTGCAGTTCCGTCTGGTGCCCCTTTGTGGGGACCAGTGCTGAATGGCGCTTGCCTGAGGTCTCCGAGGCAAAAGAGTTGAATCCCAAAGCCTCAGGTACCTTGGGATACCCTGGGCCGGGCCGGAGAATCCCCACGACCGGGCCACGCCACCCCAACTGGGCCACGCCACAGAGAAGAGAATCGGCGCCGGCATGGTTGGCGCGGCGCCGGTCGCGGGCCGTCCTCGCGGCCCTCCCGCGATCCTCCGGCCCAGATGGGCCATGTGGCCATTAAAAAAAAACGGAGTCCCGCCGGTGCCCTTCTAACCTGCGCTGAGCCGGCGGGACCTTGGCATTGAAGGGTCGGGTGGCGGTCTGTGGGGGGGGGTGAGGGGGAGGGTCCGACACTGGGGGGGGGTCTCCGATGTGGCCTGGCCCGCGCTCGGGGCCCACTGATCGGCGGGCCGGTCTCTCTAGCTGGGGACCTCCTTTCCTACGTGCCGGCCCCTGTAGCCCTGCGCCATGTTGCGTTGGGGCCGGCGCGTTGAAGGAGGCCACTGCGCATGCATGCGTTGGCGCCGGTGCCACTGCGCATGCCAGGATTGGCAGCTGGAGCGGCGCGAATTGCTCCAGCGCCGTGCTGGCCCCCTGTAGGGGCCAAAATTAGTCCTGGCAGCGGCCCGTTCACGCCGTCGTAAAACGCACACCATTTACGATGACGTGGACACTGTGCCGCGGGATTAGAGAATCCCGCCCCAGGAGTGGGGTCTAGCGGCTTTGAACAGCCACGCTGCGCCACGGTGAGCTGTTGGATCGCGCCCCAGGGCTCTTAAATTTCCTGGAAGATAATTAGCAAAAGCACATCAGTGGGTATACCCCAGTCACAGAATCACAGAATTGTTATGGAGCAGAAAGAGACCATTCGGCCCATCATATCTGAACCGGCTCTCCAAATGATGATTTAGTGCCACGTCCCTGCCTTTGCCCTGTGGCCCTTGACATTTTTTCTGTTCAAATAATCTTCCAAAAATGCCCTCTTGAATGCCTCTATTGAACTTGCCTCCACCACACTTCCATGCAGTGCACTCCAAACCCAAATCACTCGTTGTGTGAAAAAGCTTTTTCTCATATCACATTTTCTTTTTTTGCAAATTCTTGATTTTTACGAGCAGGAACAGTTTCTCCCTACCTACTCTACCCAGCACCCTCATGATTTTGAACATCTCCATCATATATCCTCTCAGCCTTCTTCTCTCCAAGAACAGTCCCAACCTCTCCAATGTATCCTCTTGACTGAAGTTTCTCATCCCTGGAACCATTCTTGTAAACCCCTTCTGCACTCTCTCAAATGCATTCACATCCTTCCTATAGTGTGGCATCCAAAACTGTACACAATATTCCAGCTGAGGTCTTACTAACGCTTTGTATATATTCAGCATAACCTTCTTGCTAATGTACTTTATATCCCAATTAATAAAGCCACGAATCCTCTATACTTTATTAACTGCTCTCTCCACGTATTCTGGCATCTTCAATGATTGATCTATGCACTTATACACCCAGATCTCTCTGTTCCTGCACTCCTTTAAGAATTGTACTCCTTATTTTACATTGTCTCTCAATGTTCTTCCTACCAAAATGCATCACCTCACACATCTTCGCATTGAACTTCATCTGCCACCTTTCTGCCCACTCCACCCATTTGTCTATGTCATTTTGAAGTTCAACACTGTCCTTCTCACAGTTTACAACACTTCCAAGTTTTGTGCCATCCACAAACTTTGAAATTCTCCCCTGCACATCAAGATCTAGATCATTGGTATCAGGTGAAGCAAGGGAACCAATACCAACCCCTGGGGAGCACCACTGGGCTAAATCGCTGACTTTTAAAGCAGACCAAGGCAGGCCAGCAGCACGGTTCAATTCCCGTACCAGCCTCCCCGAACAGGCGCCGGAATGTGGCAACTAGGGGCTTTTCACAGTAACTTCATTGAAGCCTACTCGTGACAATAAGCGATTTTCATTTCATTCATTCATATAAACCCTCCTCCAGCCTGAATAATATCCATTGACCATTATTCTCTGTGTCCTATTATTCAGCCAATTTTGCATCCACATTGCTAATGTCCCTTTGTTTCATGAGCTATAAGTTTTTTCGCAAGTCTGTTGTGTGGCACTGTATTGAATGTCTTCTGACAGTCCATGCACACCACATCAACAGCATTACCCTCATTGACCCTTTCTGTTACCTCCGCAAAAACCCCCAGCAAGTTAGTTAAACACAATGTCCCCTTTAGAAATCTATGCTGAGTCTTCCTATTTAACCAACATTTTTCTATGTGGCTACTAATCCTATCCTGAATAATTTGTTTCTAGAAGATTGCCCACGACTGATGTTAAACTGACTGGTCTGTAAATTACTGAGGCTATCCATACTACATTTTTTGAACAAGGGCGTAACATTTGCAATTTTCCTTATCCGAGTCTAGAAAAGACTGGAATATTATGACCAATGTAACTGCAATTTCCATTCTCACTTCCTTCAATATCCTTGGATTCATCTCATCCAGTTCTGTTGCCTTGTCAACTTTCAGTACTGACAGTCTATTCAACACTTCCTCCTTTTCAATTTTGAATGTTTTGTAGTAGCTAGCCCCAGGAAGATTCTCTGAGGAAACAGTCATGTGGCCCACTCGTTCAATTTAGGATGGAGTTGTAAATTCACTGGGACACGTTGGGACTTGTCCCGGCAGTTGGACCCAGAGCTGAGTATGGAAGGGCTGCTTTAAGCGCTCTGTATATAGTTGCTGAAAGTTGTAATAAATAACTGCTTCTTATAAGTTAATTGGTGGAGCCAATTCTTGGACATTATTATGCCCTTCTAGGGACAGAATTTCCTCATCTGTCACCATGTCCCAGGTAGCATCTCTCTCCTTGGTAAAGACGGATTCAAAGTATTCATTTAATACCTCAGCCATGCCTCCTGCCTCCATGTGAAAATTCAATTTTAGATCCCTAATCGGCCCTATTCCTCCTTTTACCACCCTTTTACTATTCATTTACCTTGAGAAGACTTTGGGATTCCCCTTTATGTTGGCTGCCTGTCTTTTGTCATAATCCCTCTTCGCTTCTCGAATGTGCCTTTTCACCTCCCCTCTGAACCTTCTGCATTTCTCCTGATTCTCAACTGAATTTTCTACCTGACATCTGTCATAAGCACTCTTTTTCTTCCTTATCTTAATTTCGATCTCCTTTTCCATCCATAGCTCTGTATCTGTTTGCCCTATCTTTTCCTTTGACTGTGTCCATTCCCTTTCTGTTTAGAAAGTAGCCCATTGTTCAGTTACAGATTTTCCTTCCAACCTTATTCCAGTCTTTAACTAGTCCAGCTCAATTCTTGCCCCATTGAAGTCGGCTCTCCCCAGTTAATGATTTTTACTCTGGATTGTCTGTTTTTCTTTTCTACATTCATCCCAAACATTACAATGCAATGATCATGGTCTCCTAAATGTTCCTCCACTGACATTTGATCTACTTGGCCCACTCATTTCCAAGAACCAGTTCCAACAGTGCATCCTTTCTGTAATGTGTAATTGTTGATCTCCAATTCATACAGTTGGCAAGGAAAAAGGAAACCAAGTAATATATATGTGAAATCCATAGAACTGTTATAACTGCCAAATCAGCAAATGAAAGAGATAGAAAGAAATGTTGGATTGAGAGAAAAAATAAAAACCCTGAAAGAAAAAAAAGTTTATAGAACTCCAACAATAATTAAAGTCTAAAGGAGTAAGACTTCACACTTGCAAAAGTTAATGTTCAATTACAGAGAAGTTGTTTAACAGTAATTAAGACTTATCATGCTATCGAATATTAACTTATATGGAATGGCTCAGCCTCAGCATTTTCTGAAAATTTAGTGTGTATCCATCACAAAGTAGTGTAATTTCATGTCTTTCCATGTGTTTCAATACTCACTCTCTGGACGAAATGTTGTCATAGCGGAGCGTCGGGAGGAACAGAGAACATGGACAGCAACTTTCTGATTTTTGAGCGCATTTGCTGAAGGATGCTGTGTCATGGGAATGTCCCTTTAAGAAATGTTTTTGTCTTATCACATGACTTCAATTATGTCATTGTGTGGTTGGAGCTGGGCTGTGGCTCAGAGTTGGTTTCACTTTCGCTTCCGAGTTTGAATGGTTTTGACTGCACAGGTTGAAAGGTTTTTTTCTCTATAGGCATTTTAAAAGCTATTTCCAGACTGCTTGATAACTTGAAAAAAAATAACTGTTTTCTGGAAGAAATTCAAACCTGCCGTTTTGGAAAGGACACAAAGAGCATCCATACCAGGTCTTGAGTGCTGTGTGCTGGGCCACACCTTTGAAAATGGGTTTTCTGGTTTATGGGATCTTGCTATTTTGCTAAATGGGGAATTTATTAAGGGTTATACATAGAGTACTGTAGCTGCGTGGGGTATTTATGTTGGTAGTTGATAAAAGTTCTTATTGTGTGTGTTTATAAAAATGTGAACTAATTCGTGGAATAAACTTTGTTTTTGATTAAAAGTGCTCAAGACCTCTATTGAATAACATCTGGAAGGCAGGCCCTTGTGCTCATTGCAACCAAAATCAATAAACAGTTGTAAGTCAGGTGAACTCCATGATATACTTGGAGTTTGCTAAACCCTGGCCCATAACAGCTGCCTTACTAATACTTGAGTGATAGCCTCTATTACTTTTAATGAAAAATCCAGGCCATAATGTTATTCATTTGGGAAGGCCTAGAAATATGCTAATATTCATAACACTTTGGTTAATTCTTCTGAAGTTCTCAAGATACATTGCTGCTTAATCTGTTTTATGATAGATAATTTTCATGCTCATTTTGGGTAACATATTGTTTGGATTATTACTTGCCAGGGCCAGAGCTCGTGATGAAAAATCTTCGCTGATCCTCATTTCTCAGTTTTACTATGCGTGAGATCTCATTTACATCAGTTACGTAATGTTCACCGTCTTCCTCTTTTATCTCCTTCTCATCATCTTCATTTTCAGACGTGTCGGCTTCATCAAAGGTCTCAGTTGCTGCAAAAGTTGTTGGAACCCGATCAGCAGTTGTACCTTCATCTAGGACCGGGAAGAAATGAAGTAATTAAACTATTAAAGAAAACATTTAGTATCTGTGTATGAAGATTTAAATAATGACGACTGCAGAAGGATTTTATAGCTTTTAAAAATAAAGCATTGATGCGGTTCCTGATTTTCAGATTTTCACTATTTTTAATGTGCAGTTCACAAAACAGAAGAGAAAAGTTATCTTCAAAATTGCAGCTGAAATACATTTAAAGTAGCCAAAGATTATATTTAAAAAATATTAAACTGCGGTAAAAAACATGGAAAGCAAAAATAAACATACATTTCAGTTTGCACTCTTTCCTATCTCCTTCCATTTCAGGTGAGCATAAACCACATCTATAGGAGCCAAATGTATTATAGCAGTACATTGTTGGAATGCATGTATTGGCTTCACATTCATTAACATCCTCTTGACAGTTGGCACCTGAGAAAAAAATCAAGAATCTAATTTTCACATTGCTATGGAATTCTAACCTCCAAATTACAACACATGGAATATTGAAATATAAGCAATGACATATACTTTTGTTTTTCACCAACCTTTCGCTCTCTTCCTCCAGAAGGCATCCTGATCAGGTGTCTTTCCATGGATATTGGGAACTATTCAAGATCTCGCCCAAGTATGAGTCTAACACGGATTGTTAGCACTCTATTCTAAATGAATGCCATTACCGTTGAACATAATCTTGCACTCATTCAAAGTTCAGGTATACTTTCGGCAGGAGGCATTGGATAGTGATCAGGAGTGGAGATATCAGTCGATTTATCCCATCCTACCCGGAAGTCTCCACATTTCAACCAGTTTTAATCAATAGTTAACAAGTGCAGAAAATAAATTTGGCAGTAAAGATTATTAAACTATCTGCTTTGATCAGAGAGGATACAAAGGTTCCCAGTTGCAGGAATGGAAAGATCATATAGCAATTATAATAAGGAGTAAATGTGGGGTGTAAGATCTGTTTTGGAACTTCTGTATTTTAGCTAACCTAGATGCTGTAATAATTTAGGAATAATTGATTCTGACACTGCATATATGACCGTTGTCAAGTTTGTGTTCATAACACCAACAATTATTGCCATTGGAGAATAGATATTTCAACAAACCATCCCCAATGTGTATACATGTGCATTAGCTTTTAATCCAGCAAAAGCCCTGAAGCAGGCTGGCTGAAAATTGTAGTGCAAGTGTCTTCAACACTAAGCTCCTGTTGCTTGGTTGTGAATGCTTGCAGTTCTTAGGGAATTTCCCCTGAAGTACCCCGGGCGGGATTCTCCGCAAACGGCGCGATGTCCGCTACCCGGCGCGGATCAGTCCAGCGTCGGGCCGCCCCAAAGGTGCAGAATTCTCCGCACCTTTAGGGGCCAAGCCCTCACCTTGAGGGGCTAGGCCCGCGCCGGAGCGGTTTCCGCTCCGCTGGCTGGAAAGGCCTTTGGCGCCACGCCAGCTGGCACCGAAAGGACTTCGCCAGGTGACGCATGCGCGGGATCGTCAGCGGCCGCTCACGGCATTCCCGCGCATGCGCAGGGGAGGGGGTCTCTTCCGCCTCCACCATAGTGAAGACCATGGCGAAGGTGGAAGAAAAAGAGTGCCCCCACAGCACAGGCCCGCCTGCGGATCGGTGGGCCCCGATCGCAGGCCAGGCCACCGTGGGGGCACCCCCCGGGGCCAGATTGCCCCACGGCCCCCTCCAGGACCCCGGAGCCTGCCCGCGCCGCCTTGTCCGGCTGTTCAAAAGGAGGTCTAATCCACGCCGACTGGCGAGGATTGACAGCGGCGGGACTTCGGCCCATCGCGGGCCGGAGAATCGCCGGGGATGGGCCCATCGACCGGCACGATTCCCGCCCCCGCCGAATCTCTGGTGGCGGAGAATTCGGGATTCACGCCAGCCGCCGGCAAATCTCCGACCCGGTGGGGGGGGGGGGTCGGAGAATCGCGCCCCAGATGTAGGACGATGTGGCACAAATTTGCCAGTGTAGGGTCCTTTTGAGTCCACACACTACTTTGCGAGGCCTTGACAAAAAAGTGTCCATAAAATTGAGTGCCAACACAACTTTGTTGCTAGTGGCGGGGATAGGGGGAAGTATAGGCAATGGGAGCCAGCTAAGGGCTCAATCTGCGTGCCCGGAGAGATGCAAAAGTTTATTCATACACTGCCAATAGCAATGCCCATCGCTGGATCCTGGCCGATGCTACTGGTGGCATCACTTGTTCTTCTTTGAAAAGGCTGAGGTAGGACTTGTGTTCTGTGATAATTGCGAAGTGACGTCCATAGACGTACCGATGAACCCTTTTACCTGCGAAGATCACAGCCTGTCCTTTTTCTATTTGAGCATACCTGTGCTTTGCAACAGCCAAGGTTCTTGAAGCATAAGCTGTCACCGGTGGGACAGCACCACCCCGATGCCATATGGAGAGGTATTGCACAAGGTTATGAATGATATAGATGGGTCATAATGCATCAGTAAACTAGAGGATAATAGTCTTTGCTTTACTTTGGAAATTGCCTCCTTTGCTGGTACCTTCCATGTCCATTTCTGGTGCTTTTATAAGAGCGCATAGAGCTCCAGTCTGGTTGCCTTATTTGAAATGAACTTTCCATACTAATTTATGAGCTCTAGAAATGACCTGAGCTCTGTTGTATTCTCTGGTGTTGGGGCCCGCTTTACAGCTCGGACTTTCTCTTCCACCATGTGCAAACCATCCTGGTCAACCTGGTACCCGGTTAGCTCACCTGGAAGACGCACTTGCCCTTCTTCAGGCGGACACCTACCTCTGAGAAATGCGGAGGACTTCCTCCTATAATCAATACGTCATCCAGTTAGACTGCCATTCTGGGGAGCCCTTGAAGGGTGCTCTCCGTAACCCACTGGAAAATTGAACAGGCGGATGGTACACCAAATGGGAGCCTGGTGTATTCATTAGTACTTTGTGGGTATTGATTGTTACACATTTCCTGGATACTGTGTCAAGCTCAATCTGGAGGTATGCATGCTCATGTCTAACTTGGAGAAAGAATGGCCCCCAGCCAACTTCGCATATAGGTCCTCCATACGTGGCATTGAGTACCAGTCAGCCTTGCTGACTGTCATTTCATAGTTGCCACACAAGCAGACGGCCTTGTCTGGCTTCAGCACCGGGACCACTGGTGCTGCCAATTCCGCAAACTGAACTGGGTGAATAATACCCAAGTTCTCCAGCCGGCTCAGCTCATCATCCACTTTCGACAGCAGGGTTCATGGAACTGGGCCCTGAAATACTTGAGTTGGGTCTCTGGATCATGTACATCTTGGCCATGATCCCCTTTATCTTCCCTAAACCGTCTTGGAAGATTTCTGGGTATTTTCCCAGGACCTCATAAAATCCGCCTGCACCCATTCTAAATATCTGTTGTCAATCTAGACAGAGGCTCTATAACCTGTTGCAGCCCAGAAGACTGGGTCCGGCCACTGCACCACTATCAGTGGCAGTCAAACTGATTGTTGCATGCAGGTAATCCACTGCAATCATCCTCATCGGGCTGGGCTAAGTGTACAGCCCTGGCTTGGGGTAGTTGTGTCACCTGATCAGGCGACGCATTTCTTGATGATTCTGACATTCCCGGCCCCCAAAGTTTCCACGATCACAAGTGCAACACCATTGCAAGTCTTCTTCCTGGATTTCAGGAGAGATTTTTTTATCAGGCTGCGGCACTTTTTGGCCAATGGGTCTGACCATGGCATTGCTCAGGTGGTGACTGGGTCCCATAGGCCCAGCTATTCGGGTGGGGGGGGGGTTACTTGCCAAAATAGGTGTGGCCAATGCTAAGTACCTCCATGTCCATGGAGCCTTGGATTTCCTGGACTCTCTTTTGCCTGTTTTCATGCAAGAGGGGTAATTCTATGGCCCATTTTAGGTCCAAGGAAGGTTCTGCCAACAACTTATGTTGGGTCGCCATGTTATTAATGCCACATGTTAGGCGGTTTCGCAACATTTCTGGGAGAGATGGCATGTAGTCGCAATGCTCAGCCAGCTTGCGAAGGCATGTCAGGAATTCTGTGGCCATTTCCCCTGGGGTTCGTCCGGACGTGTTGAATAAGTGCCTCTGCACGATCACTGATGGCACGGGGTCGCAATGATCTGCAACCATTGCTACAAGCTCATCAAAGGTCTTTGAATCTGAAGCTGCTGGGTAAGTAAGGCTTTTGATCACACTGAAAGTTGGGGCTCATTCACAATCAGTTTGGGAACTCCTTTTGTCCTTATTTAATATAGGAAAGTAGGTTTCTGCTCGCCATATTTCTGGCAATTGCTTAGCCTCTGGGCTGGATCCTCCAATTTGAAGACTAAGTGTTGACGCCTGCGTGGGAACAGTGGCGTTTTATGCCAGAAAAAACGGCGCAAAAGCTGCACCGATCCCCTGTCCGGTGGGGGGCTAGTAGCCGCGCAGCATAAAGCCCCTGGCTTTATCTGCGGATACGGCTGGAGAATTGCCGTGCAACATGGCACCAGCCGTGCACGGTACCCGGCCTGCCACATACTGTCCTACAGTATCCCTCCTTACCCCCCCGGACCACCACCCAACAGTACCCCCAGCCGCCGCCAACCCCCCTTCCCGCGGAACGGCTCCCTCCCGACTGTAGCGGCGCTCGACTCAGTCCACAGCCGCCACCCGGAGTCCACAAAAAAATATAGCATGAGTGACCCACGCCATCGGGAACTCTCCGGCCGATCGGCAAACGTGATTTTGGCGTCGGTGGCGGAGAATCCCGCCCTTTGTCTTTCCATGTTTAATAGTTTGCCTTCCTTCAAGTTCTTCGATTACGGCGTGCATCTCCCTCACTATCTCTATCCCAGCTCTAGGGCTTCTCTGGTCCCTGTTTAATTCAGGGATATTCTGTGAGGCTGTTTCTTCTTTTTACTTTACTGACCAGTCTTCAGCCTTGTTATGTTCGAGCAGCTCTTGCACAATGTTTGCGGATACTATTTCACGTTGTTACGACTCTGGACCATCCCCTGGAGTCTGCTCTCCTACAGGTTTTTGCTGGTTGATACGGACATCTTTTCTTTCGCTTGGTAACACCTTTCTGCCAGTCAACTTGTTTCTCAGGAGGGAATCAATTCCTACTACTGGTGATTCAGTTCCGACCATGACGGGGCCTGAAACAATATCACCCTCTAGGTGAGCCAATTGAGGAATGCAAACACAATCCTCCTTGCCTCTCACAAAGCTAATCAGGGCTTTAGCCTTCAGGGAGGACTTTGAGAACAGTTTTAGATTTCCCTGCAACATCAAGGACTAAGTGTCCCATGTCCCGGAGCAGTACAACGGACTTCCTCACCTCCTGGGTTGGGTATAGGAACACTTAAAATGCTGCTCCAATGCTGCGATGAAGACTCACGGCAGCGAAATGCAGCTGAAGGTGAGTGAAATGCCAGACAAGTGAAGTGATTTCCAGAACTTGACAATCATATGTCAAGAACTGAAAGCACATTCTGAGAGCAGTGCTGTCAGCAACAGCCTCCATCTGATGTACTGCTGCATATTTATGGTGCGTACCAAATAATGCCCCAGGAGCCTCTTCACTAATATGCCCAACTGAGGCGAGTGTCTCTGGGATGGTGGAGGGTGTTGGTGACAGTTGTGACGGAAAGTCAGTGGCGTCCCCGGACTTGTGCTTCAGGGTGTCTCGGGCTGGTGTTTGGGGACTCGCATTGCTGTGCGTTGCTGACTCCCCGTTGGAATCCGCTTGGGACAGGGGCCGGGGGACATTAGAAGGGCATGCCTCAATGCCAGGTGATCCTGAAAGATACAAGGCATGACGCATGATTGGATCGCGTGTTGGGGTGGTGCATGGTGTGGGAGTGGGGAGAGTGTCGGGGCATAGGGACACCGCAACTCAGTGGGGGCTCACATGGTTGCCGATGCCGACTTTTGCCTTGGCGACTGCCCTCTCTGGGCCCACTGATCAGATCCAATGCCCGCTGTTCCACGATGGTGAGTGGCTGCAGGTCCAGCAATCTCGCTCTGGTTTTCAGGTGTGTGTTAGGCAGTTGGATGCATGCAGCACAGGGGGTAGGCAGCTGGTGTGACCAGGGCAGCCAGCCATGGCGGGTAGTACGGGTGCTGGCATGTAGCGCAGCATAGGTTGCGCGCACATTGCCGCCGGTGGGACTCGGTCACCCTCCGCGTGGAGGGGTGCATTATGGGTGTTTGGGACGGGGAGTGGTGCCAGGGCATAGTGCTGCCTACTCATCCTGGCCGCCCTGAAGAGCGCATGCAGCTTCTTCCTGCACTGCTGTTCCGGTCCTGGTGGTGGAGCCCACAGCACTCACGGCCTCTGCGACATGCACCCAGGACCGATGTACGGCCACGGGTGTCAGCCTCCTACTCAACCTGGGGAACAGGGTGGCCCGCCTCACCTCCGTGGCGTCCAGCAGGGTCTCAAGCTCTGCATCGTGAACCTGGGTGCCGCTGTCCTGTAATCTTGTTGCCTGGGATGAGTGTGTGGGGAGTGGAGTGCTAACATGCTAATATATATTCACAATATATATTAATGATTTGGATGAGGGAACAAAATGTAACATCTCAAAGTTTGCAGATGATACCAAATTAGGTGGGAGGGTGAATTGTGACGAGGATGCAGGGATCCTACTGCAAGATCTGGACAGGTTGGGCGAGTGGGCAAATCAAAGGCAGATACAGTATAATTTGGATAAGTGTGAGGTTATTCACTTTGGAAACAAAAACAGGAAGGCAGATTAATGCCTGAATGGTTGTAAATTGGGAGAGGGGAGTGTGCAGCAGTTCCTGGCTGTCCTTGCGCACCATTCGCTGAAGGTATGCATGCAATTGCAGCAGGCGGTAAAGAAGGCGTATGGTATGTTGGCCTCCATTGCAAGAAGTTTTGAGTATAGAAGCAGGGATGTGTTGCTGCAATTGTACAGTGCCTTGGTGAGGCCACACTTGGGAGTATTGTGTGCAGTTTTGGTCTCCTTATCTGAAGAAGGATATTTTTGATCTCGTTGGAGTGTAGCGAAGGTTTACCAGACTGATTCCAGGGATGGCGGGACTGTCATATGAGGAGAGATTGACTAAGTTAGGATTGTTCTCGCTGGAGTTCAGAAGAATGAGGGGGGATCTCATAGAGACTTCTAAAATTATAACAGGACTAGACAGGGTAGATGCAGGGAAGATGTTATCAATGATGGGTGTGTCCAGAACCAGGGGTCACAGTCTGAGGATTCAGGGTAAACCATTTTGGACAGAGATAAGGAGACACTTCTTCACCCAAAGAGTGGTGAGCCTGTGGAATTCATTACCACAGGATGTAGTTGATGCTAAAACTTTGAATATATTCAAGAGGCGGCTGGATATAGCACTTGGGGAAAATGGGATCAAAGGCTATGGGGAGAAAGCAGGATTAGGCTATTGAGTTGGATAATCAGCCATGATCGTGATGAATGGCGGAGCAGGCTTGAAGGGCCAAAAGGCCTCCTCCTGCTCTTATCTGCTACGTAACTATGTATGCAGCTGCAGCTCGTCAGCCTCTCGTGTGGCAATCTCGACCCTGGCGAATCGGACGCTAATATTCATTGGCATTGATCGAGTTCCACGTAGCGCTGGTGCAAGCCCATGAACGGTTCCAAAATTGCTCCGGGACCAGCGCCAATTTAGTTGTCGTAGAAGTCCACCTATTCAGTCCCATTGCCAACACTTGGGGCATGATACTCCGGAAAGATTTCCAAGTATTGTCGTCAGCGGGAATTGCCGCGAGCTTACCAGCGCTCGGCCCAGCGAGGCTGGCAATACTACTCAACGTTAATGGGTCCACTTAATGAGGCCTCATGGGCTTCTCGCTGAAAATGAAAGCTCGCCAGGTGATTCACCGGCACCATGCGTGCCAGCCTCCCGCTAACAAGGTCGAGCAGCACTTAAAACAGCCACCACCAGCCAGCTCGCAACAATGGCGCTGAGGGTACCACCTTCAAGATTCAAGGACGTTGACCTGGGAAGGCTGTGGAGGTCAGGAAGGATGTCCTGTTTCCCCCGAGGGTCCAAGAGGGTCCAGGGGGGTCAGCCTTGGGCAGCCATTGCTGCCTGTGATGAGGGGCTGTGGCAGTGAGCTTGGGGAGTGTGACCAGGGGGGAGTGTGACCAGGGGGACTGGCCCCCAGTGCCGGAAGAATGTTGATGATCCACTCAGGGCAGCACGAATGAGTAGACACCTACACCACGACCCCGCCCCCCACCCCGCCGAGAAGCTTCAGCCCGCACGGGAGCACCCAACCACCAACTCTCCATGCAACCCCAAACTGACCTCCACACCCCCTCTCCCTTCAACCCCGCCCAATCCTTCCTTCATTCCCCTCCTCCCACCACTGTGAACCGTGCATGTGCCGAACGCTGCCCTCTCTATGCCTCCTTAGCAAAAGCTCTCCCACAATCGTCCGGTGAGGGCCCAGATTGGCGGAGGGGCGGCAGACATCAAAATCCTCCTTCAAGGAGGGTGCCTTGGAGGTGACCGGTGTGGCTGAGGATGGGGCAGTCACTAATGCGCAGGCTGGCGGACGCCACAGAGGTGAGGAACCACCAGGCTCCACCCGGACGACATGTCAAACGTGAGTTGTTATTGCCTTACTGACGGAGCCTCCATCCCACTGACCACATCTCCATTCTCCCGCAGGATGCCACCGTAATAGTCGTGTCACAGCTGTCATCCCCACCCTCCACCAGTGCAGATACACACCTTGGTGGGAAATGATAGTGGTCAGGCGTCTGGGGCACAATCTGGTGAGCACCACACTGCTGATGATGAACATCAGTCCCAGGCAGGAACCCCCACGCTAGACAGCGGACGCAGGTCTGCTGATCCAAGGACCTAGCTGGGTCCCAATCTGATACTGAGCCTGTGGTACAGAGGTACCCGGAGCTGATGGAGACAATAAGAAGCAGCCAGGACATTCAGAGGGAGATGTCAGCGACACTCCAGCAGATCCATAGCCGCTTGGAGGAGTCCCAGAGGTTAAGGGCACTGGGATGTCGCTGGCAATGTGTGGCACCGAGACCAATGCTGCTAGCGTGGTGACGGTAGTGCAGAGTCTGGTGCATGTCAGCACCATTAGTGAAGGTATCCAAAGCACCGTGAATCGGTGACAGCCATGGCTGAAGGTTTCGACAGAATGTCCACCTCACTGGGGGAATGTCACCCAGTACCAGGCTGACTTTGATGAGCTGCTGCGGGACATGTCCCGCTCTCAGATGGGAGTGTCTGAGATGCTGTGGAGCTTGTCCCAGTCTCAGGTGGGCATTGCCGAAGCGCTGTAGAGCATGTCCCAGTCACTGAGAGGCATTGCCGAGGACGTCGACATGATGGTGCGGACCATGGGGAACTGCCAGGGCTGGTAGAGCCAGCTGCCCCTCCGTCCCAAGATGAACCCCAGGGAACCTTTAGGCACTGGCCAGGACGAGGCGGCGCTGGGTGTCAACGGGACCCATCCCATAGAGCTACCCTGATTTCCACCCCTCTGATGAGGCCGCATCTCGCAACCAGCACTCGGGACAGGACGGCACGGCTGTGCATGTACCGTTGACAAGTGAGCCTGGCCCTCCGGCCCCAGAGGATGCCCGCCAGGGGAATCAAAGGACATGGGATGAGGTAAGCAGCTGGCTGCCTCCACCTCAGATGTGCATCGTGGGGACACAACTTGGTGGTAGAGCTAGGAACGCAAAGCACATCGAGGATCACTGAGGACACTGGGGGATGGGGGTGGGCGGTACCATCGGGAGAGTGGTGAATTGTATTACACATTAAACTCCCTGGAGCACAACGAGTATGACATCTCTCGTCACTTTCTTCCGCAATGTGTGCCAATCCCCGAAACCTTGGCCCATCTCTCCAGACAATCCCAGGGTGGGAAACGGGAGTGGGGGGTGATGGACCAGGCCACGTCCTATGTGAACCGGGCATGTGCGAGGGCCTTCCTGAGCACTCCGGGCTTGCCGGACCCTCGCCGCTGCCACCTGTCCTTCAGTCTCCGGTTGGTCCTCAGATTCCTTCCCGGCCTCGGGCTCCAGCTTCTGCTGATCCGGTGCCACCTCATTGTCCTCGTTCTCCTCCTCATCCTCGGAAGTGGCCACATGTTCCTCATCACCAACCTCCAGCTTGTCGCCCCGCTGCTGTGTGAGGTTGTGGAGGGCACAGCAAGCCACAACAAAGTGGGCGACCCTCCAGACGGTGTGCTGCAGGGCACCACTGGAGCGGTCAAGGCATGAACCGCATCTTGAGGAGTCCGATGCAACGCTCAATGCCAGCCGGGATGGCTTCATTGGCCTCGTCATACCGGGTCTGCACTTCGGTCACCGGCCTCCGTACTGACGTCATTAGCCAGGTCCTCAACAGGTACCCCTTATCTCCCAAGAGCCAGCCGCCCATTCTGGGGTGCTCCACAAAGAGGCCAGGGATGACCGACTGCCCCAAGATGTCGCTACCATGGACACTCCCCGAAAAGCGTGCGCACACGTGCATTATGTTCATCTGGTGGTCGCACATGAGCTGTATGTTCAGGGAGTGGAACCCCTTTCTGTTAACATAGGGCACCCCCAGATGGCCTGGCGAGCGTAGGGCAACATGCGTGACATCCACTACCTCCTTGACCTGGGGCATCCCGGCGATGGGGGAGAAACCTACTGCCTGGGCACCTTGCTGGGCTTGGTCCATGTCAAAGATGATTTAGTTTTCCGTCCGGACTTACAGGGCATCTGTGACCTGTCAGATGCACCTATGGCCCATGGAATACTACACAGCTCCCCGCTTGAGTCCTGGAATGATCTTTACACTTAGAATTTCAAGGATGCAGTGACCTTGACAGTAACCGGGAGCAGGTGTCCTCCTCCTCCACGTGGTGCCAAGTCTGTGAGGATCTGGCAAGGCACGGCACCATCTCCTCGTTGAGGCGGAGCCTCCTGCGGCACGAGCTGTCTGTCATTTGTTCAAATGATCAGCAATGCCTGTACACCCTGGACCATCGCGGGACTACCCCTCTGGGTCTCTCCCTAGTCTGATGGCAGCCCGGTCCTTAGGGAGTGGCACTGTCTCCGGCGTACGGCTGCCCGGACTACCAGCAGCATCACTGGGGCAGGTTTTGGGTCCAATATCCCTGCCATAGCGTTCAATATATGTAAGGAATTGGGAGAGGGTGTTCGACTGACAACCAGCAGTGGCTCCCACACCGGGACGCTCCATTGACCCTCCACCCCCCCATCCGGAACGCCCTGCTCACGCACTCCCGGCAGCAGCAGGCCCCCCTCACTGGACCCAGGCTCTGTACCCTAGACACCCGCTCACAATGTCACCTGGACGTGGCGCTGGTCCCCTCCCCATGGCAGTCACTTAGCGTGTCCCCAGAGCGGTGTCCCATCCTGTGTGTTTGGATGCTGGCTGCTGCGTGTGTGGTGTTGCCTCCTGCAGTGTTCAGGTACAGTGTCCAAGCATCACGGTTTAATTGGGATGCTAGGCAATGACTCCGACATGCTACATGGCCCGCATTGCCCGCCCATTCAAGGTAATCCACTTGGATTGTGTGCAGTGCTCACTTAACCACGACTTCCAATTCCCTATTAGCAATAGCCTTCAGCCGCACAGACAGAGGCCTCAGCAGCCGGTGGGGGTTATGGGTGGCTGGTGGGTCAGCCGGGCAGGGACAAACAATACCCCGGAATGGGTAAACACGATCCAGGGATTGGCACAGTGGTGCTGCGAGTGGTTGTCTCCCCCGTTTGCCTCCCCCAGTTCCCAAGGCGGCCCATCCCTGTGGTCAGTCCCCCACCCCTAGCCGAGGGTCCCCCACCCCCGGCGAGCACTGGGGTGGCATGCTCAGTGCCCCCGGGCTCTTTGCCAGTGAGTAAAGATGGCTGCTCACCTACTCAGCTCCCCACAGAAGCCCTTCCGCTGGGTTCACGTTTCTAAAATGCAGTACCAATCGGCACCAGTATGACCACTCGCTGGGGAGGCTGTGAATGATGGGAGGCCAGAGGATAAGGGGTGGGTCCCGTTAATTGTATGGAAATGGGGCTTAACCGGTGATAGTTGGTTTCTCGCTACGCTATTGCAAGATCCCGATTTTGCCTACGGGAGTAGGCTGGTTGCATCGCAAACTGCTTGGCGGCTGGTGCTATTCACTGGCCTTGTTTGAGCGAGAGAATCGCGCCCTGAGGTTCTGAAACGGAGAGTCCCGTCCCTTGATTTTAAAAAAGATCAAATTAAGTAAAGGATCACACAAACCTATTATTATTAATTTTCAAATGTTTGGCTCGCCTATTGATTGACACTGAAAGCAACATGGGCTGCCCAAAATTAGGAACTGGTTTAGCGGAAAAGCTAGACAATCTTGCTTCTCTCTCTGCATCAAATGACTAATTGCCGGAATTTTTATTGAACATTGAAATTTCTATTGTTTCACAGCTCATTGAAATTTGTCCAATCAAATGTAGTAAATAAAATGAATAAGGGAAACACAAATGTTGAAGTACAACAATCATTTTGTGGGTATACAGTTCATATAAATTATTACCTTGAAAGCCTTCTTGACATTTACATGAGTAACTATTTATTTCATCGACACAACTGCCAAAGTCACATGGATTGGATTTGCAGTCATCAATATTCACTTCGCAGTAACTTCCTTCAAAACCAAGGGGGCACATACAGAGGTACTTTCCACTTCCTGGTGGAAAATTTATGTTTGTAACACAGGAACCCCCATTCAAGCAGTTGCACGAGTTTACAGTGACCTATTCAGAAAACAGAGGCAATATTATAATTCCACACAATGATTAAAAAATAGCATTTATGTGGCATTATATGTGGGGAGATCAAGATCAGGTTAACAGAGTTAGAGGGCAGGATATAATTGAACCATGTGTATAGTTGCAATATTCTTCTAATTTTATTATAAATTCCAATGTCCACATTCTTAATGGAAACTGTCGGCACAAAAACTGCAATATTCCCCACTGTACGTCACCTTGCTGGAACATTCTCACACCTTGTGAAATTTCAAAAATTAGAAAAAGGAATTTAGAACATAAAAAGTTGACTGGAAATGCATGCAAATATTAGTATTTTTATATATTTTCATCAATCTCCTACTGCATGACAAAATGAATGATAAGGCGAGAGAGTGAAGAGAGAAGGAGTTTGAAAAAATTATTTATTTTTCATGAAATTGATCTTGTTCATGATGATTCCGAGGTGTTTAAACTTACGGACTAACAGTTGTTAACAAAAGCTGATTTTACTCTTATTTTAACCTTAACCTTCTGTTTATTTTAATAACTTTTAAATTCCAAGACTCATCTACTGGAGCAACTGCCAGCTGTGCAAATATATAGACAGAAATTAATTTGCCATGCAGGATCAGATTCCTTTGTTTTCTTTAACAAGAATCTGTTATTAAACAAAACAACCATCCAGACATGTGTGGAATAATGAAAATGTCACCTGTCGGTGTAGACTTACATCTTCAGAATACTCAAGGCTTTGGGTGTGAGTGGAAAGTGTTTTTTTCTAACACTGTTAATAATTCGTAGTTGCTGCTGCATTAAATGTTGTAGAAGAATTCAAATCACATTGATATAGGAGCAAAACTGGCACAGAAGGTGTTTGGATTAAAAATGAAATTAGGACCAGGTTTGAATGTGGAATATGTCCCAGAAACATTAAGCCCATTTCCTTCCTGTGTTTCAATAGTAACATGTTAGAAGGTAGTTGCAGTTTGTGTCTCTGTGATATCGAAGACCATCATAAGATTTTCTCCAACAGCCTTGTAACAGCTTGCAGGATTATTATATTTTCAGAATAAACTTTATTTAGAGATTGATAGAACTATTATAAGGCAATTGTTACTGGTTGGAATCTGATCATTTCTCTGCAGTGGAACAGGAAGTGACATGATTAGATGTGGCCAAGTTGTTCAGATCAATGCCTAGATTTGCAGGTTTAAGACTTTTTTTATTTTAGCTAATGTTTTACTGCCAACAAACATTCTTACAATCAATTGTATTTAAAATGTTGTACGAGACTTAAGTATCATACACATCTTGATAGAATTAAGCTGCTTGTGGGTTGAAATTGTGCTGCATGAGAAATGCACGAACATTCAGATGGAATTTTCTATATTTAAAGAGGAGTTAATCTGCAAAAAAATAATGGGTTAATATTTTAGTCAAAATAACAAAAAAAATTCAAATCAACAGATGAAATGTTGTAACTAATATGCTATGATGTAATTGCAATCCATTAGATAAACACGCCTCATCTGGCAGTAAGGCAACGATGTGACCACTGTGCAAAAACTTCTATAGTTCGATTCAATTAGAGAAATCTGGAGTGTTGTAAATTTCAAAAGCAAAATATTAGGAAGCAGAATTTGACTAACTTGTGAAACCATTTTCATTTTCTACTCTTTATAATTTTTTTCCCCCCAAGCACAAGTGTAATTTTTCAAACTTAATTTGTGTTCTTGAACCACATGTCACATGCAGTCAGGAAGGCAAGCAACTAACTCCTTGCCAAGCTTTTACCACTCGCAGAAGCTACAAACTGTTCAGGAATAGTTCTCCCCTGATTCTTGCTAAGTCAGCACCACACAATATTTATATTGTTAAAATAAGGAGTTCAGCAGTGTGGGGATTTCAAATTCTAATTATTAGTTATAGAACTCAGATATAAATGATCAATTTATCATTAATTCCATTACTCCTCTCCCCGCTTAAATGGTTTGGGTATCTCATTCTGTTTAGCGTCTCTGTTAAATGATTGCACTCTTAAAATTAGATTACCTACATCCAAAATGTACATTTTATAGATATATGATACCACACACATTAATTCCCATAGTTAAATTCACACTAAAGTGACAAAGATTTAAAAATCCTGTTGTAATTATTTTACACAAAGAACATTTTGAAGAATTTTAGTGGAGTTCCGTCAAAATGCTGATAGAAAGTACTTATTACTGCTCCAAAGATTTTATTTCATTGATTGATATTTCTTCAGCATATAACTTCAAAACAAACACGTAATGGTGTTCTATTACACAATGTCAATATCTAGGTTTGCTTCCAAAAAGAGGCCTTTGCTGATGTTTTCTTCCGTTATATTTGACCTTGGAGCTGATTCAGGGTGCTAGAATTTGCAAAATATTTATTTCCGTAACAGTGATATACGGCACAAAAATTCATTCCTCCCACAAAATATGCAACGTTTTCACAATAGAAAATGATAATTTCTCCTTCACATAAATAATCACAAAATGTACTATTGTAGAAAGTCTTACACTTCGCTATGCAATGTCCATACCTCTACTGACACATTGGTCTTAGCATTGCAGTCATCTGTCACAGAAAACCTGAACGTCTGCAGCTCCTTCAAAGAAACCTTCCATATAAGGAGCCCTGCAGGAGAAAGGCTAGCATCCTTGGGCCCAGTATCTATGTTAAAAACAACAGCAGATCCTTCTGGGTCTGAAGCCAAGAACTGATAGATAAAATTTTCACCAGTAAAAGTTTGAAGCCTTCCTTGTGAAGCTTGAAATATTGGAGGTTGGTTATCTGCAAAAATAGTTAATCATTTTACTTCATACAGAAACAAACTACAGAACAATCAGCAGTTGGTATAGGACAGATTTTAACCTAGGTGGTGGAATACAAAGGATCACAACATGCAAGTAACTAACCAGTTAAGTGCTTTAAGTGCTCTCAGTCTTTTTCTCTGCAAAAAGCACTGAACTAACTTTGATGTGGTCCAGGAGCTGTCAATCATGGGTGGATGTTTATAAACATTGTGGTTACTTTCACAGCTGACAACTTGAAAGCCGCTCAAGCATGAAAGGAGATTCATTCAACAATGCAGACAGTTGGTGTGTGTGAAAGCTAGTTAAAGCTTGGTGGGGTTGCTGGGTTATCAGGATAGGGTGGAGGGTAGGGCTTAGGGAGAGTGCTCTTTCAGGGGCCAGTGAAGACTCAATGGGTTGAATGGTCTCCTTCTGCACTGTAAATTCTATGATATTAATAGATGTTGGGAGTTCATATTGGGAAATTAAACACTTCTAACCCATCTATTTTACTAAAATTCATGCGTTCTGTTATCATTTTTGTTGATGCTGGGCTTCATCCAAGAGGAATAAAATTAACTTATTGAATAATTGTTAAAGCAATCAATATTAGATTTGATATCTGACATCGCATAGCTATAGTAGAACATTGGTGAGTTTAGATTCTGTTATAATATATGTCAACGGCCAGAAATGCAGCAATATGAAGTAACTTACTTTCATTGACAGACCACTCAAATTTGGATGCGTCTGGTCTGCACAAAAGGCAAGGGCTAGTTGGATTTGGATCACCTGCTCCATAACAGAGTCCATCGATGTTGCATGTTTGCTCCTGGAACAAATAGTAGGACAATCGAAATACAAACTTATGCAGTATATTCAAATACATGTTTTAAAGGACATGGCTTTGATAATTTTGTATAGTGAGCCAATCTGAATAACCCATGAGTGACAAATATACGAGGATGTTGAATCCCAAAACTGTCCACCATATCAAACAGAAAAAATTTAACAAAGTGACGTATCCTGACAGATTTGACATACATAGGTCCAATCCCTTATGCAACAACAGATGACAATGTGCACACTATTTACTTGCTTTGGCAAGTGACACCTTTACGGAACAAAAAACTATTTACCAGTCAATACTGAAGATTTCAATTGACAAAACCTCCCCAACTTTTTTGAGCCACATTTCCAAAACACTTTGTGTGAAATAATTGTTTCTTGATCTCATTACTAAAACGCCTAGCTCATATTTTAAAATTGTATCCTTTTGTTTTGGATTCTCCACCAGAAGATCTGGGGCGCAATTCTCCCATCGGGAGACTAAGTCCCGACGCCGGAGTGAAAACCGGAGTGTTTCACTCCGGCGTCGGAGCCCGCTCCCAGCCCCCCATTCTCCCGCCCTCGGGGGGGGGGGGGGGCTCGGAGCGGCGCCGCATCATTTACGCGCGCCGGGCCTTGGCGCCGCGTAAATGACGTGGCCGACGCGGTGTAAATGATGTCACCCGCGCATGCGCGGGGTGGCCGGCGCCAACCTGTGCATGCACGGTTGCCGATCTCCCCGAGGCCGCCCTGCAAGAAGATGTCGGATGGATCTTGCAGGGCGGCAGAGGAAAGGAGGTCCTTCTTCAGAGAGGCCGGCCCGCAGATTGGCAGGCACCGATCGCGGGCCAGGCCTCTTTTGAGCCCCTCCCCGGAGCAGGAACCCCCCTCCCCACAGGCCGCTCCCCCCAGCATTCCCGTGCTGTTCCCGCCAGCAGCGACCAGGTGTCGATGGCGCCGGCGGGAACCCGTCGTGTTGGGCAGGCCGCACGGCCCATCCGAGCTGGAGAATCGGCGCTCGCCCGTTGCAAACGGGGTATCGGGGCGGGACGCACGTGGCGTCCCGTCGATTCTCCCACCCGGGGGGGGGGGGGGGGGGGGGGGGGGGGAGAATCCCGCCTGTTGTTTTTCTGTATATCTATTATCATCCCATCACAAGGTCAAAAACCTATGTGCTGATATAATTCAGATAAATAGGTGGTTCAGGATATATTTTTCAGGGCCCTATTTTTATGCATTTCAGTAAATCTTGAGCGGAATTCTCCCAACGGGCGGCTAAGTGCCGACGGCGGAGTAAAAACGGGAGTGTTTTACTCCGGCATTGGCGCCCATTCCGGGACCCCATTCTACGGCCCACAGGGGGCTAGGACGGTGATGAGCGGCCTATGCCGCTCCAGCTGCCGATACCGGCCTGAACCCGGCACCGCGGGGTCCGCGCATGCGCAGTTGGGCCGGCGTCAACTAGCGCATGCGCGGTGGCCTTTTCTCCACGCCGGCCCCGACGCCAAATGGCGCAGGGCTACAGAAGCCGGCGCGGAGGAAAGGAGGCCCGGGGGCAGAGAGGCCGGCCCGCCGATCAGTGGGCCCCGATCGCGGGCCAGGCCACTACTGAGGCCCCCCCCCGGGTTCAGAGCCCCCCTCCTCCCCCACAGGCCGCCCCGAACCCTTCAATGCCGAGGTCCCGCCGGCTCAGAGGATGTTAGAACAGCGCCAGCGGGACCTCGGCTTTTTGTTGAAGGCCGCTCGGCCCATTCGGGCCGGAGAATCGACGCGCCGGCCTGGGCCGGAGAGTCGCCCCATACCCCAACCGGCGCCGCACCGACCACGCTGGCGCCGATGGAGCCGATTCTCCGCACTGCGTAGAATTGCGATCCAGCGTCGGAGCAGCATGGCACAATTCGCGCGGCGCTGCGCCGATTCTCCGATCCGGCGGGGGGTCGGAGAATTCCGCCCCTTATTTGTATACATCACGCATCTCCAACTTCAACAACCATAGATTCACAGTCCAGATGAATTCCTAGTTAACATCCACCACTATAACACAATTAAATACACAATTAACACTGAAAACTGAGGCTTACCTTGTCTGTGTTGATTGTATTGATGGCATGGTGTGCCATTAAGGATATTCAGGTACGGATATTTTTCGCATTACAAAAACACTATTGCAAACATTCAAGAATGACTTTAAAAATTAAAGTGGGTTGATAAATATAATTGATGCTACAACAAAATTCATCTGCATATTTTATTCATTGTGGGATTTATAATATTTTAAATCTGTAATTGCCACAGTTCCCCTCTAGGTGGTGATCTAATTTGTTAGTTCTGAATTAATCAGAAGAGTTTTTAAAACTGGACTTCTTTGTGCTAAAAGAGAACTGAAAATCACGATACAGAAATCTGATTGTCTGATCATTTCATTCTGATTTCCACTCATGTTTCAGTAGTGAACCAGGACAGCAAAAAATATCAACATCCAATCCATCCACACTTTGGGCAAAACTCCTCATTGTGAGCAAAACTCCTCATCCCACCTGTGGCAGGTTTGGTGACAGGAGCAGTGAATCTAGCAGGAGTCAAAAAGTCAGAAATCCACTGGTGTAAAAATGCTTGCAATTCTCCCAGTGGCGGGCTAATGGCAGGTCGGTCTTCCTGCTGACTGGATGCCGGAGTACCATTTGCATCTCATGAATGCTCATTAAAACAGCTGCCCACCGGAATCAATAGCCTCACATCAAAGTTTGAGAAGCTGCATCGTGGAAGAAAGGAATGCAGCCTTTGAGAGTGAAGGCTACAGTGAACAGGGCAGAGCTGTATCAAATCTGTCATCCCATTAGCAAAGGGGAGTCATATATTAACAATGAATGTCATTCATCAGTGACCAAGAGGATTCCATTCATTCACCATGAACAACCAAAGGCTCATGGGCGGGATTCTCCAACCCACCGCACCAGTTTTCTGGTGTGGCGTGCCCCCGCCGGCAGCGCGATTCTCCGTCCTGCCAGCCGGCCAATGGGAGTTCCTATTATGACGCCGTCGGGAAATCCCTGGGCATGGGTGCACTGCTGGCGCAACGGAGAATCTCACCAGAGGCGAATCCAGTTCCACAGCTTTGTCAAGATTTTACAAAATGTTGTTAAAAATCATACAGATGATACCACCCCCCTTTGCAGAAACTGCTGGTATATTCAACCATGGGCCTTGTGCCGCCTCATTTTAGCTGGCATAAAAGGCTCCATTTTAAATGTCTGATGCCCAAAAAATGCAGCAGACAACAAAAAAAATTGTGGATCGTTGGGTTGTTATAGTTAATGATTTCAAAATGGCGGATGGGTTGCCAACTTCGGCTCCCGTTAACCTTCGATATTATCGGAGACTGTGTGATGGCGTCAGGCTGTCCACCCGATCTCATCATACCAAATTTCTTGTCAGTGCACCCAATTTGGGAATGCAAAATCCAGCCAACAATTTCTGATCTTACCTTTAAAGTACAGAGTCCATCAGAGTTTGGCTCACAAATTTGACAAGCTCCATCAAATAATGTTAATAACTGTGAGTTGCTGTATGCGTAGCCATCATTTGAAATCTGTCAGAGAAAACAAAATTAAATCATATTTCTGTCGACCTATAACAAAGAACGTTATTTATGTGCTCACTAAATTAAAGTAATTTTATAATTTGACATTATTGCTTACTTTATATATCACCTGTCTAAAGATTAGGGATCATAATTTAACAGAATTAGGTGGAAAATAGTCTGAGTAAGCTTTGCCGCTAACAATGGCTCTAAGGGATTCTGGCAATGATTTGCTCCAAGAATGACCTTGTCCAAAAAAACACGGACATGGTCATTAACATATTATTGGGGCAGGTGATTATGCCACGAACAGTTCAACAAGAGTTCTCATTCAGGAGAGAAGTATCTTAGCATTTCTTCAAATTTGTTAGAAATGCCATAAATGGGTGGAAACCCAGCAGCTCAGTTTTCTGGTCTAAATTGCAATGCGTCCAACAGAAAAACTGCACTAGGTTCCTGCAGCCAAAATGTTGTGGTTGGAATAATGTTTTTAAAAAATGAGCCTCAATCTAATGTCTGGGCTCCTATCATATCCTGCTCCATGTCACACTGGAGCTCACTCATGTGCTTGTTGGCTGTTTCACCATGTGTTACACCATGTTATATGTGGCATACTAATTCCAGGGCACAAATCCCAAACAATGTCACTGTGTAAGATTGGGATCCCCAATCATATTTGAGTGTCTCCAGCTGTTTCATTGGAATCCTGCCAGGGGTACAGAAGTGGAGTCCACAAAGACCAATGGGGCTCCCCAGAAGGGCCACCTTGCCACTACCCCCTGGCACTGGCCCTGCTCAGGCATGTCACTCTCCCCCAGCTCAGGCATGTCACTCACCGCCAGGGACTATACTTAACTTTGTGCCCCGGTGGGTTCCCTTCAACTGCTTCACATTTTTAAATACCAGTTGTAAACCTCACTGATATGATGTTACACTGGCGAGCGGGAATTCTAAAAATGGGGAAACATATAGCGTGGAAGTCCTTTAATCAAATTATAATTTATTCACATGTATCGAAATGAGGTTCCGGTCACGTCCCCGATGAAAGGCGGGGAAAATTATGTGATCTTGCTGCCGAGATTCTTGTTTTCCTATGCTCTCGAGATTTTGAACCCATGGCAAACACGGGCATACCCTCTGTCTACACACACGACACACACACTCTCCAGTCTCCCATGTGGCATGTCTGTTGTTTCTTGAACGCATTCAATGCTTAAGTTGAAGTGAAGGTCTTGTAAAGTGAAGAGTTGACAGCGGGCTATTGTAGTCAAATATCTAAAAGGTTGGTTCTCAGTGAAATCTGGAACAGGTTAAATACTTTGGCTGTTTGATGTTTTACAGCTAGGTTCAAGTCTGGCTCACAGACTGGCTGAACTGATGGTTCAGATGGCTCTGTTGGATCTGCCAGCAAACTGCTCTTAGCTGACTTGCAAACATGGCTATCTCACCATGCGGTTTTTCACAAATTCAGGATGCGGAATTTTATAGCCTCATTGCAGCAGGGGGCAGCAAGCCAATCAAATGTCCATTGACTTCGCAGGACCCAAAGATCACTCCAGTGGGAGAGGTCATAAAATTCCATCCAAGGTCTTTTCCAAATAGGGTGTGGTGTTCCTGTTGATTTCACATTCGGTGTTGTGGGTCAACATTTCTAAGGCCCATCCAGTCTAGTTTGGATGGTGAGGCCATTGTGATACAATGTGAGGTCGATTGTTGCCATTCCCTTTCATCTACCACAAATTGACTTTTGATCTTCCCTTTTGCCCAGCATGAAACATACAGTCCGGAAACTCCATGGTCTTTTGTATCCTTAAACAAAGATGTGGGAATTCCATGGATGGCTTTGAATGTCCATATTTAAATAATTATTTGCCGGAGACTTGATACTTTCTGAAGTCCAAAGGCCAAAAGTCACAGGATTTACAGCTTAACAGCTTGTTTTATGTCCAATTTTTCAAAGTATTACTGGAAAGTTCATATGACGTGCCAGTCCTGGGCATGACAGTAGTTACTGTTATTATATAAGCAATGGCGCAGCTATTTTCTGGGATTGATAACTAAAACTGATCGCCATCCATTGTCAACCTGTAAAAATGAGGCACGCCGGAGTCGAATATGGGAAAAGTACCTCTGCCGCCTCACAGATGCCCAATGCCAATCTGTTGCTTAATTCAGGAAGATACGGAACAGGTGTAAGCCTGATGTACCATGAAAACCATTACTGACAGTGGTTTCAGGGGTTTTCTCTCTTTTGAAAGCTGTCCATAAATGGACCATTTTTCATTCACAAAGGAAAAAACAGTAATACTTGGAAATGAAGAGTAGCAGTAAACTGGTTCTTGTACCGTAAAATGGAAGTCCAGTATTACCAATGTCAATATTACGGACTTTTACTGGGATTTAAAATTTTTGGCCCGGCTTTTCCTTCTGGGATCCTGGGAGCCTCCTCTCAACGAAGGTAAATAAAGATGATGAAATTCATCTTTGTCCCCAATGTCCCAGCTCAGGCTTTGTATAACTAAAACAAAGAGTATTTGAATACCAGGATCTCAATTAGGGACTAAGGTCATGGTTGATCGGGCAACAGTAATCATCGTGTTTCTTTGGAAACTTGGACAATCTATAGCAGACACCCCAAAGAACTGGAGAAATGCTATCTGCAGTGCCTTTGGAAGGTCCTCCAAATCTGGTGGCAAGAAAGGCAGTTCAACAGTAGCGTCCTCTCGCAAGGCAACATGTCCAGCAACAAGGAACTAATCATTTAAACCCAGCTCCACGGAGGAGGACATGTCATTCATATGCCTGACACCAGATGATTCCAGTGACTGCTTTATTCAGATTTTGGTCATGGCAGAGACTCCCAGAAGGACAATGGAAACACTTAGGATGTTAGGATCATAGGATACCCTCAAAGCATCCCTGACGAGGCCAAATAGGTCTGCTTACTCATGATAACACCTGGCTTGTGACTGATAAAAATGGAGAAAATTCTATTCGGAAGGCACCGAACACAGAGAGAGACTTCACTGGGAACATGCAGCCTCCTTGGTGGGGATAGTTTCTCACACAATCTCCTCAGTGAAGTTGAGGTTGGATCAGTGTTTCCTGAAGACATATGAGAATGGCCTCCTACCCAGTTATCAATAATAATAATAGTTTATTGTCACAAGTATGAAATTTCTGTGAAAAGCACCATGTCGCCACATTCGGCGGCTGTTCGGGTAAGATGGTACAGGAATTTAACCCAAGCTGCTGGCCTTGTTCTGCATCACAAACCAGCTGTCTAGCCCACTGAGCTAAACCAGCCCTTCCCCTCTCCTCTGTATTCTCTGCTCCCTCTTGCCTTCTTCATTGCTCCTCCACAACAAAGGCAGGCCTACTAGACCATCTACATCTGCAATAAAGCTGATTCATAGGCAGAGGAAAGCAATCCAAAACAAGCTAAAACTCATCAAAAGTTAGAGTTCAGTGATAGAACGCAGATAATAGGCAAAAGAAAAAGCAGTTAACCAACAGCCTAAAAGGACAAGGCAGTAACCAATCTGTATGGTGATGATAAGCCCTTTAAATAATGCTACTGTAGGGTCACTTCTACCTGCTGGCACCATGGTTTGTTAAATGAGTTTATCACATGCCAATTCAATCACTGGGGTAGTTCAATTTCTCAAAAGAATCTGACAACAAGCATTGGGCCCTTATTTAAATATTTTAATTAGCATTTATGTCCAACATGTGATCTGGACATTTGGAGGAATCCAATCCAATGGTCAGCACTAAATGGATCTGTGCAAACCTATAAAACAGATGCAGTATGACTGAAATTCTGGAATCTTGACTCAAGGAAAGCAGGAGGAATATCTACTACCTAGTGTCAAAGATTTTACAGCAGAGCACTTAGAAAACAGTGGCAGGATCAGGCAGAGTCATCATGGATTTATCATGGGGAAATCATGCTTGACAAATCTACTGGAATTCTCCAAGGATGTAACTAGTAGAGTTGATGAGGGGGAGCCAGTGAATGTGGTATATTTGGACTTTCAGAAGGCTTTTGACAAAGTCCCGCATACGAACATAACATAGAACATACAGTGCAGAAGGAGGCCATTCGGCTCATCGAGTCTGCACCGACCCACTTACGCCCTCACTTCCACCCTATCCCCGTAACCCAACAACCCTTCCTAACCGTTTTGGACACTAAGGGCAATTTATCATGGCCAATCCACCTAATCTGCATGTCTTTGGACTGTGGGAGGAAACCGGACCACCCGGAGGAAACCCACGCAGACACGGGGAGAGCGTGCAGACTCCACACAGACAGTGACCCAGCAGGGAATTGAACCTGGGACCCTGGCACTGTGAAGCCACAGTGCTATCCACTTGTGCTACCGTGCTGCCCTCATTACCGTGATTAATGTGTAAAATTAAAGTGCATGAGATTAGGGGTATTGAAATTAATAGAAAACTGGTTGGCAGACAAGAAACACAGTAGGAATTAGCGGATCGTTTTCAAATTGGCAGGCAGTGACTAGTGCAGTACTAGGACTCCAGCAAGGACCCCAGCTATTTAAATATATATTAATGATTTAGATGAGGGAACAGAATCTAATATCTTCAAATTTGCCGATGACACCAAGTTGGGTGGGAGGGTGAGATGCAAGGAGGATCCTTCAGTGTGATTTGATCAAGTTGAGTGAGTGAGCAAATGCGACAGAAGCAGTATAATTTGAAGAAATGCGAGTCTATCCACTTTGGTAGCAAAAACGAGAAGGCAGACTATGATCTGAATAGCCATAAAGTGGAGAGGCGAATGTGCAACGAGATGGTGTCCTCATACACCAGTCACTGAAGGTAAGCATGCAGATACAGCAGACAGTAAAGAAGGCAGCTGGCCTTTATTGTGAGAGGATTCAAGTTCAGGAGCAGGGGTGTCTTGCTGCAATTATACAGGGCCTTGGTGAGGCCACACCTGGAATATTGTGCGCAGTTTTGGTCTCCTTATCTGAAGAAGGATGATCTTGCTCTAGAGGGTGTATAGCGAAGGTTTACCAGACTGATTCCTGGGATGGCGGGACTGATGTATGAGGAAAAATTGAATTAGTTAAGATTGCATTCGCTGGAGTTCAGAAGTAAAACAAAAGCCAATTAACAGAAGTTGACTGGAATTTTTCAGTCAATCAGCAGGTCTCCCAGTCCGATTGTGAATTGGCAGAGTGGGAGAACCAGTGTTGAAATATGCCTTTGTAGTCCTTCTGCCTTTACTTGTGGCCAAGATTCATCCTGTGGAGCAATTTTCCTCTATGATGGTGACCTGGCAGCTGTGGGCATTTTTTAATAAAAAAAGATTTAAAAGTTGTTGAGAGGGCAGCCAGTTATAGAGGCACCGGGCGCGATTCTCCACCCCCACGCCGAAGTGGCCGCGCCGTCGTGAACGCCGTCGAGGTTCACAACGGCGCGGAATGGCCCCGGTCCCGACCGATTCAGGCCCTGACAATGGGCCAGTATCGGGGCCGCGTCATCGACCCGCGCCAGGCCTTGTCGCCCGCGTAAAAGCGGCGTCGAATAGATGACGCGGCCGGCGCCGCATAACGCACGTCATCCGCGCATGCGCGGGTTGGCCGGCGCCAACCCGCACATGCGTGGTTGCCGTCCTGTCGAAATCCACCCCGAAAGAAGATGGGGGACGGATCTTGCGGGGCCGCGGAAGGAAGGAGGTCCTCCTTCAGAGAGGACGGCCCGACGATCGGTGGGCACCGAGCGCGGGCCACCCCACATTCAAGGTGAAGCCCGGTGCAGGATCCACCCTCGCCCCCCCCACAGGCCGCCCCCCCCAGCGTTCATGCACCGCCCACGACTGTAGCGACCAGGTGTGGACGGCGCCAGGTGGAACCCGCCGTTTTGGCCTGCCCGCTCGGCCCATCCGGGCCTCAGAATAGCGGGGGTGCCGGAGAATTGCCATTTTGGGTATCTCCGGCGATTTTCCGGCCTGCGAAACTCGACCGGACCGTTCCCGCTGCTTGGGAGAATCGCGGGAAGGCGTCGGACCGGCATCCCCGGAAATTTCGGCAGCCCAGGCGATTCTCCTAACCGGCGTGGGAGTGGAGACTCGCGCCCCGATTCTTTCACCTTTACCTGAAACAGCATTTCCTTCTGAGCTGGTGGGCCTCCTGTTGGCCCTCCAGCTTTGAGAACCCAGCCCTGTCATTAATTAGCTGTGATGTGGAGCTTAATTAGCTGGTGAGCTGACACTGATTGACCAATTGAGGGTAAATCACTGCTGGGTGTTTGTTCCTTACACATTTTGGGTCTGGCCACATATCTGACCCCAAGGTCAGGGTTCCAACCCGGAACCCAAAATTCTCCCATTAATTTCAAATTACTGCATCCAATTTTAAATCATATAAATTCAAAATTCTTGTTCAGAATTTTTCTCACTGATTAAATTTAGTCCAATTTTAACTCCGCAAACCAGATTTATAATTTACATATTTTATATTGTTTTCACTGCATGAATGCAAGTCACTGCACGAATGATTAATACTGCAGCATAAAACTTACTAACTGATTATTCATATTGCAAATTTAGAGAAAACTACATCTCAAGCTTAATGTGACTCTACCTTATATGCAGTGATTACACAGAACTAAGGATACATTCAAAACATTAATATGTGTTGTCACTATAACTAAACTGTTTAGATAGTTGACTTCAGAGCGGCAGGGTAGCACAGTGGTTAGCACTGTTGCTTCACAGCTCCAGGGTGCCAGGTTTGATTCACGGCTTGGGTCACTGTCTGCGCGGAGTCTGCACGTTCTCCCCGTGTCTGCGTGGATTTCCTCCAGGTGCTCCGGTTTCTTCCCACAAGTCCCGAAAGACATGGTGTTAGGTAATTTGGACATTTTGAATTTTCCCTCTGTGTATCTGAACAGGCGCCGGAATGTGGCGACTTGGGTTTTTTCACAATAACTTCATTGCAATGTGTCACGTGAGAGTACCTTTAAGAACTGGGTGTGTATCAAATAGCTGTAGTGGACGTACCTTTAAGAAATGGGTGTTTATCAAATAGCTGCAGTGATGTCAGAGTGTGGGTGGAGCTGGGCTGGTCTTTCACTTTTGTTTTTGAGCAGGCAGCTACATGTGTTTTAGTTTCGTTTTCAGAGCTGGATAGCTGCAGGCAAAGCAAGCAGCTGCTTAATGATCTCTCTCTACAAGCTACAGACTGTCTCCAGATCATTTGAGGATTTCAAAGTACTACCTGTTTCTGTAGAAATTTTAAGCCTGCTGACTTTCTGTAACTTATGGATGTTGTTAGGAAAGTTATGAAAGGTTACTTATAGAATATTGTATCTGTGGGGTTTATTGGTGTTGATAGTTGTTAAGATATTTTCTCTGGGTTTATAGTGTTAACTGGGTTCATAAATAAACATGGTTTTGTTTCAAAAGTACTTTAGATTTTTTTTTCATAGATTTTACAGTGCAGAAGGAGGCCATTCAGCCCATCGAGTCTGCACCGGTTCTTGGAAAGAGCGCCCTACCCAAAGTCAACACCTCCACCCTATCCCCATAACCCAGTAAACCCCACCCAACACGAAGGGCAATTTTGGACACTAAGGGCAACTTACCATGGCCAATCCACCTAACCTGCACATCCTGGACTGTGGGAGGAAACCGGAGCACCCGGAGGAAACCCACGCACACACGGGGAGGATGTGCAGACTCCGCACAGACAGAGACCCAAGTCGGAATCGAACCTGGGACCCTGGCGCTGTGAAGCAATTGTGCTATCCACAATGCTACCGTGCTGCCCTAATTCTGTTGCATCACACCTGTGCAGTGGGCCCTTGTGCTCCCCATAACCGAAGTCCATTAAAAGTTATGGGTCAGGTGAACCCCTGATACACTTTGGGGTTCTCTAAACCCTGGCCCGTAATAAGTGATACAGTAAGCTACTTGGGACAATAAAGATTATTACAGAAGATCACAAAATTATAGAGAGGATATAAATATAAAAAGTACATTTATCATTAACTAGTGCTGCGTGATTAATCTTCTCAACATAAATGCTTTATCTTATCTTCACATCACGAGAGAAGATGAGGAGGCTTGAATTTAAGGGGCAAAAAAGGTAATGAAGTTAAAAGTACCAGAAATTGCAATATTTGCAAACATTCCTTTTGACACTAGAGAAGTGCAGACTAAATCGCAACATTCTATGAGTTTCTGCAGTTGGTATGAAGATGTGTTTAAAGTGAAGAGCTAAAATTATGTAAGCTCCAACCTCCTGCAGTTTGATTACTGCAGACTACAATAATTAAAATTGAGGATTCATATCATTCTTTAATACAAATTATTTGCAAATTTAAAATTTCACACCTTGACTTGCCATCTTGCAATTGGCTTGTCATCAACGAGGTCTATACTTTCAAATGGTTGACCAATCTCAGCTGGAATCTGGCAATCCACAACTCGATTACTCAAAAATGTTGCCTTTGTCGGCTGTGAGACAGTTGGAACCCATTCATCATTGACGTACTATGCTCAATTAGATAAAGAAAATTGAAAGAAACAACATTAATTCAGACAACACAATTATAAAAATTAGAGCACACTTCACGCTAGCTCCTTATGGTTCTTACATCTGCAGACCACATTTTACCCTCTTCTCTTGTGTGCAAGCATATTCTCCATCCCACATTGCCCGATGGGGAATTGGGCATACTCGCCCCCCCCACCAGCTGGCAACAGGATCGGGGTTCACAGTCATGTGCCAACGGGAAGATGTAAATTAATGCAAATAGGTCTTAATGAATCATTTGCAACCATTTAGCGGGTCCGGCGCTCTATTCCCTGACCCTTCGTGAATTTCCGGTCTCCTGGGACAGAAATCACGTGGGTGCAGATTACTTCACTTCTTGTATTTATCAATGTGGCTCTGATGTAGTGAACCTCGCAGTGGGCCGGGGGGATACCTCCTTACGACAGTTTTTCCCAAAGTCCATCCGAGGCCCGCCCCCCCCCCCCCCCCACAATGCACTCCCTGCCCACCCCTCCTGTACCAGACCCCCTCTCACATCTCCTCCGTCCCTCATCTCTCCCTTAAATAGGGAGACTGCCAGGGATCCCCATAATAGAGAGCTTTCTTCTGGGACTCCATAACTGAAGGAATCACCCACAGAGACCTGCAAACTGAAGGAACCCCCACAGGGACCCCCCACCCCACCCCACCTCCTCAAAATAGCAGCTATATATGCATGGCAAGGAATTCAGAATTTCTTCCCGATTTGCGCTCCCAGGGGAATGTAAATCGGTTGCAATTCTCCTCTGGTGGGAGAACATAGAGCGTGTTTCTCTGTCCCACAGCATCAGATTTTGGGATTCTCTGTTTCGCTGGCTGGTTAATGGGGGTTCCCTGCGCCGTCGGGAAACCCCCGGGCTGCCGACAAAATGAAAAATCCCGAATGCGGAGAATGCAACCCATAACCCATAGTCTCCCAAATGGAGAATCTCGCCCATGTTTGCAGATCAATCCTTCTGCCTCAAAGTAGTGATAGGCAAACTCGGATCAGGGGTATCCGTGCTTCATATTCCAAGTCAGTTAATTATCTGCAATTTAATAACAATAATGCTCAACTGAGAAGTTCAGACTGAAATATGCCAAGATTATTGAACAGCACCAATCCCAAAAGAGGCTGCAACATTAGAGCAATGTAATGTGCATATAGTGTAGAGAAGGCCTATGAAGACTACAAATGAGAGTGAAAGAATGCAGATCTTCAGCTTCTTCGGAGATATGAAGCATTATTTTCTTACTTATGCCTGTGTTTTGTAACAGTCGTCATACACGTTAGGTGCTTTGATGTAAAAATTGTAAACACATTAGATGCTATGTCAGAAATCAAAACTGAACTACTTTGTACAACAGTTTTAATTTGATGAAATAAGAATATTTGTTATTAGAGTTTATTTCATGGACTTGAAAACTGTCATAGATTAATCCTCTTTGATTTGACACATGTCTAAAACTAATTATGAACGTATGGTTCTTTCATACATTATGAATGGGATTTTCCAGCCCTTCCTGCTGGGGGGAGCATCTGGCAAGTCACGCCAATGGCCAGTGCCAAACCACGGGGAAGTGGGGGGTTGCTTTCCAGCTGATGTATTTTTTCTTGTTAGGCATTTACATGATGGGATTCTGGTGGCATTAAGTAAAAATGTGCAACTTCAGTTAAGATTTTTAACACATCTTACTAATTTTCATACTCAGTGTAACCTTCTGCATTTGATCTTTAAGAAACCTGTAAATTTTATACATTCCAAATGCACAGTCCTGAAGTGATTAGCGATATAACTTTCCTTCTACATCATGCAGTCATAAACATAAACAAAGTAGAAAATGCAGTCCCGTTCATATAGTTTAGTGAATAGCCACATCATGAATCTTTGGTGTTGCAGTTGCAATGAGGTGACTGGACCATGCCATAACCGATGGGCTCAGGGAAAGTAGCTGCTGTCTGCCATCAATAGCCTCTTGTTTTGATTGAGATGGGGTGGTTAGGCAGCCTGGTTATCTGGCAGGCTCTTGAGATGGTCAATTCCTTGAAAACTACCTTTTTTCGTTACCAATGACTACAGCACTTCCATAGGGATGTACCTCCATGATTCTCTGCTCTGGGTTTCAAGATCAAAGGGCAGCACGGTAGCACAGTGGTCAGCACAGTTATATCATAGCTCCAGGGTCCCAGATTCGATTCCCGGCTTGGTCACTGTCTGTGCGGAGTTTGCACGTTCTCCCCTTTCTGCATGGGTTTCCTTCGGGTGCTCCGGTTTCCTCCCACAGTCCGAAGATGTGTAGGTTAGGTGGATTGGCCATGCTAAATTGCCCTTTGTGTCCAAAAAGGTTGGGTGGGGTTACTGGGTTACGGCGATAGGGTGGAGGTGTGGGCTTTGGTGGGGTGCTCTTTCCAAGGGCCGGTGAAGACTCGATAGTCCGAATAGCCTTTCTGCACTGTAAATCCTATGATTCTATAATTAAGAAGGCAGAAATACTCAGTACTGCCCATTGATGTGTGTTGCATTTAAGGTATTTTGCCAGGATAAAAAGATGAGGCTTATGTATTGTGCAGCAATGATCTTTGCAGCTAGTTATGGCCTGTTGAGATTCAAGTGTTGGGCGGAGTCCAAGAGAATAATAAGGGTCTGCTTGTGGCTGTGTGTGCCTGAACTTTGAGGTTTAGGCAGTGCCGATCAATGTAAGATGAGAACTTAGATTTCTCAACCTGACCAAGTTTATCGTTGCTTCAAAAGTAACTGAATCAGCTAAAATAGTGGCTTCAACATACTAATATTTACATTAAATAAAGAGTTAAATACAGGTTGAGTATCCTTTATCCGAAACCTTCAGGGTCGATTGTATTTTAGATGTCAGATAACTTTGCTTTCAGAGATTTCCGGTGGTGGCCATGGTGTGACCGGTTGCACACAGGGTGACTCCTGCGTGGAAGTATATGTTTTGGACTTTCTGTTCATTTGATGGGTGATTTTTGGTGATGAATCGTGAGGAAAGAGGGCGGTGGATTCTCCCCAACATGGGATAACGAGGGGGCGGCCATTTTGGGTGGGCTCAAGTCGGTTGCGGAATGGATAATTGAGTGGTTTGGGGAGTTGGAGATGATGGCGGATCTTAATAGAGGAGGAGGTCAAAAGCCTTTGGTTAGGATTGTAACATGGAATGTCTGGGGGTTGAGCGGGCTGGTCAAAAGGTCAAGGGTCTTTGCGCACCTTAAGAGTTTAAAGGCAGATATGATTTTTCTGCAGTAAAGGCATTTGTGAGTAAAAGATCAGAGGTGGATGAGGAAGGGATGGGTGACGCAAACTTTCACTCAGGGCTTGATTCTAAGGCGAGGGGTGTTGTGTTTTATTCAGTAAAAAGGTTACATTTGCAGTGACAAGCGAGGTGTGGGACCCAGGGGGTACAAAGAACAAACAAAGAACAAAGAAATGTACAGCACAGGAACAGGCCCTTCGGCCCTCTAAGCCCGTGCCGACCTTACTGCCCGACTAAACTACAATCTTCTACACTTCCTGGGTCCGTATCCCTCTATTCCCATCCTATTCATGTATTTGTCAAGATGCCCCTGAAATGTCACTATCGTCCCTGCTTCCACCACCTCCTCCGGTAGCGAGTTCCAGGCACCCACTACCCTCTGTGTAAAAAACATGCCTCGTACATCTACTCTCAACCTTGCCCCTTGCACCTTAAACTTATGCCCCTTAGTAATTGACCCCTCTACCCTGGGGAAAAGCCTCTGACTATCCACTCTGTCTATGCCCCTCATAAGTTTGTAGACCTCTATCAGGTCGCCCCTCAACCTCCTTCGTTCCAGTGAGAACAAACCGAGTTTATTCAACCGCTCCTCATAGCTAATGCCCTCCATACCAGGCAACATTCTGACAAATCTCTTCTGCACCCTCTCTAAAGCCTCCACATCCTTCTGGTAGTGTGGCGACCAGAATTGAACACTATACTCCAAGTGTGGCCTAACTAAGGTTCTATACAGCTGCAACATGACTTGCCAATTCTTATACTCAATGCCCCAGCCAATGAAGGCAAGCATGCCGTATGCCTTCTTGACTACCTTCTCCACCTGTGTTGCCCCTTTCAGTGACCTGTGGACCTGTACTCCTAGATCTCTTTGACTTTCAATACTCGAGGGTTCTACCATTCACTGTATATTCCCTACCTGCATTAGACCTTCCAAAATGCATTACCTCACATTTGTCCGGATTAAACTCCATCTGCCATCTCTCTGCCCAAGTTTCCAAACAATCTAAATCCTGCTGTATCCTCTGACAGTCCTCATCGCTATCCGCAATTCCACCAACCTTTGTGTCGTCTGCAAACTTACTAATCAGACCAGTTACATTTTCCTCCAAATCATTTATATATACTACAAACAGCAAAGGTCCCAGCACTGATCCCTGTGGAACACTATTGGTCACAGCCCTCCAATTATAAAAGCATCCTTCCGTTGCTACTCTCTGCCTTCTATGACCTAGCCAGTTCTGTATCCACCTTGCCAGCTCACCCCTGATCCCGTGTGACTTCACCTTTTGTACTAGTCTACCATGAGGGACCTTGTCAAAGGCCTTACTGCAGTCCATATAGACAACATCCACTGCCCTACCTGCATCAATCATCTTTGTGACCTCCTCGAAAAACTCTCTCAAGTTCGTGAGACACGACCTCCCCTTCACAAAACCATGCTGCCTCTCACTAATACGTCCATTTGCTTCCAAATGGGAGTAGATCCTGTCTCGAAGAATTCTCTCCAGTAATTTCCCTACCACTGACGTAAGGCTCACCGGCCTGTAGTTCGCTGGATTATCCTTGCTACCCTTCTTAAACAGAGGAACAACATTGGCTATTCTCCAGTCCTCCGGGACATCACCTGAAGACAGTGAGGATCCAAAGATTTCTGTCAAGGCCTCAGCAATTTCCTCTCCAGCCTCCTTCAGTATTCTGGGGTAGATCCCATCAGGCCCTGGGGACTTATCTACCTTAATATTTTTTAAGACACCCAATACCTCGTCTTTTTGGATCTCAATGTGACCCAGGCTATCTACACACCCTTCTCCAGACTCAACATCTACCAATTCCTTCTCTTTGGTGAATACTGATGCAAAGTATTCATTTAGTACCTCGCCCATTTCCTCTGGCTCCACACATAGATACCCTTGCCTAGCCTTCAGTGGGCCAACCCTTTCACTGGCTACCCTCTTGCTTTTTATGTACGTGTAAAAAGCCTTGGGATTTTCCTTAACCCTATTTGCCAATGACTTTTCGTGACCCCTTCTAGCCCTCCTGACTCCTTGCTTAAGTTCCTTCCTACTTTCCTTATATTCCACACAGGCTTCGTCTGTTCCCAGCCTTTTAGCCCGGACAAATGCCTCCTTTTTCTTTTTGACGCGGCCTAAAATATCTCTCGTTATCCAAGGTTCCCGAAAATTGCCATATTTATCCTTCTTCCTCACAGAAACATGCCGGTCCTGAATTCCTTTCAACTGACACTTGAAAGCCTCCCAAATGTCAGATGTTGATTTGCCCTCAAACATCCGCCCCCAATCTATGTTCTTCAGTTCCCGCCTAATATTGTTATATTTAGCCTTCCCCCAATTTAGCACATTCATCCTAGGACCACTCTTATCCTTGTCCACCAGCACTTTAAAACTTACTGAATTGTGGTCACTGTTCCCGAAATGCTCCCCTACTGAAACTTCTACCACCTGGCCGGGCTCAGTAAGTATGGTATGTGATGGTGAGTGAGAGGTTGGCTGGACGTCGGAGGTGCTGGTCAATGTATATGCACCCAATTGGGATGGTGGGGACTTCATGAAAAAGCTGTTAGTGAGCATCCTGGATCTGGATTCCCACAAGTGAATAATGGGGGGTGATTTTAATTGTGTGCTGGAGCCATGGATGGGCTGGTTGAAGCCCAAGTTTGTGATGAAGATAGGGATGAGGGGGTACACAACTTTATCTCCCATGTCCACTGAGTATACACAAAAATTGAGTTCTTTGCGGTGGGTGATGTGTTGGGTGTTCTGGATGACAAACAGGTCACCAACACTGGAAGTGGTGCAACTCTATTTTATTATAAGGTTAACTACATTAACATACTTGAACTGTGGGTAAATGCAATACCAGCTTTAACTGTTGACCCTTGCCTAGTCCTAACCAGATGATGCACTCAGAAAATGGTGAATGTCTGTGTTGCAGGCTGTGAGCTCTGTGCTCCGAGCTGGCTGCGACTAGAATGAGCGCGAACTCTCCTGTCCCCTGTCTTTATAGTGTGTGTGCTCTCACTGGTGATTGGCTGCGGTGTTGTGTATGCTGATTGGTCCCACTGCATGTCCATCAGTGTGTGTGTGTGTGTCTGCATCATGATACAGTATATTATGACAGTGGGGAAGAAGCTTCTGGTGGGGTGGAGTATGCAGGTAAAGTCATCTTGGACGATGCGCTGCATTTTGTTGCCATGAGGCTGGAGTTGGGGCGGGCACAGACTGGGGTGGAAATTGGATTTGGGGTTAATGGCAGATAAAACATTTTGTGATAAGGTGCAATCTGTGATGAAGGATTATGTAGAATACAATCAGAATGGGGAGGTCTCTGCAGGCACGTTCTGAGAGGCGCTGAAGGCGGTGGTCGGGGGGGAGGGAGTCGTTGCGCGGGGGGGGGGGGGGTGATTGCATTTAAGGCACATAAGGATAAGAGGGAAGAGAGGGGGAGGTTGCTGGAGGATATTGTGGAGATTGACCGTAGATATTCGACTCGGGAGCTTTTGGCAGAAAGGAAGGCAGTGGGCCAGCTCCGTAGGGTCAGAGGGGACCTCTTGGATGGGTTAGTGTTCCCAGAGGTGGGGGGTGTCAGGAGTTGGAGAAGCCACTAAGGGTGCAGGAGATAGTAGAGGGGATGGGATTGATGCAGTTGGGGAAGGTGCCAGGGCTGGACGGCTTCCCAGCTGAAATTTATAAATAATTTTGGGGGGGCTGACCCCACACCTCCAGAGTATGTTCCATGAGGTACTGGAGAGGGGGGTGCTGATGGACAGGTTGCCACAGGCCTCTATTTCTTTGATTCCAAAGAAAGACAAGGAATGTGGTTCATACAGGCCCATCTCGTTATTAAATATGGATGTAAGGTACTCGCCAGGCGATTGGGTGTGTGCTGGAGATGGTGGCAGAAGACCAGACAGGGTTTGTGAAGGGGTGGCAGTTGTCCAGTAACATTAGGAGGCTACTGAATGTGATCATGACCCGTCGAGTGGCAGGGTGCCTGAGATGAGGGATGACAGTAGCGATGGATGCAGAGAAGACCTTCCATCGTGTTGACTGGCGATATTTGTTCAAGACCTTGAGGAGGTTTGGGCCGACATTAATGGCTTGAATACGACTTCTTTATAGGTCTCCCGAACGAATGGGGTGGAGTCAAGATTTTTTAAGCTCCATAGTGGAACAGGCAGGGGTGCCCGCTGTCACCGTTATTGTTTGCACTGGCAACGGAGCCAGTGGCGATTGCACTCCGTGCCTTGGAGGAGTGACAGGGTATTATGAGGGGGGGGTTAGGGAGCATAGAGTGTTGTTCTATGCAGTCAACTTGTTGCTATACGTAACAGATCCATTGGATAGCATGGGAAGAATTATGACTGTGCTGGGAAAATTTGGGGCCTTCTCCGGGTACAAATTGAAGATAGGAAAGAGTGAGGTCTTAGGAAGGAACACGAACCTCGGGGCCCTGCCATTTAAGATTGTGGATGCTCGGTTTAGGTATTTTGGGTTGCAGATCATGCATGACTGGGCAATGATGCACAGACGGAACTTATCAGGACAGGTGGAGGGGGTTAAGGTGGATCTAAAGCGGTGGGAAACCCTGCCTTTGTCACTGGCAGGGAGAGTACAGGTTATGACGATGAATGTGTTGCCCAGGTTTTTGTTAAATGTTCAATTCCCCGCAATTTTTCTTCCAAACGCTTTTTTTCGGAGGACTGATGGATTAATCTCTATGTTTGTATAGGCGGGTAAGATGCCGTGGGTTAGTAGGGCACTGTTGCAGAGGAAAAGGCAGGTAGGCGGGCTGGTGCGACGGAATCTGCTGCAATACTATGGGGCAGCCAATGTGGAGAAGGTGAGGCAATCGTGGACAGAAGGGGGAGTCAGTTGCTTACAGATGGAGGAGGCCTCCTGCAAAGGGCTGCGGCTGAGGGCCACGTTAACTGAGGGCCCCGCTCCCTTTTGCTCCGGGGAAATATTCTAATAGCCCGGTGGTGGTCTCTCCGACAAAGATTTAGAACTAGCTGAGGAAGCACTTTAAGTTGGGACAAGGGTCGGTGCTGGTCCCATTGTATGGGAACCACATGTTTGCGCCTGGTAGGGCGGATCAGATGTACTAGAGGTGGTGAAGGGAGGGAGTAGAACGAGTGAGGGACTCACCAAGAAGAGTAGTTTGCGGAGTGGGTGGACTTTCGAGAGAAATTCGACTTGCCTAGGGGAAGTGATTCCAATACCTATAAGTGTGGGATTTTGCACGGAAAGAACTACCTGTGTTCCCTTTGTTACCAGAATATACATTCCTGGAAAACTGCTGATTCCAGATGTGTGGGGAGAGGGGAGGATTGGGGATGTCTATGGTGGCTGGGAAAGAAAGAGACGGAACTGGTGAACAGGATTAAGGGCAGATGGGAAGAGGAGCTTGGCTTCGAGTTTGGATGGGGGATATGGAAAGAGGTGCTGTGCCGGGTCAACGCGACCTCCTTGTGCACGAGGAAGAGTCTGATTCCATTTAAGGTGGTGCATAGAGTGCATATGACAGTGGCCCGAGTGAGTGGATTCTTCCTGCGGTGGAAAATCGCTGTGAGAAGTGAGGGAGAGGACCCGAGAATCATGCCCATATGTTCTGTGGCCTTGAGAAATTGACGGGCTTTCGGGTAACTTTGTGTCCTTTTGTGGCAATATTCAGTGTGTCGGAAATGCTGGAGCTGCGGGGGCGGGAGCGACTCCTTGATTGCCCGGCGAAGGATAATGCTGAATTGGTGGTCGGCATTACCGCCGGAGGTGGTGGCGTGGATGGGGAACGTATAGGAATTTCTGAGCCTGGAGAAGTTTTGTCGGAGAAAGGGTTCTGCGCGCGATGATATCCGCTCTTATCAATGATTCAGGAATTGTTTGTCATCAGGGGGAAGGGGAGATATAAAGGGGAAACATTTGTCCAAGCTGTGTATATTAATGGTATATGTGGAATAAAATACATTTTTAAAAATGTTGCTTTTCAGATACTACATATAAACTTGTGTTATAATACCCTAAGGCTACCCGAGGCTAGCTAAAGTCTGAAGTAAATAAAATGACTAAAACGTGAGATGTATCACCCGAATAATAAATACTATGTACTTGTAATAAGTTTCTTTTTGACATGTTTATCTCAAAAATCGCACGGTAAACAGTGCAGGCAGGCAACTAGACTTCCTGTGCTAAAGGTCAAATTCCAATTCATTTCCTGCACCTATTGGTGCACTAACGCACCAATTCTGGCTGTTTCCATAGATAATAATTCCAGGAACAGGTCGCTAGTCTGTCGCCAGGGGCTTATAGCTCGAGCGACACCACTCCGCATCAAACGTGGCTGACCAGGAGTCTCTCCCACTCTTACTGCCAACCACTGGTATGTTTGGAAAAATTTAATAGGTTGACACACTCAACCTGCTTGACCATGTTATGAATGCACGCACCTTCCTTGGCCATCAAGTCCTGGGGTTGGACCCGAACCTGGAGCTTCTGGCTCAGAGACAAGGACACTACTCACTGCGCCACAATAAATGAGAAGGTGTGGTTTTTGGGTGTGTTCGGTTTTTGGATTTACGGATAAAGGATACTCAACATGTATAACATAATAGATTTCCACAATGAAAGCATCAATAAATCAAACATTTGCACTGAATAAAACATGAGAATTGTTAAATTTAAACAGCTACAAAATAATGCTATCTAAATACTGAGCCATACTTGACAACTGTCAGCAAAAAGCATGTTAATGTCATTCTAAACATGTACTTTTTCATCTCTTAGAAAACTTTCAGACCATTTCCAATTGCCTGCAGATTGACGGTTAAAAGATATTTAACAAAATAGCCCTGCACTTTATTTGCTATTGAGTATAGACTGCATCCTATAACATTACTTACTTGCAGCTTGATGACTTCACACGTTAAACTTGCAGTATCCATGAACCACTGGCCAAAGACCCTCACAGAGGTACAGTCATATTGCCGAATATCACACAATCCAGAATTCTCCAACTCTGTGATTTCAGGAAGCTGATCTTCGATGTTAATATCATAAAACGTGAATCAAATTGTACTCTCAGCAAAATGTTAAACTTGTAAGACCTTACATTTTGTTGTATGCATGTGTTTTCCAAACTACAAACATCCAGAATTTTTTTCTTCAAAGACATAAATTTAATTCCTACTTTCCATCATTAGCAACGTGTGGGGAGGTCGGGGGAAAAGGGAGTGGGGGGTCATGACAATGAGCAGTATGTAACTGGATTGTTCTTCCCACTTGAGCAGATGCCTCCTTTATGCTCAGTATCTCCCCATATTGTAGTTTTGTTCACCAATGAGCAGAATGGGGAACAGAAGCTGCAACTTCAGGGTCTCAATTATTGCTTAATTATTAATAATTCCACAAGACTTCAATTGATGTGCTAAAGACTGCAAATGCAATAGGAAAGTTAAAAAAATTAGAAGCTTTATTGATTTGTGCCACAATACTTACCGACTAAAATACTGCAATCAGAGCTGCTGAAACCTGAAAAACAGGTACAACCCCACTCGGTGCATTCACCATTGGTACTGCAAGAATTGGGACACCTTAGTGCTGACAAGATTTCCTGAGGTACACCGGACAAATGACCATTGCCACTTTCATGGTGGATCCCAACTTCCAGAAGTTTCCTTTCACATTCGTTCTCTAACAAACTTAGACCTCCACTTGCCCAGCTGACATCATCCTTCAGCTGAAGATCCAAGATACAAATATCTATAACATCCATTAATCGTCGGCCGAGTAACTCTCCGCAGGCTCGACTTATACTGGAATTGGCAACTGTCTGTTGGCATAAATCAAAGACCATAGCTTCGGTCAGTCCAGAAGATGTAGGCCAAGAAGGCAAAATCTCTTGATGAAGTTCAGAAGTATGGTCCTCAGGAAAGAAGTAACTAAATCCTTCCAAATCTGTCTGAGTAAGACTTTGAAAAGGGAATGTTGGTAAATATTCATAATAATTTTGCCGTTTCCATCTTCTATTACCAAGATGTCTTTTCTGATGGTAGTTGTTGTATTTATGTTTGTTCTTTCTAGTGCGTTGCCTTGAAGTGACTTGTTTTCTCAGCATGGTTTTCCCTCTGGGATTCACATAGGAGACCCTTGCAAAATGGACGGTTTGATTCAATTTACTCAGGCTGGCGTAATGTATATCTCTTAAAGTAGAAACTCGAGACTTGCTTGGAGCATTGCGTCTACTGATTCCTCGAATCAGCTCAACAGTGCTGATGTACTTTGCTGTGACATCCAGTACAGGTATCAATTTGGAAAATCTCACATTTTCTCTTGCCAGACAGGCTGAAGGAGCCGCAGATTGTGGAACAGAATCAAGTTTATTGGAAGATTGTTGCAGCACAATTGAATGAGAACTACAACTACAATAATGTTTTCTTTTGACAATAATAGGTGAAGGTGCTGTTTTATCAAATAGACTCTTTCCAGACAGAATTCTGCAAAAGGACAACCAAAAACAACATTACACATTGTTCACAGATCTGGGATACTGACCAGCTCTGTATTAAGTGCCGATTACATTTTATTTATATAAAATATGTCCAAAAGATTTACTATTTAAATTAAGGCTATCCCATTTTCATATTCTTTTCCTTAGTTCATTATTTTATTTATCTTAATCACACAGTTGTTAAATAATAAATTATTTAAATTAGATGTTCTGTAGTTTACCATTTACTTCGGCCAATGATCTAATAGCCATGTTGACCGAGGGTGCAAATCCCATAATGGCGACTAAATCTTAAGAGGCGCCAAAAATGGGATTTGTGCCAGCAATATCTCAGAATGAGACCTTCCCCACTCCCTGGTGGTGACAGAATCAGGATCATGCCTCGGAAGGATGTGACCCTGATTCGAATAAATGATCATATTAGCGGGCCTGATGCTGCTACCTCCGACCTCATCCTGACTATCCATCATGCTAAAACGAATCACAAAAATTAAAAACAGTTGAGATGACCATGCCAGGGGTGCACACGTACGTATAGTCCTCGAGTGGTGAGGGAAATGTCCAGGCATTTACCTCTGGCATTCCGGCGGTGCCCCCTGGAGAGTTCCATTGCGGAAGTTCTCCTTATTCATGGCAGGGTTGCCCATCTGCGTGGAGGGGATCTGTGGGGGTCTCAGTCCCTGTGGGGGTGGGAGCAGAGGGGTTCCCTGAGCCTATGAGAGTTTGTCTTGGGTAGGGGGGTGCTTTTTGTTTAACTTGGAGCTCGGGGCTCCCTTTAACAATGGCGCACCGATCCCAGGATTCTTGGCGTTGTTGGTTTTTAGACTCAACCCTTCCAGCTGACTGACAGAATCTCACTTCCCATTTAAAATTTCACAGAGTGCTGTTCAATATAGCGCAAAAAAAAATGCCTGTGAAGCTTCACTGTGGTTTTTGTGCCTGAGCCAACACTGCGCATTGTTGGGAAGATTTCAGTCATAGTTTTGAGAATTAACATAATCGACAAAACAAATCTACCACTGCATGAACAGGAATCTGATACATGCTTTGTGGACTATCCAATTTTTCATTCCATTGAAGTTATTGGAAAAAAATTAAAGGGGTTCCATAATGGCCAAGCAATACACACTGCAGATCAACAATCATGAGGGGACGAAGAATGTTCAATGCATCATATTTGGCCAAAACCTCTTCATCAATCATACCTCCAATTTTCAATGAAACGGTCAAGGTTGTCAATCTGTCCTTGAATTATGGTGTCATCTGCATTATGAAAGTCATTATTTGCATCACCATCAAATGTGCCACAAAGACCCCTGGTACTTCGGAAGTCTATACCTGGTGCTCTGAGTGTTAAACTCATTCCCCATTCACTCACATCAGCACGGACAAATGCTCCAGAAGAAAATGTGATCTATATGGAGAAACAAAATTGCAGCAAATCATCATTTAATTGATACGTTTGCTTTGAGAATCAGCTTATGGAGCATAAAATAAAAATATAAAATGCTTCAAAAAAGCAGGTTTGACAGCACCTGTGGATAGAGAAAGAGAGAGAATGGACGAGATTTTCTGACATCCTTGCAGCATGTTTCTTGGCCACGGGAGGTGGTCCAACTTGGCTGGCAGCAGGATCTTCTGGTTTTGCCTTTGTCAATGGGATTTCCCATTGAATCCAACCTACGGCACCAGGAAACCTACGGCGGGGTGCACCATCGGCGGGACCAAAGATTCCACCGGCATGAACAGCTGGAAGATCTGGCCCAATGTTTCGATTTGGTATGACTTTTCCCAGAGAATCAGTTTTCTGAACATTACTGCCTCAGGCAGGTTCAAATTTCTTCAAAGTTCATTTTTGACATCTGCAGCCTCTTGGCCCAAGACCTCCTTTCAACTGAACCAAATGGGACAGTCAAGGTCACCACAGTCCTTTATTTGTTCACCTTCACCTCCTTCCTGGGATCTGCAGGTGAAACCTGCAGGATTTCAAAATCTGCTGTGCATAGTGCATCTCCAGATGACAGATGCCATGTTTATCAGGGGCATGAATTAAGTTCACTTTGCAATTGATAAGGCCATTCAGAAGGAAAGGGCTCTCGGATTCGATGCAATGGTTGCATTCACACAGCGGCAGGGAGTCACAGACTGATTAAAAAGAAGCAATAAAGACATCATCTGATCAATGAGATGTATTTGTCAATCAAAAGTTTGCAAGTCTCCCAGTGTTTGTGGGGGTTTCCTCCGGGTGCTCTGGTTTCCTCCCACAGTCCAAAGAAGTGCAGGTGAGGTGGATTGGCCATGGTCGGGGTTACAGGGTCTAGGTAGAGTGGCCTTTCCGAAGGTGATTACAGACTCAATGGGCCGAATGGCCTACTTCTGCAGTGCAGGGATTCTATGAAAGGGACTCCACTCCATCAGTTGTTCAGCTGATATGCAAGGGGCCGATCGTCATATGTGTTTGTGCGAGATATCCAGGAAGTTATCATGATGTCTTCCTTCTCCACCAGTCAAGTCTCCCACAGCAGAGTCAGCAGCTTGGCTCCTTGGACATAATGGGTTATTGGATTCTCCAGTCCCCCAGCCCCGTGTTTCTCAGCAGAGCTCCGTTCGCAGGTGGCAGGATTCTCCACCCCACCAGGATTCTCCACCCCACCACTTGTCAGTGGGGTTTACCATTGAAGCCTCCCCCCTCGCCACCGGGAAGCCCGTGGGCAGGATGCGCTGTCAGCGGGAACAGAGAACCCCTATAGCCGGAGAATTCTGGCCAAGGTCTACCCTCTAAGATCTTGGCTTATGACTCCTGTGAGGAGCCACTGATAAAGATAGATGGTAAAAATGAAGCCACATGTATATAAAAGTTACCACTGAACAAATCACTGGGTTGAAGTTGCGATTGGGCAGATCTCGGGGTGCCCTTCAATATGCACCAGCGAAGGGTCCAGAATGTGTGTCTTGCATAACATGAGGATCTCTTGAGGACTGCAGGTACTGAAGGATGAAGGGTGAGGGAGCAGGTGGAGGGGGAGGTTGGAGGAAGAGATGAAAAAACAGCAGGAAATGGAGGAAGAGACTGATGTGGGAAGGGTTCCTGTAGTTGTACACCTAGCTGCTAGATGCCTGCAGTGGGCTTTTACAGGTATGGTTCAGCTAACCTGAACGAGTGTGGCCATGTGGCACACCAATGCTGGAGCCACTGTTCTGCACCCCCTCCAACACAAAGTATTTCCACAATCAATAATCCTTTCTTCTCACGAACATCCACTGCTCATCTTCTACTCTTGTCATGCTATATTCCTCAAGGCTGATGGCCATTTGTCTGGCAAGAGGCAGCAATAAAGATGAATGGATAATGGAAACTTGAAATGAAATTTATGGTGCATAAGCAATGACAATAAAATTGACACATTAAGAGTTCCACACACCTAAGTAACCGTGCTTCTGAATCTACAAGTTCATTCTCTTTATTTTCTGATTACTTTCAACATGATGCTACCCCTGTGGCTTTAGCAGAGCTAAAAGCATACTGCTTCCTCTCCTGCTCTGACTGTTCATATGCTCATGACTGATGTTCTCTGGGCTATGGAGCATGTGGCAGAAGCATTAAAGATTGCTCCACCTGCACAGGAGCAGATTTGGCCATCAGGGCAGGACTCCTCGGGCAGGATTCTCTAGCAGCTCAACTGTGTGTTTCTTGGTGGCAGGAGGCGGTGTGCCATTCGATGGTTGCGGGATTCTCTGTTCCCACCACTGTCAATGGGATTTCCCATTAAAGCAACCACACATCTGGAAACCCACTGCCAGTGAATGGCCGGAGAATTCTGTCCCACTTATCTAGCTCTGACTGAGCTAATGAAAGAGAAAATGCTGGAAAATCTCAGCAGGTCTGGCAGCATCTGTATGGAGAGAAAAGAGCTAATGTTTCGAGTCCAATTTGACAAAGAGTCATTGGACTCTAAATGTTAGCTCTTTTCTCTCCCTACAGATGCTGCCAGACCTGCTGAGATTTTCCAGCATTTTTTCTTTCGTTTCAGATTCCAGCATCTGCAATAATTTTCTTTTATCTGACTGAGCTACTTTAACTGTGACTATAAATTTGTACTTTGAATTAATATGTTCTTAAGCATTTTCGCTAAAATTGACGGAAGCAATTTTAATAAAAACTAAACCAGTATTATTGGAAACCAGCCGGATTAGTTAAATCGGCAGTCTTAATTGTGAGATACTTAAAGAATAAGTAATTCATTAATAGATATGTTAGAAAGGCTGGAAATGTACTTTGGAACATAAAAGTTTAAACTTTTATAATTATAAAGATATCATCGACACTTGATTATTTATAGACTCTTAAAGTGCTGTGGGAATAAGGTTAGTGTGTGTTTCTCAGGCCACAGAATAAACAGATAACATGAATATTAACCTCGACTATGAGAGGCCTTGAAGAGGTCATTGTCCAAAGGGACGCAACTCCAAAAGGCAGACAGCTGTGGTGACCAATTTTTGCTGGACACTCAAGCCTCCCACAAGATAAGAGACATAGGGTGCAATTTACCAGAATTGGGATAGGGTCCCGTGGCGCAAGATTATCCGGGTGTTTCCCAGTGCTCGGAGTCCCAAGAAACACCCCACTATCTAACTCTCATCCGGGTAGATTGGGGGCCTCAGAGGGCAATTCCTTAACGAGTCTGCACTTCGCCTCATTTTCTGCCTGAGGAGCTCCACATGCTGGAACTCCTCAGTGCAGTGCGAGATCAGGATGCCATTTTTAAATGGTGCCCCAAAATGGCATCCTGATCTCTCAAGCCCCCAATGCGACCCCAGACCCTGCCCAGCCCCAACTCACTACAAGGGGGACCCCGGCCTCACCCCTCCCCTACCCACGCAGGGCACACCCTGGCCCAATCACCACGGTGCAAAAATTGCCAGTTTGGCAGTGCCATCATGGCACCCTGGCACTGCCCTTGCCAGCTGGCAGTGCCATCTGAGCACTTTGGCATTGCCAGGCTGGCACCTATGCGGCACTACCATGGTGCCAGGATGGTAGTGTCAGAGTGCCCAGGTACCACCAGCAGTGCCAGGGTACCATACTGCGCAGAAGGGATGCAGCTGGAACTTCCAATCCGCTAGGCGACCCCCATGAATGCCGATCAATCTGGAGACAAGTACTGAATGGGGCTCACCCAAAGTCTCCAAGGTGAGCGAGTTAGATCCGACTCCTTGGTTAGATCTTGGGAGCGCATATTAGAGTAAAACTAGCTGTTTTACCTCTAATATGCAGATTTGCTATAAAGTGATCCACCCATAACGGGCGGGATTCACATCGCCAAGTTTTGTGAGATCGTATTAGATGTCGCTAGGCATGGCGAGCCGAGTGGGTCCCGGATGTGGGACCACACAGCATCCACTGGTCACATTGCAGCGTGCTGCACTACTTTTTGGCCGCATCGCAACCGATAGATCCTGTCCATAGGGCACGATTTACTAGCCACATCCCGCTGGAATTAGAGGCTGGACAGGGTCAGTAGATCTCGGGAGAGACCTCTCCCGGGATTCCCGACTGTTCTTGTGCCTCGCAGGGTCTAACCAGCTCTTGCAAAATGTCGAGATCTGTATTCCGCATCTCGCAGAGTTGAACTTAGAAATCTACTTAACTATGCTGGCGCTGGATTGAATGGCCACCTGGCATTTGCAGGCCTAGCCGAGGAGATCCCAGTCGGGCGCAGTTCGAGCTCTCGTCCCCACAAATGGGGACCAGGCGGAAAGGCACTTGTGGTCTTCCAGACGATCGGCGGCCCTTGTGTGGTCGGCCTCTGGGCAGGGTGGCACTCTGGCACTGCTGGTGCCACCTGGACACCTTGGCACTGGCAGTTCCCACCTTGGCACTGGCAGTGCCACCTGGCAACCTGACAGTGCCACCAGGGTGCCAGCTTGGAACTGCCAGAGTGCCCAGGTTTCACTGCCAGGTTGGCAGTGCCGAGGTGCCAAGCTGGCATTTTACCCATTCCAGAGATCAGGCCCAGGGGTGCAATGCCCTTGTGAGGTGGGGTGCAGGGGCGTCCTGTTGCGCGGTCGAGAGATTTGGGTGCCGTTTAAAAATGGCTTCCTGATCTCAAAGAGGCTTCCCGATCACACGCTAAGTGTCGCCTGGGGGTGGGTGGGGAGGCGGGGTGTATGCAACAGAGTGCCGTTAGATAGCAGGATCGTTCCCAGCGTTACAAGTGCCAGGAACGACCCCGCTGATCCCATCTAGAATGGATTCTGAATTTGTTTGCTTACATCGCGCCCATAGTTTGAGAAGAAGCATTGTCTTAAAGCTGAGACAACATGCATAATTAGCGGAAAAAAAACAACCGGCCATTTCTTACTTTATTATTGACAAGTTACAGACCAATTGGCTATTTTCCAACAATTAGCTCAGTAGGGCTTTCAATTTGTACGCTATTAAAACGGGTATTGAGAAACATACAGGGTAACGACAGGCAGAGGCAGAAAGATGTTTATGGAGAAATATTGAGAAATGTTTTTGATGTTTTTCGGACACATCACTTCATAACTTGGTCCGAGAGGATGGTGAGAAGTGTGTTCAATTGCTAAAGTTAAGCTTTCTCCTCTTACATTAATTACTGTTAATTGATACTTTTCTTTTTATATTTCTGACTTCTTACCTTTATAATCGTTAATAAACTTCGTAAATTCATAATTTAAAGTGTTCTTTCTTGCCAAATGGTTGAATCTCTAGAACCTGATATGATTTGTGAATGGGGGAATTTATTGCAAACATGTGAACCCCATACATTTTAGTTCAGATAAATTCAAAAATAAATTATACCAGGGTTGTGGGGAGGAATGAGAGTGCCTTGAGCTGAGTACCCATTTTCCCTTTCACGGTCCACTCGTACTTTTCTGCTAGCCAATAGCTGGAATACTTGCACTTCAGTGAGGCAGTAAATATCCAAGGCGAGGCTTTGCTCTATTCTATTTTACATTGGCAGACTGATGTGCAAGCCATTGCTGAGGGCTAACTTGCACTCAGTTACCTGATGTTTCATGGAAAGAGCCATTCTTTCCGTGGAGGTGAATATCAGTATAAAAACCTCAGACTATAAGTATGGCATTCATACGAGAGATTGATTCCTTTCATTTCTCTGCAATTGTGAGCAATGTGTCTGGAAATTCGAACAGAACCCCACATATTTTCTGCTACTTCTTTGATGATGACTCTGAAGCTCTGCATTTGTGTCCAACTAAGCAGAACTAGAAGGGTCCTTTGGCATCGGAGCAACTCTCCACTTCTGTCCCCACCTCCAGCATCTGCTCCAGCTCATTGGTGATGTGTGGCTCCCCACGTGACATCCCAACTACTTAGCTAAGAGTCCCACCAGGGTGAGTGTATCAGAGCTGTAGAAGGTATACAAGTTATATGAGGATGCTTCACAGAGCGTGCAACCTCCTCTGAGGAATTCCCAACCTTATTCTGCACCAGCTGCTGTGTGGCGCATGAAAGACCTGTGGAAGATGCAAAACATGAATTAGAAGTGAAAACAGAAAGGAATCAAAGTCATCATGTTGATGATCATATTTTAGTTACTGATTACATCAAATCAATGAGTGATTGTTGTTTTCCATGCATCTCTGTAATATCTAATTCAAGTAGCTGTGAGCCCCCCATTTCTCCATCCTCAATGGGCAGACACTCCATGAATGCTGCTGATCTCGTTGCCTCCTCTTCCATAGCGGTCAAGGTGGTGATTACTGGAGGATCAACCCCCGGTTCATTGCCTTTTCCTGGTGTTGCTCTCTTGCCCTGTGTGGTGATCCACTGTAATTGGAGATGTAAGGTAGAAACTGCACGACAGGTTCGCCGGTAACTCCAGCCGGCTTGCTCCGCCCAGGGAAAACTGTATAAATATGCATGACCTCCAGTGCCCTGCCATTTCGCTAGCTGCAGCAGGAGGCCTCGCATCTGACTGTAATAATGCAACAGTTGTACCCAACTTTAGTCTTTGTGCAATTGATTGTGCATCAATATATTACGGTCAGATTTTCCACAGAATGGATATCCGAATTAAGCCCGATCGCCTGCAGCTGGATCCTCACTCACCCGACGCCAGGAAAGACTTTACTCGCTGGCTAGCGTGTTTCGAGGCTTACATCAACGCGGCGGACCCCGCGCCAACGGAGGCTCAGAAGATAAACGTCCTGTACTCCAGACTGAGCTCCAGCGTGTTCCCGTTGATCCAAGATGCCACGACTTACACAAAAGCGATGGAACTCCTCAAAGAACACTACACACAGAAGGCGAACACCGCTCTTCGCCAGGCATGTACTTGCCACACGCTCGCAACTACCTGATGAGTCCATTGAAGACTTCTGGCGGGCCCTCATTCCACTTGTCCGGGACTGTGACTGTCAGGCCGTCATGGCCACCAAACACGCAAATCTCCTCATGCGCGATGCCTTCGTGACGGGGACTGCGTCGGACCGCATCCGAGAACGATTGCTGGAAGGGGCCACGCTCGAACTGGCGGAGACGAATACCTTGGTGCTCTCCATGACGGTCGCATCCAGCAACGTACAATCGTACCTCTCCCGCCGCGCTGCCCACCCTTCTACCCCTCCTGGACCCCGCCGACGGGGCCCTGCCTTCGCAATACACCTGCGCCGCATGCCGATCTGTGCTCCCCGGGGGTCCCCGCTGATACTTCTGCGGTCAGCAGAAGCACCCCCGCCAACACTGCCCGGCCCGCATTGCAGTTTGTAAAGCCTGCAGTAAAAAGGGCCACTTTGCGGCTGTGTGCCAGGCCCACGCAGTCGCTGCGATCGTGCCCGCTATCACCCCCTGTTCCACGCCAACCCTCAATATGCCTACGTTGAGTTCCCCGACGGCTGCCAAGATACTGTCTCACTCAGGGACCTGGCACCGTCAGGTTCCACCCCAACACAGCCCCCCACCAATGCGCCCCCCCCCACCTCCCACTGCGCCGCCAATATTGACCCCACCAGGCCACCCCCCGCCCACCCTCCCCTTTTCCGCACAAGAGGACGAAGAGGACTTCTGCACGCTCCCGGAGTTCTCCGATGACTGGCCAGCATCAGAACCGCCACCACCGCCATTGGGACCACCTCCACCACCGCCAGCACCGACTTCGCCGCCACCGTTACGCCGATCCCAACGAAGCATCAAAGCACCGGACCGGCTGAACCTTTGACGGACTCCGGACCGTCGACATGAACCTTTCTTTCCCTACCACTGTACATAATTCCACTAATTGTATATAGTTTCACGTCACCCCCACCGGACTCATTTTTAACAGGGGGTGAATGTGGTGATCCACTGTAATTGGAGATGTAAGCTAGGACCTGCACTACAGGTTCGCCGGTAGCTCCTGCTGGCTGGCTCCGCCCAGGGAGAACTGTATAAATATGCATGACCTCCAGTGCCCTGCCATTTCGCCAGCTGCAGCAGGAGGCCTCGCATCTGACTGTATTAAAGCCACAGTTGTACCCAACTTTAGTCTTTGTGCAATTGATCATGCATCACCCTGCAAGGAGAGAAAGAGCGAGTTTTAAGTATAAGGTCTGAAATGTTTTGATAGGATGGAAGACAATTGGGCGGAATTCTACACTTCCCGCTAAGATCAGGAATCCCGTGTTGGATCAAAAACAGATTTGGCGCAGGGTGGCAGATCAATTCCTCGTCTCTAGTTACGCCCCGCCGACCATCGCGACTTTCCACCCCGCAAACAGCTCATATGCATTAATTTGAATGCGATTAATGGGCTCGAAGCTCAAATCTCCCCCCCCCACCCCCCCCCCCCCCCCCACCCCATTATGCTCCACCCCTCCCAGCTGGCAGTCACACGAGCACGATTTGGTGCAAGTATTTATAAATGGGGTCCTGGTGCCATTACGTTTGAGGGGATGCAAGGAGGTAAGTATCTTTTTCATTGTTCATTGTCTTCGGGCTTGCTGGGAGGAAAATGCCGGGCAGCCTGGGACTAGGGGGGCTGCCTTGGTGGCAAGGGTGTGGACCTGGGGCATCCCCTTAGGAATCAGGGTGCTGTGGTTGATCTTCCCATTGCTGCTGTAAAAAACTAGCAACTTGCCACTTGCTTTACTGTTTTTCACACTTTTTTGCCCAGGACCCATTTTTATCAAACAAACCATCCTTCAATACCCATATCGGCCGACCTTCACGACCCACCATTTTCACTTACATTTAATGTGACAGGTGAGGCTGCTTGGTCCTCACGATCTCACTTGCTTTGTCATTCAATGTTACATTTCTGATAATGACTTCTGCTGATGATTTAAGTTCTCACTGCATCTTTTGAAAAAAAATCAAGAGATTTGTCCTCAAACCCGCTAAGCTTAGTCTTCAAATGTCTTTGAAGTTTTGAGGGTTTTAAACTTTAATTTACCAGTGCTTCCCTGCATATAACACATATGAACTTTGAATCCTGATTTTCAGTGGAACAATTAATACCCTTACCTCAAGTAATCATCTTTATCCTGCTTTGTTCCGGTTTTCAGCTTCGTCCTCATGGGTTGTTCACCAGAGGCCCTGGAATTAACACAAGCACTGCTGGCAACTGCAAAATGGAAGAATCTTTCTTAAGCCCAGAACACCTCACGTCAGCATACGGAATGCATGACATGCTCTCTGCCACTGCTCCAGGCAAGACTCCAGCGACTTGAAAAAAAAATGTGTTCCCAAGTCAGTGCGCTGACGTCAGGAGGAGGGGTTCTGACTCGCTGGGCTCCGGACCTGCGCACTGCTGAGGGGGCACGCATGCGCGGAATGGCAGACATTCTGAAAGCTGGTCACGCCATTGGGCACTACGTCCTGCAATCCGGAATGCCACGACACATGGCCCCACAATCGGGAACACCGCAACGCATGGCTCCCAAAATTCGCCTGCGACTCATCTGCGGGTCACGAAGCTGGGTTTGAAAATGACTTGCCATATTTACTTACAGGCTCCTGACTGTTTAAAGTGTTGCCTGCTTCCAGTACCCTGGAAATGCTTTGAGATCTCCTGGTCATGGAGATATCCATCTGTCCCGCCCATCTGAAAACTCTCATGTATCAGCAGTCTAAGACAGGGGATGGGCGAGGCCATGCTCAATCTGCTGATCACCAGGCGTTGGGAGTCCCCATTGCACTCTGTGTTAAACCCAGGCTCCATATCACACTGCAGCCAAGCTCCCAGCAAAGGCATATATTTGTCAGTGACCCCAATTGTAGGACAAGCCCACACACCAGTCTTATAACATAGAGCTGCATGCCTGCACAGTATGAACGTCTCCATCACACAACCAACTGCCACCATTCTGGCGGGAAGGCACAAGATTAACACAATGAGGACACTCACAGTAGACCCCACTGGGAAAATCAGGTCAGAGGCCAGAGACCTCAGGCGGGATTCACCCCTACCTGGCGGGGTGGGGGGTCCCGGCGGGACGGAGTGGCGTGAACCACTCCGGCGTCGGGCCGCCCCAAAGTGCAGAATCCTCCGCACCTGGAGGGGCTAGGCCGGCCCCGGAGTGGCTGGCGCCCCGCCGGCCGGCAGGAAATGGGCTTGGCGCCACGCCAACCTGCGCCGAAGGGCCTCCGCCGGCTGGCACGAGTCGGCGCATGCGCAGGAGCACCAGTGTGTGCTGGCATCATCTCTGTGCATGCGCAGAGGGATTTGCTTCCACACCTGGAATGGCAGAGGACCACGGCCTCCGGTGCGGAAGGATAGAGTGCCCCCACGGCACAGGCCCGCTTGCGGATCGATGGGCCCCGATCGCGGGCCAGGTCACCGTGGGGGCACCTCCCAGGGCCAGATCCCTCCCGCACCCCCCAAAAACCCCGGAGCCCGCCCGCGCCGCCAGGTCCCGCCGGTAAGGGACCTACTCCAATTTACGCCGGTGGGACCGGCAACAGACGGGTGGGACTTCAGCCCATCGCGGGCCAGAGATTTTGGGCAGCCCCGGCGCCCATTGAGTCGCGCCGGACCCCGCCATTCTCCGAGGCAGGCGGTGCGACTCACGCCGGGCCGGTTTTTGGGGGGTGGGTGAATTAGGAGGATGGCGGGGGAGGGATTCACGCCGACCCCCGGCGATTTTCCCACCCGGCGGGGGGTCGGAGAATCCCGCCCCATAGCTAACATCTGTTGTAGCAGCCATGTGTACCCCATTTGGATGGGATATATGGTGAGGATAGAGGCTTTGCACATCAAGGGCCAGATGCGTCATTGTTGGGGACAGGGCTGCATTGTCAAGTACATGATCTAGGAGGGGCTGGGGGTGGATGGGTGGGGGGAAATGGTAAAGGTAGCCGAGCCGTCAAAGTACGGATGGCCGTGTAATTTGGGGTGTTAGGTGGTCAAGGGAAGCATTACTTTTTTGTCTTCCCACTCTCCTGGCACAAAAATGGAAGTTGGAATTCAGCCTGCCATGCTAGTTATCTATCTGGCCGCTGCTGCTGTGCAGATTCATACAACATAGAACATAGAACAATACAGCGCAGTACAGGCCCTTCGGCCCACGATGTTGCACCGAAACAAAAGCCATCTAACCTACACTATACCATTATCATCCATATGTTTATCCAATAAACTTTTAAATGCCCTCAATGTTGGCGAGTTCACTACTGTAACAGGTAGGGCATTCCACGGCCTCACTACTCTTTGCGTAAAGAACCTACCTCTGACCTCTGTCCTATATCTATTACCCCTCAGTTTAAAGTTATGTCCCCTCGTGCCAGCCATTTCCATCCGCGGGAGAAGGCTCTCATTGTCCACCCTATCCAACCCCCTAATCATTTTGTATGCCTCTATTAAGTCTCCTCTTAACCTTCTTCTCTCCAACGAAAACAACCTCGAGTCCATCAGCCTTTCCTCATAAGATTTTCCCTCCATACCAGGCAACATCCTGGTAAATCTCCTCTGCACCCGCTCCAAAGCCTCCACGTCCTTCCTATAATGCGGTGACCAGAACTGTACGCAATACTCCAAATGCGGCCGTACCAGAGTTCTGTACAGCTGCAACATGACCTCCTGACTCCGGAACTCAATCCCTCTACCAATAAAGGCCAACACTCCATAGGCCTTCTTCACAACCCTATCAACCTAGATCCCTCTGCTCATCCACACTTTCAAGAACTTTACCATTAGCCAAATATTCCGCATTCCTGTTATTCCTTCCAAAGTGAATCACCTCACACTTCTCTTCATTAAACTCCATTTGCCACCTCTCAGCCCAGCTCTGCAGCTTATCTATATCCCTCTGTAACCTGCTACTTCCTTCCACACTATCGACAACACCACCGACTTTAGTATCGTCTGCAAATTTACTCACCCACCCTTCTGCGCCTTCCTCTAGGTCATTGATAAAAATGACAAACAGCAACGGCCCCAGAACAGATCCTTGTGGTACTCCACTTGTGACTGTACTCCATTCTGAACATTTCCCATCAACCACCACCCTCTGTCTTCTTTCAGCTAGCCAATTTCTGATCCACATCTCTAAATCACCCTCAATCCCCAGCCTCCGTATTTTCTGCAATAGCCTACCGTGGGGACCCTTATCAAACGCTTTGCTGAAATCCATATACACCACATCAACTGCTCTACCCTCGTCTACCTGTTCAGTCACCTTCTCAAAGAACTCGATAAGGTTTGTGAGGCATGACCTACCCTTCACAAAGCCATGCTGACTATCCCTGATCATATTATTCCTATCTAGATGATTATAAATCTTGTCTCTTATAATCCCCTCCAAGACTTTACCCACTACAGACGTGAGGCTCACCGGTCTATAGTTGCCGGGGTTGTCTCTGCTCCCCTTTTTGAACAAAGGGACCACATTTGCTATCCTCCAGTCCTCTGGCACTATTCCTGTAGCCAATGATGACATAAAAATCAAAGCCAATGGTCCAGCAATCTCTTCCCTGGCCTCCCAGAGAATCCTAGGATAAATCCCATCAGGTCCCGGGGACTTATCTATTTTCAGCCTGTCCAGAATTGCCAACACTTCTTCCCTACGTACCTCAATGCCATCTAATCTATTTACCTGGAGCTCAGCATTCTCCTCCACAACATTATCTTTTTCCTGAGTGAATATTGACGAAAAATATTCATTTAGTATCTCGCCTATCTCTTCAGACTCTACACACAACTTCCCATCCCTGTCCTTGACTGGTCCTACTCTTTCCCTAGTCATTCGCTTATTCCTGACATACCTATAGAAAGCTTTTGGGTTTTCCTTGATCCTTCCTGCCAAATACTTCTCATGTCCCCTCCTTGCTCGTCTTAGCTCTCCCTTTAGATCCTTCCTCGCTACCTTGTAACTATCCATCGCCCCAACTGAAACTTCACACCTCATCTTCACATAGGCCTCCTTCTTCCTCTTAACAAGAGATTCCACTTCTTTGGTAAACCATGGTTCCCTCGCTCGGCACCTTCCTCCCTGCCTGACCGGTACATACTTATCAAGAACACGCAGTAGCTGATCCTTGAACAAGCTCCACTTATCCAGTGTGTCCAACACTTGCAGCCTACTGCTCCACCTTATCCCCCCCAAGTCACGTCTAATGGCATCATAATTTCCCTTCCCCCAGCTATAACTCTTGCCCTGCGGTGTATACTTATCCCTTTCCATCCTTAACGTAAACGTCACCGAATTGTGGTCACTGTCCCCAAAGTGCTCACCTACCTCCAAATCCAACACCTGGCCTGGTTCGTTACCCAAAACCAAATCCAATGTGGCCTCACCTCTTGTTGGCCTGTCAACAAACTGTGTCAGGAAACCCTCCTGCACACACTGTACAAAAAACGACCCATCTAATGTACTCGAACTATATCTTTTCCAGTCAATATTTGGAAAGTTAAAGTCTCCCATAATAACTACCCTGTTACTTTCGCTCTTATCCAGGATCATCCTCGCCATCCTTTCCTCTACATCCCTAGAACTATTTGGAGGCCTATAGAAGACTCCCAACAGTGTGACCTCTCCTTTCATGTTTCTAACCTCAGCCCATACTACCTCGGAAGATGAGTCCCCATCTAGCATCCTCTCCGCCACCGTAATACTGCTCTTGACTAGCAGCGCCACACCTCCCCCTCTTTTGCCTCCTTCTCTGAGCTTACTAAAACACCTAAACCCCGGAACCTGCAACATCCATTCCTGTCCCTGCTCTATCCATGTCTCCGAAATGGCCACAACATCGAAGTCCCAGGTACCAACCCATGCTGCCAGTTCCCCTACCTTATTTCGTATACTCCTGGCATTGAAGTAGACACACTTCAAACCACCTACCTGAACACTGGCCCCCTCCTGCGACGTCAAATCTGAGCTCCTGACCTCTATACTCTCATTCTCCCTTACCCTAAAACTACAATCCAGGTTCCCATGCCCCTGCTGCATTAGTTTAAACCCCCCCAAAGAGCACGAACAAATCTCCCCCCAGGATATTTGTGCCCCGCAGGTTCAGATGTAGACCATCCTGTCTGTAGAGGTCCCACCTTCCCCAGAAAGAGCCCCAGTTATCCAGAAATCTGAATCCCTCCCGCCTGCACCATCCCTGTAGCCATGTGTTTAATTGCTCTCTCTCCCTATTCCTCATCTCACTATCACGTGGCACGGGCAACAACCCAGAGATAACAACTCTGTTTGTTCTGGTTCTGAGCTTCCATCCTAGCTCCCTGAAAGCCTGCCTGACATCCTTATCCCCTTTCCTACCTATGTCGTTAGTGCCAATGTGGACCACGACTTGGGGCTGCTCCCCCTCCCACTTAAGGACCCGGAAAACACGATCCGAGACATCACGTACCCTTGCACCTGGGAGGCAACATACCAAACGTGAGTCTCTCACGCTCCCACAAAATCTCCTATCTGTGCCCCTGACTATCGAGTCCTCCAATTACTAATGCTCTGCTCCTCTCCCCCCTTCCCTTCTGAGCAACAGGGACAGACTCCGTGCCAGAGGCCCGTACCCCATGGCTTACCCCTGGTAAGTCCCCCCCCCCACAAGTATCCAAAGCGGTATACTTGTTTCTCAGGGGAACGACCGCAGGGGATCCCTGCACTGACTGTTTTTTCCCAGTCCCTCTTACAGTTACCCATCCATCTCCAATCTTTGGTGTAACTAATTCCCTGAAGCTGCTATTTATGACCCCCTCTGCCTCCTGAATGATCCAAAGTTCTTCCAACTCCAGCTCCAGTTCCCTAACTCGGTCTTGGAGGAGCTGGAGATGGCAGCACTTCCTGCAGGTAAAATCAGCAGGGACACTAACGGCATCCCTCACCTCAAACATCCTGCAGGAGGAACATTGCACTCCCTTCCCTGCCATCCCTCTAACTTTCTACCAAGATCTGGCTAACAACTAAATTAAATTTTTTATATAAAAAAAAATTAATAACAATAATAAAATATGGTACTTACCTCACACCAATGGGTTTTATTATTAGGTTAGAGGAGGAGGGCGGGTGGGAGACACTACACATGTAGTGTCTCTGGTTTCCCCTCCACCAGAATTTATTGGTGAGGGTCTTCCCAGAAGTCTGCGGGTCGACTTCCTGTTCCCACCTTAAACACTTAAATTTAAAAAAAAAAAATTTAAAGGAGAGACTTGCCTCCCAGAAATCACTTCCGCACTGCCCCCACTGAAATGGACTAGCCTGCTCCGCTCCTGCTGAAATCGACTTGGCCTGCAAGGTAAGTAAGTTGTTAATCAGTACTTACCTCACCCCAGGCAGCGACCTTTTAAACGGTCCCCTCTGCCTCGCAGCTCCCGCGCTTTTTCAAATTCCCGCACTGATTCTAAGGTCCCAGCTCTCACTCCCGAACTAAACAGCTGACCTGCAAGGTAAGTAAGTTAATCAGTACTTCCCTCACCCCAGGCAGCGACCTTTTAAACGGTCCCCTCTGCCTCGCAGCTCCCGCGCTTTTTCAAATTCCCGCGCTGATTCTAAGGTCCCAGCTCTCACTCCCGAACTAAACAGCTGACCTGCAAGGTAAGTAAGTTAATCAGTACTTACCTCACCCCAGGCAGCGACCTTTTAAACGGTCCCCTCTGCCTCGCAGCTCCCACGCTTTTTCAAATTCCCGCGCTGATTCTAAGGTCCCAGCTCTCACTCCCGAACTAAACAGCTGACCTGCAAGGTAAGTAAGTTAATCAGTACTTACCTCACCCCAGGCAGCGACCTTTTAAATGGTCCCCTCTGCCTCGCAGCTCCCACGCTTTTTCAAATTCCCGCGCTGATTCCAAGGTCCCAGCTCTCACTCCCGAACTAAACAGCTGTTGAACGTGGAGAGAGTGCCAGGGCCAGCCCAGAGTAGACCCAGTGTCATGATATGCAGATAATGATATACAGACAGGCACAGACAGGCAGCTAATGGCACAGAGAACAGGACATGACCAATGAGCAGGCAGGACACTCAGGGGTGGTATATCACTATAAAAGGCACGAGGCACTCACACTCCGCCTCTTTCCACTGATGAACCATCTACAGGATGAGTCAGGGTGTATGTACAGTATCACACCTCCAGCACGTGGCTAAGAACTAGTCTTGTTCAGTCAGACAGAGTAACCACACTTAGGTTAGCAGAGAGTCGAACTCATAGAGAACTGTGCTTCTGGTCAATAAATCAGATTGAACTAACTTCAAGGTCTGGAGTATCTTTTGGTTAAAGCTCCATCCAGTTGCAGCCTGTGTTATCCCAGAGTACATAACACATCGCCCCGCACGACAGGGGCCTGACCCAGAACAGCAGGGGCCAGCCAGTGGATGGCCGGGAAACACATGGCTACACTCGCTCGCTAAGGGATTTTGTTCCCTTTTGAGAGAATCGTGCTCTTAGTCTCTGAAACAAAGAATTCTGTCATTATTCATGAAAGGTGACTGACCGGAATGGGTGAGAGATGACATTCAGATGAGGGTAAGAGTCAGTAAAGTAGCTATTCAGATAGGGATGCAAGGAGTTGCCGCCAGAGAGAGGAATGGGTGGAGCTGTAAGATGTGCTGATCTGAGGAGTGTTATGCAGGAGAAGGCTAAAGAAGTCAGAAAGACATGAGTGACACTTGAATGTGGCATACTGCTCACCTTTTCTGCCCTGATGAGGTCATCAAACCTCTTGCAGTATTTTATCTCTGAGCAAAGGACCAAATTCCTGCTGCTCACCTCCTTAGCAACTTTCAACAACACTTGTTTAGGCTGACCTCTTCTTTCCAGGGATGTCTCTGATAATTGGGGAGGGGGTGGTCGCTGTCTTCCCACTGTTGAGACTCCAGCAGTAGAGTCAATAGTTGCAACATGAATCCATTCAGCCCCTGCCGTGGTCCCTTTAAATATTAAGTCCGGTGCAGATTATCATCAAAGTGAGAGGTTAATGTTGTGGCGGAGTAAGAAAGCCACAGCGAAGCTTACTTCACAATCTTTCGGTTTCCTGATTTGTTACCGGCCTCCCCTACTGTGAACAGTCAAAAGGTTAAAATTCTGTCCAAAAAAATCTGAACGTGGATGTGTCAGCATTATGTCCTATCTTGACAAAATCAAAGCAGAACTTTAGTCCCAGAGAGTGTAAATTGCGTACCAAGGTCGGAGTTGAGCCCAAAATGAAAATCACAGCATCAGTGAGAATGACTATTGCAAACTTTTACCTTCCAAAATATTAAAAAGTACAAAAAACTATATTTCTAACCTCCAACTTTGTAATTACAGTTGAGTTTCCAATCAATAAATCCACACTAATGGTCCATATCCATATATCATTTAAACTTCCAAAATTAGAAATGACCATAGCAATCAATGTTAGCAGATGAATATTCAAAAGCAACAAAATAACATATTTTGGTAATTATTTGGAATTAACGTGTTGAATGATTTCTATTAGCAAAAGAAATAGTCAAAATAACATGATGAAAGAGTACTTTTAACAAACACTGTTCTGGCTGTAAATTAAGACATATTAGTGCGTTTTTAAACAATTTGGATTTGCTTTGGTGAGATGTGGTGTGACCATATTTACTTTAAATAAGCTTGCAACAGAAATATATAGAAAACTGATGTTTGTAGAAATTCAAGCTATAGATTGAATCTGTCCACTAATCAACTAATGTCACCAACAGTAATTTACTGACTGCTGTTCTATTGAATAACTGCATAATGACTTACTGTGTAACAATAAATATACAAGGAAACTACTTACTGTTACTTTCTTTCCTTGGTAAGATTCAGTGATTTTAACATTGTTGCCAGTAATGTCTTGACTTTTCACAGCTAAATGGGGCCTGGTTTCATGTAGTTGTCCATTACACGTATCAAAAGCAATAACGTCCCCTCCTTCTTTAGCTACAAATCCACAATTGCAAGAAGCTGGATAATGAGGACTCCCACAGTCCCATTGACGGACATGTACTTCAAAGTCTCGAACAATACTCTTATACAACATAAAGGTTCCAGTTTTGTAATTGTCATAACGCCTAGGGTTGCAAACAAAATATGCTGAAATGATTGCAAAAGCACAGATATTTTGCAAACTTGCTAAATAATTTGAGATTAAACAAATCCATTACAAGAAAATTGTTATATTGATAGCCATATTACTGATAGTCTTTGTTGAATACAAGAAACACAATTGCATATATTTTGTCTTATATATAATACTGTAATAAATTAATTTACTCAAAGTTACAATTTACAATGTACATTGTTAACTCTTTATACATTTAGTTTCATGGTCAGAGATTTTGTAGTATTTACTAAGTAATACCAAATAAAATGTTTAATTCAAAGTGCTTCACCAAGTACAATCACAGAAAAATGTTGAAGAAAAGTTAATGGCTTTCAATTAAATATTTCTATGTGGTGAGAAAATTCCCCTGTTCTTCTTCTGGCATTATTTCTGCCTGAAACTCAAAGGAATTAAATTTCACATCCAAAAGATGGTACCTCCAACAATAGTACAACATCAGTGCTTCATTATTGTTTAAATTATTTATCAATCTATTTTAGTTGAAGAGGTAAACATTTTCTGTTGTTCTATAGCCAACATAAGATCTACTATAATGAATAAACTAACTTTACAAATTACTTAAAATCATTTGTGAATGGAGTTTCACGATGAGGAATCAACACCCGAATAGAGGTAAAAGTCACCTTTTGAAAGTGGCTTGCACAGTTTCAGCAATTTAGACTAACATGAAGTAGAACTGAAAAATTTTAGTTAAGTTTAAGGTTTTTCTCAGCATAACATGACCAAGTTACGATAATACCCATTATGTCCACGGTAATGTGTCACTAAATCCTACAGTACTATTTTTCTTTTTTAGCTGCTTGGATGGTTATTGGGGGTTGGCAGAGATCAGGAAAGGAGTTTCTTTTTCTCGAGAGAAGGGGGAAATGGAGAAGCAAATCTACAGCCTCAAATTATCTCAGAAGCCACGTTAGGTGCAAGAATAGGAGTTATCGATGGGAAATCCGGAAGTATGACTTTCCCCAACGTCCTGCAGTTTTTATTTTTTCCCTCCAGGTGGCCCGCACAACCACCAACCTCACTGACAGATTAAAACCATAGAGGGCAGCAAACAACCTTCAGGAAACAGATCGATTGTTGAAACCTTTTCAGGAAATTGCGTGTCTCCCCTTTTATAATGATTCAATTTTTAACCACAATCAGAAGATTGGAGCAGAGCAGCAAGTATGGAAAGACTGCCGTGTGTGTGTGTGAGAGAGAGAGAGAGAGAGAGAGAGAGATGCAGCGGAGGTGGTCTGGCTGGTTCACAAGAAATAGGAGGAGTAGACCATATGACCCGCCAAGCTAGTTCCATTATTCAATACAGTCATGGCTGATCTTGGGCTTCAATTCCACATAATTACACATTCCCTTTATCATGTGGCTCTGCCCCTGTGTGTCTTAGATTCCTCAGCCAGCAGAACCAACTCAGCATCTACCCTATTCACATCCCCTCAAAATATTGCAGGTTTTAATGAATTACTCTCAACCTTCTAAGTGCCAGAGAATATTAGCCCACTTTACTTAGCCCGTCATCAAAGGACAACCCCCTCATCCTAAGGACCAATCTAGTGAACCTTCGCTGTACTGCCTCCAAATGCAAGTTTTTTTAAAAGTGGAGATCAAAACTTTATTCTTGTACACCATTTCCCTTGCAATAAAGGCCAACAGACCATTTGCCTTCCTAATCGCTTGCTGCACTTGTATGCTAACTTTTTGTGTTCCTTGTACAAGCACACACAATTTTCTTTGAACATCGGGGATCAGATGATGTTCGGGGCTCAGGGTAGAATATTGTTGGGGAATGGGAGCTTTGATCACAGAGTTTGTGGGAAGGGGAAGATGATGGTCAAGGATGTAAGCAGATGCATGTGGGATGTCCAATTATATAGTGGGTGAATAGGGGCTACAACAAATTGTAGGGTGTAGGAAGGATGTTAACAGGAAAACCTGTTAGACATGGAGGAAAAGCCCTCAAGTTATGCGGCAAAGGTACATAACTGTTGCATCCAGTTCTATCCGTCTCCTTTTTATGTGCTGGGTGCCCCACAGCCTTGGAATTCCAGCTGATTGTGGTTAAAAATTGAATCATTGTAAAAGGGGAGACACGGAATTTCCTTAAAAGGTTTCAACAATCGACCTGTTTCCTGAAGGTTGTTTGGTTCCCTGTGAGCCACAGGGTGAGCCACCCATTCTCCATTAAAATGGATTCCTGATTCGGATTTTTAAAACTTTTCAATCTCCCACCAGGCTAATCCTTACATCACTAATGTACACCATAGTGGTTAGCACTGTTCCTTCACAGCGCCAGGGTCCCAGATTCGATTCCCAGCTTGGGTCACTGTCTGTGCGGAGTCTGCACGTTCTCCCTGTGTCTGCGTGAGTTTCCTCCGGGTGCTCTGGTTTCCCCCACAATCCCGAAAGACGTGCTGTTAGGTAATTTGGACATTCTGAATTCTCCCTCGGTATACCTGAACAGGCGCCGGAATGTGGCGACTAGGGGCTTTTCACAGTAACTTCATTGCCATGTTAATGTAAGCCTACTTGAAATGAATGAATGAAAATCGCTTATTGTCACGAGTAGGCTTCAATGAAGTTACTGTGAAAAGCCCCTAGTCGCCACATTCCGGCGCCTGTTCGGGGAGGCTGGTACGGGAATTGAACCGTGCTGCTGGCCTGCCTTGGTCTGCTTTAAAAGCCAGTGATTTAGCCCAGTGTGCTAAACCAGCCCCTCTTGTGACACGGATAAAGATTATCATAACTTTCATTTGAGTGGCATTTGCAGAAAGCTGCCGAGTAGCCACCAATCTTCCCAGATGGAGTATATGCAATTAAGTAACTGGAGAATTGTGCTAAACAAGCTGAGAACGGACAGCAAAGCAAATTAAACTATAAAGATAATTGGAAGTTACCTGCCATCAAATGTGATCAGGTGTGGATCCGTATATGAGTAACAATAGGCAGTGGGGACATCTTTCACTATTATCTAAATTTTAAGAAAAAATAATGATTAAAATAATCAACTGCATCATTTGGTCGAAAGGAAGAACTTGTAAGAGTTCAACCTTGCACACCCAGTGGGGAAACTATATTAAGACAAGGCTACATATAATATTACACTTGAATTCTCAACACTTAAATTCTCCAATACATACTCCCTGCGATTGCAGTTCTTCATTGGATGTATTAAATTAGTGGATCTTAAAAATGTAAGCATAGGGAATTTGCAAAATAAAATCAAGACGACATGGGTCTCGATCTAACCGAATTGCAACAGAGTCCTGTGTCGAGCGTGTTTAGCCAGGCGTTTCCTGGCGCTCGTAACACCATGCTATCTAATGGCACGCTGTCGCAATCTGAGTCTTCAGTGGGGAACGCCCCGCCGAGACCACACTTATACCCGTTTGCAGAGTAACAGGAAGGCAGTGCCGAGATGCCCGGATGGTACCAGCAGTGCTAGGGTGCCACGCTGCCCAGACAGCAACCACCTGTGCGCCTCTGATCCCCTGGGAGACCCCTATTAAGTGCCATTCCATCTGATCCTCATTTGTAGGGACCAGCACTGAACAGCGCTCACCTGAAGGTCTTCAAGGCGAAAGGGTTAGATCCCAGGGCCTCAGTAGATCAGGCGAGCACATATTAGAGTGAGAGTAGCTGTTAGAGGCGAGGTGTGGCGAGCCGGGTAGATCCCTGAGGCCGTGCCACAGTGCCACCACCTTGTTTTCTGATAAACCCGTTTAGTTGTATTAATAAGCAGAATTTGATGAGTAAAATTTCTAAAATTGACTTCCAGTGGCGGCCACGGAGTGAGTGGTCGCAATTTGGTGGTTCCCGCTCGAGGTGGAATTTCATGGTCCTTTTCAACCTGATTTAAGGGCTGTTTGCTGGTGTAAGGTACACGAGCGCTGTGGAATAGAAGTGCTCCATCGGTGGGGCTGATTTATGGCTTACTGGAGGAGTGTAACGAGTAAGAGGCAGCAGCCTGGCTGAGTTTATTTGAAGTGCAACGCAGGAAAAGATGGTGGTGGGTTCTGGGGCATCGTTGCCCATCGAGTGGTTTGAGCAGCTTATGGAGATTTTGAATTCCAGCAGTAGAGGCAGGAGACCTCAGAAGACCTGGAAAAGGTGGTGGATACGCTTAGGGCATCTATCGAGAGAGTGGAGCAGATGCCAGATGTGTAGGGTGGAGGAATCGGTGGGACAGCATGAGTGCTGGATGGCCTTGCTGGAAGCAGAGAAGGTACTCTCGGTAGAGAACCATAGAGGTTGAGGGAAAGGTGGCAGACTTCGAGCACCATTCCAGGAGGCAGAACCTCCAGTTCGTGCAGCTGCCTGAAGGGATCACGGGAACGCAGCATGCTCGAGAGTTGGCAGGGGAGGGGGTTCGTTAACCGACCCCCTGAGCTGGATCAAGAGCACAGGATGTTGAGAAGGAGGCAGAAGGAGGTGGAGCCGCCGAGAGCAATGGTGGTGCGGCTGCATAATTTTCTCGATAAGGAGAAGATACTGTGGTGGGCAAAACAAACAGAAAAGTGCACCTGGGAAGGAAATGTGCTGAGGGCTTGGGTACAGAGTTGGACAAGCAGTGGGCTGGTTATAATCGGATCAAGGCTGCCCTCTACAAGAAGAGGTGAAGTTTGGGGTGTTGTCTCATGTTCATCTGTAGGTCACTCATCAGAACCAAGGGTTTTATTTTGATATGCCAGAGGAGGCAAGTGAATTTATGAGAGACCATGGACTGGGGGTTCTGTGAGGACATTGAGCTGTGGAGATGCTAAATTGGGGAAAGTGGGTTTATATGACATGTGTTTGGTTGTATTTAATGGATATAGGTGCAGAGTGGGTGACTGTGTTCTTTTTTACTGTTTTTGGCGGCGGACATGTTGGGGAGACCCCGGGGTGGGGGCTGGATAAAGAGGTATTATGTTGATCAGTGAGGGGGTGGCACAGGGCACCTTTCGACTTGGCTGATTACGTGGAACATTTGGGGTTTAAATGGTCCGGTCAAAAGTTTGCCCGTTTTCACACATTTAAGACATTTAAAGGAGAACGTTGTGTTTCTTCGGGAGATGCACCTGAAGCTGGGGGAGCAGACGAGGCTGAGGAAGAGTTAGGTGGGGCAGGTGTTCCACTCGGGGTTGGATATAAAGATGGGGGGGGAGGTGGTGTTGATCAACAAGAGGATGGCCTTTGAGGTCGGCAGTATTGTAACCTGGGGGTAGATTTGTGATGGTTAGTGGGAAGCTAGAGAGAATACCTGTGGTACTAGTGAATGCATACGCCCCAAATTGGGATGTGTGAAGTGGTCTGTTGAGTCTATCAGGGTGGTCAGAGAATGTAGTGTTAACAAAGAAATCAAGCTGAATTATTAGGGGAAGCACGGTAGGGGGCAGCATGGTCGCACAGTGGTTAGCACAGTTGCTTCACAGCTCCAGGGTCCCAGGTTTGATTCCCGCATGGGTCACTGTCTGCGAGGAGTCTGCACGTTCTCCCCGTGTCTGCGTGGGTTTCCTCCGGGTGCTCCGGTTTCCTCCCACATGTCCCGGAAAACGTTCTGTTGGGAGAATTGGACATTCTAAATTCTCCGTCTGTGTACCCGAATGGACGCTGGAATGTGGCAACTAGGGGCTTTTCACAGGAACTTCATTGCAGTGTTAACGTAAGCCTATTTATGACAATAAAGATTATTATTGAACAAAGCTGATTAATTTGCACTACTAAATTAAAGATTCTAACCAGTCAACAAGGAAGTAGTAATTAAATAAAACAATACACGTTCTGTTACAACAGAACTCTCTGCTATGCACCTCATCCATCTCACGCCGAACAACCTTCTCCCTGAATCACAGGAGTCACATGATATTTATATGACTGCTCCTTATCTTCATCTAGTGGTGAGACGTATTATGATCTTATTGTTAACCCTTTGTATTCCTTACAATACACATATTGTTAAAGGATGATGTGGATTTTTTGAGACAGGTTTAAGTGAAGATTTCAGACCTGTACACACACCGGCTGATTATGTGGGGAGATTTTAATACTGTTCTGGACTCTGGGTTGGATCGGTCCTGCCCTAGGTCCCCGAGAGTTTTGGCTACGGCGAAGGAGTTGTTGGGGTTTATGGAGAGCGGGAGGGTGAAAGATGTGGCGGATGTGGGTGGCGCCAACCCACCCATACTGCCCGGTGGAGTGCATTGATATTCCTTCGGCTCTGGGTGCCGGTCATTCTGGTGACGTTCTCTGAGCTGACGGTGTTGTGGGTCAGGGTTTAGAGACCCCCAAAGTGTATCATGGAGTTCACCTGACCTACAACGTTTAATAAATTGTGGTATGGGGAGCACACGACCCACTCTACAGGTGTGGTACAGCAGAAATGGAAATGTATTTTTTAAAACAAAACAATGTTTATTCTATGAACTCAAGTTAACCTTTCTAAAACAAACAGTGAACATCTTAGCAACCAGTAAATCAAATACAACCCCCAAAGAATACAACACTAAGTAATCTGTACGCTATCCTTTTAACACCCAGAAGACTTAACAAACCTTTAAACAGAAGCACATCATAGTTTATATTCACTACTGAAAACATATCTAATTCTGAATTCACCAAATGATTAAGAGATAGTCCTTCATGGCAGAGAGAACAGCAGTACAGCTGCTTTGTCTGACTTCAGCTGCAACACACTGAAAAATGAAACCAAAAGGACAGACATACCCAAGCTTTTCTCAAAGTGAAACTAAAAAGCAGAACCAGAGCTCAGCTCCACGCACACTCTGACATCACTGCAGTAACATGAAAAGCCAAATATTTCTTAAAGCGACATTCTCATGACAACGGCCGCTGCCACTTCCTCCCAGTCAGCACTGGCTGCCCTGAGGATGACTCTCCAAGCCCCTTGGGGGAACAGGGCATCCCTATGATTTCGACTGCATCCAACAGTCTGGTCAGGTCGGCATCCCCGATTCGTGGGGCTGGTCTCGTTGGTGGCATAGCTGAGAGCTGTGTGGGGTTAACTGAGCAAGATCCGTTTCAGTGTTGGGTTTCCCTTGTTAGCAGGAGACTGGCGAGTGGGGTCACAACGAATCAGCAGGCAGGACAGTAATTTCGACATGAAGCCCACGGGGCTCTTTAAGCAGGCCAATTAATATTTTATGGCGATGATGGCCTCGCTGGGCTGAGAGCTGGGAAGCCCATGACATTTCCCACCCGCTACCACACTTAGAAACGTGCCCTCCGTCTCAGTCGGTAGTGTCCCTCTGTCTCAGTCAGTAGTTTAAGTGTGATCATTGAATATTTTTAATGCAGAGCTAGATTGATTCCCTTGCTTAACAAGAATCTAACTTTATTGGGGGTAGAGGGCAACATGAAACTCGAAAAGCAAACAGGTCAGCCATGATGTTATTGAATGGCAGAGCAGGTTTGAATGGCCTAAGGGCAGCATGGTGGGTGCAGTAGTTAGCACTGCTGTTTATGGCACTGAGGACCGGGGTTCGATCCTGGCCTTGGGTCACTGTCTGTGTGGAGTTTGCACATTCTCCCCATGTTTGTATAGGTTTCACCCCCACAACCCAAAGATATGCAGGTTAGGTGGATGGGCCATGCTAAATTGCACCTTAATTGGAAAAAAAATTAATTGGGCATTCTAAATTTATTTTAAAAAGGTTTGAATGGCCTAGTTCTGCTCCTATTGTGTATGTTGGTATGCTCCCGTCCAGAGGGATGATGGTGGGACAGTGTTGGAGAATGATGGTGTGGTTAGCCATGTCAAAGGCTGCATGCAGGGAAGAAGGATGAGGGGGGATAGTTTAACTCCATCACAGTAATATTTCAACCTAGATTCAAATCCATCAGCAGCTTTCCAGGTCTGCCTGTAACTCACAATTAAAACAATTCGTATATCACACCAGAAATAGTAAAATTGCCAAAGTGCCTCATGTCAGCATTATCAGTCAAAATGTGATAAATGGCCATAAAAGGAGATTTTATAATAGAAGAAGTCAAAGAAGTAGGTTTTAAACGGAATGTACAAGGGGGAAGAGAGGCAGAAAGACAAGAACATCAATGGCAAATCATGGGGTTAATTAAAAGTCAAGTGAATACCGCATTTAATATTCAATACTTCCAGCTTCTTTCTGATCCACCATCGTGAAAGGCTTTGTTCACAGTAATTATGATAAACCTTTAGTTTCTGAATTTTGGAGGTTTTGAGAATGTGATCAGTTTGGATGCCAATTTGGACTTTGCATGAAGGGTAAGATCACTACCAGTAGCAACTACTGTAGTTGTGAGGAAGCCAATAAGTGATGAAATGAGAGAAGGGCCGGGATTCTCCTACTAAGTCCCCACGCCGGCTGGAAAACTGGAGCCAACGACTCCGGCGTCAATGGGCCCCCAAGGTGAGGAATTCTCCACTTACCTCCACTTTCTCGGGGGCTAGGTGGATGCTGGAAGGGTTGGCACTGCTCCAGCCGGCGCTGAAGGGACTGCGCAAGTTCGCGCATGCACCAAAGGGCCGGCGTGATCTCGCACATGCGCGGAACCGCCGGCGTGTTTTGACACATGTTCTCTTCTCCCCGCCGGCCATGGCGGAGCCTTACCAGGGCAGGTGTGGAAGGAAGGAGTGCCCCCATGGCACAGGCCTGCCCGCAGATCTGTGGGTCCCGATCGCGGGCCAGGCCACTGTGGGGATCCCCCCCCCCCCCCCCCCCCCCCCCCCCCCCCCGAGGACCGCCCCAGCCGACTTACTTGCCAGGTCCCGCCGTGTGGGACCATGCTTAACCCACGCCGGCGGGACTGGCCAAAAACGGACGGCCGCATCGGAGCCGGGGGCCGCTGCCAATGGCCCCCGACCGGCGCGGTGTGAACCCGCCCGATAAATGCGCCGGAGAATATGGCAGCCGGCGTCGGGGCGGGATTCGCCCCCCCCCTCCCCCCCCCCCCCCCCCCGGGGATTTTCCGATACGGCGGGGGTTGGAGAATCCCGCTGAAGAACTGTAGAGGCAGAGATTGCACTCAATGGCAAATCTGGAAGTAAAAATATATTGAGTAGGCGGCATTAAAATATCTCAGACAGACTCTCTGAAATTACTTTTGGATGTCCCACAAGATATCAGGCCAATACAGAACAAATAAAAAAATGCTTAAAATCTGGAATAAATATAAACAGAAAATGATGGCAACATTTGGATCAGTCAGCATCTGTGAGATTACTTGTTGATTCTAATATCCAGGGGATTAACTGTGGCAAAATTTTCAAGTGATCATACCATTTATTATTTCCTCAATGTGAACACACACTATCAGTGCCCACTCATACCTGCCAGCAGGAAATTAAATCTCGACAAATTGCAATGCGTGCTTTCTAAAAATAACAGATACAGGTAATTTCAAGGCTGTACTCTAATATCAGGGGTCAGGTAATCATTACAAACTGCTGGATCTGTAATATTCCAGTTTACAATGTCAGTTGAATTTTTCACGAAAATTATTACCTTACAATCACTGCTGGATATTCATTATTGTCATTGTATGTATAATGTACAATTTAGTTTCCAGTGATCTCAGTTAAAAAAATATTAATGCAATGGCATTAAGCTATACATTTTTTTCTGTCAATATTTTCTATTAGCTTATCACATACCATGCCTACTTGACTGTGATTTTTTTCTTTATTGAGAAAATGTTGTGCAAAGGTAATAAAAAAAGTAATGATTTAAATTTGTGCAGAAGGTCATAGGGCAGGATTTACCAGCAGTTCTTGCCGGTGGGAAATTCCGGCACCACACCAGCGCACAGATTTCCTGGCAGCAAGGAGTGTTGTCAACGGGAAATCATGCTGACAATGGTGGGGCCGGTGAATCCTACTGGCCAGCTGCCTCCCCCACCGAAAAACACATGGCGGGGTTATTGGTAAACCCCGCCCATAAAGTCATACATCACAGAAAAGGCCTTTCGGTCTATCGCGTCCGACTTGGTCAAAAGAACCATCTAACTATTCTAATCCCATTTCAAAGAAGTTACAGTGCAGAAGGAGGTCATTCAGCACCAACCCTCAGAAAGAGCACCGTACTTAATCCCACACCTCCATCCTATCCCTGGAACCCAATAACCCCACCAAACCTTTTTGGACACTAAGGGCAATTTAGCATGGCCAATCCGTCTAACCTGCCCATCTTTGGTCTGTGGGTGGAAACCGGAGCACCCAAGGAAACCCACGCAGACACGGGGAGAATGTGCAGACTCCACACAGGCAGAGATCCAAGCCAGGAATCAAACCTGGGACCCTGGAGCTGTGAAGCAACAGTGCTAACCACTGTGCTACCATGACACCCTTCCCCAGCACTTAGCCCATAGCCTTGTATAGAGTCATACAATAAATTGCTAAACAGAGATACAGAGAAGGGGAACCTGTGCAGTATTAATTGAGTGCATATCAGCTTTTCCATATGAAACTCTTTTATTCACTATTTTAACAAATTTGTTTGCCTGCCAAAATAGTGAACATCTATATTACGATTTCATTTGGGATATTTAAAACATTAATTACAAATATCGTATGGAGCAATTTAGTCTAAAATGAGAACCCCAATTGCATCTCATGAAAGCTCATTCAAAGGCCAACACACTGGAATCTTGTCTCTCCTCCAAATTAAGCAGATTTTCAGGCCAATAAGATTCTACTTTTGCCTTCCTTCCACACTGACACTGAGCGATATTAGCTGCCTGTAACACAAGCTATGCTAATGTAGGTCACAGTGGAGGTGTGCGACCAAGGTAGGATTGGGGGTAAGCAGAACTTTCATATTCCTTAACCTTACTTTGGTCTTCACTATTTACAGAATCCAGACAACACTTCAACTAATTCACTCCACATTCGGTGGCCATGCACCTACTGTCTAACACAACACAATTGAATGGCTCCACAATTTGGCTGGTTTAGCTCAGTGGGCTAAACAGCTGGTGTGTCATGCAGAACAAGGCCAGCAGCACGGGTTCAATTCCCGTACCAGCTGAGAATTCGGAATTCTCCCTCTGTATCCGGATAGGCGTTGGAATGTGGGGACTAGGGGCTTTTAACATCAACTTCATTGCAGTGTAAGCCTACTTGTGACAATAAAAGATTATTATATTATTATTATTATTTGAACACCCATTACTGGACTAAAGCTTAAACAATTTCTTTTAACTGATGAGTATCATTATATAAAATTCTCTTAAGTCCCGCAGTGGGGCGGGAATGTTGAATGTTTCCCCGCTGTGGAGGCCAATGGGAAAACACGCCAAATTTTCCGTTGCTGATCTCATTAAGTATGCTTCGTACTCCTTGATAGGGAAGGCCCGATGTCTGCCTTCCTGTGCAGGCACCATATTGAAAAGGCGCCCAACATCACTGACCCTCTATCGAAGAAAGAAGGTGGCCTCCCGAAAATTAAGATGGATTTCCAGGAGCACTCTGAGATTGGAAGATTGACCTTGAAATTTAAGATGAATCTCCAGGAACATTCTAAGGTTGGAAGATGGCACCCCACTCCAGGACACCAAATCTGCTAGGTCCAACCTGCAAATCATCCCCCGACCCACTGCTGCGGTGTTCCTGGATCCAGGATTGCGGGTGCCTACAACCTGAATTCCAGAGGCAGCCACAGGCATTGTTCAGGTGAGTCCTCACATCTGCATAACATATTGTTCCAAATATGTTTCCCACTGGCATCACACAAAGTCCGGCATGGGAGTTGGGCCTTCATTTGCTTCCCATTCACGGGATGAAAGTGAGTTTTACATCAACCTCCGGTACGTTATTTGCCCTGTCATGGTGAGCACCAGCGAAGATCCCGCTGTAAATTCACACCAGCGTGAAAACGATCTCTATATTCTCCATCACGCCCACCATCGAACCCGCCTGCGGAGGCTTGGGAGAATTTTACCCATAATCTTCCTCTTCCGAATCCTCTACTCCATGTGTCATTTCAAAAACCTGTTATTCTGTTTCGGACAGTACAGCACATAATGACCATTCCTCGGTTATTCCTGGGGTTTATTTATGTTCAATATTTCAGCACAATCCAACAATTTGAAAGCAAGTACTACATTTGGAATAGCCAAATAGAATCTTTGTAATCTTATAACTTATTTCTGCAACATTACCTGTTAAATCCCATGATATATTCAGCTATGGAATAGCCATCCAACCTTCCAAATGTATCAAAGTCTATGACCACGCATTTAACAGATCATCTTTCTTATAATGTGGAGATGCTGCCTTTGGACTGGGGTGGGCACAGTAAGAAGTCTTGCAACACCAGGTCAAAGTTCAACCGGTTTTTTTCGAAACACTAGCTTTCGGAGTGCAGCTCCTTCATGAAGTGAATGAAGAGGTGGGTTCCACAAACACATATATAGACAAATTCAATGATATGAGATGATAATTTGAATGCAAGTCTTTGCAGGTAATTAAGTCTTTAAAGGTCCAGGCAGTGCAACTGGAGAGAGGGATAATCTCAGGTTAAAGAGGAGTGAATTGTCTCAAGCCAGGACAGTTGGTAGGATTTCGCAAGCCCAGGCCAGATGGTGGGAGGTGAATGTAATGGGACATAAATCCAAGGTCCCGGTTGAGGCCGTACTCATGTGTGTGGAACTTGGCTATCAGTTTCTGCTCGGCGATTCTACGTTGCCGCTCGTCCTGAAGGCTGCCTTGGAGAACGCTTACCCGAAGATCAGAGACTAAATGTCCTTGACTGCTGAAGTGTTCCCTGACTGGAAGGGAACATTCCTGCCTGGCGATTGTCGCGCGATGTCCGTTCATCCATTGTCGCAGCGTCTACATAGTCTCGCCAATGTACCACGCCTCGGGACATCCTTTCTTGCAGCGTCTGAGAGACAACGTTGACTAAGTCGCACAAGTATGTACCGTGTACCTGGTGGTTGGTGTTCTCACGTGTAATGGTGGTACCCATGTCGATGATAAATCTTTCTTCTAACTTTTGTCCATAAATTTTAAGAGATGACCCAAACCTTCCAAATGATGAGCCTCAAGCTCCGAAAGTACCTTGCAACGGATCCTGCTTCTGTTGGGAAGCAAAAATGCCAAGGCCATATCTTGCACTTCCTTTGGTGGAAGAATGCACTTCATTCTTCCATTGGTCACAAGCTTCACAGAACAAGGTTGAAAAATCATACCCTGACACTTTGCACTTGGTTTCATCCTTTTTTTCTCCAGAGTAACTCCAATTACAATGTCTGCCAATGTCGGGACCAGAAAATTCCATCGTTAGGGTAACTTTTCCAGTTCTTACGCAGCGGGAATTATCGCGGATGGGACGGACAATTCGAACAGACATTTAAAGGTCCATTGATCTCGAGTGGGAATTTCTGGTATCGGAGCGGGTGGGATCAGAAAATCATATGGAATATAGAATCCCTACAGTGCAGAAGGAGGCCATTCAGCTCAGCGAGTTTTAACCGACCCTCCGAAGGAGCCCCTACCTTATCCCCGGAACCCAACTTAACCTTTTGGGCACTAAGAGGCACTTTAGTATGGTCAATCCGCCCAGCTTGCACATCTTTGGACTGTGGGGGGAAACCCGAGTACCCGAAGGAAACTTATGCAGACACAGGGAGAAAGCACAAACTCCACACCGAGGCAGGAATCGAACCTGGTCCCTGGTGCTTTGAGTCAGCAGTCCAATCGCTGTGCCACTGTGCCACCCCACCCTTAGTTATCATCTATAGGCCAACCATCCTATGTTACCAATGTTAATAGAATCCAAGCCAGATGGTGAAGTCAAAATCAAAACACAGTGCAGTTTAGAACATAGAACAGTACAGCACAGAACAGGCCCTTCGGCCCTCGATGTTGTGCCGAGCATTGTCCGAAAATAAGATTAAGCTATCCCACTCCGTCATTCTGGTGTGCTCCATGTGCCTATCCAATAACCGCTTGAAAGTTCCTAAAGTGTCCGACTCCACTATCACAGCAGGCACTCCATTCCACACCCTAACCACTCTCTGAGTAAAGAACCTACCTCGTACATCCCTCCTATATCTCCCACCCTGTATCTTATAGTTATGCCCTCTTGTAACAGCTACATCCACCCGAGGAAATAGTCTCTGAACATCCACTCTATCCCCCTCATCCTCTTATAAACCTCTATTAAGTCGCCTCTCATCCTCCTCCGCTCCAAAGAGAAAAGCCCTAGATCCCTCAACCTTTCCTCATAAGACCTATCCTGCAAAGCAGGCAGCATCCTGGTAAATCTCCTTTGCACCCTTTCCAATGCTTCCACATCCTTCCGATAATGAGGTGACCAGAACTGCACACAATATACAAAATGTGGTCTCACCAGGGTCATGTATAGTTGCAGCATAACCCCACGGCTTTTAAACTCAAGCCCCCTGTTAATAAACGCGAACACACTAGAAGCCTTCTTCACGGCTCTATCCACTTGAATGGCAATCTTCAGAGATCTGTGGACATGAACCCCAAGATCTCTCTGTTCCTCCACATTCCTCAGAACCCAGCCGTTGACCCTGTAATCCGCATTCAAATTTTTTCTACCAAAATGAATCACCTCGCACTTATCAGGGTTAAACTCCATCTGCCATTTTTCGGCCCAGCTCTGCATCCCATCAATGTCTCTTTGCAGCCTACAACAGCGCTCCACCTCATCCACTACTCCACCAATCTTGGTGTCATCAGCAAATTTACTGACCCACCCTTCAGCCCCCTCCTCCAAGTCATTGCTAAAAATCACAAATAGCAGAGGTCCCAGCACTGATCCCTGTGGTACACCACTGGTAACTGGTCTCCAGTCTGAAAATTCTCCATCCACCACCACCCTCTGTCTTCTATGTGATAGCCAGTTACTTATCCAATTGGCCAAATTTCCCTCTATCCCACACCTCCTTAATTTCTTCATGAGCCGACCATGGGGATCCTTATCAAACCCTTACTAAAATCCATGTATACAATATCAACTGCTCTACCTTCACTAACACACTTAGTTACCGCCTCAAAGAATTCAATCAAATTTGTGAGGCAAGACCTACCCTTCACAAATCCGTGTTGACTGTCCCGGATTAAGCTGCATCTTTCCAAATGGTCATAAATCCTATCCTTCAGGACCTTTTCCATTATCTTCCTGACCACCAAAGTAAGACTAACTGGCCTATAATTACCAGAGTCATTCCTATTCCCTTTCTTGAACAGAGCAACAATATTCGCCACTCTCCAGTCCTCTGGCACTATCCCAGTGGACAGCGAGGACCCAAAGATCAAAGCCAAAGACTCTGCAATCTCATCCCTTGCCACCTAAAGAATCCTTGGGTATATCCCATCTGGCCCAGGGGACTTGTCGACCCTCAGGGTTTTTCAAAATTGCTCATACATCCTTCCTAAGAACATCTACTTCCTCCAGCCTTCCCGCCTGAATCACACTCTCAACCTCAAAAACATGGCCCCTTTCCTTTGTGAACACTGAAGAAAAGTATTCATTCAACGCCTCTCCTATTTCTTCTGACTCCATGCACAAGTTCCCACTACTGTCCTTGACCGACCCTACCCTCACCCTGGTCATTCTTTTATTTCTCACATAAAGGAGTAAAACGCCTTGGGGTTTTCCTTGATCCGACCCACCAAGGACTTCTCATGCCCCCTCCTAGCTCCCCTAAGCTCTTTTTTCAGCTCATTCCTTGTTACCTTGTAACCCTCAAGCGACCCTACTGAACCTTGTTTTCTCATCCTTACATACTCTTCCTTTTTCCTCTTGACAAGACATTCAACCTCTTTTGTGAACCATGGTTCCCTCACACGGCCATTTCCTCCCTGCCTGATAGGGACATACCTATCAAGGACACGCAGTATTTGTTCCTTGAACAAGCTCCACTTTTCATTTGTGCCTTTCCCTGACAGTTTCTGTTCCCATCTTATGCTCCCTAATTCTTGCCTAATCGCATCATAATTACCCCTTCCCCAATTATAAACCTTGCCTTGCTGTATGGCCCTATCCCTCTCCATTGCAATATTGAAAGACACCGAATTGTGGTCACTATCTCCAAAGTGCTCTCCCACAAACAAGTCTAACACCTGGCCCAGTTCATTACCCAGTACCAAATCCAAAGTGGCCCCCCCTCTTGTTGGCCTATCCACATATTGTGTCAGGAAACCCTCCTGCACACACTGTACAAAAACTGCCCCATCCAAACTGTTCGACCTATAGAGGTTCCAATCAATATTTGGAAAGTTAAAGTCACCCATGACACCTACCCTGAGACCTCCACACCTATCCATAATCTGCTTTGCAATTTCTTCCTCCACATCTCTATTACTATTTGGGGGCCTATAGAAAACTCCTAACAATGTGACCACTCCTTTCCTATTTCTAACTTTGGCCCATATTACCTCAGTAGGCAGATCCCCTTCAAAATGTCTTTCTGCAGCCGTTAAACTATCCTTGATTAACAATGCTACTCCTCCGCCTCTTTTACCACCTTCCCTACTCTTACTGAAACATCTATACCCGGAACATCCAACAACCATTCCTGTCCCTGTTCTAACCATGTCTCCGTAATGGACACAACATCGTAGCCCCAAGTACCAATCCACGCTCCAAGTTCACCTACCTTATTCCGGATGCTCCTTGCATTGAAGTAGACACACTTCAACCCACTTTTCTGTCTGTCGGTACACTCCTGCGAGCTTGATACCTTCCTCAGTACCTCACTACTCTCGACACTGGCTTCTGGAACACAGCTTGTTTCCCCAGTCCCCTGACAAATTAGTTTAAACCCCCTCCAAAGAGTCGGAGCAAATTTCCCTCCCAGGATATTGGTGCCCCTCTGGTTCAGGTACAAACCATCCTGTCTGTACGGGTCCCACCTTCCCCAGAATGTGCTCCAATTATTGTTTACAAAGTGAGTTTATTGGCTTTGTTGAGTCTCATAGCTCTCCCCATGCACCCAATATTCAAGCTGTCCTCTATTTATTCTCTTTTGGGAGAACAAAAATAAATAAATCACACAAAAATTAGTGCTTGTGTGACAGCTTCTTGTGGAGCACTGTAGGTAAAACAAAAACACGACAGGAAACTTAACTAATTAAACCAAACTATCATTCCAGTGTGATGATGGACCCCAGCCCCTATGGCACCTGGAGGACACCTCTCCAGGGCCAGCTGCCATGAACATACCGGTGGATGGGCAGACAGGATGATCCCCTCAACCACCCATTGTTTGGACCTGTTAATGGTCGCCTCGACCAGGCCAAGGAGCAAGCTTATGAGGAGGTCCTCCTACTTTCCAAACCCCTTCCACACAGGGGTCCCCTATTTATACTCTTTACAATTAATCAAAAATATAAAGATCAATAAATTAAATAAAAAATGAGAGGAAGTTACAGCCCCTGGTCGGGCATTGTAACTAAAACAAAACGTCAAAGGAAATTTAACTAACTAAACCAAAATGTTATTTCTGGTGATGAGGCACCCCAACCCCTATGACGCCCACCGGTCATGGAAGACCTGAAGTGGATACTGCATGCTTCCTCTCGAAGACTGCCCGGCTGTGAACATAGCCAGAGTAGACCACCTCAACCGCCCGCCCCCACCTATTTATAGGTAGTCAAAGTACTTAATTAAACCTGTGTATTCTAACAATATAGTTAACATACCTTTAACATTGCAGGCCACTATGCCACAAGACCTCCAGACACTTAACTAAGCAAGTGATGGAATAACATACTAACCCAGCTCTGGAGAATGGGAAAACTTGGAATTTGAACAAAGCAGTGAATTTTGTGGAAAAATGTAGAGTAGAATTGCAAGAAACAAAAATCTTTTGTGTTTCACCTTGCTGGTTTTCTGTCAGTTTTGAAACTTGCCTCCGGTGTTGACTCCTTTGTCAATACAGCCCGTCATTATTTGGATTGTGATGCATCACTGATAAGTGATAAACATGAGCATTCATGTAATAGTACAGAATGAACCTTATGTCAAAATAAAATGGATATAGGCTTATTTTGCTTTATGTAGTTGAAGTATTGCCATCGCATTCATCAATTTCGTGAAGTCATTTTTCATGCTATCTTTATATGAGCATCAGTTCATTTTGGAAGAACAATCCGTTTGTTTTAATGAATCCAATCATTATTTAATTCATACTAGAGACCTCAGTAGTCCCTCGAACACCATTTACATGTGTTCACTTTAATGCAGAGAACATTAGTACTTTAATGTTCACCTTGCATGGTGATGCGACCATCAATTCACTCGAAGACACGTGGAGAAGTAAACCGTGGTTTTAATCAGCTTAGACCTGAGCCTGCCTGTGACCGGTACAACACTGATGGCGGCCCTGCAGGTCAGCAGCTCTTATAATTCCTGTAAAGGGGGTGGAGCCATGGGCGGAGCCCGTACATGCCCCAACATATCCCCTGTGGGTGAAGCCACACAATGGCCCATAGGTAGAGCCCAAGGGTTAATAACATAACAGTGCACTGGTGAATTATCAGTAATTATAAATTCACCTAATTCACCCCCTGTTTAAAAATGAAGTCCGGTGGGGGTGACGGGCTCATAGATTCAGTCGGTCCGGTGCCCGGATCGTACGTTGCGACCGCCGAAGCACTGGTGTTGCAGCCGCTTTGGGTGGCTGTGGAAGTGGATCCGGAGCAGGCACAGGCGTGGACTCCGGAAGCGGCTCTTCCGGAGCTTCATTCCTGTGGACCGGTGCGGCGGGTGGGAGGGAGCGCGGGAGCCGTTTAAGGGTGGGGGCGCTGAACATGGGAGGTTGGACGGGACATAGTGTGGGGGATGCAGTAGTGGGAGTGGTGTTGGAGCCTGCGGACACCAGGTCCCGGAGGGAGACGGTATCTTGCCGGCCATCGGGGTGTTCGACGTACGCATAGTGTGGGTTGGAGTGCAGGAGCTGGACCCTCTCTACCAGGGGGTCGGTCTTATGGCTCCGAACATGTTTTCGGAGGAGGACTGGACCCGGTGTCATCAGCCAGGGCGGAAACGAGGCCCCCGAGGTAGCTCCCCTAGGGAAAACAAACAAACGGTCATGAGGAGTCTGGTTTTTGGCCGTGTAAAGGAGGGACCTAATAGAGTGGAGCGCATCGGGGAGGACCTCCTGCCAGTGAGAAACTGGGAGATTCCTGGACCGCAGGGTCAGTAGGACGGTCTTCCAGACTGTCGCATTCTCCCTCTCCACCTGCCCATTTCCCCTCGGGTTATAACTGGTAGTCCTGCTCGAGGCGATGCCCTTACTGAGCAGCTACTGACGCAGTTCGTCGCTCATGAACAACGAGCCCCTATCGCTGTGGACATGACTTGGGGAAACAAACAGGGTGAAGACACTATGCAGGGCTTTAATAACAGTGGGGGTGATCATATCAGGGCAGGGGATGGCAAACGGGAAGCGGGAGAACTCATCTATGATGTTAAGGAAGTACGCGTTGCGGTTATTGGAGGGGAGGGGCCCTTTGAAATTGTTACTGAGGCATTCAAAGGGCCGGGATGCCTTTACCAGGTGGGCCTTATCCGGTCGATAGAAGTGCAGTTTACACTGGCAGTCTCTGGTTATAGCTCTGACCTCCTCGGTGGAGTACGGCAGGTTGCGAGCCTTGATGTAATGGGTGAGCCGGGTGACCCCCGGGTGGCAGAGGTCATCGTGGATAGCCCGTAGTCGGTCATCTTGCGCGCTGGCGCATGTGCCGCGGGACAGGGCATCTGGGGCCTCGGTGAGCTTCCCAGGAAGATATACTATATCGTAGTTATAGGTGGAGAGTTCGATTCTCCACCTCAAGATCTAATCATTCTTGATCTTGCCCCGCTGCCCGTACTGGTCCAGCATTCGCTCGTTGGAACAGCGAAAGCCCGTTCGTGACGCCAAAGGGGACCCGGAGGAAATGGAAAAGGCAGCCGTCTGCCTCAAACGCCATGTAGTGGCGGTCCTCCGGGCGGATTGGGAGCTACTGGTATGTAGACTTCAGATCCACCAGGAGAACACGCTGTAGTGCGCGATCTGATTTACCATGTCTGCAATCCGGGGAAGGGGGTACGCTTCGAGTTGCGTAAACGGGTTAATGGTCTGGCTGTAATCAACCACCATCCGGAACTTTTCCCCGGTCTTGACGACCACCACCTGAGCTCTCCAGTGGCTATTGCTGGCCTCTATGACCCCCTCCCGCAAGAGACGCTGGACCTCGGACCTAATGAACGTTCTGTCCTGCATGCTATACCGCCTGCTTCCGGTGGCTACTGACTTGCAGTCGGCGGTGAGGTTTGCGAAAGGGGGGGGTCGATTTCTAGGGTCGCGAGGCTGCATATGGTGAGCGGGGCAGTGGCCCCGCGAACTTAAGAGTTAGGCTCCTGAGGTTGCACTGGAAGTCGAGTCCCAAAAGGAGAGAAGCGCAGAGGTCTGGGAGCACATATAGTTGAAAATTAGTGTACTCAGCGCCCTGTATCGCTAGGGTTGCTGTAGTGCACCCTTGGATTTGCACCGAGTGTGACCCAGAGGCGAGGGATATGGTTTGTTGCGTCGGGAATATTGGGAGCGACCAGCGTCTTACCATGTCCGGGTGAATGAAGCACTCTGTGCTCCCGGAGTCTAAAAGGCAAGGTGTCTCGTACCCGTTAACCCGGACGGCCATCATGGAGCTCCGGAGGTGCTTAGGTCGCGACTGGTCCAGGGTGACCGCGCTGAGGTGTGGGTAGCCGGCGGTGTGATCGTAGGTGCTGGGGCGGTCCCGCGATGGCTGGCCATGTAGGTCTTACGCGTCGAGCGGCGTAGCAGATGGCGACCAAGATGGCGGCCCCCGTTGGTCGAGCGTGGCGGGCGGTGAGGAAGATGGCGTCCAAGATGGCGGCCCCCATGGATCGCATGTGGCCGGCCCCGTGGGGGAGGATGGCCAAGATGGCGGCCCCCATGAGTCGCACGTTATGCGGAGGCGGCAGACACGCTGCCACCTTGCGGGGTCTGCGGGCCTGTGAGTCTGTGGATCGGGTCTGTGAGTTTGAGTTCATAGACCTGGCCAGGCAGACCTTGGCGAAATGTCCTTTTCGCCCGCAGCTGCTGCAGTTCGCGTTGCGGGCTGGGCAGTGCAGTCGGGGGTGTTGGGACTGGCATCAAAAGTAGCAGGGTAGTCCCCCATGATGGGCGGGTGGCCGCGCGGCACAGGCCTGGGGTAGTCTCGGGTCAGGGGCCCACGAGGTGGTCGCGTGATCGGCCGGGAACGCAGTAAGTCAATGAAAAGCGGCCTCCAGAGAGGTAGCCAGTTTTACCGTGTCCTCCAGATCTTGGGCCCCTTTTTCGAGCAGGCGCTGTCTCACATAGTTCGATCGGACCCCCGCCACGTAAACGTCTCGGACGGTGAGCTCCATGTGCTGAGTGGCCATAACGGCCTGGTAGTTACAGTTGCGCGCGAGGGCTTTGAGGTCGCGTAGGTAATCATCTAGCGACTCCCCGGAGTACTGGCGGCGAGTGGTGAAGACGTGTCACGCGTATACCTCATTCACAGGCCGCACATAGAGGCGTTCGAGTAGTGCGAGGGCCTCTGTATAGGAAGCGGCTTTGTCGAGCTGGACAGAAATGCAACGGCTCACCCGTGCGTGGAGGAGGCTCAGCTTCTGTTCGTCAGTGACGGATGGCGTAGACGACGCGGTGTGATAGGCATTGAAGCATCAAAGCCAATGTGAAAAATGTCTTTCGCCTCCGCGGCCTGTGGATCGAGTTCCAGTCTGTCAGGCTTGAGGTCTGATTCCATAGTAGTATTTTAAGCTGATTACAACACTGAAGGCGGCCCCACAGGTCAATAGCTCTTATACTTCCTGTAAAGGGGGTGGAGCCATGGGCGGAGCCCGTACATGCCCCAACATATCCCTGTGGGTGAAGCCACACAATGGCCCATAGGTAGAGCCCACAGGGTTAATAACATAACACAGTGCTCTGGTGAATTATCAGTAATTATACATTCACCACACATGGCTTACGAATACAATTATGAACATAATTACAAACAACAATTCAAAGGATATTACATGGGGATGAATTTCTTCAGGGGTTCTCCTGGTTGATCACTGGAACAGTCAGTGGTCAATGGTTAAACAGGAGACCATTAAACCCTCTCCCACTGAAATTCATCCCTACATAACCCAATGCTTACTATGCTATTAGCAAATAGATGTTTTGCAACCTGAACTGGCTCTGGGATGTAGCTGTTCCACAGGAAGTTTTCAGTGGCAACGGGCAATGATGTAACTTCAGTCACTCTGTCACCATCCTGCGCAAAGTCAGTCACTGCCGTATAATAAAGAGATGATCGGGAACATATGCCTCGAATGCAAGGTGCTTGATGTAGGTCCACATGACACGAGGAAAGGGCGAGGTTTGCTCCTGAATATCCTACACTTGGTACATCTAGATGGAATGAGAAATCAAATCAATCATTTTATAAATATTACTCATTTCATTCTTAGTTTTAAAAAATGAAGTATCCAGACAAATCTGTACATTTGAAGGATGTGACGTTGCATTGGTGAAAATGTGGACCGACTGCAGTAGAAGAGCATGTCATCATAATTAAAGTTGGGAATAGTTTCAGATTATTTCGGCTCCAAGATCTCTAATCATTAACTTTAACAGATTAAACTGCGCGAGCACCAGCTATCCTGAGGGAAACTTCAGAGAAAACCAGCTACTAGTACTAGATGCATAAAAATACTAGACACATTTACCTCAGAGTGAAAATCAAGTAAGGGGGAGGGCATAAATCGGTATCCTACGTAATTCAAAGGGGTAGTTAGAGGGGTCTGTACTGGGAGGTTCACTGAACAAAAGTACACAGGAGCCAGGGCAGGGAGGTATGACAGGCCAGAAACCAACTCATCATAGCGTGATTCTATATCCTAACTCTGTTGAAGAAGGCACAAAAATGACATCAAGGTGCAAGTCTACAGAAGACTGATGGCTGTGCACTGCCAACTTCCTGGCACACTTTAATTTATGTTAAACAGTATAGTGCGCACCAGTTCCAACTTATATGGGATCATCAGGAAGGAAATGGAATTAAAGTAGTGAACTATGGAGTGTATTTGGTCATCACCATTTACACTACAGCAGACATTAAGACTCTCAGTAATGCAGCCTTTGGTGATAGCTTCAATCTAAGCTACAACTTTTGGCATTGTAGTCCTGGATTTCAATCTCTCCTCCAGCTTGCCAGACAAGAGAGAAAACATTGTTAGGGACTTACAAACTATTGTATTGCTCCAGCAAACTGTTCCTGCATAGAGAGCTGGAACTGATAAAACACAACCACATACAAACGGGGGTACATAACAATAATCTTTATTATTGTCACAAGTAGGCTTAAATTAATACTGAAATGAAATTACTGTGAAAATCGCCTAGTCGCCACACTGCTGCGCCTGTTCGGGTACACAGAGGGAGAATTCAGAGAATGTCCAATTCACCTAACAGCACATCTTTTGAGATTTGTGGGAGGAAACCGGAGCGCCTGGAGGAAACCCACACTGACATGGGGAGAACTTGCAGATTCCATCCAGACAGTGGCTTAAGCAGGAATCGAACCTGGGACTCTGGAGCTGTGAAGCAACAGTGCTAACCACTGTGCTACTGTGCCGCCCATCATGGGAGATTAACAAAATATCCTCTTTCGAGATGACAACATGCCCATTCCCCCACCAGCCTCTCAAGCAGTGCCATGTTGACCGTGGGCAGCAATCATAGTCAGCTACCATATCTTACAGTCTGCAGTCTGGTGTTCTTAGGTTAGAGCTCTCCAAGGTGACTCACTATGTTCCTCTCAAGTGGCCTCTGAGTATGATCAGAGCCCTTCATTTCCCAGTTGTAGCCACTGGACTATCTTGTCGGGACACCATACTCTTGAACATGTTGGAGAGTTTAAGGTTTAAAATCGAACGGATCTATACAACTAAAACCGATCATACAGAAACAGGCTTTCAAAGATAAACAAGAAAACATGTTTGCAAGGAAATAAATAATTGGAACATGAGTGATTAATGTAAAATTGTAGTGACCAGATGGTATAGAATGGATGTGTAAGCAAGTAAGCTGACAAACTGTTCTTGAACAGTTTCTTTATCCGCGAACAGATAAATCATATGGTCTTATATGTGAAGTGTATGTTTTAATTAGGCAAACAGAGGTACATAAAAGAGGATGGTTTCCCAGAGCTAGCTGGAGAATTAGAAAAGGAGATGTATAAGATGCTATTCCTTTGTACTTTGTATCTTGCATGTGAATAAAACCAGTTCAATTTAATCCACTACCATGCTTACACAAAGGGTACTGTGATGAATCGTAGAAGGAAGGAGACTCACAAACAATTTCTTCAACAGAGTGGAAAATAATACCTAAAATAGACTCTCAGGGCACGATTTTCTGGAAAGACCTCTACGTGTGGTGGCGAGGGGGAACTGCCGTGAGCTTCCCGGCCCTTAACCCAGCTAGGCCGGTAACACAATTCAAGGTCAATTGGTCCACTTAATGAAGTCCCACGGGCTTCTCGCAGCAATTGAAGGCTCGCCGGCCGATTTGCTGGGACCGCGCGTGCCAGCCCCCACCCCTCCGCTAACAAGTTTGAACAGCACTTAAACAATACTTTCACAGCTAACCCCAGTCAGCTCGCGACCATGGCGCCGAGAAGACCGGCCCCAAGATTCAGCAATGCAGACCTGGTGAGACTCCTAGATGTGGTTTGAGGCCAGGAGGGATGTCCTGTTCCCCTGAGTGTCCGGGAGGTGGGCCACAGGGCAGCCAATGTCAACTAAGCTGAATTGTCAGCAGCCATCAGCTCTGGGGGGCATCTCCAGGAGGACTAAGAAGGTAATTCACCTACACCAGGCAGCACGGGGGAGTTGACCCCCCCACCCCCCGCAAGACCTTTACACCCCCCCACGCGAGCATCCATCCCCCCAAAACTCTCCCTGCGGCCCCCAACCCTACCTTCACCTCCCCCTCTTCAACCTTTCTTTCACACTCCCCTCCCATCACTGTGAACCACGCGTGTGGCTAACGATGCTCTCTCTGCGTCTCCACAGGAAAAGTTCTTGTACAATCACCGGGAGAGGGCACAGGCTTATGGAGGCGTATCGGACTTAAGAATCCTCACCACCTTCGAGGAACGGGCCCTAGGCGTGTCGGGGGTGGCCGAGGACAGAGCGGTCACCAAAGCAGGGGTTGGCCGAAGCCACAGACGACCTGTCAAATGCGAGTTTTTATTAAAGAACAAAGAACAAAGAAATGTACAGCACAGGAACAGGCCCTTCGGCCCTCCAAGCCCGTGCCGACCATGCTGCCCGACTAAACTACAATCTTCTACACTTCCTGGGTCCGTATCCCTCTATTCCCATCCTATTCATGTATTTGTCAAGATGCCCCTTAAATGTCACGATCGTCCCTGCTTCCACCACCTCCTCCGGTAGCGAGTTCCAGGCACCCACTACCCTCTGCGTAAAAAGCTTGCCTCGTACATCTACTCTAAACCTTGCCCCTTTCACCTTAAACCTATGCCCCCTAGTAATTGACCCCTCTACCCTGGGGAAAAGCCTCTGACTATCCACTCTGTCTATGCCCCTCATAGTTTTGTAGACCTCTATCAGGTCTCCCCTCAACATCCTTCGTTCCAGTGAGAACAAACCGAGTTTATTCAACCGCTCCTCATAGCTAATGCCCTCCATACCAGGCAACATTCTGGTAAATCTCTTCTGCACCCTCTCTAAAGCCTCCACATCCTTCTGGCAGTGTGGCAACCAGAATTGAACACTATACTCCAAGTGTGGCCTAATTAAGGTTCTATACAGCTGCAACATGACTTGCCAATTCTTATACTCAATGCCCCGGCCAATGAAGGCAAGCATGCCGTATGCCTTCTTGACTACCTTCTCCACCTGTGTTGCCCCTTTCAATGACCTGTGGACCTGTACTCCTAGATCTCTTTGACTTTCAATACTCTTGAGGGTTCTACCGTTCACTGTATATTCCCTACCTGCATTAGACCTTCCAAAATGCATTACCTCACATTTGTCCGGATTAAACTCCATCTGCAATCTCTCCGCCCAAGTCTCCAAACAATCTAAATCCTGCTGTATCCTCTGACAGTCCTCATCGCTATCCACAATTCCACCAACCTTTGTGTCGTCTGCAAACTTACTAATCAGACCAGTTACATTTTCCTCCAAATCATTTATATATACTACAAAGAGCAAAGGTCCCAGCACTGATCCCTGTGGAACACCACTGGTCACAGCCCTCCAATTAGAAAAGCATCCTTCCATTGCTACTCTCTGCCTTCTATGACCTAGCCAGTTCTGTATCCACCTTGCCAGCTCACCCCTGATCCCGTGTGACTTCACCTTTTGTACTAGTCTACCATGAGGGACCTTGTCAAAGGCCTTACTGAAGTCCATATAGACAACATCCACTGCCCTACCTGCATCAATCATCTTAGTGACCTCCTCGAAAAACGTTAGTGAGACATGCCCTCCCCTTCACAAAACCATGCTGCCTCTCACTAATACGTCCATTTGCTTCCAAATGGGAGTAGATCCTATCTCGAAGAATTCTCTCCAGTAATTTCCCTACCACTGAAGTAAGGCTCACCGGCCTGTAGTTCCCTGGATTATCCTTGCTACCCTTCTTAAACAGAGGAACAACATTGGCTATTCTCCAGTCCTCCGGGACATCCCCTGAAGACAGTGAGGATCCAAAGATTTCTGTCAAGGCCTCAGCAATTTCCTCTCCAGCCTCCTTCAGTATTCTGGGGTAGATCCCATCAGGCCCTGGGGACTTATCTACCTTAATATTTTTTAAGCCACCCAACACCTCGTCTTTCTGGATCTCAATGTGACCCAGGCTATCTACACACCCTTCTCCAGACTCATCATCTACCAATTTCTTCTCTTTGGTGAATACTGATGCAAAGTATTCATTTAGTACCTCGCCCATTTCCTCTGGCTCCACACATAGATTCCCTTGCCTATCCTTCAGTGGGCCAACCCTTTCCCTGGCTACCCTCTTGCTTTTTATGTACGTGTAAAAAGCCTTGGGATTTTCCTTAACCCTATTTGCCAATGACTTTTCGTGACCCCTTCTAGCCCTCCTGACTCCTTGCTTAAGTTCCTTCCTACTTTCCTTATATTCTACGCAGGTTTCGTCTGTTCCCAGCCTTTTAGCCCTGACAAATGCCTCCTTTTTCTTTTTGACGAGGCCTACAATATCTCTCGTTATCCAAGGTTCCCGAAAATTGCCGTATTTATCCTTCTTCCTCACAGGAACATGCCGGTCCTGAATTCCTTTCAACTGACACTTGAAAGCCTCCCACATGTCAGATGTTGATTTGCCCTCAAACATCCGCCCCCAATCTCTGTTCTTCAGTTCCCGCCTAATATTGTTATAATTAGCCTTCCCCCAATTTAGCACATTCATCTTAGGACCACTCTTATCCTTGTCCACCAGTACTTTAAAACTTACTGAATTGTGGTCACTGTTACCGAAATGCTCCCCTACTGAAACATCTACCACCTGGCCGGGCTCATTCCCCAATACCAGGTCCAGTACCGCCCCTTCCCTAGTTGGACTGTCTACATATTGTTTTAAGAAGCCCTCCTGGATGCGCCTTACAAACTCTGCCCCGTCTAAGCCCCTGGCACTAAGTGAGTCCCAGTCAATATTGGGGAAGTTGAAGTCTCCCATCACCACAACCCTGTTGTTTTTACTCTTTTCCAAAATCTGTCTACCTATCTGCTCCTCTATCTCCCGCTGGCTGTTGGGAGGCCTGTAGTAAACCCCCAACATTGTGACTGCACCCTTCTTATTCCTGATCTCTACCCATATAGCCTCACTGCCCTCTGAGGTGTCCTCCCGCAGTACAGCTGTGATATTCTCCCGAACCAGTAGCGCAACTCCGCCTCCCCTTTTACATCCCCCTCTATCCCGCCTGAAACATCTAAATCCTGGAACGTTTAGCTGCCAATCCTGCCCTTCCCTCAACCAGGTCTCTGTAATGGCAACAACATCATAGTTCCAAGTACTAATTCAAGCTCTAGGTTCATCTGCCTTACCCGTAATACTTCTTGCATTAAAACATATGCACTTCAGGCAACCAGACCCGCTGTGTTCAGCAAATTCTCCCTGTCTGCTCTGCCTCAGAGCCCCACTGTCCCTATTCCCTAGTTCTCCCTCAATGCTCTCACCTTCTGACCTATTGCTCCCTTGCCCACCCCCCTGCCTTAATGACTGACCCAACCCTCCCACTGACCACATGTCCATTCAACGCAGGTCCTCCAGCCGACGGCACTGGCCCATCCGAGGTGGCACTCTCTCCAACCTTCCAGGCGAGCATCTCGAAGGAGAGCTCAGAGGAAGACACGATCGTCACAGCTGTCATTCCCACTCTCCACCAGTACAGAAACAAGCACCTCAATGGGAAACGTTTGTCAGGCTTCTGGAGTACAATCTGGTGAGCACCACACAGCTGCTGATGCACATCAGGTGGAGGCAGGAACCATCAGGCAAGACAGCAGTCAGACGTCTATTGGATCCCAGGACCCAGCTGGGTCCCAGCCTGATGCTGAGCCTGTGGTACAAGGTTACCGGAGCTGATGGAGAGGATAGGGTGTGGCCGGGACATTCTGAGGGCGATGTCAGCGATATTCCAGCAGGTCCATAGGCAATTGGAGGAGTCCCAGCGCCTATGGCTGCAAGGGATGTCGCCGGCAATGCGTGGTACCTAGGCCAATACTGCTAGGGTGGCGACCGCAGTGGTGAGCCTGGTGCATAACATTGGCACCATTAGTGAAGGTGTCCAAGGCATCACGCAGTGGGTGACCGCCATGGTTGATGGTGTCAGGAGAATGTCCGACTCACTGGGGGATGTTATCCATTATCAGGTTGACCTTGGTGAGGTGCTGCGGGATATGTCCGGCTCTCAGAAGGGAATGGCTGAGGCGCTGCAGAGCTTGTCCCCGTTGCTGGTGGGCATTGGCGAAGCATCGCAGAGCATGGTGTAGCCAGTTAAAATGGCTAACTCCCGATTTAGAATGGCTAACTCCCGATTTAAAATGGCGAACGGCAAAGGCTGATGGGAAAGTCAGCCAACAGGACACAAACAAGCAGCTGCGGGTTGAGTGTGTATTTACCTCTGGAAAGGCCAGACAAGATCGATACCAGCAACCATCAGTATAACAAAACACCAGCCATCTGCATATTAATGAGCAATCCCCGGGAACAATGAGCAACATTTAGATACATAAAGCCAACCCAGACTCGACGGCGCCTGCAGAAGCCTACACAAAGGGAGGTGAACGACCGCCCATCGATCAAGTAATCGCTCCAGCATTGGAGAAAATCGAACCAAGTGATTGGGACAAAGTCCAATCACTTGGAACCAGGTACAGGGTCCGCCCCGAAAGGCGGGAAGCCCCTGGGGACTATAAGAATAGAGTCCAAGTTCAAATCGTTCTTCTTGGCCCGGTCACTCAGCAACGCGAACCAACCCTTGACAGTGACCGGTCCAGCCATCGCTGAAATCGAGTAAGTCTTACTTCAACGCTCGCTATGAGATAGGCGCTCCTAACTACCAATCTGTACCAACTTCGAATCCCGCAGGCTCAGAACCCGAACAAAAGGCCATTTGTTTCCCTGACCTGGTGGGCCAGTTCAGAGTTAAGTATTGGCCTGTTAGTCGTAGAAGTAGCTTAGACGTAGAATTTATGCATGAGTAGTGATTACGGTGTATAATAAATGTGCTTTGATTTAAATCTTACTAAGCAGTGTGTTGGATTATTGATCATTACTCGGACTTGAACCACGTGGCGGTATCAGAAAGTTACCTGGCGACTCAAGAGCAAAGGTGATAAAATAGTGTAATTAAACTAAGGCAAAAGTTAGCAACAATGGCACAGTCACTGAGGAGTATCGCCGAGGGTGTCGACACCTTTGTGAAGATTTTGGGGAGCCTCCAGGACTGGATAAGCCAGATAATGAAGGGGCAGCTGGGGCTCGAAACAGTTGCCGCTCCGTCACAAAGTGAACCCTGGGACCCTCTGGCATCAAACGGAAGGAGGGGGCACTGGGTGCCAACCTGGGCCTGTTCCATGGAGTGGGGATGGTGGCCACCAGCACCTCCCGGGTTCCACCCCTCAGATGAGGCCGCGACTCGAGGTCAGCACACGGGACAAGGTGGCATGGTTTTGCATGTGCCAAGTGCGCCGGGGCCCTCTGACCTCAGAAGACGCCCGCTAGGGGCATTGAAGGTCATGGGAGGAAGTATACAGCTCTTCCTCTGGTGACTCAACAGTTTGCCCACTTTAGAGGGAAAGTCTATGTATCATGAAGCACATGGCAACAAATCTGGAGACTCTTTCAAACTATATTGTCAGACATTTGCAGACCTAATAATGTAGCTGTTGTTTGCAATATCTTGAAATTGTCTCTGTGTATAGTCAGGCTTCTGTTCGATATTTTGAACCATGTGCTCAGACCATCTGACAGTGGATAGGCAGCATGAAAGAGGGAGGATCAAAATATCATGACAACTGCCAACACACAGACCTGCATGATATTTTACCTGGTGTAACAAACTAGTTGAATGTTGAGTGCTCAGAAGTCCTTGCTTTTTATGTATACCCTGCTTCTTGATATAATTGGGTGCAGTCAATTAATTATTCCATACGCCTGAGGGAAGCTGTTGACGCTCAAAGTCTAGAGCTCTGTGTTCCGGCCTCAATTGGAGAGTATTGAATTTGGTAGCCTTACTGAAACATTCATTGGCACCTGCTTAACGTGGAAATATGGTGCAACTTAATTGATGTCGTTAATGTCACCTGTTAAGGTCTGTGATTTATTTTTAATCATGTGCAGTAAACAGCAAGCCAGGCAGCAGCTCCCACAGGTGCTAAATGGAGCACCCCGAGATCTCCTCTGAATTTTGAAAGGAGGCAGTCTTCAATGTGACTTATTGATTGGGGGCACCACAGCTGTATTCTGGGTTCCCTGCAAGGCCCCACTTGTGTCGATTTGCTGAATAAAGGCCTTAGCCAGTGTAGAAACAGTTGAGGAGTGCCCAATTTGGCTTGGCAGGTTGAAGCCGGGTGGGCAGGCTGTGGGATCTATGATGAGGAAGAGGTTTTTAACGGTGACACATTGGTTCCATTCCTGCTCCCACAGGGCCTCTGCTGTTGTTCCCTGGCACCGTTCCTTAGCCATATAGGGTGCCGTGATGGTTGGACTGGTAAGGTCCTTGTGTAGCCGCAGGCTTGGGTTGATGTAGACCTTCTCCAGGAGCATTTTTGTTGCAAACTCCCTCCTTATGTGAGAGGGTGGGATGCTGCTCAGGACTGGAGCCAGTGGAATTAAGTTGATTGAAAGGTACCGGAGATGATCTGCATTGTTATGCTGAGCTGGGTATCTACAAGATTGGTATTCGACCAGTTGCAACATACTGGTGCACAGTACTTTGCAGTGGAGTAGATGATGGCAAGAGCTGAGGTCCTTAAGATTTGAGTATCTTTCTGTATCAGAGAATACATCTTTGCTGGTAAAGGGTCACGAGATGTATAGTGACACTAGCAGAGGGTTTGCGCAGGCTTTGCATTTCTCCATTTTAGTTTGTATGAGCAACATCTCTTAATAAACCTCTCATCGTGCTTGAAAGAATCCAGAGTACAGGCACCTCCATACCTTTTTTCTTTACGGTGAACAAAGAAACATATCAAAAGAAAAAAACGGGCGATGAGGTTGCGATGTTAAGATTGAACAAAACCTTTGGTCAATCCATTTGTTGCAGGATAATACAGAGCTGCCTTGATATGGCCTATCCCCGTTCACTTCAAGTTGTCCTCGAATTCCTTCAAAGTGAACTGAATAACATTGTCACTGATAATCTGCTCCACTGTTCCAAATCTTGTGAATATTTCATCCCTGTTTCTTAATGGTGTGCTCAGTCGTCATTGACTTCATGATCACAAATTCTGGCCATTGAGTGTGTGCATTCACAATCACTAAAAAAATGTGACCCTCCACTGGGCCAGCGTAATCCAAGTATATTCTCTGCCATGGCTGTGGCGGCCATTCCCGCAGATATAATGGCTGCAATTGTGGAATGTTCCTTAGTTTTGCGCAGGATTCAAATTGCCCTACTTTCTCTTCAATTTGAGCATCTAATGCTGGTCACCAGAAATAACTGTGTGCCAGTTCCTTCATCCTCACCACACCAGGATGTCCCTCAGGCAGTCGGTAAGGATTCTACTACTCAAGCATGGATGAATAATCACACGGATTCCCCATAAAACTCCATTCTGCACTGTGAACTCAAATCTTTGTGTAATGTAGGGCTTGAGGTCTGGATTTTTCCTATGAACACCTAGCGTTCATTTTTGTACCAAGTCTATTACCTTCCCCATCATTGGACCAGTTATTTTCTATTTCTAAAATTGAGATGATGGCACACGTACATTATCCACGAGCGAGAAATACAATATATTGACAAAATGTTCTTCCGATTCATGCTCGACTTGTAATGGCAATCTTCACAAAGCATGAGCATGTGCATGGTGCTCTGATTTGCGATATTGGATATTGTATTTGCGCGCCAACAATATCAAAGACCATCTTTGTAACCTATCGGCTGCCAAAGAAGGCAAACCTTTATCCAGCCCAAAGATTGCCGCCCAGGGTCAAAAGAGTTAAATGACATCCATAAAAGTAGTGTTGGAACCTAATTACCCCAAAATGATGCTCAAAGCCTCTTTTTCTAGCTGAGCATAATTTGTTTCTGTGCTCTTAGGAGCTAGTGAAGCAAATGCTAATGGTCGATCCTCTCCTGAAAGCATTATGTGTGAGACAACTGCACCAATTCCATAGCGTGCTGCATCTCAAGCGAATTGTAATTTCAATTTGGGATGAGTAATATCGACATAATCTCAAATGACCATAGGCTGCTTTCCCCTTTGAGGGAAATCCGGAGAATCATCACACCTCAGGCGAGGAGCAAGATTGAGAAGGTGGGCCTACATGAAGAACCTCAGCTGGTACGGGAATTGAACCCATGCTGTTGGCTTTACTCTGCATCACAAACCAGCTGTCCAGCCACTGATTTTAACCAGCCTACAGTTTGGGATTATAATATGTCAACAGCTCTGACTTCCATAAGGCATCTTTCCCTCATTGTATGCACTGTTGTATTCTTCTGACCTGTTTGACACATAGTAACGTGTGTAAAGGCTCCAATTGTGTTGCTAAATTTGGCACAAATTTACCATAATAATGGATTAATCCTAAAAATGGCCTTAATTGTGTCATATTTGAGGACATGGTGCTTCTAAGATTGCTAATATCTTCTTCAGTTCCTTGTGTAAGCCATCCAATCGTTATCAATGATATGACGCAGGTTTAAATTTTAAAAATTCATTTACGGGATGTGGGCGTCGCTGGTTAGGCCAGCATTTATTGTGTCATATGAGAGTACCCTTTAAGAAATGAGTGTTTAAGAAATGTACCTTTAAGAAATGGAGCTGCTCATGTTACTGGAGTGATGTCAGAGTGTGGGTGGAGCGTAGCTCCACTTCTGCTTTTTAGTTTCAGTTTGAGAAAGAGCTTGGGTGTGTCTGTGTTTTTCAGTGAGCTGAATCTGAAGTTAAAAGTGAGCTGCACTGCTGTTGATCGCTGCCATCAAAAAACTATCTATGGATCATTTGGTGAATTCAGAAGAAGTACAAATGTTTTCAGTCTTGAATGTAAACCCTGATGTGCTCCTGTTTGGAGGTTTGTTTAGTCTTTTGGATGTTAAAAGAACAGCGTACAGATTACTTAGTGTTGTATTCTTTGGGGGGTGTATTTGATTTACTGGTTGCTAAGATGTTCACTGTTTGTTTTAGAAAGGTTAACTTGAGTTCATAGAATAAACATTGTTTTGTTTTAAAAAATACTTTTCCATTTCTGCTGTACCATACCTGTAGAGTGAGCCGTGTGCTCCCCATACCACAATCTATTAAAAGTTGTGGGTCAGGTGAACTCCATGATACACTTTGAGATTCTCTAAACCCTAGCCCATAACAATTGCCAATCCCTAAATGCCCTTCAGAAGGTGGTGAGCTGCCTTTTTCAACCACTGCAGTCCCGGAGGTGCAGGTACACCCATTCTGCTGTTAGGGAGGGAGTTCAAGGATTTTGCCCCAGCGACAGTGAAGGAATGGCGATATATTTCCAAGTCAGGGTGATGAGTGACTTGGATGGGAGCCTCCAGGTAGTGGGGTTCCCAGGTATCTTATGGTAATTTATGGATAACTTGAATGTCACACTTTTCCTTTTTAACTCTCAGGTTGTGGCTTTGTAAATGCTTCAGAGTAGCTTCAAATTCTTCAAGTGTTCCTGCTCATTTGAAACTGTGATGAGTATGTCATCTGAATAATATTGCACCACATTCAGCCCACGTAGAATTTGATCCATGGATCTTTGAAAAAAAGCAGGAGCAGATGTTATTCCAAAACAAAGTCTTCTGTAATAAAACAGATCTTGTGCATTATAATGGTGAGTTGCAGCTATGATTCTGCAGCCACAAAGGAAGATGCAGATATGCCCGTGAAAGATCAATTTTACTAAATTTCTGCCCTCCAGAAAGTCCAGCAAACGATCAGCAATAATGGATAATGATCTGCGCACAATACTGGGTAAATAGTTGTTTTAAAATATCTACTTATTACACGACACGGTGGCACAGTGGTTAGCACTGCTGCCTACGGCACTGAGGACCCGGATTCGATCCCGGCCCCGAGTCATTGTGTGTGTGGAGTTTGCACATTCTCCCCATACCTGCATGAGTTTCACCCTCATAACCCAAAGATGTGCAGGTTATGTGGATTGGACACACTAAATTGCCCCTTAATAAAAAAATAAATTAAATAAAATCTCCACATATTCTCAGAGAGCCATCATTTTACAATACAGGAACTATTGGTGTTGCCCAATCACTAGTAGCAAGTAATTCAATGAGTCCTGTTTGGACAGGTCTTTCTCGTACTTTTTCAACAATTTTGGGTTAGGCGTATGGTACGGTTCCAGCTTGGAGACACTGGTGTACTGTTTACCTTGATTTTAAATGCACCTCAACTCCAGTTATTGAGCCTATTGAATCTTCGAGCACCTTCTCATTCTTCGGCAGAAGTTGTTGCAAGTTGCTCTTTGAATGTTGATTTACTGTTTCCAGTTGTGTCTAATCTTTGGCAACTATGCTCTACCAAATAAAGTTGGAAAATTCCACAGTGTGAAGAGGCAACTTCACCATCTGGCCATTTGCTCTGCTTTGACCGTAATGAATCCTTATAAAAGTATAACCTTTTCCAGGCGTCAGGGTGGCACAGTGGTTAGCACTGTTGGCTCATGCACCAGGTTCAATTCCAATTTTTGGTGACTGTGTACTTTGCACTTTCTGCCCATGTCTGCGTGGGTTTCCTCCGGGTGCTCTCGTTTCTTCCCACAGTCAAAAGATGTGCAGGTTAATTGGGGTTAGGGGTAACGGCCATAGAGCAGGGGCATGGGCCTGGGTAGGGTACTCTTTCAGAGATTCCATGGAGATTCGATGGGCTGAATGGCCTCCTTCTTCACAGTAGGGATTCTATGGTTTAGCGTACATCCTTCGGATTACAATTAATGGCTTTAAAGGCAGCTGCTTCATCTTATGATGATATATTGTCTCGGGTATTAATGATACAGTTGCACCCATATCCACTTCAATTTTGATTTCATGATCTTTGAGTTTTGTATATGCCCAAAAATGTTGTTTATTGTCCCACACCAGCAAGAAACCTAGCTTTTGCTCCTGTTGTAGCTCTGGTGTGTTGTCTTCTGAGCGGTCTTGAACTTCGTCTCCTAATTTAGAGACATAGCTAGTCTGTTTAGACGTTTTCTTGCACATCTTTGGTATTGGAGAGGTTTTCTGAGTCCAACATGCCTTCACAATATGGCCCTTTTTGCCACACTTCTTGCATGTATTTGTTCTACTCCAGCATTTCCGTGCTGAGTGTCCATTTGTGACATGGTTGTACCCTTGCAGCCTTGCTCCTTGTGGTATTCATTTTATGGGTTCTTGATCCAGCCCCTATCTGTGAAACATCTTGCATATATGTGTCAACTTCCACGGCAACTTTCAAACCACTTACAGTAAGCAGCTTCCACTGAATATCTTCAATGCAGCGTCCACATACCAGCCTATCATGAAGAGTATCATCAAGTGTTGCACAAACTCTCAATATTTTGCTACTCTTCTTAAAGTCACTGTGAAATGTAAATGGTTTCACCTTCTTCCTGACTAAGTTGATGGAACTGAAACTTTTCTCAAATCAATAACGGTCTAGTAGAGAAATGCCCCTCTAAAGTTTTCATTCGTTTGATGTATATCTTTTCTCCCAATTTAGATGGGTGAGCTACATTTTGTCGCAGGATAAAAGTTTTACGTTCTATCAAACGGAGAAATGTTACGATCTTTAGGTCCCCCGGTGTCTGATTTGCTATGTGATATAATCAGCCATGAGATCTAATCAACCAGATCATAATTAAATCAAATGCCTGTGCTTCCCGCCATTTCAGATCCCAGCTCCTAGGGTCTATACTTCAACCACCTTCCTCACTTCCGATTCTTTTGAAGGTACAACACAAAAGGTCCCCTTCTTCATAAACAACCAGAATTATTTTCCTTTTGCCTGACTGCAGGTTGACTTTTCTCTCGAGTAGTTGCTTGTACAGAGTCAAAAGACTTCTGAATCCCCATTACCTGTAGCCCGTGTAGCTTCGCCACGATGTGTGTGTGTGTTGAGAGTGTATTATTGCTGCTGGGCTGAAGGTGTCATGTTTCTCAGTCGTTGGCCAACTTTGCAGCATCATTGTTTAGTGTTGCCTCTAGTTTAAAAAATGTCCAAGCCTAAGAGGCACAGCAGATATCGTCAGCTTAGATAAATGTCCGAGACAGGGTTGGAGATGGATTGTTGATATAGAGATTGAAAAGGGTTGGCATAGAACAGATCTTTGGGGACGCCTGTTGGGCTTTTTCCTCCAGATGATTGTCTCATCATCCATGTGCACCCTGCACCGTTTCTCTCAGAGTGATAATTTAATGGCATCAGTAACGCACAGAGAACTCTTGATATTTTGACAAGGAGATCAGTGTGCCAGATGGTGTTGCATGCTGAGATCGAGAAAGACAGCGCCTGTTTGGGGTTATTTTCAATAAGGTGGTCAGGGTAAGGACCTGGTCACATGTGCCTCGCCAGAAGCCAGCTTGTTCAGCTTTCAAGGCCCTTAGTGTTGGGTGGGGTTACTGGATTATGGGGATAGGGTGGAGGTGTTGACCTTGGGTCGGGTGCTCTTTCCAAGAGCCGGTGCAGACTCGATGGGCTGAATGGCCTCCTTCTGCACTGTAAATTCGATGATTTCTCCACGTTGGCTCTATCCGCTGTAAGGCGAGAAGCTCTAAGATTTTGCAGCACATGGAGATCAGTAATATTGGGCAGTAACTTGAAGATAAGTTTGGATCTTTGCCTGGTTTGGGAAGGCTGATGACTTTAGACATGTGCCAGGATTTAGGCAGTCTTCCTTTGTAGATAAACCCGAGTGATGAATTGAGCCAACCAACTGTAGGCACATGGGCCAAGGTGTTTGTGGAACTTGGAAGAATGTTGTCATAGCTCAAATCTGTGCCAGTCTCGACTTTCTGTAGCGTGATGTCTAGCTTCACTGCAGTGAAGGGTTCAGGGCATGATCTGAAACTACAATGCCTTTGAAAGGCTCTCCATTCAGTCTTTATTTATTTTTTCACTCTTTTCCCAGGAGCACCGATGCCATATGGAGGAGATGGCTCACTACTTTGTTGGCATTTATAGATGGTCGACTTGGTGTTAGTGGTTGCTGGGCTGGTCCAAGGTGGTATCATAAAACTTAGTGTGGAAGGAGGCCATTCGGCCCATCAAGTCTGCACCGGCCCTTGGAAACAGCACCCTGCTTAGGCCCATGCCTCCACTCTATACTCATAGCCCAGTAACCCCACCTAACTTTTGGACTCTAAGGGGCAATTAGCATGGCCAATCCACCTAACCTGCACGTCCTTGGACTGTGGGAGGAAACCGGAGCAGCTGGAGGAAACCCACGCAGACACGGGGAGAAAGTTACCTGATGGCAGAATTGAACCCGGGTCCCTTGAGCTGAGGCAGCAATGCTAACCACTGTGTCACCGTGCCACCCCACCGTGTAGAAGTCTCCAGCATTTCTGGCTGGAATGGGTCAAATTCATGTTTCTGGTGGTCTCTTCCCATCTAGCCCAGTGGGAAGAGTCCAAGGATTCCATCAAGTGATCAGTTACATTTCGGTCACCAGTTTTCTCCTGGTGTTGAAGGAGAGAAGCACATTCCTCTTCGAGGCAAGGGCTGCACACTGGGGCGATATCCCTCAGAGATTGATTTGGTAGCTGCTTTGTAGATGGCTTTGCAGAAGAGGCTGTATGCCTGATCTCTGGGGATATAGGGGGGTGGTATCATTGCCACACCTTTTTCCAGTGCCTCGCGCATTTTCTCCCAGTTGGCTTTGCATAGGTTTTATTGCTCCTTCTTTGAGCTGGTGATGATAGATAAATGAAGACCGATGTTGGTCAGAGTTGGTCTCTCCTAGCCGTGTGGGAAGCTATGCAAGGCTTGGTATGATGTTGAGAGTGGGTTGCCATGCATTGGGCTGACCCAGCAAAGGTTAGGAGGTTTGTAATGACTCAGAGGCACTTAGTTTCAGGGCCATAGACACTTTCAGTGCGACCTGTTCCTGAGTTATACTCGGTGTTACAAAAGGTGGAACACTGTTCTGTCACAGATTTCCTAAGGCAAAGCTGTCAGACACACTTCTCTGCAGTAAGCTGAATTAGATTCTGTTCTGTACATGCACATAACGTAAGGCCTCCATTGCCTCCTCTCCTCAGTCGCGTTCTCCAGCAGCTGCAGGTCACTTTCCTCCGTCTTTCTGCTTTTCCCTCTTCTTCCACCTTAACCTCCAATAGTATATTGAGCGGCACACCGGCAATGCCAGAGCATGTTTGTGCACAAGACCATGGCTAGGGATTGTCCTGAAGTCCCTATATTTGAACTGAACTAGAACGGCCAATGCAGACAGAAATAGGCCTAAAGTCCCTAGCAGTCTAAAATGACTAACCAGAGACTTGGCTGAATGCAGTTAAGGATCTTTTTAAGTAGCACTGATGCAATGTCCTTCCTGACTGCCGCTGCTAAGTATTTGTGGACAATTTTTAGAATTTATGAGCACTGCACTCCTGCTTAGATCATTTGCTTCCAGCCATAGTAATTTGTATCCACTCCACACCCCAACAATCACAACAGTATAAATCTCATCCTATTTCCAGTTCTTTCAACTTTGACAAAGAGTCATCCAGATTCTAAACATTAGCTCTGTTCTTCTCTCCGAAGATGCTCAGACCGGAAAAGATTGTCATGCAGGAGCCCAAGTCAATAGGGTATCTGGTGTAATACCGGTATAGTAGGTCATAACATTAAATTAGGAGGTACAACACCGATTTTATGTAAACTCCGAATGAGAAATATGACGAAATTAAAGTTGCTCACCTTGATTTTCTGTGTTAAGCATAATGGTCAGTTTACATTCATCTTTAGTCTGGCTGAATTCAGAGCAAGGTATAGGTACCGTACTCTCAATCACTAGTTTGTGTTGCTTTCCATCCTCTGCTATAGTCAAAGCCTCTGGGTGAATCTGTCAATTCAAACCGTTTCATATTAAAGACAGACCAAAGCAATTACACAGTGGATGCAAAGCTGGAAAGCAACATTTTTGTGCTGCCAGACTTTGAAGCTGATCTCTTCTGTTGAAATTAAAACTCAAATGTGCATTTTGAAATTCGACAAATGCAATGCATTCCAATTATTCAGCTTGTTAACATGAAATCTTCATTTAAAAACAGGCGCACAGTAACTTCCCAAATATTCCAGTAAAAAGAAGTGTTGGAAGCATTGAAACCTTTTAGGTACAATTCTTCAAAGAACCCAAACATTAATATTAACAACATATGTGCCATAAAAGTTGTGTGTAGAAGTCACAGATTCAACTTTTAGGACAGTTGGCTATTCAGAAAACGTTGCTTGCATGTTTGACTTTTCAAGTCAAATCAAAAAGTGTGAAATTGCAACTGATACAACTTCGCAATGGTATTTTAAAATAGTTTCAATTGTGAGTATGCTTGGGTTGTATGTTATTTTACAAGCAAGGTGAGGTATGCATGTCACATGGCGAGGCTGCCAGGTTTCATCATTGCGAACTGCCTACAGTCCCAGCGGTGGCCACCGTTCCTGATGGTGCTTCTGGGACTAGACAGCAGTCAAACATTTGATTGTTTGGCTGTGTTTGGAGGGGGATTGTCCTCCCAGATGGGGGAGGAATCACATCCTGAGCCAATTAATGGTCTGATGTCCATAAAATCAGCTCGGAGTGACAAGGCCAAGCCTAACTTTTCAGTAGGGGAGGATGGGACCCCAAATATAATTCAGCCCCAAATTTCACATGGGATTTGCCAAGCAAGCATAGATATACAGTACTACAGAAGTTAAATATTGCAAATGCTGGCAATCTGACATTAAAAACAGAAAAATGCTAAAAATGCTCGTTGCTGATCCAGCAGCATCTGTGGAGAGAGAAACAGTGATCATTACAGGTCTGTGATTAAAGGTCACAGACCTCAAACATTAACTCTGTTTCTCTGTCGGCAGATGCTGCCAAACTCACTCGCTATTTTCAGCATTTTATATTTTTATTAAGGTGCAGTATATTGGAGCACTGATTATACTTCATAGAATACATCTATATTTCTATGCACTCTTGAGTTGTTTCAGAAATCAATTCACGAGATAGTATTACATGGTTGCAATCTTCACTCAAAGGATGGATGGAGAAATCAGATGAAGGGTCATTTTAAAGCCATTTCATTTACCAACTACAACTGGAGAGATGGGTACTAGCTCAAGTCTGAACGCAGACGGTATATATGGCATTTTATCTCAACATATGTGGCATGAAAGAAGGTATAAGTAGATGTTTAGTTTTATTTTGTTTATATTGACTATTGAACAGTATTTTGCTCAGCATGGATGCCTTGGCGATTTCAACAGTACTTCTAAGTGTTAAATAATAGTGTGCATACTCCTTGCCTTTACTTCATTCCTGATCAGTTAAAAATGAAGAGATTTTGCAAGGGTAGACGAATAAATGAAGGGACACATTTTACTCTAATTATGAACACAAGAACAACAGCTTTACTTCATGAAGCTAAACAGACATAAATTTTCTTCTGACATTTTGTGGCATTCAAATCTACATTCATTAACAAAGAAAAGTGATCAATCAGGTTTCAGTTTAATCATGTTGTCTTTTCACATATCAAGCATCTAAATTGGCATTGAATAGAGACGATTAATGAACATTTATTTGATCTAACAGTGGAATGTGTAAAGCTGGTGCCAAATGCTTCCATTAATGTAGAGGAAACTGATTATCCTGAGGCTTAATCTTTCCAAATGGGAGAGTAGCCACAAAATTTGGTTGCGATTGAGCCTGTATGTCAGTTGCAACATTTTGGGTCCAAATTGTCATCTGTTGCACATGTGCACATTTTTGTGCTCGTTGTGCGGGACCCCATTTTGGCGCACGAGGGGCAGGATTCTCCGACCCCCCGCCGGGTCGGAGAATCGCCGGGGGCTGGCGTGAATCCCGCCCCCGCCGGTTGCCGAATTCTCCGGCACCAGAAATTCAGCGGGGTCGGGAATCGCGCCGCGCCGGTTGGCGCCCCCCCCGGCGATTCTCCGGCCCGGATGGGCCGATGTCCCGCTGCTGGAATGCCTGTCCCGTGGATTAAACCACCTCTCTTACCAGCGGGACAAGGCGGCGCGGGCGGGCTCCGGGGTCCTGGGGGGGGGGGGGGGGGGGGCGCGGGGCAATCTGGCCCCGGGGGGTGCCCCCACGGTGGCCTGGCCCGCGATCGGGGCCCGTGCCGTGGGGGCACTCTTTTCCTTCCGCCTTCGCCATGGTCTCCACCATGGCGTAGGTGGAAGAGAATCCCTCCACTGCGCATGCGCGGGGATGCCGTGAGCGGCCGCTAATGTTCCCGCGCATGCACCAGAGGCCTTTCCCGCCAGCTGGCGGGGCGGAAATCAGTCCGGCGCGGGCCTAGCCCCTCAAGGTTAAGGCTCGGCCGCTCAAGATGCGGAGGATTCCGCACCTTTGGGGCGGCGCGATGCCGGACTGATTTGCGCCGTTTTTGGCGCCGGTCGGCAGACATCGCGCCGATTACAGAGAATTTCGCCCGAGATGTGCAGTCTAGACAGGTCACGACTCAGTCAGGAGCGTGACACCATTTTGACACCAGCAGCGCCATTTTAGATCTGATTTAGCTAATGCTCTCTCATAGCACTGAACATGCATTCAAAGAACAAAGAACAAACAGCACAGGAACAGGCCCTTCAGCCCGACTAGCCTGTACCAGTCATGATACCACCTTTGGCCAAAACCTTCAGCACTTCCTTGTGCCGTATCCCCCTATACCCATCCTGTCCATGTATTTGTCTCGAGAACTCTGTTAATCTATCTGCTTCCACATCCTCCCCGGGCAACACGTTCCAGGCACTCACCACCCTCTGCGTACAAAAACCTGCCTCGCATGTCTCCTCTAAACCTAGTCCCATGAACTTCAAACCTATGCCCCTTGGTGACTGACCCATCCACCCTGGGAAAGAGTACCTGTCCATCCATTCTATCCATGCCCCTCACAATCTTGTAGACCTCTATCAGGTCACCCCTCAACTTCCATCGTTTCAATGAAAACAATCGGAGTCTATTCAGCCTCTCCGCATAACTAACACCCTCCAGACCAGGCAACAGCCTGGTACACCTCCTCTGCACCCTCTGCAAAGCCTCCATACCCTTCTGGTAGTGTGGCGACCAAAATTGCACGCAATATTACAAGTGCTGCCTTACCAAGGTTCTATACGACTGCAGCATAATTTTCCAGTTTTTATACTCGATCCCCGGCCAATGAAGGCAAGCGTCCGTATGTTTTCTTGACTACCTTGTCCACTTGTGTTGCTATTTTCAAAGATCTGTGGACCTGCACGTCCAGACCTCTCTGACTTTCCATATTCCTAACAGCTTTGCCATTTATGGTATATTTCCCCTCTCTGTTAGACCTATCAAAATGCATTACCTCGCGTTACCTCACCTACTGCATCCTTAGCACAGTGGGCTAAGCAGCTGGCTTGTAAAGCAGAGCAAGGCCAGCAGCGCATGTTCAATTCCTGTACCTGGCCAGCCCGAACAGGTGCCGGAATGTGGCGACTAGGGGCTTTTCACAGTAACTTCATTTTAGGGGCTGGTCTAGCACAGGGCTAAATAGCTGGCTTTTAAAGCAGAACATGGCACGCCAGCAGCGCGGGTTCAATTCCCGTACCAGCATCCCCGAACAGGCGCAGGAATGTGGCGACTAGGGGCTTTTCACAGTAACTTCATTTGAAGCCCACTTGTGACAATAAGCGATTTTCATTTAATTTTCATTCACATTTGTCTGGATTAAACTCCATTTGCCATTTTTCTGTCCAGGTCTCCAACCTACCTATGTCCTACTGTATCCTCTGACAATCTCAATACTTATTTGCCACTCCATCAAACTTGGTGTCCTCCACGAACTTACTAATCAGACCAGCTACATTTTCCTCCAAATCATTGATGTATACTACAAACAACAAAGGCCCCAGCACAGATCCCTGTGGAACCCACTAGTCACATTCAGAAAAACACCCATCTACTACTACCTTTTGCCTTCTGTGTCCGAGCCAGTTCTGTATCCATCTTACCACCTCACCTCTGATCCTGTGTGACTTCACCTTTTGTACCAATCTGCCATGAGGCACCTTGTTAAAGGCTTTACTGAAGTCCATGTAAACAACAACCCTGCCCTCACCTTATCAATCACCTTTGTCACCTCCTCAAAAAACTTGATCAAGTTAGTGAGGCGTGACCTCCCCTTAAGAAAACCATGCTGTCTATCGCTAATGAGTCCATTTCTTTCCAAATGGGTATAAATCCTGTCCCTGAGAATTCTCTCCAATAATTTACCTATTCCCGACGTGAGGCTCATCGGTCTATAGTTTCCAGGATTATCCCTGCTACCTTTTTGAAACAGCGGTACCACATTAGCTATTCTTAAGTCCTCTAGGATCTCATCTGTAGCCAATGAGGATACAAAGATGTCAATTAAAGCCTCAGCAATTTCCTCCTTGGTTCCCTCGATATTCTGGGGTAATTCCCATCCGGCCCAGGAGACGTATCTACCTGAATGTCTTTTAAAAGACCCAATACCTCCTCCTTTTTGATGTCAATATGACCCAGACTGTCCACACACCCTACCCAAGAATCATCTTCAACAAAGTCCTTTTCTTTGGTGAACAATGATGCAAAGTACTCATTTAGTACCTCGCCCATTTCCTCTGGCTCAACACATAGATTTCCCCCATTGACCTTAAGTGGTCCAATCTTTTCCATGGCCACCCTCTTGCTTTTTACATATGACAAAAAAGACTGGGATTCACCTTAATCCTACTGGCCAAGGATTTTTCATGACCCCTACTAGCTCTCCTAAAGCCTCCTTTTTCTTTTTGATGAGGTTCACAATATCCCTCGTTATCCAAGGCTCCCTGAACTTCCCATACTTATTCCTCATTCTCTCAGGAATGTGACTTTCCTGAATCCTAATCAACTGTTGCTTGAAAGACTCCCACATGTCCAATGTTGATTTGCCCTCCAACAGCTGCACCCAATCCAATTTCTTCAATTCCTGTATAATGTTATCGTAATTTGCCTTTCCCCAGTTTAGCACCTTTAGCCTCATTCCTATCCAAAAATACCCTAAAACTTACAGAATTGTGGTCACTGCTCCCAAAATGTTCCCCTATTGAAACCTCAACCACCTGTCCAGACTCATTCCCCAATACCAGGGTACTGCCCCTTCTTGAGTTGAACTATCTACGTATTGCATCAAGAAGCCTTCCTGGATACACCTTACAAACTCTGCCCATCCAAGCTGCTAGCACTAAGTGAGTCCCAGTCAATATAGGGGAAATTAAAATCCCCGACCACTACAACCCGGTTACTTTTGCACCTATCCAAAATCTCTCTACCTATTTGCTCCTCTCTCTCTCACTGGCAGTTGGAGGGCCTGTAATAAACTCCCAACACTCTGATTGCCCCCTTCCTGTTCCTGAGCTCTACCCAAATTACCTCATTGTATGAGCCATCCGAGGTGTCATCCCACAGTACAGCTATAATATTCTCCTGAACCAGTAATGCTACTTCCCAAATAGCAGGAAGGGCCTCTTGTTAGTTGAAGGATTCAGCAACTACTTTAAGGTTAATTGCCGAGAGTATGGAAGTGTTTAGCTTGCTTTTTAAAGTTGTTGAAGCAATAAGGGAAAGGTGTGAAATGTGTTAAAGGCCTTGCTTTGGACTTGAAGGATTCTGTTTAGGCCTACACCACGACAGGCTAGAAGAGCAGAAATGAAACAATGGAAAACAAGCGGCTTGAAGAGTGGGGAGGAGTGGAAACATCTCTCAGTAAATGATCTTCAGGGAATACTTATTTTACCTCAAATACAGTGAAGAATAGTTGGAGAGAGTCTGCTTCACCAAGGAGGTGCTCATAAAATTATCGGTTGAAGCCAGAATGCAGTTTCAGAGTTGGAAATGATAAGCAGTGGCTACAAAGCTGATCAGGGCAATGAATTTTTAAGTGTTGGACTCCTTCAAAAGCTTCAGCATGCAATATTTGCCACAACTCAGAGTTTATCAACCACTGTTACTAAGGCTCTCAGAATCACAAAATTGTTATGGTACAAAAGGAGGCCATTTGACCCATCCATGTCTGCACCAGCTCTTCAAACAAGCATAGTTTTAAAAAAATACATTTTTATAATAATAATCTTTATTGTCACAAGTAGGCTTACGCTAACACTGCAATGAAGTTATTGTGAAAAGCCCCTAGTCGTCACACTACGCCACTTGTTCAGGGACATGAAGGGAGAATTCAGAATGTCCAAATTACCCACAGCACGTCTTTTGCGACTTGTGGGAGGAAACCGGAGCACCCGGAAGAAACCCACGCAGACACAAGGAGAACGTGCAGACTCCGCACAGACAGTGAACCAAGCTGGGAATTTACGGGATGGCGTGTCGCTGGTTAGGCCAGCATTTATTCCCATCCCTAGTTTCCGCTCAGAAGGTGATGGGGAATTGCCTTGTTGAACTGCTGCAATCCTTGAGGTGTAGGTGCAGCCACAGTGCTGTTAGGGAGGGAGTTCCAGGATTTTAACCCAGCAACGATGAAGGATTGGTGATATATTTCCAAGTCGGGGTGTTGGGTGACTTGGAAGGGAATCTCCAGGTGGTGGGGTTCCCAGGTATCTGCTGCTCTTGTCCTTCTAGATGGCAGTGGTCATGGGTTTGGAAGGTGCTGCCTAAGGAACCTTGGCAAATTCCTGCAGTACATCTTGTAAATAGTACACAAGGCTGTCACTGTTTGGCGGTGGTGGAGGGATGGAATGTTTGTGGAAGGGGGAGCAATCAAGCAGGGCTGCTGTGTCATGGATGGTGTCGAGCTTCTTGAGTGTTATTGGAGATGCACTCATCCAGGCAAGTGGAGAGTATTCCATTGCACTCCTGATTTGTGCTTTGTAGATGGTGGACAGGCTTTGGGGATTCAGGAGGTAAGTTACTCGCCATCGGATTCCTAGCTTTTGACCTGCTCTAAGAATCCATGTATCCCACTTCCTCACACGTCGAGGGTTGCCAATATTATTGACGTCACAGACCAGGTGGGCTTGCATCATCTCCAAGAGTGAAGTGGCATTCTCGCAAAATTCGACTAGTTTTGTCAACCATGTTAGGAACTCAGTCACAGACCATCCTGCAGTCTTCTCCGCTGTGTATAAATGGTATCTCTGCACAATGACTGACAGCCTGGGGTTATATTGCTGCGCAACCAAGGCTGCCAACATGGCTGCCACTGTCTGTCGATGGTGGAGGGTTTGAATGTTTGTGGAAGGGGGAGCAATCAAGCTGGATGTACTTTGTCCTGGATGGTGTTGAGCTTCTTGAGTTTTGTTGGAGCTGCACTCATCAAGACAAGTGGAGAATATTCCATTACACTCCTGACTTGTGCCTTGTAGATGGTGGATACGCTTGGGGGGGGGGGGGGGGGGGGGTGTCAGGAGGTGAGTTATGTGCCATAGGATTCCTACTCTCTGACCTGCCCTGGTAGCCACAGTATTAACGTAGCTAGTCCAGTTCAATTTCTGATCAATGGTAACCCCCAGGATGTTGATTGTGGGGGATTCAGCAATCGGAATGCCATTGAATGTCAAGAGGCGGTGGTTAGATCCTTTCTTGTAGGAGATGGTCATTGCCTGGCACTTGGGTGGCGCGAATGTAACTTACCTCTTGACAGCCCATGTCTAGCTATTGTCCAAGTCTTGCTGCATTTGGACATTGGCTGCTTCATTATCTGAGAAGTCACGAATGGTGCTGAACATTGTGTAGTCATCCGCAAACATTCATTGATGAAGCAGTTGAAGATGGTTGTGCCTAGGACACTACCCTGAGGAACTCCTGCAGTGATGTCCTGGAGTTGAGATGATGGACCTCCAACCACCACAACCATCTTCCTTTGTACCAGGTATGATTCCAATCAGCAGAGAGTTTTCCCCGATTCCCACTGACTCCAGTTTAGCTCGGGCTCCTTGATGCCATAATCGGTCAAATGCTGCCTTGATGTCAAGGGCAGTCACTCTCACCTCACACGTCTGGTATTCAGCTCTTTTGTCCATGTTTGAACCAAGGCTGTAATGAGGTCAAGAGCTGAGTGACCTTGGCAAAACCCAAACTGAGCATCTGTGAGCAGGTTTTGGTGAGTAAGTGCCGCTTGATGGCACTGTTGATGACTCCTTCCATCACTTTGCTGATAATGGAGAGTAGATTGATTGGGCGATAATTGGCTGGGTTGGATTTGTCCTGTTTCTGGTGTACAGGACATACCGGGTAGATTGCCGGGTAGACCCCAGTGTTGTAGCTGGACTGGAACAGCTTAGCTAGGGATGCAGCTTGTGTAGTCTTCAGTACTATTGCTGGGAAGTGAAGGCTGGGCAATTCAAATTGGCAAGTGTGTGTCGAGCCTTGTCATTAAAACCAAGGGACAATCTTCATCACAGGCCTAGAATAATTCACCTCCACAATTTTAAAGATCAGCAGACGGTCCTGGAGATGGTAAGGCATGATGGTAAGGCATGATGACTCCATGAAGGGGCAAGGATTTCCTTCTTCCAGGGCTTTTCAGTGACAATGCAAATAAAGCGTTGAGACTCCGATGAATTTCAAAGGTGACAAAAGTGAATTATGTTGTGCTTTATCCTGCGACCCTGAAAATTATGTCTGACAATTCCACAAAGTCTTTTTATAATCTGATTGCTGCTTTGACTTTCAGCAAGACCATGAAGGACAAGGATTTGGACTGATGATCTGCAACTCGGACAATCCAAAGCTTCAATCCAGAATCTTTCCCTTTCATGGTGTTGTTTGTCTGAATTTATCATCTCTTATCCTTAACAGAAGATGCCAATAACTGAGCACTGTATGGAATATCTTCTTCTCGAGTGCTTCAGGGACACTTATTAGCTTTGACATGGTAGATGTGCCATATGCTTATTATCCATATTGTTTCTTATTATCCATGTCTTGATCATGGCAGAATTGACCAGCACCAACCATTGCTGGATGGTGGGTGGTAGATATATGTTTTCATTGTGGGCGTAGAAAGTGGGAGAGGCATTTGATTCCCATTCCTATGTTGGCTTTTTTTCTCTCCTCCGTGTTGGAGAGATTGTATCCTTATGGTAAGGGAACTATGGCCATGGGGTTAATCGCATGGGTCCACAGTCGTATTGAGAATGTTCCCTTATAACTATTGTGGTCGTGATTTTTGCATTTTTATTATAATAGGATTGTTGCCGTTATCCCACATTGGTATACATAGGTGTTTTATCCATGAAAGGAACATATTGAGAATTCTTTGGTGCTTCTGGTGTAAAATGAGTCGGGGGAGGGATGTCATGGTGCACAACTGATTGTTATGTGAAAATCGAGTTCTCGCCTTATTCTGTGGTCCATGTAATGGCGGCATTAATCTTAAAATTTGCTCATGGAATGTACGAGGTATTCATCATCCTATGAAAAGGAAAAAGATTTTCTCCTTTCTTAAGGAGGAGAGAAAGGACAAAACCTTGTTACAAGAAATTCACCTGGATGATAAGGAGCACTTAAAATTGAAATGGGTAGAGCAGGTTTTTTCACTTCTTTTTCATTGAATAACAGAGGCAATCCTGATCAACAAGAACATCCCGTTGAAGGTAAAGACTTGTGCTAAGGATAAGGGTGTTAGATAGATGATCATTAGGGGTTTGATGCAAGGAGACGTTATTTCAATAACAAATGTGTACGGACCTCCAAATTACTCACTAAGGCTTTTTTGGACTTTGCAGAGTTGACTTTGACTAACCCCTTTGTGGCTGGCGACTGTAGTGATTTTTACTTGGGTATGTACAGAAGGGGCTGTTGGGTAATGGAAAGACCACTAGGGGACAGCACTGGCGTGTATAAAAGGTGAAACAAGCAGCCCTCTGGGCTGTGAGGTGGATTAGACTGTGAGGAGAGCAGAGGCAGAGATTTAGCACAGGGCTGCTTGTATGGTCGGGCCTATTTGTAGTGTATAGAAAAGTTGTAACCTTTCTACTAGTACAGTTCTTAAAGTAAGAACTCATACAGTTATTTAAGTTGTGTTGCTCAATAAATCTTCTGTAAAACTTCTGGACAACTTTGAGCCTTCTTCCAAAGCCCCTTGTGTAACTGAGTTGAGTAACATAGATTACCTGCCTTACAGGTAACAAAACATGGTACCAGATTGGCTTTAATCGGACAGTACTAAATAGATTAGGTTAGAGACCAGAAAGAACCAAAACAAGCAGCAAAAGTAATGGGCCGGCTGCTCGACTGTGGAAGACTTTGCAGCATTTTGATTCCAAACAATCTACCAAAGCGATAGACCACACGCCACTTCCAGAGTTGCTGAAAACTAAATAGTAACTGGAAAATGTATAAACAGCAGCTTCAAATATACATGGCGGCTACTGCCTTAAATGCAGCCCCCGACGAGAGAAAGATTGAGATATTACTCTCAACGGCAGGCCGGCAAATTGTAGACATTTATAACTCTTTTACGTATGGTGACAATGAAGATAAAACTAGCTTTCAAGTGATAATGGCAAAATTTGATGAACACTGTAAATCACAGTCAAATGAAATCATGGAACGATTTAACCTGCACAACAGATTCCCAAAAAAGCGGGGAGACTATTTCTAATTTTATCACAGATTTCCGATTGCTAGCATAAGGCTGTAACTATGCTGATGTAACAGACTCCATGGTCAGGGACCAATTAATCTATGGTCTCTCAGATGAAAATTTAAGGGAATCATTAATGCAGCAAAATTATTTAACTTTAAAAACTACCATAGCAAAATGCTTACAGCAAGAACAGAAAAAACAGCAGTACCTGGAGCCTCTTGAGAAAAAAACCATGGAGAAAGTACTCCACGAAGTGGAAGATGTAAAAATGGTAGCCTCTCCTCACAGGCCTTCTTTTCCGGCCGTTGGCACCCATTATGGCATGTCTGCGCATGCACGCAGTCAGGAGAAACGCGATCATGCAAGATCCCGGTATGTAAAGTACCGACCCCAGCCAGAAGAGTGAGTCGCGCATGCACGATCGCTGCCACACGTGACGTCACAGACGTCATGAATTGCTACCGCTTTGGCACCGCCCATTGAAAAGGGAAATGTCCTGCACTAGGGAAAAGATGTTTAAAGTGCTCCAAGATGAATTATTTTGTCTCCCAGTGTCAGTCCACAGCCAAATATCACTCGCCAATGCAAAGACATGGAAACTTCAAGGTTCGCACAGTAGATGCAATGGACACTCAGACACCCGAAGAAAGCTTTTCCGACCACGAAGAGTTCCACTCCTGGGAGAACACATACGGCGTTGGAATCACAAATGCCACAGACGAACCGCATGTGCTGACCACACAGCCTCAATACGTCCATACCATTGAATCCACAAGCGAATGGAGTGCCACGGTGCAAGTGAACAACTCCCCAATTACGTTCAAGCTTGACACGGGAGCATCCGCGAACTTGATGGCAATCAAAGATCTCGCATCCGAGGGACACTCAAGATGATACCTGCTGAATGCAAGTTAACAGACTACAATGGCAACCAGACCACCTCGAGGGGGTCATGCCACCTGCAAGTAGTTCAGAAGAAAGTCACGAAAGGACTACGTTTTGAGATCGTGGACGACAAAAGAACGTCACTGTTAGGTGCTCAAGCCTGCAAGGATTTGCGGCTGACACAAAGGATTTTCATAAACACGGTTGACTCATCACGACTGGCCGATGACATCCAGCTGCTTCTCAGTGAGTATCCTGACGTCTTTTGTGGCATGGCTACGTTACCCTACAAGTACAAAATCCTGCTCAAAGATGATGCAACACCGGTTATTCATGCACCAAGGAGGGTACCAGCTCCGTTGCAGGACAAGCTAAAAGCAGAACTCCAACGCCTCAAATCTCAAGGCATCATATCACAAGTCACACAGCCGACTGACTGGGTCAGCTCATTGGTATGTGTCAAGAAGCCGTCCGGTGAACTCAGAATCTGTTTAGATCCCAAAGACTTGAACAAAAACATTTGCAGGGAACACTACCCCATCCCCAAGCGAGAGGAGATAACGAGTGAAATAGCGAAGGCGCGCATATTCACCAAACTTGATGCCTCACAAGGCTTCTGGCAGATGCAGCTCAATGATTCCAGCCGCCTGCTCTGTACCTTCAACACACCGTTTGGACGATACTGTTATAATCGTATGCTTTTCGGGATTATCTCTTCATCTGAAATATTTCACAGAATTATGGAGCAGATGACGGAGGGCTTTGAAGGCGTCCGAGTATATGTTGATAATATGGTCAACGACAGAGGAAGACCACATTGCTCGGTTAAAACAAGTCTTCCAATGAATCCACCAATTTGGGCTGAAGCTCAACCAATCCAAGTGCACCTTCGCATGTTCATCTCGGTCCTTCCTGGGTGACACGATATCAGAGCACGGGGTGAAGCCGGACTCGGAGAAGATTGCGGCAATTCAAAACATGCAGCGGCCACGTGACAAGAAAGCGGTGCTCAGGTGTCATGGATTCATCAACTTCCCAGGCAAGTTCATACCAAACCTAGCAGCATGGACAACGGCATTACGAAATGTGACAAGGAAGGACACGGAGTTTGACTGGACTCCATGCCACCAAGACGAGTGGGTGGATCTGAATAACCAATTGATGGCAGCTGCAACGCTGGCATTCTTTGACCCGGCAAAACCCACAAAGATCTCCACCGACACCAGTCAACATGGAATTGGTGTGGTGCTACTTCAACAGAATGACCAGTCGGAATGGGTCTCAGTGGCTCACACTTCTCGAGCGATGACCGCCACAGAGTGCAGATATGCACAGATAGAGAAGGAGTGCCTGGGATTGATCACGGGTATAACAAAATTCCACCACTGTGTATGGTCTTCCCACATTTCTAGTGGCGACTGATCATAGGCCACTGGTCAGCATTATCAACAAAGATCTCAATGACATGACGCCGCGCCTACAACGCATGATGATGAAGTTGCGGAGGTACGACTTCACGCTGGTCTACACTCCGGGAAGGACCTAATAAAAGCTGACACCTTATCCCGAACCACTGATGCTGACAGTCCACCTCCGGCTTCCATTAATGACGTAGAAGCTCATGCACAGTGGTGCAGGGAGACACTCCCAGCAACGGACGAGAGGCTGCAGCAAATTTGTCAGGAGACACGATAAGGTGCGACCCTGCTCCAGGTCATGCACAACCTTCAGCATGGCTGGCCAGGCAGGCGGTGCCCACAGTTCCAAAACGTCCAAACTGAACTGTCCGTGGTGGATGGCATCATACTGCGAAATGACAGAATCGTTATTCCTCTGGCGCTCCGGGCGGACATACTCCACAGGATTCATGAGGGGCATCTTGGTGTCGAGAAGTGCAAAAGAAGAACGAGGCAATCTGGGTACTGGCCTGGGATAAACAAGGACATAACAAACATGGTGCTCACGTGTGACACGTGCCAAAAACATCGACCGGCACAATGCAAGGAGCCACTCCAGCAGCATGAGATGGCTATGTCAACGTGGGACAAAGTTGGCATCGACTTGTTTTATTCCATGGGTCGACACTATGTTCTTCTCATAGATTATTACTTCAACTTTCCGGAGGTAATGAAACTCCCGGATCTCACATCAGTGTCAGTTATCAAAGCCTTCTCGAGGCATGGCATCCCACAGACGGTCATGTCCGACAATGGTCCTTGCTTTGCAATGGTTGGAATTCTCAAAAAAATACAACTTCAAGCACGTGACGTCGAGTCCACACTTTTCTCAGTCGAATGGCAGGGTGGAGAAAGGTGTCCACATTATTAAGCAACTGATCAGCAAGGCCACTGACTCGAATTCCAACATACATTTAGCTCTATTGTCATATTATTCAGGCTCTATTGTCATATCGTTCATCGCCTTTTGAGCTCTGGGCTGTCACCGGCTCAAATGCTTTTCAATCGAGATGCGAGGACAACGCTACCGGCATTACACTTCGCCAATCCAGATCACTCGCCAGTCCTGGACAAGATGCGTCTCCAACGTCACGGACAAAAGCAGCACTATGACCGGCATGCGAAAGTGCTGCATCCGTTAGCGATCAACAACATGGTTAGATTGCGACACTCTGGTGGAGGTTGGTCTAACATGGCAATGGTGCTCCACCAAGTATCGCCACGATCGTACGTTGTGAAGTCTGATGATGGAATACTGTTTCGACGCAATTGGTGAGACCTGCTGAAGGGTTCCACCTCATCAACCTGTATTTACGACGTTATATCTGCAGGACACTACCAGGCGACATCCCGGGACACCAGCAGTTGGTGCCCAAAAGGACATAAAAACCTCTAGGTCTCCATGCCCACTCAGGAGGTCTACCCGAATCAGACGTGCACCCAACCACCTGAACTTGCGAACATGAACTGATACAATCATTGCTCTCTGTTATGCATCATATTTGTGCATGAAACTAACTGTGTTTGATTTATTTAGTTACAGCTCTGCAACTATGAAAAAGAGGTTAAAAAGTGGGATGTAGTGATCTTTACATGGGTATGTACAGAAGGGGCTGATGGGTAATGGAAAGACCACTAGGGGCAGCACTGGTGTGTATACAAGGGGAAGCAAGCAGCCTTCTGGGCTGTGGGGTGGATTAGACTGTGAGGAGAACAGAGGCAGAGATTTAGCTCAGGGCTGCTAGCGTGGTCAGGCCGAGTTGTAGTGTATAGAAAAGTTGTAACCTTTCTACTAGTACAGTTCTTAAAGTAAGAACTCACACAGCTATTTAAGTTGTGTTGCTCAATAAACCTTATGTAAAACTTCTGGACGACTTTGAGCCTTCTTCCAAAGCCTCTACTGTAACTGAGTTGAGTAGCACAGATTCCTGCGACCCTGAAAGTTATGCCTGACAATTCCACAAAGTCTTTTTATAATCTGATTGCCGTTTTGGCTTTCAGCAAGACCATGAAGGACAAGGATTTGGACTGATGCTCTGCGACTCGGACAATCCAAAGCTTCAATCCAGAGTCTTTCCCTTTCATGGTGTTGTTTGTCTGAATTTATCATCTCTTATCCTGTTTAACAGAAGATGCCAATAACTGAGCACTGTATGGAATATCTTCTTCTCGAGTGCTTCAGGGACTCTTATTAGCTTTGACATGGTAGATGTGCCATATGCTTATTATCCATAGATTTTTCTTATTATCCATGATTTTTGCATTTTTATTATAATAGGATTGTTGCCGTTATCCCACATTGGTATACATAGGTGTTTTATCCATGAAAGGAACATATTGAGAATTCTTTGGTGCCTCTGGTGTAAAATGAGTCGGGGGAGGGATGTCATGGTGCACAACTGATTGTTATGTGAAAATCGAGTTCTCGCCTTATTCTGTGGTCCATGTAATGGCGGCATTAATCTTAAAATTTGCTCATGGAATGTACGGGGTATTCATCATCCTATGAAAAGGAAAAAGATTTTCTCCTTTCTTGAGGAGGAGAAAAAGGACAAAACCTTGTTACAAGAAATTCACCTGGATGATAAGGAGCACTTAAAATTGAAATGGGTAGAGCAGGTTCTTTCACTTCTTTTTCATCGAATAACAGGGGCAATCCTGATCAACAAGAACATCCCGTTGAAGGTAAAGACGTGTGGTAAGGATAAGGGTGTTCGATAGATGATCATTAGGGGCTTAATGCATAGAGACATTATTTCAATAACAAATGTGTACGGACCGCCAAATAACTCACTAAGGCCTTTCTGGACTTTGCAGAGTTGACTTCGACTAACACCTTTGTGGCTGGCGACTTTAATTGCCATCTGAACCACTTGGTAGACACGCTCCAGGTTACTAGGAAACCTCCCACACTGCAGGCTAAGATGCTGGCCTCAACGTGTGAGGAAGTGAAATACGTGGATTCTTGGAGGACTCTACAACCCAGGGATTGAGACTTTACATTCTTCTTCAGTGTCAAACTAGAATTAATTACTTTTTTGTGCCGAGGGCAATTGTAAACCTGGGGTGGGATTCTCCGCCCCAATCGGCGGGGGGCAGCGTGAATCCCGCCTCGCCTCTCCGACAGCGGCTGCCGAATTCTCCGGCGCCGGTTTTTGGGCGGGGTCGGGGATAGCGCGCGCCGGTCAGGGGCCGTTGGCAGTGGCCGCCCGTTTTCGGCTAGTCCCGCCAGCGTGGATTAGACAAGGTCCATACCAGCTGGACCAGGCTTTGAGGGCGGCTTGCGGAGTCCTCGGGGGGGCGCAGGGGGATCCGGCCCCCACGGTGGCCTGGCCCGTGATTGGGGCCCACCGATCTGCGGGTGGGCCTGTGCCGTGGAAGCACTCTCTCCCTCAGCGCCGGCCTGTGTAAGGCTCCATGATGGCCGGTATGGAGAAGAAACCCTCTGCGCATGCGCCATCTCGCACCGGCCGGCAGAGTCCCTTCGGTACTGGTTGGCGCGGCGCCAACCACTCCAGCACCAGCCTAGCCCCCAGAAGTGCGGAGGGTTCCGGGCGGCCCAACGCCGGAGTGTTCATGCCACTCTTTGGTGCTGGTACGGCCCGCCCTGCCAATTGCGGGAGAATCCCGCCCCTGGCATCCTCCTGTTCTATAGCTAATATTGCAATTTCAGACCATGCTCCCGTCTTCCTGGAATTTTTGCATGAGGCGTCACCACCCCTACCCCCTCCATCCCCCAGTCAAGAACATGGCAGTTTGATGTCTCCCTGCTAAGAGATATTTCATTTACGACTTATTTCAAGAAACAGTTCAAGACTTTTCTTTCAGTCAACCCAATTCCTGATATTTCCCCCTGCATTTTATAGGAGAGATGTAAGGCCTATGCTATGGGGCTGATTATCTCTTATACGGTTAATAAAAGACGCAGGGTGCAGGAGAACCAGCACCGGCTGAAAGTCTGTTTGGAAGAGGAGAGGTATAAGAAGCCTCCTAACAGGCAATTTTGAAGGAGGTTAACGCAGCAAGGGTGTCTCCCAATTCCTTGACTCAACACGCTGAAAGTAACTTCAGGTTCGCAAGACAGGAGTTATACGAGTTTGGGAACAAGCCAAGTAGGCAGATTCTAGGGCTATCCCCTCTGTGTGTTGCTCGGGGGGGGGGGGGGGGGGGAAGAGAGAGAGAGAGAGAGACAGTTCAAGTTTGGTCAGTCCAGTGATGCAATGCAGCTTTGGAATGCTTTTTCTTTTCCCTCGGGCTTCCAGAGCCTTTGGAGAGCCAATGCCTGGTTCACAAAGCTCCTACCTTTAAACATGAGGGGCCTGCAGCCATTAACGTGATTCAGCCGACAAAGCCCTGGGACTGGCTGTCTTTTGGGTGGGAGTTCTATAGAGAGTTTAAAGATTTGCTGTTGGATCTGTTGGTGAGTGTGTATTACTATTCTTTTGAGAACGGGCTGTTGCCACCGATACTTTGTGAGGCTAATATTTTCCTTGGTTTTGAAAGATCCGGAGTAATCCGGAGGCCAATCTCTTTCGTGAATGTTGACCTGAAATTGTTGTCTAAGGTTCTGGCAAGAAGGTTTCTGAAAGATGCCCTTCTGACAATTGTTTGAATGGATCATACTGGGTCTATTAAACACAGATTTTCCTGTAACTACGTTATAAACCTGCTGAATGTGGATTCAGGCTTTTCAGAAATGGGCACAGGATGGGCTGCGGATCCCCCTGGATGGGGAAAGACTTCTGATCAGGTTGAATGGAATTATTTGGTCTATACATTATGGAAATTTGGGTAGGGAAAGGATTACATTAAATGGATTCAAGTGTTGCATCATAGGCCTGTGGCAGCTGTGCTCACGAATGGTTTCACGTCGAAGAATGTTGGGTTCCGGAGAGTGACCGGACAAGGGTATCCTCTATCCCCCTTGTTGTTTGTAATAGCTATTGAGCCACTGGCTCAATTATTCCTTCCTTCAGTTAGTTCTATGGGGCCAATTTTCCTTGGTTGTCTTTATTAGATGGGGCTTAGCTTGTTGGTCAGCCCTACCGGTTTCTTGGCTGGGAAGGATCACCCTGATTAAAAATGAACATGTTGTTTGGATTGTCATATTCCCTGCAGATGCTGCCTGTACTACTGTCAGCTAGAGTTGTTAAGAGAATCAAGGGAATGATTTGTTCATATGATCTAGCACAATAAGAAGCCTCACCTTAAGGTTGTTGAGCTCCAGCTCCCAGGGACTAAGGATGCCCCGAAAATTGGGCTATGTCAACTGGCCTCTCATTCAAGTTTTATAAGGATTGTTGTAGAAAGGACCCTTCATCTATTTGGCTCTATATTGAAACAGACCAGTTTATCCTCGGTAGGCCTTGTTGTTTTATGTTGGCTTTAAGGCAGGTTCTGGTTATTGTGATAACCCTATTATTAATACGCTTATAGTATGGATATTGGTCCGTCAATTAAAAGGGAGATCCAAAGTGACTTTTACTCTCTCTCCTATCCAGGGCGGTCCAGACTTTCCACACGATCTAATCAACCATGTATTCAACACCTGGAGAGATAGAGGCCTTTATAGGCTGAGCGATGCTTTCTTGTCATACTTTGAGCAGCCATGTTAAAAATTTAATATCTTGAGACACTTCTTTTTTAAGTACTTATAACTGAAGAGATTTTATCCTTAACAAGAAAACTTTACACCATGATTCCTCAATTACCCCGGTGGAAAGAAACCTTAATTCTGTGGATCTAAACAAATAATTAGCAAGTTCTGATTCAGATCCTGCGTTAGCATGTTGGATGCTTTGCAGTCTTGGGAAAAGGACTTGGCAATCAATATTGACGAGGCGACATGAGGTAATATATAGGTCTGTGCTGGTAAAATTTTGGCATGCATTAAAGAACCAGTTCAAAACACTGCACTGTCTGCATACAATGCCTAGTCTTATGTGCAGGTTTGATCCTGCTATATACCCACTGTGCCTAAAGTGCCTGGTAGTCAAAGATCATTATATACATTGTTTATGGACCTGCGTTAAGATCCAATCCTGTTGATCTGATGTAGTCAGGAAGTTGGAGCAGGTTTTTGATAAAGTTTTAGCACCTAATCCTGTGTTCCTGATTTTGGGTCTTCCAGGTGGGAAAATTACTGATTCTAATGAAAAGAGGCTATACCAGATTCTGACCATTACAGCTCGTAAGAATATCCCATGCCCCTGGATTAGTGACAAATATCCTTCAATTCAAAATTGGCTTAGGCTAATTACGGAATGCATCCCTATGGAATTCCTCACCTCTGTAAGCTGCTCCAAGTTTAATGCATTCCTATCTTAAATTCATAGGCTCCACTTTGGCTGACTTACTCCTATTGGGATTTCCATAAACTATTTCATTTTGTTAATCTTGATATCACAAAGGGCGGCATGTGGTGCAGTGGTTAGCACTGGGACTGCGACGCTGAGGACCTGGGTTCGAATCCCGGCCCTGGGTCACTGTCCATGTGGAGTTTGCACATTCTCCCCATGTCTGCATGAGTTTCACCCACACAACCCAAAGATGTGCAGGTTAGGTGGATTGGCCATGCTAAATTGCCCCTTAATTGGAAAAATAATAATTGGGTACTCTAAATTAAAAAAAAAAATCTTGATATCACAACACACAAAGGCATGCATCCTAAACTGTTCCTTCTTTCCCCCACTCAGTCTGTTAATCTGCTGAACTGATCAGTTATGTTCCTTAAGAATACTGTTCTGATTTCATCCTTTCTTGCTTGTTCCTAAGTTTGCTATAACTCTTGTCCTGTACCTGTTTCACTGATCTTTTTGTTACTTTGTTGCACGGATTGTAAAAATAAAGAGACAGCTTAGGGATCTTTAATCATTGCAGATGTGAGCTAACATCACTTGCATAAAAATATTCTGACAACCTGGAAATGTTCAAGAAATGTGAAATAACATCATGTGGAAACATATTAGACTAGCATTCTGTTAATTATTAAAAATACAAGTTTCATCAAGTATTTTATACCACACAGCTGCACCTGTGATAAGTAAATTGAAATTTATTGGACTGTTTCCATCTGAAGCTCAGAAACCTTTCTCTTCATTTGTACGAATAACAGATTGTGAGTAATGAACCCAGTTCCCTTCAACTTTTATAAAACAAGCAGGAACAAATATGGAGCCCGACGAGAGCACGAAACATCTGGCACCTTCCTTTTAAGTTTTTTTTCTCATTGATGTCATAAAAATTAAAACCTGACACCGTTGAGCTATTTATGCACATTAGCAAAGCATGATTATGAAAATGCAATTGTAGAAACAAGTGGGTTTCAGCACAAGTGCTTGAGGGCTGTGCAAATAATCAAGAAAATTCACAATAGTTATGTTTTGACAAAACTTGAGGAAATTCAAGGCTTTTATATCACTAGCGAATTTATTTATTGTATTTTATCCCTCAAACTTCTATCATGTTACCTTTACCGAATTATATGTATCCTGTAATCTGTATACAGGGGGCGGGATTCTCCGAAATGGAGACAGAGTGTTCGCGCCGTCGTGAACGCCATTGAGGTTCACGACGGCGCGAAACGGCCCCTATCCCGACCGATTCAGGGCCCGATAATGGACAAGGAGTGGCGCCGTGTCATTTACGCGCGACAGGCATTGGCGCCACGTAAAGGCGGCGCCGCATACATGACGCGGCCGGCGCCGCATAACTGGCATCACCCGCGCATCCTCTCCGAGTCCGCCCCGCAAGAATATGTCAGACGGATCTTGCGTGGCTGCAGAAGAAAGGAGGTCCTCCTTCAGAGAGGATGGCCCAACGATCGGTGGGCACCGATCGCGGGCCACACCCCATTTGAGGCACCCCCGGTGCAGGATCCCCCCTCCCACCCCCCCAGCTTTTCCGCGCTGTTCCCGCCAGCAGCGACCAGGTGTGGACGGCGCCGGGGGGAACCTGCCGTTTTGGACTGACCGCTCGGCCCATCCGGGCCTGAGAATAGCGGGGGTGCCGGAGAATCGCCATTTTGGGTGTCTCGGGCGATTCTCCGGCCTGCGCCGCGCGGAACTCGACGGGGCTGTTCTCGCCGTTTGTGAGAATCGCGGGAGAGCGTCGGACCGGCGTTGCGGGAAAATTTGACGACCCAGGCGATTCTCCCAACCGGCGAGGGAGCGGACAATCGTGCCCAGGATATATTTGTTTTTAATGTGGAATTCATAAGGCTTTCCAGCAGAATACTATTGGAAAAAGCTGGATAAATTAAAAGCTTGTTGTGACTGGAAATTAATGTAATTTTTTCATACCTTAACGCCAGCAAAAAATTCTTTGCTTTCAGTTGCGAGTCCTTGAATATCTGGACTATCCAAGTAGAAACTTAAACTCCTGCAATAAATCTGTGAATTCAAGAATAAATAACACATGATAAGAAATAATACAAGAACAGCTCAGGTAAATCCAAAATTACAGGTGACAAAAATATCTTTGGTCATTGCTCCATGAGCACCTGAGCAACAAAACAAGACTGACAATTGAACTGAGCAAGTGGGGCCAAAGATTCCACTTTGGGCGTAATCAGGAATGTATGTTCGAAATGGATTGCTTGGGTTATTGTTCAAATTTCTGCTAAAATTCATTTGCACAAATACAAATGTAACATCTCATGAACCAAATTTTACAAATTTGCCCTGCCCAGCGCTGGGTCAGAGAATCCCTGGGGGGAGGAGCGAATCCTGCTCCGACTTCAGCTGCCCCATACTCCGGCGCCGTTTTCCGGAGGACGGCAGGATTCCTGCCACGCTGGTGGGGGGCCGTTGACGGCGGCCCTCCGGCGATTCTCCGAGTCGAGTGGCCGTAAAGTTCTGGCCAGTCCCGCTGGCATGAATTACTCACCTGATGTACGACGGGACCTGGCAGATAAGTGTGCGGGTGCGGTCCTGGGGTGTGTGCGGGTGCGGTCCTGGGGTGGGCGAGGGGGGGATCCGACCCGGGGGGGGGGGGGGGCGGGCCCCACAGTGGCCTGGCCCGCGATCGGGGCCGACTGATCTGCGGGCGGGCTGGTTCCGTGGGGGGCCTTCTTTCCTCTGTGCTAGGCACCTGTAGGGCTCTGCCTTATTGCCCGGGGGCCGGAGTGGAGAAGGGAATCCCCGCGCATGCGTGGAAATACGGCGGCTGGTTTGCGCATGCGCAGAAATACACCGGCCGGTCCGCGCATGTGTGAGATCACGTCGGCCGTTCTGTGCATGCGCAAACTCGCGCCGGCCCTTCGGCACCGGCTGGAGCGGCACCAACCACTCCGGCGTCAACCTAGCCCCTGGAAAATTGGAGAATTCCTCACTTTCGGAGGGGGGGGGCGGGGGGGGGGGGGGGGGGGGGATGTTGATGCCGGAGTGGTTGGTGCCAGCTTTCCCGCCGGCATGGGGACATAGCCCCATTTTCGGAGAATTCCGCCAATAGTGTTCAACATTAGCTGTGATTCTGCAATTGACAATACTTACAAGACGATCCTGATTGTGCGAAGAGTTACACTAACAACCAATTTAAGGTCATCAGTTCTGCTGGCAGTGTAGCTCACATAGTCATGTAAGAAGTTGCACATATTCGTATACGAGGCCCTGTCCCTTCCAGACCAAAGAACACGTCTGTACATTTTGACTTTTCCAACTAAGCAAAAGCTAGGGGGCAACCATTCCCTGGTTCATGATCATGTTTTGAACAAACCAGAGTAAACCTGCCTGTTTGAAATTTAAACAGAGGCTTGGCTGCTAACTGCTCCTGCTGCATTGTCACGAAGCACAGTGATCATATCTGCGAGGGTATCCCAACTTGGAACACCATTCATGGTGATGTATAGTTTTGCTTTGTTTTCATGTGAGGAGATAAGTGAAGCCCCGGTGAGAATAAGCAGCCCAGTGGTCATGTAACAATTATTAAAGACTATTTATTAAGTAAAGAAAACACAAATACACCCAAACATGACTCATCTACTCTTGATAGATAAGGTATATGAATTACTAAACAGGCATACAGTTTATGTAGAACATACCCCTTTGTCCTAAAATATATCTACGATCGCTGAACTCCTTCAGACTTCCCCATTTCCCAAACAACATCCAGGTTAAATAAAGCTACAAGGTGAAACCAGCTTATAATTACTACACAATACAGGATTGATAATAATCAAGTCTGGGAAATGTCTTGTCCTGGTCCAAAGAAGATATTTAAACTGGTTTTACAAAAGTTTGCTGTACTGCTTTAGCTCCAAGACATAGAGGCTGTTAGCTGGAAGCTGGCTTGTGTGCTTTTGCCTGCTAACTGTTAATGGGCATGCCTTGCTTCAGAGGGCCCGGCCAATTATACCTTTGTTCTACTTTGATTTTGCCTTCTGTGTATTTGGTATTTGGCTGTCTGCGCCTATCAAATTCTTCGTGGAAGAATCATCATAGAATCCCTACAATGTAGGAGGAGGCCATTCGACCCATCAAGTCTGCACCAAGCCTCCGAAAGACCACTCCACCCAAGCTCACTCCGCTGCTCTATCCCAATAACCCCTTAACCTAACCTACACATCTGTTTTGAACAGTAAGTGACATTTTAGCATAGCTAATCCACCTAACTAGCACATATTTGGACTGTGGGAGGAAACCAGAATCCCTGAGGAAACATTACGCTGACAAGGGGAGCACGTGCAAACTCCACAAGCACATATTTGGACTGTGGGAGGAAACCGGAATACCCTGAGGAAACATTACGCAGACAAGGGGAGCACGTGCTAACTCCACACCGACAGTGACCCAAGGTCAGAATTATTCCCGTGCCCTGGCACTGTGAGGTATCAGTGCTAACCACTATTCATTAACTCGAAACATTATCATATGTATACCTCATTGATCTTCATAATCACCTCGGTAAACTGTTTCAATTCATAATCTATTAACATCTGATGCTCATTTAAACTGCTTTCTAATCTCATTATTGGGAGAGATGCATCCTATCCAACCTTTTGAATACTGGCTACTGCTGTTCGTAAGCAGACGTCGACCTGTTGCTGGGAATCCCATTATGTTTTGTTAAATTCATTTTATTGCTGTTGTTCGGCAAATAAATTCATGTTAAGCCTATTACGTGCAAAGCTCAACAAATCACACAGCCACTGATCAGATCAAAGTTCTGTAATCCTGCCACATCAGGTCATGAATGAATGGACAAATAAATAAATAGCCGGAGGTGAAGGCTCCATGAGCTTCCCCATCTTCAATAGTAGCTTAGCCTGTACAAAAAAAGACAAGTTTGAACTGTTTACAAACAACTTTAGCCAGAAGCAACAAGTGCAATATTATTCTTGGGCACCTCCTGAGGTATGCAGAATTAAGGGTGCCATTCTTCAGCCAACATAATTCACTCTACTTGAGATTAAGAAACTGTTGTATCCAATACAATCAGCTAAGTCGGTGGCTTCCTAGAACATCCCAACTGTAGTGCTGAGGATTTGTCTTCCAGAACTAGATGCGTTGCTAGCCAAGCTGTTTCAGTACAGCACAACACTGGTATAGCCAAGGTATGTCCACAGACAACAGGACACGCCCAATTCAGCCAATTATTGCTCCATCAATCTACATAATGATGTCAACAGTAATTTCAAATGGCATAAACTCACCAATGATATGCTCCAGAATGATCTGTTTGGTTTCCACCAAGAAAACAAGAAGTTGAATTCTATAGCTAATGTGAGAGCGACTTCCCTTGTCATAAAGACTTGTAGCATCAAGAAACGCAGATAAAATCAAAGTCTATGAGAAATGGGGGAAATCTTTATACTGGTTGGAGCCTAGCGAGCATAAGGAATGATGGTTGTGCTTATTGGCCGTCAATCATCTCAAACATCACTGGAGCAATTTCTCAGGGCAGTGTCCTTGGCCCAACAATCATCAGCTGCTTTATTAATGACCTTTCTACCATCATAAGGTCAGAGGTAGGGACTTTGCAGAAAATTGATGTCTTCAACTCCACTTCCAATTCCTCTGGTAATGATGCAGTCCATGTCTACATGCAGCAAGATATGGGCAACAGCCAGGCCTGGGCTGATAAGTGACAAGTAATATTTGCACCACATAAGTGCCAGGTAATTACCATCTCCAATACAAGTGAATATAATTACATCTTTTTGACATTCAATGGCATTACTATTGCTGAAACCTCTAGAACCAACACTTCGGAGGGTCTGTATTGAGCAGAAGCCTAACTAAACTAGCCACATAAATATTCTGGCTACAACAGCAAGTTAGAGGCCAAATATTCTGGAGCAATTAACTCATGTCCTGACTCTCCAAAGAACTTTCACCACTGACAATTTGATTCACTCCACATGATATCAATAAATTTGTGAATTCATTGAATTCTGCAAAAGCTATGGACCATGAAAACATTCTGGTAATAGGACTGAAGATTTGTGTGCCTGAACTAGCGCACCCATAGCCAAGCATTCCAGAGTAGCTACAAGACAGGCAATTTACCTGGCAATGTGGAAAATTGATAAACACATCACATCCACAAAAAGCAGGACAAATCCAACCCTGCCAATTGCAGCCCCATCAGTCTACTCTCAATTATCAGTAAAGTGACAGAAGGGTCATCAAGTGCTATTAGGTGGCCTTTTGACTCTTCGCCAGAACCGAAGAGAGGGAGAATGTGTTGGATACTAAAGTGCATCTGCGATACATTGCAACAAAAAATAGCAAATTTAAGAACAAATAGAAATATGGCCTTGTGTGGGAGGGCATGTTTGCATTGAGGCAATACATGTATGGGATTTTTTTTAAACAAGAGTTTAAAATGGAGGAGAAAGGTCACAATCTAAAGCTGCCGAACGCAACGTTGTGTCCTTAGGGCTGCAACATGCACAACTGGAGATGGAGATGCTGCTCCTCCAGCTTGTGACAGGCTTCACTGGAGCACTGAGATGGCCAAGGACAGATGTGAGGGCATGAGAGTAAGATGCCAAGTTAAAATGGGATCATATTTGCCGACTGAGCAAAGGTTTTCCACAAAATGGTCACCAGTCTGCATTTAGGAGACCACATTGGGTGCAAGTGAAATATTGCTTCATCTGATAGGAGTGTTTGCGACCAGGAATGGTGATGAGAAGGAGGTAACGGGCAAGTGCTATATCTTCTGCGATTGCAAGGGAAGATGTCCTGGGAGGTTGAGCGTGATGGAGGGGTGGACCAGGGTGACATGGAGAGAGTGGTCCCTGCAGAATGCTGATGGGAGGGGGGCGGTAAGGGGAAGATATGTTTTGTGATAGCTTTGTGCTGGAATTGGCAGAAATGATGGAGGATGGATGGTCCTTTGAATGCAGAGGCTGGAGAGTGAAATGTGAGTGAGGGGGGGGGGAGGGGCCCTATCATGATTCTGGGAGGGAGGGGAAGGGGTGACTGGCTGATTGGCAGAAGGCAGAGAGTGGGGATAAAGGGGTCTTTTTGAAGATGGCAGCCGGTGACTAGTGGTGTGCCTCAGGGGTCTGTGCTGGGACCACAACTTTTTACAATATACATTAATGATCTGGAAGAAGTTACTGAAAGCACTGTTGCTAAGTTTGCAGATGATACAAAGATCTGTAGAGGGACAGGTAGTATTGAGGAAGCAAGGGGGCTGCAGGACGACTTGGACCAACTAGGAGAGTGGGCAATGAAGTGGCAAATGAAATACAATGTGGAAAAGTGTGAGGTTATGCACTTTGGAAGGAGAAATGGAGGCATAGACTATTTTCTAAATAGGCAAATGCTTCAGAAAGCAGAAGCACAAAGGGACTTGGGAGTCCTTGTTCACGATTCTCTTAAGGTTAATGTGCAGGTTCAGTCAGCAGTTAAGAAGGCAAATGCAATATTAGCATTTATGTCAAGAAGGCTAGAATACAAGACCAGGGATGTACTTCTGAGGCTGTATAAGGCTCTGGTCAGACCCCATTTGGAGTATTGCGAGCAGTTTTGGGCCTCGTATCTAAGGAAGAATGTGCTGGCCTTGGAGAGGGTCCAGAGGAGGTTCACAAGAATGATCCCTGGAATGAAGAACTTGTAGTATGAGGAATGTTTGAGGACTCTGGGTCTCTACTCGTTGGGAGTTTAGAAGGATGAGAGGGGATCTTATTGAAACTTACAAGATACTGCGAGGCCTGAATAGAGTGGACGTGGAGAGGATGTTTCCACTTGCAGGAAAAGCTAGAAGCAGAGGACACAATCTCGGACTAAAGGGACAATCCTTTGAAACAGAGATGAGGAGGAATTTCTTCAGCCAGAGGGTGATGAATCTGTGGGAATCTTTGCCACAGAAGGCTGTGGGGGCCAAATCACTGAGTGTCTTTAAGACAGAGATAGATAGGTTCTTGATTAATAAGGGGATCAAGGGTTATGGGGAGAAGGCAGGAGAATGGGGATGAGAAAATATCAGCCATGATTGAATGGCGGAGCAGACTCGATGGGCCAAGTGGCCTAATTCTATTCCTATGGCTTATGGTCTTATGGGTGAGGGGAGACGTGTGGGAAATGGGACAAATCCAGTTGAGTGCCCTGTTAACAACAGGTAGGGGGAAATCTCGGTTAAGGAAAAAAGCAGAAATGTCAGAAGCAACATTTTTGGAGGTGACATCATCAGGACTATTGCGATGCAGGCAGAAAAACTGGAATAGTGTGAAAGAGTGCTTACAGGAAGTGGGGTGTGAGGAGCTGTAGTCAAGGTAGCTGTTGGTGGATTTGTAATGAACATTGGTGGCCAGTCTATTAATGGAATTAGAGACAGAGAGGTGAAGGAGGGGAAGTGTTGGAGATGGACCATGTAAAGGGTGGAAATTGGAAGCAAAATTGATAAAGGTTTTCCAGGTTCAGCCAAGAGCATGAAGCGGCACCGATACCGAGTCATTGACGTAACAGAAAAAGTGTTGTTGGACCGCTCCGGAGCAAAACCGGGACAAGGAGTGTTCCACATAACCCACAAAAAAAACAGGCATAACTGGGCCCATCTGGGTACACATGGCTACACCTTTTATTTGAAGGAAGTGTGACAAGTTAAAGGAGAAATTGTTTCGTTTCAGAATACGTTCAGCCATGTCGAGGAGAGTGGTGGTGAACAGGGATTATTCGAGTCTCTGGTGAGGGATGGAGGTGAAGAGGGATTGGGCATTCATAGGGAAGAGGAGACAGTTAGGGCCAGGGAACTGAAAATTGTTAATATGATGGAGCACATCAGATGAATCATGAATTTGAATGGGAAGAGATTGGACAAGGGCAGAGAGGGTGGAGTCAAGATTGGAATAAATTAGTTCAGTGGGGTAGAAACCAGTCAATATGATGGGTCTACCAGGTCAACCCGGTTTGTAGATTTTGAGAAAGTGGTAGAAGCGGGCTTTGCGGGGTTATGAGGTTGGAGACTGGAAAGAAGATCATCATAGTCGAAGTCAGTGACTGTCTTGGAAACAATTACTTTTGGTGTTCGGTGATGGGGTCATGGTCCAGGTGAAAGTAGGAGGAAGTTTCTGAGAGATGGTGCTCAGCTGTTGCAAGGTAGAGGGCAGTATGTTAGATAGCAATGGTGCCACCCATGTCAGCAGGTTTTATCGCAATGTTAGGGTTGGACCTAAGAGAACAGAGTGCAGCAAGTTCAAAGTCAAGCAGATTGTAGTGGGTGAGAGGGGCAGAGAAATTGAGATGGGGAATGTTGTGCTGACAGTTCTCAATGAAATGGTCAAGAGAAGGTAGGAAGTCAGAAGGTAGAGTCCAGGTAGAGGGAGAATACTGGAGGCAGGTGACTGGATCCATTGAACGGGGTAAAAACACCCACCCAAAGATGGGAGTATAGACACGGGATGGTTATAGTTCTTTGGAAGGTAATTATCTCAGTCCCAGGACATCAATGCAGGAGTTCCTCAGGGTTGTACCCAAGGTCCAACCATCTTCAGTTGCTTCAACAATGACCTTCACTACACCATAAGGTCAGGAGTGGAGATTTTCACTGATGATTACACAATATTGTGTACCATTCATTGCTCCTCAAATACTGAAGCAGTCCATGTAATTATGCAGCAAAACCTCGATAACATTCAGGTTTATATGGATAAGTGGCAAGTAACATTTATGCCACACAAACGCCTCCAATAAGAGAGAATCTAACTGTGGTAACTTGACCACAAAAAGATAGTCAAACACATTATAAAAGTTTGATCTTCTTTACTTAAAAAGTATCAAAATAACAGTACACCATGGATTCAGAAACTAGTGGCAGTTATACAACTATGCACAAACTCCTCGTGGCAAATACTGTAACCCCCGCAAGCCCGCGCTACTGATGTCACTCGCACATGCTCACACATCCATACATATAATCAAATAAGCAGATGCTTCCTATAACACTCTATAACACTAACCATAGCCCCCTTGACATTCAATGGCATTACCATTGTTGAATCTCCCATCACCAACCTCCTCAGGTTACTATTGACAAGAAACTGAACTGGGCCAGCATATAAAAACTGTGGTTACAATAGCATGTCTGAGGTTGGGAATTCTGCAGTGAGTAACTCATTTCCTGAAATCCCCAAATCTGTCCACCAATACAGGCATAAGTCAGGATTATCGTGGAATGCTCTACACTTGCCTGGATGAGTGCAGCTCCAACGGCACACAAGAGCTCAACACCACCCAGGACAGGGCAGCCTGCTTGACTGCCACTCCATCACTACCTTAAACATTCAGTCACTTCAACACCAATGCACAGTGGCAACAATTAAACCATCTACAACATGTACTGCAGCAGTTCGCCAAGGCTCCTTTAATTGCACCTCCCAAGCCCATGACGTCTACTACCTAGAAGTTCAAGGGTCGCAGATGAATGGGAAAACCGCTACCTGCAAGTTCCCCTCCAAACCACAAGCCATCGTGACTTGGAAATAAATTGCCATTCCATCATTTTTGCTGCGTCAAAACCTTCAACTCCCTCCCTAACAGCACTGCGGGTGTACCAATACCACATGGACTACAGCAGTTCAAGAAGGCATGGCTCACCACCACCTTATCAAGGGCAATTCGGGTGGGCAGTAAATGCTGGCCGACCCAGTAACACCCACAGCCTGTTAAAGAATAAGACAGAATCTACAAAGCGTAAGTCAGTATTGTGATGGAGTCCTCTCACCACCTACTCTTGGGCAATTTAAGATCGGGAACAAATTTTGCCTTCACTGGTGATGCTCACATTCCACAAACAAATAATTAAAGCAAGTTAGCATTTTGGGCTGAAGATAATTTATTGTGTCAGGACTGAAATGTGCAACTACAACAGGTTGAATGCAACTTTCCCTCTAAAGCCATGCCGTAACCCGAAAGCCTTTTACTGGCCATGCACAAATCAGATCCTCTAAATTGCCAAATATACAAAAAAATTTAATTAAAGGGGCCGAACACATCATCCATGCACTCACAAACAAAATAAAATAGGCGGACTGCTGATTGGAAGTGAAACTCTTTTTGGATAATTGTGCAAATTAAGCAGCAGTACATTAGAAACCTATTTTTTACTTCAATCAGTTTTCTTTTCCACTGACTTCAAGAGGAATAAAATAGATGTATTTTTTGCACTACCACCAAAGGCTAATTTCCATTACCTTGTGGGAAAACATATTGGATGTTTGCTGAAGCAAAATTAAAGCTTGGCAATTTCTTCAGCCATACATAGATACATTTCTTCCTTTATTGTGCTAAGACTGGGAAGGCAGTTACAAACAGGAACTTTGCTAGACATATAAAATTGGATTGCTATAATTGTAGCAAGCAGCAGTCTGAAATTATGCATACTGAGGACTTGGAATGAGAGAATCCAGTTTTGTACAGTGCCATGTTTTTTATTTGTATTTTGATTTTTTTTTCTTTTCAATTTCGGATTTGTTGCACTTATTCTAATTGTAGCTCATTTAAAAAAAATTGTTTTCAGAATGTCATGCAAACTGTCAGCATGTGTTGTGTGCTTAATCTGTAATCACAGATCAAAGGAAATTGAATTGTTCAATCAATCAGTACAGACTCAAAAACGGGAGCAGTTAGTTCAACATTGCAATAACAACAACAGAATAGAATTAGAATTAACGTTGGTTAATTACGAATATACACAGGTAACAACAAGAACTAATTACATTACAGCACCTACTGATGACATCACAATGGATTTGAATAAGACATTGCATAATAATGACACTAACGCCTGCCAATTAAAAATTAATTTTCTTCCTTTCATAAGTTATAAGAATGCACATTTCCCCAACTAACGCACTACTTTGACTTGGTTTGGAGCATCAGTGAGCACTGTGATATATCAATCCTCAAAATAATTTGATTGTCAAGATTGATCTCATTTATATTTCTTAAATAAAACCATTCAAAAAAATGGCAGCAATTTCAATAAATGGCATGAGGCAGAATTCCTTTGGCTATTCCACCTAACTCCTGTTGGAACTGCAAAAGGAGTTTATCTTGGATAAAGACCAGGACCTGGCTCCCAACCTTAGTTGTGAATTACTCAGTGGTGTCAGCCTTCTGACACCACTGTTTCCAGTCTCTTGCATGAGAGGGAGGCCGTGGAAGGCGAGAGGGCCAAGAACACCAAATGCTGTTCCTAAAGCACCTCTGTGTAATATTGGAAGCTGATATGTTCGGTGGGATGTACCAGCCTGAAGAATGATGGAGATAGGCCTCATGGGGCAGAAGGAAAAATGGACTGGGCCCAAATGTTGTGCAATCAGGAGAAATAATAATGCGGAACCAAGAAATGGCAGAGCAGTTAAAATAAATACTTACGGTGGAAGACACTAATAACATTCCCAAAATACAAAATAATCAAGGGGCAAAGGGGGGGGGGGGGGGGGGCGGAAGAAATAAATACAATAATTATCACTAGAGAGAAGATACAAGGGAAACTAATAGGGCTAAAGTCCAATAAATTCCCTGGGCCTGATGGGTTGCATCCTGGGATATTAAAGGAAGTAGCTACAGAGATACAGAGTAGATACAGGATGCACTGGCAGTAATCTTCCAAAAATCCTTTAATTCTGGAGAAGTCCCAAAGGATTAGAACACTACCAATGTAATGCCCTTATTCAAAAAAGGAGACAACAAAAAACGTGTACCTATAGGCCAGTTAGCTTAACATGTGTAATTGGAAAAATGTTTGGGTTCAGTATAAAAGATGTAATAACAGAACATTTAGAATCAAGCAGAGTCAGCAGAGCTTCATGAAGGGGAAATCATGCCTGACAAATTTATTAGAATTCTTTGGGGTGGTAATGAGCAGGATAGATAAACGGGAGCCAGTAGATTTAATAGACTTAGATTTCCAAAAGGTATTCGATAAGGTACCATACAAAAGGCTACTTAATAAGAAAGACGTCCATGGTGTTGGGGGTAATATATTAGCTTGAATAGAGGATTGGCTAACAAATAGAAGACAATGGGCGGAATTTAGAGGGCCCATTTGCCCATGCCCATAAAATAAATGAACCTGATTTCCAAACAAGAACCAGTCTTGATAACCACACAGGGGTATGGAGGTGTGTATAGCCCTGGGTGGTGAGAGACATGGCCGGGCAATGCACTGGCACTGTCCACCGACACCCAGTCACTGCTAAAGTGCAAAGGCACTAATTAAACCACACCTAGAATCGGTGAATAATTTTGGTCCCCTTATCCGAGGAAAGATACATTGGCATTGGGGGCAATACAGAAAAGGTTAACTAGGTTGATCCTGGGTATGGAAGGATTTTCTTATGAGGGGAGGTTGAGTAGAATTTAGAAGAATGAGTGGCGACCTTATTGAGACATGTAAAATTCTCAGGGGGTTTTATATGGTACATGCTGAGAGGTTGTTTCGCCTTGTTGGAGAGTCTAGGACCAGAGGGTGACGAATGTGATATAAAATAGTTACTTTAGAGTTACTAGTTAATGTAATGTAGAAATAAGCCACTTTGATTCTGGCAGTTAGGGACAAAGGGGTTTGAGACCGCATGGAAAAAGCAGGAAGAGGTGTGTCTATGAGAGTGATGCTGCATTGATAGGGGCCAGAGAAAGGGATTGGAAGTGAGCCAATCAGAATAGATCGAACAGGTCAGGAGGGACATAGGCTGACCTATGTCCGGCGAGTATGTGAAACTTGATACCATTTGAATTGATTTTGCAGAGATCCCTTTGTCTTTTAGTTCAGTCGTTTTCTGGGGTGTAAGAGGCTGGATGTCTCTTACGTTTCTGTAAGATGATTCAAGCTTGCAAGCTAAATAAATAACTTCTTTTTACGTGCGAATCCATCTCAACTTTTATTGAGGCCAGACTGACAGAGAAAGAAATTTGGGGATCAACATTTGGTGCCGAAAACCGGGATTTCTCTGGGCGATCCTGATCCAACTGCGAAATCAGAATTAGACTGATTATGAACAGGAGGATGGGGAACAAAGGGCCCTCAATGTAGAACTGGAAAACGACCGCGCATTGATTGTTCCCCTCTTCTTATCGTCTGATTAGTCTGGTCACTCGCGGTTGGCACAGAAAGACCGCCTCGACGAAATCACAGGTCAGTCTGGGGATTAGCACTTTAATTGATGGGATTTCATATTGTTGTTTCGGCTTGGGTTAGGGTTTTGGGCTGATGGGACTTTAATAATGAAGGTTCAGTCTATTATATGGGTTCAGAGGCTGATGTGACTTCATTAATGAAGGTTCAGTCTATTATATGGGTTCAGAGGCTGATGTGACTTCATTAATGAAGGTTCAGTCTATTATAAGGGTTCAGAGGCTGATGTGACTTCATTAATGAAGGTTCAGTCTATTATATGGGTTCAGGGGCTGATGGGACTTCAATAGATGGAGGTTCAGTCCAGTTGATTAAGCTAAAATTGTCTCCTTGGACTGTAAAGTTCCGAGGTCTAGTTGAGATTGTGAGGAATGCTGCATATTGGTTGAAGCAGAAGTCTCTCAAAGGGTTAACAGCAGCAGGCGGAGTTGAAAACAGACAGTGCTTCTCACTCAGGCTTTGAGATAACAGCAGCAGCCGTAGTGTAATCGGATACCTTTCCTTTGAGTCAGTGAACACCAGCAAAGTTACGTTTTGAATTAATTAAAGGAAACCAGTGGGTTTCTCCACCTCTTTGATAAAAGTTATTATTTTCGAAAGCAATTGATTGAAATTGCCAGAATCTTAAGTTTTACTTACTTGAAATAAGGTTTATCTCATTTTATCTGGAGATTAATAGAAACTTAAAGAAGATCATGGACACCATTTTAAAAAGTGTCAATCTGGAGATGATAGTTGATTTTGCTAATACTTATGTGTATGTAAAAGAAAAAAAACTTGTTAAAAGAAAAATTGTTAAGATAAAGAAATAATTAAGTTGTAAATGTTATACAAGTTTGTGTTAAGCAAATTGTAAATTTAGTTCTGAGTTGAGATCAGAGCTAAGCTTGCAAGTTGCAGTAATTCAATTTGAATTTTCAAACATTTTTAAGTTTTAAAAAAAAGAGAGCAAATAGAGAAAAGAAGGACACAGATCTTGAATGCGTTGAATAGCACATTTCAAAGGCCCATAAATCTTTCTGTTATCTTAGACCTAAAACCTAGGAAGATTGACGAGCCAGAGGAATTTCTGGAGCGTTTTAATGAAATCTACCGGGGGCAGTCAGGCGATTTGCTGTATCAAAATGGTCAGAATTCCCCTCAATACTGTGCTATGTTAATGCATTGCCTACCACCTTCTGTGGTTACTGCTGTGAAATGTAATAACATGAATTGGACAGAGAACGACCCTTCCCAGATGGCAAGGGCAGTCAGATTTTACTGGAAGGAGGGTGTAGGCCAAGAAGGAGGCTCAGTTACAAAGGTTAAGACTGAGTATGTAATGAAAAAGGATGATCTGCGACCCCAACAAGCAGCAGAAATGGTAGTTTACCAGCAGGAGCTCCAATATAGTGACTTTGGGTGGGTGGATCAGCGAAGAGGAGGATGAGACAACAGTGCTATATTTCTATCACCCCCCCAGTGGTGGACGTTAGACGTTGACCAGTCACTGCATCACGTTACCCTGGCCTATGACAGAACTGGACGAAACAGGGAGTTGGAGGACAAATACCGGCCATTACTTGAGACCGAATGGCCAGTCAAGGTTACAGCCACAGTCACGGGAAAAGAAGGTACAGCCGATTTTGTTACAATATCACCACATTTATGGCCACAGTCAGCTTCGGTAAGCCCTCATATTACACGTCAGGTCCATGACCAGTACCATGCCAGGGATATGGGGCGAATGGTCAGCATCTTACCGCAGCTCGTCAGAATAGGTATGAGATATACCTTTTGAACAATCCACGTCTGACATTTAAATACTGTACCACTATCAATCCAGCCTGTTTTCTTAGTGGTCCCCCTGTCCATGAAGACGCACCTGGCCACGACTGTTTAGCCTTGATTCAGGAAACTACCACAATAAGGGGCGATTTGAGTGACATTTCGTCAGAACAACCTGACATGATTATGTGTGGTCAAATATCCCACCGGGGTTTAGTTAATGACCTACTGCAGGCCCTCCTTATGCCCGCGCAGATTTCCGTTATTAAATGCGCTGCCCACACGAATGGTACAACCCCAGTTGACGTTGGTAATGAACGAGCAGATCGTGCAGCGCGCACAGCCGCACAAATTCAGCAAGTGATGGTGCCTAAAATGTTAAGTCAGACTAAACGATCTACTATGAATATGTCTGCTTCTGACAAGCCAATGCCAACCATCCAAGACGTCATAAGGTTACAGGAGGACACTCCTGAGAGTGATAAACAAATGTGGAAACGGTTAGGTTGTACATATGATTCTGTTTCCTCTTTATGGACCACGCCTGCACATCAGACTTGTATGTCTGATGCGCTGGCTTTATGGGTCATTGAATGTGTACACTTTGCAACTCATTGTGGGGCTCGAGGGACTAGTGATTTGTTGCTTGACACTTGGTGGCACCCTAAAATGCAGGGGTTGGTCCAAAGTATCAGTAATCGGTGTTTGATTTGTCAGCAATATAACACCGGAAAAGGTATCCCTTGTGGGAAGGGGCAAACCCCGTTGCCCAGTGGTCCCTTTGAGACGCTCCAAATGGATTACATTGAGTTGGAAAGGTGTCAATGTTACAAATATGTTTTGGTCATTGTGGATGTGTTCAGCAGATGGGTCGAGGCGTATCCGACTATCTATAGTAAAGCTGCTCCTGTGGTTAAAGTCTTGATGAGGGAAATCATTCCCCGGTACGGTATACCAGCTCAGTTAAGTTCTGATAATGGGCCTCATTTTATTGGACAAATTAACAAGGAGTTTTGCTCCCAGTTGGGCATACGCCAGCAGTTACACTGTCCTTACAGACCGCAGGCGGCCGGGTTGGTTGAGAGACACAATCAGACCCTCAAAACTAAATTGGCAAAATTAAGAGCAGACACGGGACTGACATGGCTTAAGTTGCTCCCCGTTGCCCTCTTCCAGCTGCGGGTTACACCTGCGGGACCAGCCCGGCTCTCTCCCGCCGAGATTCTTTATGGCAGGCCTCTTAGAACTCCTTGGAGCCTGCAGGTTCCCAGACGGGTTCAGTTTCATCAGATGACTGAAGAAATGACCACCTATGTTCTAGCCCTTACGCAAGTGCTCAAGGAACTCCATGGCCAAGTCCGCGCGGCTCACCAGCCATTGCCCCAGTACCTAGCTCACTTTCAGTCCAGCCCGGTAGTTATGTCATGGTCAAAAATTGGACTAGGAAGGGGTCGGAGCCGCGATGGGACGGGCCCTTCCAAGTTCTCCTTACCACCCCCACAGCAGTTAAAGTGGAGGGGCGAAGTGCTTGGTTCCACCTACATCACTGTAAATTGAGTCCATCTCCACTACTGTAAAAGGTCGGATACTAACCTGCCTCCCTTCTCCAGTGCTATTTTACAGGTGTGGAGCATGATGGAGTGGCTACGCATCGTCTGTCTGATATTTGGCCTCACTTCGCTTGGCGTGTTATTGGCGATGGACATGGAAAAGGGGAATATTATGTATCTGTGTAGCCCCAACCAATCTACAAGGATACATCACCTATGCAAAGGTGATGTTCTTCGCTGCCCCCATATACGAGGACATGGTATCGACTCATGGAAGGTCATCAAAGTTAAGGAGAATGCGGGAGTCATGAAGCAGCTGCACCGGTCCCGGCGATGGGAAGGGAACATTATATGGACATTGCCTTGTTTTTGGAATACATGTAAATTTGATTTTGGATGTGTTAAAAGTGGTACAATAAAGGTAAAATCAGGCTGTCAGAAGAGTGTAGGAAGAGACCATGAGAAAGAGAAAGGGACTAGAGAGAGGACGGGGCGTGTGAGAAGGGAAGTACAGCTAGAACGTAGGTTACCGGGAGATACACTTAAGTTAGTTAAAGGCCAAACTGAGGAAAACCCGGGTAGTAAACCTTGGGAGCCCTCGGGGCAATAACCAAGGAGTTGTCTCAGCTACGGTTGTTTGCAATGCAGAACCGGCATGCTCTTGACTATCTTCTGGCCCGTGAGGGTGGGGTATGCGCCATAGTACAGGGCAAGTGTATCATGGGTGTTCAGGACTTGACCGCTAACATTACTAAATTTATGGATCGCATACGGGATCACTTGGACGGGATGCAGGATCCTGACTCTTGGGGTAACTGGGGATTTGGAGGATGGAAGGACTGGTTGATAAATATGGCCATGTATCTAGTGGTAGCTATCGGCTGCATCTTTGTGGGCCTGGCCATCCTTAAATGTGTGATGGGTAGAATGCGGGGTGCACTAGATCAGATCACCGCCCCAATCACCGGAAAAAAAATTTAACTGTTAAAATCCATGAGGGTGAGGCAGATGAAGGGGGGCTAAGACAGGAATTGGAAATGCAGCGACGGATCTTTTTAGATGAGGAACCGTAGCTATGGATTGGATAGTTCGGTTATCATGGAATGATAAAAGGAGGGAATGACGAATGTGATATAAAATAGTTACTTTAGAGTTACTAGTTAATGTAATGTAGAAATAAGCCACTTTGATTCTGGCAGTTAGGGACAAAGGGGTTTGAGACCGCATGGAAAAAGCAGGAAGAGGTGTGTCTATGAGAGTGATGCTGCATTGATAGGGGCCAGAGAAAGGGATTGGAAGTGAGACAATCAGAATAGATCGAACAGGTCAGGAGGGACATAGGCTGACCTATGTCCGGCGAGTATGTGAAACTTGATACCATTTGAATTGATTTTGCAGAGATCCCTTTGTCTTTTAGTTCAGTCGTTTTCTGGGGTGTACGAGGCTGGATGTCTCTTACGTTTCTGTAAGATGATTCAAGCTTGCAAGCTAAATAAATAACTTCTTTTTACGTGCGAATCCATTTCAACTTTTATTGAGGCCAGACTGACAGAGAAAGAAATTTGGGGATCAACATGGGCATAATCTCAGAGTAAGTGATTGCCCATTTAAGATAGAGATGAGGACGAATTTCTTCTGAGGGTTGTGAATCTGTGGAATTCTTTACCGCAGAAGGCTGTAGAGGCTGGGTCATTAGTTATGTTCAAGGTTGAGATAGACAAGATTTTTAATCAGTAAGGGAATCAAGAGTTATGGGAATAAGATGGGAGAGTAGAGTTGAGGACTATCATATCAGATCAGTCACGATTTCACGGAATAGAAGAGCTGACTTAATGGGCCGAATGGTCTTATCTAAAATGTGTGCTTTGGCAGGCAAAGTTTCAAGCAGAATGGAGCAGGATGGTGACACAAGACATACCAATAGTGGGGCGGATACTTGCCAACCCCTTGGGAGATTAGGTCCCTTCCCACTGACCCAGAACAACAAGAAGCATTGCTGTGGGCATGGGCGAAATTCTCCGGAAACGGCGCGATGTCCGCCGACTGGCGCCCAAAACAGCGCCAATCAGACGGGCATCGCGCCGCCCCAAAGGTGCGGAATGCTCCGCATCTTTGGGGGCCGAGCCCTAACATTGAGGGGCTAGGCCGATGCCCCGCCAGCTGGCGCGGAAATGACATCTCGGGGCGGCGCATGCGCGGGAGCGTCAGCAGCTGCTGACAGTTTCCCACGCATGCGCAGTGGAGGGAGTCTCTTCCGCCTCCGCCATGGTGGAGACCATGGCGGAAGCGGAAGGGAAAGAGTGCCCCCTCGGCACAGGCCTGCCCGCGGATCGGTGGGCCCCGATCGCGGGCCAGGCCACCGTGGGGGCACCCCCCGGGGCCAGATCGCCCCGCGCCCCCCCAGGACCCCGGAGCCCGCCCACGCCGCCTTGTCCCGCCGTTCAAAAGGTGGTTTAATCCACGCCGGCGGGACAGGCATTTTATCGGCGGGACTTCGGCCCATTCGAGCCGGAGAATCCAGCGGGGGGGCCCGCCAACCGGCGCGGCCCGATTCCCGCCCCCGCCGAATATCGGGATTCACGGCAGCCCCCGGCGATTCTCCAACCCGGCGGGGGGTCGGAGAATGACGCCCATAGATCCTGAAGTAACTGCTTGTGCATTTTCAGGGCTTCAATTTAAAAAAATTATAACAATGGCTTCAAAGCATAACACATTCTTTTATAAATATAAAAAAGTAACATACCCTATCGCCAAGCCTGAGATTTACTCCATCCAATTCTATAAAGGAAAACGACTGGACTGTTGTTTCCTGACGCAGCTCCTCTTTGGTTCCATCAGGTGACAGTCGGAACCAGGTGATAATAAATCCAAGAGAGCTGTTTACTGCCGGACTCTCAAAGGAACATTTCAGATAAATGCTGCCTTTATCTAACTCAGCCACAACTTCAACAGCAGCTGGAGATGGTGGATGCTTAGCTGGTAAATAAAAGCAAAAATCATTTCTATTATATAACTTAATGACAGTTATCTTCAGGTTAACTGAGCAGTGTTAAATAGACTCCATTCCAACTTCTCATGTCTTGGCACTTATGCCAATTATAATAAACAGGCACATTAATAGGATTTGGATTTAAAAAAATATTATTACTGCCTTGGCCAAATTTTTTTCTCTTCTACCTTCTTGATGAATTTGACTCTTTCCTTTCAAGTATTTTTCCATGTGCTCCAGTTATCATCACATACTTTGCAAAAAGTTCATTCTTTACATGTGACCAGAGATGATAAATGTTGGTAGGCAATTTAGTCATGATGGCTTTGTGGTCCCGCATCATCTTGTCTGAACTTACAAACATGCACTTCGAGCAAGAGGTCACTGCATAGTGATCAGAAATGGGAACACAGGCTGATTTTTCCCAGAGAGGCTGGGAATAATTTAGGTGTGAATGTCAGCAATAAATTGCTGAGGTGAACAAAGCAGCCAGGTCTATTTTCAATTCCCAGTCTGTGCTCAGTTAGCTAATCTGTGTTCGGTTAGCAGTTGCAGCAAGACAATTAGCCTCAATGTCTCTGGTTAAGGGGTACAGGAAATAAGCCTGATAACTTTCCAACCATCCACTGGAAACCTGCAGATGTGAATAACATGTCTCTCACAATTCAAAAGCCTACTGATACTGATTGTTTGGCTACATTCATAAAGAATAGGCACTTGAGCAAGTATGCTGGGCAGCTGGTACCTGTGAAATCACAATGAGACAAAGACGTTAGGAGTGGAGGGAAAAGGAGACAGCTGGTGAAAACAAATTACTTCAATAAATATAGAAGAATCACAGAGATTCAGAGGGGCTCATTCTAAATTTTATCTCAAGGTTAAAAACAAATGATAGCAGATCAGCCACCTGATATACATTTCATCTGACCTTCATCTCCTCCGATTTTACCAATAATGATTAAAATTACCGTTAAGGAGTTCAGAAATGGAGACAAAAATAGATAACTGGTGAAAATATGAAAGTTAATTAATTATGTAAACAGAAAAAATTACGGTAATTGTATTATTAGAATCAAGTGTGTAAATAATTAAACAAAGTAGTTTACAGACAAGAAATGCTGCTGGTTCCCAATCAGCCAAATTTTACTTGATTTCATCTAATCTGATCTGGATTTGGAGTTAAAATGTAAAACCTGCTTTTAGATACCAAGTGACACTTAACACTTGAAAATTAGATCTGAGATGTATGCTCAGCACTTCCAACGAAATATGTGCAGAATTTCTTTTGGTGAAGGGGTTTGCACACCGGCATCTAATAACCACCAGCAGCATGCAGAATAGGCAGATCACAATGATCACCTTTCTGAACTGAAACTTCCAGGCAACCACACCTTAAACTTGCATAGCTGAACATGATATTAAATGGAATGAAGGATGAAGTGCCACTATTTAGCGCTATTTAGAGGGATCATAAATTACTTATGGATTATTTGCATAATGTTTAGCTGCTGGTGCAATATGTGGGTTTTTTTTTAAGATTTCCTAAAATTGGATAATGATTTTAACAATCTACATCGAGTGGCAAGGTTCTGAAGAATTTTTATGGTCATTTAAAATCTGAAACAAGTTGCTTCTGGGCATGGATTGTTTGGTTGGCTTCCTATAGAATTGGGAATTAAGTGAAGTCAGTTAGAAGAGGGCAAGTTGCTGGAAGAGGGAGGAGGGGTAAGGCTGTCAAGCAGGAGACCATAATTGCCAATGCTCTGCAGGGATAAGTTCTCTTACCTCAACTTCAGTTCGGGCAATGGCTGAGAGGTCTGTTACATTGAAGAGGTTGTGACACAAATCTGCCAACTGCTGCAGTCACAACTGCAATCTCAGAAAAGGGCAAGGACAGCAATTAATGGGATTGTCTTAACTTCTATGTAACAGGTTCCTTCCACACTGCTGGTGGAAACATAAGCAGTTTGCAGGAGACGGCTGCATTAATGAGATCACTGGGATTCTCGATGTACAACAAACTGTTTCAACTCATTCCTTCCTGCCAGAGACAAGAAGCCGGAGCATGTACGGATGGATTGTATGGATTGCTGGCCTATCCAAGACGAAGAGTAACACTGACGACATGCACATCGCCTTGCATTTGCCTCATATTAATGCATACATTGTCATCAAACAAAAAGGATTTCACTTTGCAAATTATTCAGCAGATGTGCAACGACAGACAGCATACATGCAGTTTGTCAAACAGACAGGGAGAGACGGTGGCCTTGGGTGGAATTTTCCCATATTTTTTTCAAAATGTTGGCCCCGGCAAGAAAACCGGGGGAAATTTCGCTGACAGGAAAACTCACCGTATATTCTGCCGCTTTAACAATTTTTCTTCCATGTGATTTGCTGACCCAGGAAGACTCGATCTGTGTAATCAGTTGGCAGCTCCTTTTAAACACCTCCCTAGTACTTGGTCCAAATCCAGCCAGGGGGATGGCTGCCAGGAAGACAGCACCACATTTCACGGAGGGCATGCTCATCAACTTCTGTATGGTGTCAAGCAGAGGCATGACATCCTGTAACCCCGATCGGCCAGACGTCCAGCAAACATGGTCACCAATTTCACCTGGAAGGCTGCAGCCACGACATTGAGCATACCTCCTCCATAAGATGCCAAAAGAAGATGAATGACCTTCGTGCAGCCAGGGCAAGTCTGCCTCCTCATGTCTCCAGCGACACCCTTCACACACTCATTGTACCTTCACGGTGATCTCTCTCCCAGCCACCTCATGGCTTCCCAACACTTTTCATGGTGACCTCCACTTCTCCCCACACCCCCCACCCCACTCCCCATGGTCTTCCCAGTAGATAATCTGATTCCCACATCCCCAACACCCGCTCACCTCCCATGCATCCGCACATGGCAGACTTCATCACCATCTGATCTGGCAGGACTCCCACCACACTCGCCCCATTTGTCTCATTTCAGGACAAACTCAAGCACAACTGGTATGAGAGGGCGCTACCTGCCAGAGTCATGTCCGAGCTGAGAACAGTAACAGCCGTTGAGGAGAGAACCCTCAAGTTGGCAGGTGAGGAGCAGGACTGCACTTGTACCGAGGGAGAGGTGAAGGCCCAGACAAAAGTGAGAACCCTCAACACATGCAGCCATGGTGCAAGTCTCATGAAAGTTAACTTTCTCCCATCAGGCTGCCTCTGTGCTGCACGAATGTCATCTTGTTTCCCTTACAGGTCAACCAATCGACTAGCCCAGACCATCCTCCCATCTTGTGAAGACTACAGACCCGCGCAGCTCAGTGGGAGACATCTCGGATACAAGCAGACCCGAGCAGCTCAAGAGGGAGACATCGCAGAGACAAGCAGACCCAAGCAGCTCAGAAGGAGACATCTCGGAGACAAGCAGACCCGAGCAGCTCAGAGGGAGACATCTCAGATACAAGTAGACCTGAGCAGCTCAGAGGGAGACATCACAGAGAAAAGCAGACCCGAGCAGCTCAGAGGGAGACATCGCAGAAACAAGCAGACCCGAGCAGCTCAGAGGGCGACATTGCAGAGACAAGCAGACCCGAGCAGCTCAGAGGGAGACATCGCAGAGACAAGCAGACCCGAGCAGCTCAGAGGGAGACATCGCGGAGACAAGCAGACCCGAGCAGCTCAGAGGGAGATATCTCGGAGACAAGCAGATCCGAGCAGCTCAGAGGGAGACATCGCAGAGACAAGCAGACCCGAGCAGCTCAGAGGGAGACATCACAGAGACAAGCACACCCGAGCAGCTCAGAGGGTGACATCGCGGAGACAAGCAGACCCGAGCAGCTCAGAGGGAGACATCGCGGAGACAAGCAGACCCGAGCAGCTCAGAGGGAGATATCTCGGAGACAAGCAGATCCGAGCAGCTCAGAGGGAGACATCGCGGAGACAAGCAGACCCGAGCAGCTCAGAGGGAGACATCGCAGAGACAAGCACACCCGAGCAGCTCAGAGGGAGACATCGCGGAGACAAGCAGACCCGAGCAGCTCAGAGGGAGATATCACAGAGACAAGCAGCTCAAAGGGAGGCATCGCCGAGACAAGCATCAAGAGGCATCACAGCTGTCACCTGCACTCTCCATCAGCGCAGATACTCACACTCTTTGGGATTAACTAGTAGGCAGGCTTCTGAGTCACTCACAGCTGAAGATCCACAGCAGGCAGAGGAAGGAATGTCGCAGGAATCGAGCACTCTGTGTCAGGGCCGAGGATTCTGCTGAACCCCTAGCCGACGATGTGCTCCTCGGTTTGGTTAACCCAGAACTGCTTAGCTGCAAAAGCAGAGTCGCAAGCATCAGGAAGGGATGACAGCACCCCTCCTAAGACTGCAAGACCGGCTGGAGGAGTCCCATTGCCTTCTGGCCGAGCAGATGGTGCCGTCACTCCAATGCAGCAAGGCCAACACTGCAAGGGTAGAATCCGCAGTGGAGAACTTGACGTAGAACATGCCCTCCATGTTGGGGGTGTCCACTTCATGGTTCAGCTCATGACCTCCATGTCTGAGGCCATGACACAGGGCTTCATCTGCATAGTGCAGGCACTGGGCCGCTAAGGATTGTGAGCGACCCTACCCCCAAGATGCTGAGGCGGAACCCCCCCATCCTGTGCTGCACGTCCTGCACCCTTTCCTGACACCCTCCACACCCTGGAGAGTGATGGCAACTGGAGCACTCATCTCCGATATCACCTTCGGAGACGAGGTCAATATGTTCTCGTTTTTATACAGCTGTTGTAAATCGCGCCAGCATGACATCACGCTTGCACCCGATGAATATTCATTGAGGGGGAAGTACTGGCTGGAGGACTCGTTAAATAAGATACAAACATATTTAAATTAGGTCCTCACCTCCCATGGCAGGATTCTCGTTATGCCACCAGTGAGGGGCCTGGAAAAGTGGAAAACGTGATCTCACTGGGAGCAAAGCAGATGCAAAATTACCCTCCTCTTAGTTTTTTAAAAAATTTGTTCTTGGGATGTGGGCAGCGCGGGCTGTGCCAGCATTTATTGCCCATCCCTAATTGCCCTTGAGGGGGCAGTTCAGTGTCAACCACATTGCTGTGGATCTGGAGTCACATGTAAGCCAGACCAGGTAAGTATGGCAGATTTCCATCCTTAGTCAATTAGATAGGTTTTTCTTGACAATCGAAATGGCTTCATGGTTATCATGAGACTTTTCTTTTTAAATTCCAGATTTTTATTGACTTCAGGGGCATCATTCTCCGACCCCCCGCCGGGTCGGAGAATGGCCGTTGGCCGCCGTGAATCCCGCCCCCGCCGAAGTCTCCGGTACCGGAGATTGGGTGGGGGCGGGAATCGGGCCGCGCCGGTTGGCGGGACCCCCCGCTCAATTCTACGGCCCGGATGGGCCGAAGTCCCGCCCAGAAATTGCCTGTCCTGCCGGCGTAAATTAAACCTGGTATTTACCGGCGGGACCAGGCGGCGTGGGCTGGCTCCGAGGGTGCTGGGGGGTGGGGGGGGCGTGATCTGACCCCGGGGGGGTGCCCCCACGGTGGCCTGGCCCGTGATCGGGGCCCACCGATCCGCGGGCGGGTCTGTGCCGTGGGGGCACTCTTTCCCTTTCGCCTCCGCCACGGCCTCCACCATGGCGGAGGCGGAAGTGACTCTCCCCACTGCGCATGCGCGGGAAACTGTCAGCGGCCGCTGACGCTCCCGCGCATGCGTCGCCTTTCCGGGCCAGCTGGCGGGGCAACAAACTCCATTTCCGCCAGCTGGCGGAGCGGAAATCCCTCCGGCGTCGGCCTAGCCCCTCAATGTTGGGGCTCGGCCCCCAAAGATGCGGAGCATTCCGCACCTTTGGGGCGGCGCGATGCCCGTCTGATTGGCGCCGATTTGGGCGCCAGTCGGCGGACATCGCGCCGTTGGGGGAGAAGTTCGCCCCAGGTGTCATTATCTGAAATGGTGGGATTTGAACCTAGGTTCCCAGAACATTACTCTGGATCACTGGTTTATTATTCTAGTGAAAGTACTATCACTCCACCGCCTCCCCACTCACTTAGCGAGTAATTCAGAAACCCAGGGTAATGCTGTGGGGACGTGAATTCGGATTCCACCATGGCAGATGGTGAAATTTGAATTCAATAAAAAATATCCAATTAAAAAAGTCTAATGAGAACCATGAAACTACTGTCAATTGTTGTAAAATTCCATCTGGTTCGCTAATGTCCTTCAGGGAAGGAATTCTGCCATCCTTACCTGGTCTGAACTACACCTGACTCTGGACCCACAGCAATGTGCGCAACTCTTAAATGGCCAAGCAAGCCACTCCATTCAAGGGCAATTAGGGATGGGTAATGAATGCTGGCCCGGCCAGCGATGCTCACATCGCAAGAAATAATTTTAAAAGTCACGCTTCCTTCAATCTTCACCAGTCCTCTGCAGCATTCCTGCAGTACCGAGTGGTTATCAAGATCTGTTGCACAAACTCACCATTACTAAGAACATTTGTTGCCATCTATTGGGCAACAATCTGAGAAATGGGAACTTGGGTAATTGAAAGTTGACTAGAAGCGCTGCAAGAAGTGGAGGAACTGAAAGAGGGAGCGAAGATGGAGCATGGATAACCCCTTTCGACTTAAACGCTATGCAGTCTCAATAACAACTTTCCCTTCACCAGCAGTCTCATATTTCTTAGCTTTCCTTTGTCACTAACATCAAGCATCCTCTTTCCAACCACACTAAAAGAAAAACCACAAGAAAATGCACACTGAAACCCGAAGATACATATTCAACCATGACATAATACAAATAAAATACACCAATCACACCTGTGCATTCCCTTATTAGACCCCTTCAGTGTATCATTGCCTCTCCTAGCACTCCTATGATGTACTTCCCATTGGCTGCAGCTTAGGTCGTGGAAGATTACTGGCCTCCAATTGAGATGACTGCAGGTAGCCTTGGAATGTAACTTCAAATAAGGCTGGGCCTGGAGGACCTGTTCTTCTTTTACCCCATCTCAGCTTGGGCTGCAATAATCTGCGATAGTTGGCTGTCAGGCAACAGCAAATGCACTGACTCATTGATAAGTGTGTAAGTAGGAATGCTGTCATCCTGAGAGAGGATAATTGGTTTAAGCTCACTTGAACCATGGTCACTCTCCTTGTGTGGAGCCTCATCAATCCATTGATCTATTAGAGAACAGGTTGATTGACTGCTGCAGGGTCCTGGAAGCCCTTTACAACAGCAGCATCTGGAGAGTAGTTTGCATTTCCACTGCAGCATTGAGATATTGGCTGATTGCATAATTTCTTTGACATAGCCATCAGATAGATTCATAGAATTTACAGTGCAGGAGGAGGCCATTCGGCCCATCGAGTCTGCACCGGCTCTTGGAAAGAGCACCCTTCCCAATCGCACACCTCCACCCTATCCCCATAACCCTGTAACCCCATACAACACTCCGGGCAATTTTGGACACCAAGGGCAATTTAGCATGGCCAATCCACCTGACCTGCACATCTTTGGACTGGGAGGAAACCGGAGCACCCGGAGGAAACCCATGCACATACGGGGAGAACGTGCAGACTCCGCACAGACAGTGACCCAAGCTGGGAATCGAACCTGGGACCCTGGAGCTGTGAAGAAATTGTGCTAATCACTATGCTACCGTGCTGCCCAGATGGAGCATCATGGTGAATTCCACAGGTGTGGTGGTGGAGTTGAGCACTCATTCCATGTTGGAAAAGATGGAATCCACAGTCTTCGCAGAGTGCCATGTTAAATTAGTGTGGAACTCCTCCATGTTCTTTCACATTGAGTGCAGGCTTTCTGGCAGGTTTTCCAGTGCATCAAGCATTCGGTTGTGTGTACACAATGGATTTCTTCTGCCATCTCCTGTAAAAGTTCATAACTCACCCCACTGCAGCTGAAAATGTGTGCTACCTCACCTTTTGAAGAACTGATACTCATTCTCCCCATCCTAGCTGCTGTATACTTGTGGCCAGTGTGCCTCCGTGAAAAAAATCCCTGTTCTATCCTAGCCCCTAAAATGAGTGCAGTGTCTGAGGCTGTGGCTGCGAATGTAAAGTTGAGTGATTGTGTCTCTTCACCTTCACTGTGTACCACTTCTTCTGACTGGGAAAACTCCAGTTCTTTGGCATCAATAATGAAAAAGGGAGAAGGTTGTGGTGAGGGGAGAGGAGAAAGTAAAGAAAGATGAGATGAGAACAAGAATTACGTATGCAGATGTTGTCATTATCAATCCTTCCAACCCTGCCAATGGACACAGTCTGAGCAATGCCCCTTCCCAATGACGGCCATTATGGTCTCCTCCACAAGAGTTAAAACATGTAGATGCATTTATGCTCCAGCAGCTGCCTGCAACTATGTGTTAACTTCTCCTGCATGAAAGAAAGAACTACATCAGTGACCTGAAATGTATTTGGGCGATTTGGCTGCAATAATTGAATAGCTGCCAGTGTGCATATTCTAGGAATGAGTGTGAAGTTTGCAGCAGTGGTGAGTGTGAGGGTGAGGTAAAGCATGTGATTGACAAACATTGTTGGCTGATGGCGATGCTCTTAATTAAGCAGTTGATTGGGTTAGTGATACAACTGGTAGAATTTGAGATTTGAAGATGAATTCACTCACCTTCGCAACTCAGGTAAGATCATTAAACGTCTTCCTGCACTGCATTCTTGTTCTTGGAAAGACAAGCCTGTCATTGACCTCCAACTCCACTGCAACATATTTCTATTTTCCCCTGAACACCTGTCTGGAGGCTATTTGTCCCCTCTGCTCTTGAAGATGCTGCCTTTTCTTCTCCAGATTTTTGTACCATGATTTCTAGTGCATTGTCAGAAAACCTTGATGCAAATTCTCTCGCCATTCTTCAATCCTTTGCAATACAGATGTCAATATTCAAAAAACTCCCTTCACTTCTTGCAACCACAATGCACACCCCCTTTAAAAGGTGCAGGCAGTCTTTAAAGGCTAGCTCAGAGCGTCCCCTTTAAAAGGTGAAGGCTGTCTTTAAAGGCTAGCTCAGAGCACGAGCTATTCATGGTATTGGGCTCCCTGGTGATGTGTGCAGCCAATTAACAGGTAGCACTAGCTGCACACAGCAAATATTTAAACCACAAGCTGTATGAATTTAATGTGCTGTCTTGACCTTAATGAATTTTCGGGGTTAGCCAATTTAACTTCCAGGCTCTTAAAGTAATGTTAGCTCTGAGTGAATAAATATAATGAATGAATAAATATTACTGATAGGATAACATGAATTATGTAGATAGTTACCTCGGCAAGAGTTTCCAATTTCAGTCTCCTCTGGACCACAGGTGCTTTGTTCTTTTATTTCAGACACAACTGAGACAGAATGAAATAAATATTGTGGTTTAAATTCTAATAAATTAACTAAGTCATTATCTTTGTTAAATTACACTGTTTTTACTCTCCAGTTTTACAACCATTTCCAGTCATGTATCCCAGTGCAATGTGAACCAAATCAGTGTTTCACCCTAATGTTACCTCTTTCATCATGTACAGCATAGCCTGATGAGGAAATTGATAGTTCATCTACTTGTCTTTCAGGAGTAAGAGTGGCCAATCTATCTTCATGATCCCTAATGCCAATTTGATTAATAGTTTCAAGTCATCCAAGTGAATAGTGGGTCCAATTTTTTGTTTGCAAAGCACTATATGGAGAAGTAATTTACTAGATTCTACCTCAAATCCAAATTACTTTTCCATATAGTGCTGCACATAATATATATATGGTATTCCATTTGTCTGTTCAGCTTATACGTTAATAGACAACACTCTCACTAAATTTTTATTTCATTTAACACTATACATTTGCTTTTAAATGGCTACATATTACTGACATTAGTGTGATGGTTATATTTCTGGACTCACAACCAAGAGGCCTGGATTTATGATTCTTTCAAATCCCATCATAGCTGCTTGTGGTTTTGAATTGAGGTAAAAAGTGTCTAAATCTGGAATAAAGAGCTAGGTCCAGGTATTCATTTCTGAATCAAGTCCCGGGAGTTGGGAAAACTCCCAGCTCATCTCTGATGAAACTCATCTGAATGATGGGATCTTCGGTCGGGGGAAGAAACTGTCATGGTTGGCAGATCTGGGGACAAGGTAGAGTCAGGCCCACCATCCTGAAACGCAGAGCGGAGGCTGCCACAGGGGCTACCACGTGCCGAGGCAGGCTGTTTAAAAGGCCCAGCTTGGTTTTCTAGGACATTGTCTCAGTTTTGATAAAAATTATGCCCCAAAATCATCACCCATCACCCCCCCCCCCCCCCACCCATTCCCCATGCCCCAACCATGCCAACCCAAGCTCCCAAGCTGCAATGGGCCCACATATCCCCCATGTTGACCAATGGCTCCAACCATCTGCATGACAACTTAACGCCAATACATGCCAACCCACCTGCCACCTTTCCCCTTACACCCTCCATGTCAATAAACCCAGTAACTGCCATGTGTATACCTCAGAGATGAAATGAAGTAAACGTCTGAACATCTATTACAGTCTTTATATATTTCACTCACATTCACGAAGGCCCATTCAAAACATTTAAACCCCTTCAACTACTTAATCCCTTTCAAAATGAACAAACTTCAGTTGAGGCGGTCGCTTGTAGTCATGTCACTAGCCTACTGGTGGTGGCACAGTGGTAATGTCACTGGGCACTGGCCCAGTTGAATGCTCTAGGGATATATTTTCAAATCCAAATTTAAATTAAATTAACAAACCTGGAATTTAAACAAATCTGACCTCAGTTATGGTAACCATGAAACTATTGTTAATTGTCTTAAAAATCCATCTGGATTCACTAATGACCCTTAGAGAAGGGAACCTGCCATCCTTACATGGTCTGGCCTACATGTGACCCCAGCCCCACAGCAATGTGTTTGACTCTTGGTACTTTTTGAAATGGTCTAGCAAGCCACTCAATTGTATCAAACTGCTATGATGCCTAAAAGAAATGAAACCAGACAGACCACCTTGCGTTTACCTGGGCAAAAATGTAATAGCCAGCCATTTTGATCTTGTAAATGCCTCTTTACTAATACCAAAATTGGGAGAGCGGTCCCATAGATTAGTCAAGTAACAACCTGACATAGTCATGTTCTCAGAATCATGCATACAGACAATGTTCCAGATATCACCATCGCTGGAGTGGCAGCATAATGCCATCCAGTCAGGAAGGAATTGCCCTTGGAATCCTCAACATTGACTCTGGACCTCATGAAGTCACATGGCATCAGGTCAAAGATGGGCAGGAAATGTGGCGGTGGTTACCTGCTGCCCCCCCGCCCCCCCCACCGCACTCCCCCTCAGCCGATAAATCATTGCCATGTTGAACATCACTTGGAAGGATCACCAAGGATGCAAGTGCAAAGAATGTCTTCAATTTCCATCATCAAGAATGGTTTGGAAGCACCGCTACCAAGCAGTGTGAATCCTAACGATCATAATGCTAGGCTGATCTGTGGTAGGTGGGGATGCCATAAGAGATTTAAAACCTTCTTGACTTGACTTCACCAATTGACTTGTTGCACATGCATCTGTCCATGACGCTATTGGTTGGAGTGACCATCGTAAAATCCTTGTTGTAATGAATTACCATCTTTACATTGACAATACTCTCCATTATGTTGTGTACACTACCACTGTGCTAAATGGGATAGATTTTCAACATATCCAGTAATTCAAAAATGAGGTGTCAACTTGGTAAAGCTACAACACAGCACTACTTGATGTCAAACACCAGAAGCAACAGACGATAGACAGAACTAAGCAATCCCACAAAGAACAAATCATATCCAAGTTCTCCAGTATGCCACACCCAGTTGGGAATGGTGGGGGATAATTAAACAACTAACTGACAGAATCTCCATAAACATCCCACCATCAATAATGGGGGGAGCGTAGCACATCAGCGCAAAAGGCAAGGCTGAAGCAGTTGCAACCATCTTCAATCAGAAGTGCCAAGTGGATGATACATCTCGGCCTGCCCCTGACATCCCCAGCATCACAGATGCCAGTCTTCAGCCAATTCATTTTACTTCATGTGATGTCGAAATGATTGAAAGTACTGGATACTGCAAAGGCTGACAACACTCCAGCAATTGTTTTGAATATTTACCAAAACAGGAAATGCTGGAAAATCTCAGCAGGTCTGGCAGCATCTGTAGGGAGAGAAAAAAGCTAATGTTTCGAGTCCAGATGATCCTTTGTATTGAAGATTTGTGCCCCTGAACACAAGTTACCCTAGCCAAGCTGTTCTAGTACAGCTACAACTTTGCCATTTACCCAACAATGTGGAAAATTGCTCAGATTTACCTTGTCCACAAAATGTAGGACAAATCCAACCTGGCCAATCCATCAGTTTACTCTTGACCATCAGTAAAATGATAGAAGATGTCATTGACAGTGCAAACCAGCAGCATTTCCGCAGCAATTACCTCATAAATGTTCAGTCTGGATTCACCCGGGCCACTCAGATCCAAACTCATTACAAATTTGGTTCAAACATGGACAACAGAGCGGAAATCAAGATGTGAGATGCCCTTGACATCAAGGCAGCACTTGATTAGTCTGCATTTCAACTCGCAAAACTGGAGTCAATGGGATATGGGGGGAAACTCTCCAGTGGTTGGAGTCATAGATAGCACAAAGGAAGGTGGTTGCAGTTGTTGGTGGTGTGAATGTAAGAAATTGGTATATGTAATGTATTTTATTGCAATAATGTTTTCGAAAGTTTGAGTTTAGATATATATTTGTTACAGTAATATTATTAAAGAACCTCAGTCAAATTCGAGACTTGGTGGCTATTAGCACCCTGTTTCCCTGGGTTTCTGTGGCTGTGACTCATCTTTCATTCTCACTCCACAGTATAAATATTTCCCACTTTCTGTCTATTAGCTTTGGTAAAGAGTCATTGGACTTGAAATGTTCGCTCTTTTCTCTCCCTATAGATGCTGCCAGACCTGCTGAGATTTTCCCGCATTATCTCTTTCGTTTCAGATTCCAGCATCTGCAGTAATTTGCTTTTATCAAGTTCGAGACGGTCTCTGCTAAAGCTGCTGAAGAGGTTAACGGAATATTGTGTACTTTGGATGTTTCCCTGAGGGGTACATAATTTGAGACATTGCGTTTAGATTTAGGTAAGCAAGTCATAGGATCAGATTGGGATAGTGATAATGTAATTAATGGGCGGAGCCAGGTCTGTAGCAAGCAGTTTTGGCTGGAGGGTTTTTTGAGTCTAACAAAGACAGAAGGATTTCCAGGTAGTACCTGAAAGGGTTGGTCTCTCTTTCCTGAAAGGAAATCTCTACACAATAGTACAGCAAGTATCCTTGTGTCTGCTAACATTATTTTTCAGTGGCTTTTGAGCTGTAATGTGGTTTGCTTAATTAGAAATAGAAAAGGTGTTTTTCCCTGTTTTTTTTTTTTAAAACAGTAACTGTTAATTGTACAGCTATTTTTCAGTGATGTTAATGTGGTTAATATGGTGTTAATACAAAGAACAATACAGCACAGGAACAGGCCTTTTGGCCCTCCAAGCCTGTACCGGTCATGATACCAACCTTTGCCAAAATCCTCAGAACTTCCTTGTGCATATCCCTCTATACCCATCCTATTCATGTGTTTGCCAAGATGCCTTTTGAACACCATTAATGTATCTGCTTCCTCAACCTGCCCTGGCCACGCGTTCCAGGCAATCACCACCCTCTGCATAAAATACCTGCCTTGCACATCTCCTCTAAACTTTGCCCCATGGACCTTAAACCTCTTTCGCCTGGTGACTGACCCCTCCATCCTGGGTTACAGTGCCTGCCCATCCACTCTATCCATCCCCCTCATAATCTTGTAGACATCTTATCTGGGGCAGTCTAGGGGCTGGTTTAGCACACTGGGCTAAATCGCTGGCTTTTAAAGCAGACCAAGCAGGCCAGCAGCACGGTTCAATTGCCGTACCAGCCTCCCCGAACAGGCGCCGGAATGTGGCGACTAGGGGCGTTTCACGGTAACTTCATTGAAGTTGTGACAATAAGCGATTTTCATTTCATCAGGTCACCCCTCAACCTCCGCCTTTCTAAAGAAAACAGTCCGAGTCTATTCAGCTTTTCCACATAGCTAAAACCCTCCAGACCAGGCAATATCCTGGTTGCCTTCCCTGATCCCGCCTTCCCCCCATATCTCTTAATCCCTTTAGCCTCAAGAGCTATATCTGATTCCTTCTTGAAATTACACAACGTTTTGGCCTCAACTACGTTCTGTGAATTCCACAGATTTACCACTGTCTTGGTGAAGATATTTCTCCTCACCTCAGTCCTAAAAGGTTTACCCCTTATCTTCAAACTATGACCCCTGGTTCTGGGACTCTCCCACCATCAGGAACATTCTTTCTGAATCTACCCTGTCTAATCCTGTCAGAATTTTGTCAGTTTTTAATGAGATCCGTTCTCATTCTTCTAAACTCCAATGAATATATTCTTAACCGATTTAGCCTCTCCTCATCTGACAGTCTCGCCTCCCAGGAATCAGTCTGATAAACCTTTGCTGCACAAGTCCATGGACAACAACACTTTCCAATCTATCGCCATTTAAAAAATATTCTGCATCTCCGTCCCTTCTACCAAATTGGATAACCGCACATTTAACCCCATTACATTCATTCTGTCATGCTCCTGCCCACCCACTAAGCCTGTCCTAACCCCCTTGAATTCTCTTTGCATCCTCCTCACAATGCACATTCTTACTACTTTTGTGTAAACCTCTGGGGCCCAAGTTCTGATCCTTGCGGTACCCTACTCATCACAGCTTGTCAACTTGAGAATGGACCATTTATTCCTAATCTCTAGTTTCTTTCCGTTAACCAATCTTCAGTCCATGCCAGCATATTATGTAGGGAAATTGTTGGAAAAAAATTCTGAGGGACAGAATTAATCTCCACTTGGAGAGGCAAGGATTAATCAAGGATTGTCAGCATGGCTTTGTCAGGGGGAGACCATGGGCACGTTTTTCCCTCCGTGCTGTGCCTCGCTCACCTCCCGCAATTCCGGAGAATAGCGGGAGAGCCCCTTATTGGGGTTTGCACCGGGCGCCGAATGGAGCGCAGTGCTCCTGACCCGTTGCATTGGACACAATCTGGTTCGTGACCTGGGCGTGTACCAGACTTGCATACTTAAAGGAGTATTTAAACTAACTTAAATATGCATGTCTGGGTTTTAGCCAGAGTCTTCCGGCTCCCGGGATTACCCATCCCTGCCATTTCAGCATGAGGCTGGCAGAAATTACTACTGGTTTCCAAAAACAGGAACCAGTCGTGATGGCCAGGCAGGGGACTCACAGACAATTGAAGCCCTCGGGTGGTTGGGGAAATGTCTAGTATGAGAAGACTAATAAGGCAAGGGAGTATACAATCAATTGGTAGGATGATAGGATGTACAGAAGACCAGAGGAACCTTGGGTGCAAATCCATAGATCTCTGAAGGCAGCAAGTTATGTAGATTAGATGGTTAAGTAGTTTTAAGGGATACTTGTCTTTATTAGCCAAGGCAGATAATACAAGAGCAGGGAGGTAACGATGGAGCTGTATAAAATGCTTATTAGACCACAGCTCTTGAGTGCAGCTCTGGTCGTCACACTATAGAAAGGATGTGATTGCACTGGAAAGGGTGAAGAGGAAAGTCACCAGCATCTTTCGTGGCCTGGAGTATTTGAGCTATGAAGAGAAACTGGATAGGCTGCGGTTGGAGCAGAGAAGGCCGAGGGGGGATCACATCGAGGTGTACAAAATTACGAGGGATGCAGTTCAAGTGGATAGGAATGAACCTTTCCCCATAGTAGCAGGGTCAATAACCAGGGTTATAGATTTAAGTTAAAGAGTAGGAGATTTAGAGGGGATTTGAGGGAAATCTTTTTCACCTGGACATGGTGGTAGAGGCAGGAACCCTTGCAACATTTAAGAAGCATTTATATGAACACTTGAAATGCCATAGCATACAAGGCTACAGCCCAAGTGCTCGAAAATGGGATTAGGATAGGTAGGTATTTGATAGCCCGCACAGGCATAATGGGCCAAAAGGCCTTTTTCTATGTTGTAAAACTCTATGCCTATGACTCCCTTGCGCTCTAATTTTGTTTACTAACCTCCTGTGTGGGACCTTATCGAAAACCTTCTGAAAATTCAAAGACACCATATCCATTTGTTCCCCATATCTATTCTGCTGGTGACATCCACAAAAAACTCCCAAGAGGTTTGTCAAATTGGATTTCCTTTTCATAAATCCATGTTGACTCTGCGAAATCAGATCATTATTTTCTAACTGTCCACTTATCACATTCTTTATAATGGATTCCAGTATTTTCCAGGCTACTAATGTCAAGCAAACAGGTTTGTAGTTGCACATTTTCTTTTTCCCTTCTTTCGTGAACAGTGGGGTCACATTTGCTACCTTCTAATCTGCAGGCACCTTTCCAGAATCTATAGAATTTTGGAAGATTATCACCAATGCATCCACTCTCACCACAGCCATCTCTTTCAACACCCTGGGATGTACATCATTGGATCCCAGGAACTTTAAATTTTCAGCCCATTAATTTTTCCAAGAATATTTTTTTACTAATACTAATTTCTTTCAGATCCTCATTCTCAATTGTCATTTGGATTTCTAATTCTGGGAGATTTCTTGTATCTTTCTCCATGGAATTCTCAGGCTGTTGGAATTCTGTGTTCCCACCAATAGCGCGCCGCCGCCCGTGGGTTTCCTGATAGCATGGAGTGGCTTCAATGGAAATCCCATTGATAAGCGGCAGGAGTAGAGAATCCCGCCGCCAGTTAACGGTGTGTCGCTGAGAAACACACAGCTGGGGGACCGGAGAATGACACCCAACTCTCCATTACAAATTCTTCTGCCTTGCCTGGAATGTACCTACATTTATACTTATTTTGAATTTTTTTTCCAATTAAGGAACAATTTAACATGGCAATCCACCTACCCTGCACATCTTTGGGTTGTGGGGTGAGACCCATGCAAACATGGGGAATGTGCAAACTCCACATGGATCGAACCCGGGTCCTTGGTGCCGTCAGACAGCAGGGCTAACCACTTCACCACTGTGCAGCCCCCTTTATCCTTGTTAATCTTTTTATTTTTATATACCCATTTACAGTCTGACTTTAAGCTCAAATTCTATTCTCTCTTTATCAGTGTCTTTGCTGAATTCTAAAATGCTCCCAATCCTCAGTTTTATTACTTTCTTTTGGCAATTCTTCCCTTGCAGAGCTGACCCTGTTTTTATTATAGAACCTGCCAGATATTCTTGCCATTGATTTCAGAGAAATAAAAACAGTGAGGTTCCTCAACAGCTGGGAGGTTAGTCAACAGCTGCGAAATCCACACAAGGTTGTGCTGCTTGTTCGATTAATGATTGCTGCCTAGAACTGTAATGATATGTATATGTGTATATAACTAAAGGGGTAATTATAACATCTAGCTGTAACACTACCACTAGAGGGCACCACGAGATGCACCTATAAGTATCAGCTCCCAGAGGATCTTTTTCAACCCAGGAGTGTTTAGTAAGCAGTAGTATATGATAGATAGCTCTCAGTATAGTTAGTATTTATAGTTGTGAATCCGTTAATTCAATCATATTTAATTACTTGATTTCTAGAGATATTTCTGTAGAGTGTTGAACTCAGATACGATCAATCGTTACTTTAAATAAATTAGTTTGTTTAAGTTGAAGACTTGTGGTTTCTTCAGGATCACACCATCAGACCATCTGCATCAACAGCAATAGTAACAATACATATTACTAGACCCAGTAATATAACAAGAACCAGTACTAACTATGTTGTTAAATGGCTGCATACTTGAGTAGGGGAGCTGGCATAACTGAATAATCACCTGCACTGTGTAAAGCCAACCTGCACCGTTTAATGAGGAGGTGCATTCTGGCTGCAGCAGGTACAGCAAGTGTGAGCAAGAAGAGCATTGAATGATAACCTTTACATGGCTCAGCACACAATGCTACCAAAGAATGTACTTCAATCAGGGCTCAAACATAATATTCAAATCCTTCACCTCCTCCTCCCACACTTAGCTCCGCAGCCACTGCTCACAGCCCATAGCTCACACCCATTACTCACAGCTTGTACACACATTACCAGCTAACTACTCATCCATGACAGCCACATCACCTGAATACATTGCACCACACTACCAAACTTGAGACCGTGGTCAGAAATGGCACTGACATTTTTAAAGATAGCATACGTAAAATTCTTTCTCACATCCCAGTTCTTCCTCATTCCACAACTCTTGTAATTTACAAGCTGCAGATGGGGTAAGAATGCACCTCCTACTTTCCTCAATTCTCCTCACCTCAACCATACTCTTGCGTGTTTCTCCTTTCAGATGCACAAGTGCTACAACCTGACCATGCAGAAGAGGACGTGCAAGAGCAGCAAGACTCTGACAAGAAAGAAACAGCATCATTTGCTCTCACTTTCAGCTTTCAATTCAAATACTTCAGAAGACAACTTTGTGAAGGAATTTGTACATGGTGAGACACTCAGCAGATGTAGTTCACAGCCAGAGGGTGAAGTCACAAATGATTTCTTCTACAATGACTAAAGGATTTTGATGGGTGGCCTAGAGAAACAAGTTAATAGCTATAGAATAAGAACAAAGAACAAAGAAAATTACAGCACAGGAACAGACCCTTCAGCCCTTCCAGCCTGCGCCGATCCAGATCCTTTATCTAAACCAGTCTTCTATTTTCCAAGGATCTACTTCCCTGTTCCCCACCCGTTCATATATCTGTCCAGATGCATCTGAAATGATGCTACTGTACCCGCCTCTACCACCTCCGCTGGCAAGGCGATCCAGGCATGCACCACCCTCTGCGTAAAAAACTTTCCACACACATCTCCCTTAAACTTTCCCCCTCCCACCTTGAAATCGTGACCCCTTGTAATTGACACCCCCACTCTTGGAAAAAGCTTGTTGCTATCCACCCTGTCCCTACCTCCTAGAATTTTGTAGACCCCAATCAGGTCCCCCCTCAACCTCCAACTTACCAACAAAAACAATCCTAATCTACTCAACCTTTCTTCATAGCTAGCACCCTCCATACCAGGCAACATCCTGGTGAACCGCCTCTGCACCCTCTCTAAAGCATCCATATCCTTCTGGTAATGTGGCGACCAGAACTGCACGCAGTATTCCAAATGTGGCCTAACCAAAGTCCTATAAAACTGTAACATGACCTGCCGACTCTTGTACTCAATACCCCGTCCGATGAAGGCAAGCATGCTGTATGCCTTCTTGACCACTCTATCGACCTGTGTTGCCACCTTCAGGGTACAATGGACCTGAACTCCCAGATCTCTCTGAACATCAATTTTCCCCAGGACTCTTCCATTGACCGTATTCAAGTCCGCTCTTGAATTAGATCTTCCAAAATGCATCACCTCGCATTTGCCTGGATTGAACTCCATCTGCCATTTCTCTGCCCAACTCTCCAATCTATCTGTATTCTCTGACAGTCCTCCTCGCTATCTGCAACTCCATTAGTTTTTAGTACTAATTGGCTGCTCGAGTGACACAGTGCCAAGCGACAGGACCTCCACCCTACGGGAGTGGACAATAGGTAAAGCCTCTGAGCACAGTCGCCTAGCCACACCGGATATGCGGGTGATAGAGACGACACGATTAACACATCATGGAAAAGAAAGGCATGAGGTCGCTTTTCTGGGGTCCCCCGGGCCCCATAAGTCTGGCGTTCAGGTAAGAGCAAAATACTCTGGTACAAAAAAAAACAAATGATCAGAGATGGGTGGGATCCCGACGCAGCCCCAGTAGAACAAAGAAAATTGTGGGATACACAGAAGCGAGATAAGACAAATAAGGCAGGAGTCATCTTAGTTCACCAGTTAGAAGAACAAATGACAGGAATTAAGTGCATCCTCGTGCAGCGTTACGCTAATAATGTAAATGACAGATATAAAGTTTGAAAAACAGGCTATTTTAAAGGAATTAAGCTCTCACTCTCCCACATTCACACAAAATCATTTTAAGCATAGCAATAAAGTGAGAAAAGATGGCGGCAGTACAGATTGTGCAAACTGGCAAAGAATCACAAGAAACTGCTACATTATGGCTAAGGACTGTAGCCCAAAAGATCATGCAGCATTCCTGGAATGTCTCAAAGTGAGGGGAAAGAAACAGACTCCCTGGGAATGGACATTTTAAATTAACTAAAAGTTTAGGCATGCCCAAAGGAAAAGAAAGAAAAAAAATCAAATAAAGTAAAAATCCAAAAGATCAGACCTCGTGGTCATTGAGGAATGAGGAGGGGAAGGTACAATGTCCCATAAATGTCGGAACCCAATTAATAAAAATGGAAGCCGGGTGGATTTCAATAAAGACACACTGCGGCACAGTAACAAAAGGGGCTGAAACGCTCAATCAGATTTTTGTCTGAGGAATATCTGAGGATGACAAATGCCCCTCCCAAAACAAACAAAATGGGGAGTAAAGTCAATATAAGATTAAGGTTAGAACCTTAACAATGGATTCTTGTCTGGAATAACTTCAGATCATTTCAAATTTGCGAGATCGGTTTTCACAGTTTGAGATTAAGCCTTTCAAGCCGTCCAGATAAACTCGGCAGTAATTCAATTCATTTGAATCAAAAAACAAACCCAGTAATATCTCTTTCAAACACTGGTTAAAAAGCGAACATTGAAAATTGAATTCAGTTTAAAGAACAAGAAAGAAATTTGAGTAACATAAAAGGAAAGAATAAATAATGTTTGAAATCGTGTAACAGATGCAAATGGCATCATTACAAGTTCTCCGCCTCCTTCGGTTCTGTACAAAATTTATCCATTTCAGCAAGCAGGTCATCTGTACACAAAAAATATGTCTCTAAGAATAGCTAATGCCTATAAAATTAATCAGTGGAAATTGACTTAAATGGAATAACACAGATAAAGTTTTCTGATGAAGGAGAATGGAAGATTTTGTTCAGTATTTTCATTAAGCAATTGTGAAATTGCTGTCTCTTTGAGAATCTGTAGCCATAAGAGAGGGCTAACAGTTAACTCTGATATTTGCGACCTGTGAGAATGTGTGTGTTTGGTCTGTGAATGTTAATATCTCTCTGCTATGATTTATCTTCTGAGAAGTAACCTTGAGTTTATAATTTGCAACTTTAGAATAGGAACCAGAAGGATTTTTACCTAACTAATTTTGGTTGAAGCACTGAAGTGCTAGGTTTCCTTTGTGAGTGTGGTGATATTTGTATGTCGTCTGACATTGTGATTTAAAGATCATAGTTTGAGTGTAATTAACAACTTTTTCTTTTCAAAGGTTATCATTGACATTTCCAGGGTAATTTTGATACACGAGGAATTTTAATCAGGGTACAAAACCACACATGTAAGAATAAGAAATTATTAGTTTTAGGGGGCGCGATTCTCCGACCCCCTGCCGGGTCGGAGAATCGCCGGGACTGGCGTGAAACTCGGCCCCGCCGTGTCCCGAATTCTCCGCCACCAGAGAATCGGCGGGGGCGGGAATCGCGCCGCGCCGGTCGGCGGGCTCCCCCCCGGCGATTCTCCGGCCCACGATGGGCACGACAGCAGCAGCTGTGGGGTCTTGTGATGGCTCTTGAGATTTCAGAACAACTACAAGCACACAAGAGCGCAGGAACATCACTGATTTCACAACGGACACAGGATGAACGTAGCTATATGAACTATGGTATTTTATATAATTTTATTGGCGGGATGTGCATCCCAGCAGCCAGAGACTGGAACAATGATATAACTTATTTTAATGCTTGGCTGCAGCTACATTCGGGGAAAGACATCAGATGCATATATTAATTGTGTCTGTACTTCTCGCGCGTTCAGGTATTGTTTATAATATGAAATAAATATGTATAGTGTTTTAAGTAAGGTTGTTATGAAGCAGGCTGCTAATGACAAGGGTGCCACGAGATTTTGAGGGCATGACAACCTACACAGGTTTAGGAGAGGCATAATCAATGATGCAGTGACATGACTTAACACATAAACTTCTACGGTAAAGTTACTGGACATACAAAGGTTAAATGCAAAGATGGAACAACTTACAGCAATAAGGAAGAGAATATTAGGGAAAGCAGAAAAAGATCTAGCCAGCTAGGGGGAAGAGGGCCTGGATATACAACTGAATAGGACAACAGTGTTCGGTAGACAGACTAAGACATTCAACATTAATTAACAAACTCATCGGCCAAGAATGGGAGACAGCAGGAAGGCTCTGACAGGGGCAGCTAAACCACAACCTTGATCTGATCTAAAGGGGGGAGGTGCCTGATTGAATAGACAGCCTGCAACTGGCTATGGTAGCCAAATGACAAGGGATGCTGGACAAGCGTACTCTGAAGGGAGTAACCAGAGTATACTCAACGATCCCCGACTGCAAAATGGACGAGATAACGGGGATAGAGATGGTCCTGATGATCCCTATCACACCGGACTCAGGGCCATACCCTCACAAACAACGGAAGAACATCGGAATCGTACGGGCTAACACCTCCCTCAGGTACTATCTCATCGAGACCTCTGCTATACGCAGGGATAATATATGGGATCTCCCTCACGTTGCCCCCACCCGGTGGGACAGGGAGAGTTGGACAAATGTGGGTTAATCAGAACTCATGGTTGTATCTTAGAGATTACACCTGCCCCCATGCATTTTAAGTTTACGGAGGAAAAGGAAATATTGCATCTCCGCCACCGTAACCTCCTATCGCTATAACTTTTGCACCCCTTCGGCCCACCACTATAGGCCTAGCAAAGATCATTTGAGTTGGGATTATAAAGAGCCAGAGATGGTCCCACATCTTGCAGAAACTCTGAGGGAACGAAGATTCAAGATCGGTCAATCAGTTAAGCTTTACCACCAGTTCACGAAAAATACATGTTTGACAAAAAAGCACACAGACACACACAGAGGAACTACTTCAGAGTGAAAGTTAGTGGCAGAGAGTGTGGGACTGTTAGATGGGCTTACTTGAAAACTGCTATGAATAACATAATTTAATGACAGACAGCAGAGATAGTCAGGGTGGCAGGAATGATTGATATAAAGACATTAAATGTGACATACATGGGTTTGTTTGAGGGGTGATCTTTGAATCACATGCACAGTATACATACGGAACATTTGGGAGGTTACATACCCCAAAGGCCGTATATCTTTGCTACACACCCTGCAGCCCTCATATCATTTCATTGTGGTCAGTTGGAGTTCTGTAAACATCTTCCATGACCAAAAGGGGGGAGTGTTGGAGGGCATTTTGTGATACTGGACTATGATCTAAATTATAGGTGGCCCTGTAACTACATTTGTGCTCCTATATTACTTTTGAATTGTTCTGATGAGACAAAAAGGTACTCATTGGCTTAGATGCCTGTTTAGAAGAGGCAATTTGTAGAAATAGATAGTGTATACACAATGCTTGTTAATATCAGAAAGGACACAAAATGGCTGTTAGCTATTAAAGCAATACTAAAGACACAAAATGGCTGAACTAGCCACATTCCTGAACAATAAGTTACAAACTGTGTAAACTACCTCATGAGAACCTAGGGAATATTTCAACAGCTGCTGATAACAGCTTCCCAGAACAAGGAATGCTATGTGTCCTTGATAAGCCCAAGGACCCCAGTTGCAGACAGGACATCATTATGTTAGTTTTGAATGACTTCTGTATGACGTTAGGGGCGGGTAATACAACACCCACTTTAACCATATATGTGATAACTGGGATGCTAGGAAAATTGATTGACCGCATGTAATGAAGTGTGACGCAAATATAGTTGATTGATTGTATGTAAATGAGAATACAACTAATTCTGCCCCTTGAATCTGTATATTAACCCATGTGAGCCTTAGCTCAAGTAAGAAAAGGTGCTGTCAATAGGCTGCGGAGCCTCAGGCCTTTTCTCCCAGAATTCTGATATAATAAACCGCTTTTTTCAAAACTTATACTCAGGCCTTCGTGTGACTATTTTCACCTCTAACAATCTCCTATCATAAGTGTTGTATAACTTCTATTATTTCCCAACATCCTACTTAGCTAAATTAAGTCAAACTTCATAATTTTCCTACAAAACAAGGAGCCCAATGCTGGCCTAACCACTCAAAGATTATAAAGGCTAAATTTCACCCAAAAGTACTACCCAGGAACCCCTAAATCCTCCATTTCAGACTAACCAAGGAATTACCAGAGCTCAGTGCATAAAGCATCAAAAATGCACGGACTTACAAGATACTCAATATACAAAGATGCAATCAAACTGTAGCACACCAGAACCTAAGGAATTATGTCAACTTCAATTCAGTAAAAAAAAAGTTAAATAGAATAAATACTACATTACAATGAAATTCAATGTGAAATTTTAATTAATAAATGCTCCTGGGGCCAGTTATTTACATTAGCAGAATCCAATTTTATGTGACCCAAACCTACCTTCTGCACAATATCCCATGCATCCCTGCGTAGGTTGTAGTCGGTACAGAAAAAAGTCACCACAGTTTCGTACACTGACTGGAATTCGGAAAAGACAGCAGTCCTTTGTTGTGCTGAAAAAAAACTGCCAAGTTGCACAGGCAGTCAAATGCTTAACTTCTCCAGCTTGTGGAAGAGATTCAGTCTCTCTCAAAGACAACCAAACAGGGGCTTGGGTCCCACAATGGTTCATCTAAGGAGTGAAACATAAAAGATTAAAGGGAAGGCAACAAGCAACTATTACTTTTATCCACAATTGTTCCAAATGTTTTGAAAGTAAAATGAGGCTATAATTTAGTTATACCATAGTGAGGAACGGTCTAATTTCTGCTGTTAAAAGGTGAAAACGAATTTGTTTGTCAAGTTTTACTCATGAACATTTGCTATTGTAGTGGTTTCTTCATCAAAATATGGTCCCACGTTTATTATTGATATTTGGTGTATTTTTTTCAAACATTCCTTAAAGGATAAATCTAAAGACCATACAGTATTCTTTCATTATAATACTATCAACACTGCAGCAACATAGTTAGTTATGTCATTCATAAAATTGTACTGAAAATACTCCAGGCAAATGTGTTCTCAGATTCAGCTGTTATAAGCTTTCCTAAATGTAATCATTTAATGAGCCAATGCTTTACAATTCCAAAAGTGAGTATTTAAATTTCAGATCAAATTTCCCGACTCTGGAACATTTATGTTGATGAGATCAATCAGCTCGGATTATGAAAAAGTTATACATTTCTTGATTGTACGTAATTATTCATAATAATTGGCTTATAAAACAACACAACTACATTAAAGTAAAAACAACCCATTGGCTAGCATGTAAATATCTCCTTGGTTGAAAAGCTACCAAGCTTGAAATCTTACAGCATCACTAAATGAATTGTAGGACACTGTTATTTTGGAAAGACTTTTAGAAAACAAAATTATCTTTTCACCAGATCTGGAGAAGTGAAAGTTGCAACTCGGGTTGGGTATAGTTCCAAAGGTAAAACCTCCCATATCTTTCCAGCTCCTTTTTTTCTGTAAATAGCTGCTAAATTTCAAATGGGGTCAATAGATTACAATTAGGAGTGATTCCCCCCCCAGAGCCGATGGTTACTGAAGGAATTTCTGGGATACTGCACAGTTCTACCAAATAAAACTAACTAACTCAGAGCAGAATGAGCCAGAATTTAGCAAGGATCATTTTAATTCCAGATCATTTCTGTCATGTTTTCATAAACTTAGCACTTCTGGACTGGAGTTATTATGTGTTGCATCTTTCCATCCAAAGGACAGTTTTGTTAACCATTAACCTTATTTCTATGCAATCAAATGCACTATGTGAAAATGGACTTATCTCTGTTGTTCATGGCATGTCATGGTATGATCATTTTGAAACACTGTATACCTCCACACATTTTGTTGGCATTTCTGCTGGTTTATCAAAGATCTGAAAGCGATACCATCCTGGTGTTAAAGAGTGATCACATATTAACTCCTGAATTGCTGACTGTTGCAGTCGGAGTGAATCAAAGTCCACACTTCTGTAGGGATTCTGAAGGAGCTGGTGACCACCAGGGTAGCATTCAGGAGCTGTCAGATAACAGAAAAGGAAATAGTCATGGTTCATTATAATTGTCCAATAACTTACTGTATTCCAAACATTCAGCAATTAAATTTATGTTATAATCTGTCAATCACATAGGTAAGCATATTTATTTGGACATGTATACACTGGGATGGCACGGTTAGCTCAGGTTGATCCCATATTCTGAACAATGAGTTTTAGAGCTCGTGATATCTTAAACTAAAAATGCATTTCTGCAACAGTTTCTCTTGTTGAACTAAAATATTTGATGTTTAACGTTGGAACTGAATTATCCAATGTAATTGGATTTCGAAAACACCATCAAACCTCAAGTTCAATTTCAGTGGCAAAATATGTTTTGCTCAATTACAGTTGAAGTTCTGGATTTTAAATTCTCCACAATTGAAAGTAATTAAAAACATAGAAGCATAGAGACATTTATTGTGCAAGAGGAAGCCATCCGGCTGATTATATATGCCAGTAGAAAAAAGCTTTTCAGCCTCATTACACTTTACAGCTCCTAATGCATAGCCCTGTAGGCTATGATACTTTTAAAATGCATTGAGGGTTTCTGTCCCTCTCACCCTCTCAGGCAGTGAGATCCAGATCTGTACCATGCTCTGGGTGAAACAAATAAACAGCAACTCCTCTCTAATCCTTCCAACAATTACTTTAAATCTTCATAGCCTGTCCATTAACCTCTCTGTTAACAAATATAGGTCCTGCCTATCCAGTCTATCTAGGCCACTCACTTTTATATAGTTCAATCAAATGTCTCTTCAGCCTTCAATGTCAAAAAAAACCAACCCCAGTTCATCCAACATTTCCAGATAGCTAAAGTCCACCATTCTTGGCAATATCCTCATAACTTTTTTCTGTACCATCTTTAGTGCAATTATATTCTTTGTTTAATATAATAACCTGAACTGTATGCAGTACGCTAGCTGTGTACTAATTCATGTTTTATACTAGCATTATGTTCTTGCTGTCATATCTTTCGTCACCGTCAATAAAGATTCCATATGCCCCCTTAACCATCTTATCTACTCTCCCGCTTTGTTCAGAAATCTGTGGACATGCACTCCGAGGTTTCTCTGTTCCTCTGCTTTTCTCAGTATTATACCATTTACTGCGTACTCCCTTACCCTGTTTGCCTTTCCCAAATGCATTAAATAACACTTCTCTGGACCAAACTCTATTTGTCACTTTAGAATCATAGAATTCCTAAATTACAGAAGGAAGCCATTCGAACAATACAGTCTGCACCGACCTGCCGAAAGAGCACTCTACCCAGGTCCACTCCCCACTCCAGCCTGCCCTATCTCCGTAACCCCATAACCTAGCCTACATATCACTGGACAGCTGTGGGGTAGCAGTGCTAATCACTGTGACACCATGCCATCGGACCTTCTGTCCACCTGAGCAGTCCACTGATATCTTCTTGCAATCTACAGTTTTCTTCCTCAATATCAAACATACAAGCAGTTTTTGTATCTTCTGCAAACTTCTGAATCATAACCCTGACATTTAAGTCTAAGTTATTGATATATACCACAGAAAACAAAAGACTTACTACTGAGGAACCACTGGAACAGCCTTACAGAAGTGTAAATCCATGTCAACCATTCTCTTTTCTTCCTACCACTGACTTTCCACTTTCCTTCATTTACTATTAGCTTTTAATTGACAAGTCTGCCATGGGGAATGTTGTCAAAAATCTTATTAAAATCTATGTACACTAGATCAGCACTACTTTTTACATCCTCAAAAAATTCAACTATGACCTTTCCTTAACACGTCCAAGCTGATATTCCTTGGTTAAGGCCTTTTAAAAATGAGGATTTATCCTGACTCTCAGAATTTATTGTTAAAATAGTTTGCCCACAACTGAGTTTAGGCTAACTAAACAAATAAATTACTCAGGCTATCCCTTCCTCCAACGGTACAACATAGGCAGTCCTCCAGCCCTCCGGCACACGCTTCTACCCAGAGAGGATTGGAAAATAATAGTCAGAGTTTTCATTGTTTCTTCCCTTGTCTTACATAATAGTTTGGATAAATTTCATCCACCTTAGAGATTTATTCACTTTCAAAGATGCAAGACACAGTGATATTTCCTCTCTCACTAGGTTATCCCAACCATTGTTTTAGATTCCCCATCCTTAACTACAATGTCTACTTTGTCCTTCACTTCTGTGAACATTTAAAAACAATGCCCATATCTGAGCCTCGATACACAAGTTACCTTTGTAGTTTTAATTGGCCCTACTGTTTCCTTGTTATTCTCTTGTTCTTGGTGCAAAGCAGGGCTGTGTCCTGGCACCAACTCTCTTTAGTATATTTTTCTCCATGCTGCTATTGTATGCTTTTGGTGACCCATATGAGGGTGTCTACCTGCAAGTCACAGCTGACAACAAGCAGTTCAACTTGGCAAGACTGCTCACCAAGATTAAAGTGTGTGACGTCCTACCCCATGAGTTGCTGTTTGTTGATGACATCGCATTGGCATCCCATTCTAAATTTCACTTGCAGCAGTTTGTTGATCAGTTCTCCTGGGCCTGTAAGGGAGTTTAGACTAACGATCAGCGCCAGGAAGACCAAAGTTATGGGTCAGGACATGGAAATCCACTTTCCATCAACATCAATGACCTCCATAGTGGCATTCCTTGGATCAACAATTGTTGCCTTGTCCTATGATGCTGAAATCAGCACCAGGATTGTCAAGGCCACAAGAGTCAGGTCAAAGTTGAATAGCTGAGTATGGGCCAACAGCAAGCTCCACTGTACAAGGTTTGTGTTCTCAGCATGCTCCTTTACAGTACGAAAGCATGAAGAACTTATGCAAGACAAGAGATTGAATAGCTTCCACCTCCACTGCTTCAGGCACGGCCATATACATCAAAAAACATACAGCCACCATCCACGCAAAGCCATATAATTTCTTGGCAAAAGGGGAAAAAATAAATATCCTGGTGATCCAAAGGGATGGGGGTGGCAGAGGGTAAGAGGAAATTGGTAAATTCCTCCTCAACCCCCTTAGATAATCAAAACTAGTCCGGGAGATCACATAGGCTTGGTTAAGAGGAAGCACAAGCATTCTCTACCTAAAGCTGCTTAAAAGTCACTTACAGAATCCTTTCTTAGCAGTACAGCTGAGAAACGGTTTTCTAAATCAAAGCTCATGTTTCAAATCAGGTTCATAGGCATTAAAATCCTATGAACTATGTGGCTATCTTCTGAATCTGGTGAGGTGGATCCAGAGTTTATTAGGACAGTGTCGGTGTGCTGCAGACACCATTTGTGTCCCAGCAGTTGTTCGTTGTTCAGGGGCAACAGAAATTTAATGGATTCAGAGGCCAGCTTGTGGTGATATGCATCACTGTAAATACACAAGGGGTTAATGTGAATACGCTAAGACTAAGTAAACACTAGCGGGAGCACTGGAGACATCATGACATGCAGACATACAGCTAATGAACACATAAGATAGGACACGACCAATGGGCAGTCAAGACACCCAGAGGTGACACGACCACCAGGGGGCAACCCATATAAAAGGACAGGGCACACATGCTCTTCCTCGTTTCCACAGGCGGCACTCAGAGACACAGGTGCAGATCGGAAGCATCACACCCACCGCATGGATTAGAGCAGACTGGTTAGTTAGATTGAGTTACTACAGCAAGATTAGCAGGAGAGTCGAACCCAAGTACGAGAATTGTTAACTGTTCAATAAATGTGTTAAACCTATATCCAAGTCTGAACCTTCCTTTGTCAGAGTATACATCAAGGAAGCAGCTTATGCTACGTGAAGAAGCATAACACAACACAGCTGATGGAATCAGGAGTGTTTGTGAAGTGGCCTGCAGATTTCCTGTGGTAAGTAACAAGGTAACAATGAGATAAGATAAGTAATAAACAGTGTAGAACTGATGGGCACCAATGGGTGTGATGCCATCATAATGAACAGTGCTGCATCCCAAGGATCCTTTAGCCACAGGGAGTCTTTTTAACTGTAATGGTAAACAGAATGGAGGGTAAAGCAGGCCAACACATCGGTCCCTTGACGTGTGTTACGCTACAATTACCTCTCATTTGGAATTCTTTCCCTTCCCCATACAGCAGCTATTTATCATTTGCTTTTGAAGATTTTGCATTCATCAGAAGGCTGGACTATGCTGGTAGGTGCTCCACTCTGAACACATATGGCTTGAACTTCCAGAGAGTGTCAGTCAGAGTAAGATTGCCACTCCGCTCTTACTTTCTTACCAGAAATCTTTGTCGATCCTATCCAGCCCAGCCTTCCGACTCAAGGTGAGATGCAAGCAGTGCATCCCTAGGGCCTATTGACGAGGCAACTCAGTTGGATGTATGGACACCATATTTCTTTTTCTTTTATGGCACTAGCTGTCGTAGACCAGGCAATGCAAGGCTCAGGAAATGTTAAAGTTACTGTGCTTAAGATTTGAAGTCTGGTCAAGTCAGGTTGTAGGGGAGAAGGGGATCGAGACTCAGATGGGTGGGATTGGATTGGGGGATGGGGGGGATACTTGGTCCATGTCCCAGAACGGGGTTTGGTCAGGTCTCAGTGGGGGAAGGGAGTTTGGGGTAGTAGGTCGAACTTCATGGGTTGTAAAGCTGGATCGATGGGTCGATGTGGGGGGGGGGGGGGGGGGGGGGGTGAGAGCGGGGCTGTCGGGTCAGGCTGGATCTCGGGGGCTGTAGAGCACTGAAATTCAGTTGTCCAGCCATGGGGGAATCCCACTTGCTGGATGGGGTGGGGAAAGAATCTTGATTCGGGTGGGTGGATCCCGAAGGGAGCGGGGAAATCCCAGGGGTTGATAATCCCTTGGAGGGAGGAATACCAGGGTGTTGGGGTATCCCCATGGGACGGGGGAGATGGGCAAGACTTGTCAAGGGAGAGGGGTGTAGGGGGGTTGGGGGTGCCCCCTAGGGGTTCAGGTGTCAGGTCCTGGAAGTCCAAAGGGGAAGTCACTGAAGGTCTGTACAATAGTCACACGGAAATTAGAAGTCATTTCAATCCTTCTAATTGTATCTGGTTATCTACTGATGTAACACAGTTGGAGCTCTCGAACGTTTGCAATTTAAATCACATTTTTGGATGGTTTCCAATGCAGGGCAATTGTCCAAGGGACTTTTTAACTTCCCAGGTAATTCCTGTGCAAACCTTACCTGGGAACTTCAGGGGATGGGGTGGGATCTGGGGTCCCCAGTGCATCTTTGAGGTACCCCTAGTTACACTGCTCTGGAGTTTGGAAGTTACGTAATGCTCTAATATTGAATAGTATTTCCTCAGGCTTGCCATTAGCATTGCCATGGAGAATCCACTAATATTGTAATAAAATCATGCACACCACAAATAATGCAAAACTTCATCTTGCATTTTCATTGTATTAATTGTGATACCTGTTGGCCTTTTTTAAGTTATGTATTAATACTGTCTTAAGATGTTTATATAACTTTGTTATTGCTGGTTCTTTTGACAGGTTTATTTACATCATCCCTCTTAAGGGTGTTGTAGGTTATTTGCTATACCAATACAATACAACTCATACAAGATTCAATTTAAACCAAGCAGTGCTTATATCGCAATATGCGGTTTTAAAATAAAATCCAATCATTGTGGATAAACCGATTATCTATTTTGTTGTCAATTATGCTTAGGGGCTCATAAAAGTCTTTAAAACTAATAATGAATTACATGTAACTCTCTGAAGTCTTAGAACATGATAATGGGAAGCAAATGTATATTCTCATTTCATTACATTTTCCAAGGTACAGTTTGAAGTGGAATTTCATTTCCTTGACAATTAATTCATACTGCACCACTGTAAATATGCGCAAACTATTAGGCATGCTGGTTTATAATGGTACCAGTTCAAAAGTAATCTATGTGAATTATGGACCAGCTCATGGGATCTGACATGAGGGTTTTTAATATTTAATGTGAGATGAAGGCACCTAATGGAAAAGTAGGCTCCAAAGGTTGCTGCAATTCCATTAACACATTGAAGTTCAAACAAGTAATACGAATACTTATTCACAAAATTAGTAGAGATCAAAAAGTAGTATTTTACTGTATAAGCATTGCCAGATTTATTTTTTAATCATGTATGGGTTCTTACATTGATTTCATCAAGCAACCGGGAAAACAATAAATGATTATTTATAAAAAGGTATAACATAAAGAGATAATTTGAAAATCCTTGGAAAAGAATGCATGGTGTAGGAATACTTCAAGATTCCCCTTAAAACCTTTGATAGAGGAATTATTCGATGTAGAAAAGAAAAGGTTTTCCATCAACAACATTACAATATTTGCTGCATGCAAACTACAACCACCTAAGCAGAGTTCTGTATAACTATCCCGGATTATTAACCCAACAAAAGGAAATAAAGCCTCTTGATCTCTGTAAAAAATGTTCATGCTGCAAATATGTAGAATGAAAACCTTATAGCCAAGGTGAGGGTGATTGTGAAATCTATTTCAACAATTTGACATTTGCAAGAAAGTATTATCAGATGGACATTCGCTTCTAAAACCTCCATCCCCAAGTTAAATCAGAAAAATAGCCTGAAAGGACATCACCTGCTAGGTAAACCCTTACACATCACTCATTGGATAATAAACAGGATCACACACTGGATGGGGGGTACATCACAAACTAAATGTTGCCGCAAATCTCATAATGCCTCCCTGCTGTGTGCTGTTGCTGTGTGATGAGAATAGTGAACAGCTAATGGTAGACTTTCCAGCTGACAGGACTTTCTTTTAGAAATAACTGACATGGTCTCAAAGGCTGTGTTCGTAGTGAGCAATTTAGACCAAGGTTCCCTTCTGTATAGTGTGTTTCCACTGACAGATAATCTTTGGTCTTCTTTAATTTCTGGTGTTACAATTGCACACATTTACCCAACCTCCCTTCTGCTCCCCTCTCATCCCTATCTTTCCACCTTCAAAACTGTTTTACAAAAGAATTCTAGCTTGTGGTGAATTTTCTTTGTGATGGATTCCACCCTGGAAACATTAGAAGCGGAGAGGTTTGGACTTTCAATTGCCCTCCTGAACAAGCAGCAAGAACATCTACCAGAGATACCAGTACAACAGTGCTGAGTAACTGCTGTGCAAGGCACACAAGTATGTTTTCGAGGTTGTGTTTTCGAGGTTGTGAGCTCCTCCACAACTGATTATAAATCTAGTTGGGTGCTTTGGACAGACTAAATAACAGAAGGTAAGGCTAATAATACTCTTTTATATAGGTCCAACGACCTCTAAACTCCTAAAGAGCTGCAGATAAAGATGGATACAAATTGCCCCTAGAAGTCAGTCTGTTTCTACTACCTGCCCCTCACACTGCCACCAATGTTGTTACTGCTCACAAATTCTTGGTGCTTCACCTGAGCTCCATTTTCAAACTGCCTGTCATAATATACACCAGTATATCATGGTGCAGACACACACTGATGGACATGCAGGGGACCAATCAGCATACACAACACCGCAGCCAATCACCAGTGAGAGCACACGCACTATAAAGACAGGGGACAGGAGAGTTCCCGCTCATTCTAGGAGCAGCCAGCTCGGAGCACAGAGCTCACAGCCTGCAACACAGACATTCACCATGTGCTGAGTGCATCACCTGGTTAGGACTAGGCAAGGGTCAACAGTTAAATCTGGTATTGTATTTACCACAGTTCAAGTATGTTTAATATAGTTAACCTTATAATAAAATAGAGTTGCACCACTTCCAGTGTTGGTGAACTGTTTGTGATCCAGAACACCCAATACATCACCTACCTAAATTTCCTGGGATAGATAAACCTGTACAGGTACTCGCAAGAGGTGGAGTACAAATGAGTGCTACAAGGTTCTGGCTTTTACAGGCATTAGGAGCTGCAGCGAGTTCTCCAGAGACTCCTGCACATACAAGGAAAGAATATACAATGAAATACTGGCTTCATGGCATCTTTAAAATGCTATATATTGTGTTCATAATAATAACTAATTGTGTGCTGTCGTTTTCTGCTTGAGCGAATACCAATGCGTGAGAAAATGTAAGTATTTTTGTCTATGATGGATTATTTAATGAGTTCTATTTTGCCAGTGAGACTACAAATATGGTTAAAATAGGTTACTGTTAGTTCTTTGGCAGACCAATTTAATACACATTTCAGACTAGATGATGCACGTCCTTTGGAACAGGTAGGTAGGCTACTGCCATTGTTCTGGATGGGGACCTGCTTCACAGATCATTTGAAGGAATTCCTGTTCAAGCAAGTCCTTCCATTAAATCATGGCAGTAGTCTGTCTGGAACAACAGCAACAAGAATTTCTATTTATGTTGCTCCTTTAATATATTTAACCATCTCAAGGCACTTCAATGGAACCTTAGAAAACAATGCGACACTAAGCTACTTAAGGAGGGTTTAAAATAATGTGGCAGGGGGATGGGAACCGATGTAGGAAGTCAGTGGGGACGGAAACAAAAGACAGGAAGGGAGAGTGTGTAAAACATGACCAGAGAAAGCAGGGCAGAGAGCAAGGAAAGTCTACATTAAACTGCATTTATTTCAATGCAAGGAGCCTGACGGGCAAAGCGGATGAACTCAGGTCTTGGATGGGCACATGGGACTGGGATATTATAGCTATGACTGAAACATGGCTAAGGGAGGGGCAGGACTGGCACCTCAATGTTCCGGGGTACAGATGCTATAGAAAGGATAGAACAGGAGGTAAGAGAGGAGGGGGAGTGGCGTTTTTGATTAGGGAGAACATCACAGCAGTACTTAGAGGGGATATATCCGAGGGTTCGCCCACTGAGTCTATATGGGTGGAACTGAAAAATAAGAACGGAGAGATCACCTTGATAGGACTGTACTATAGGCCCCCAAATAGTTAGCGGGAAATTGAGGAGCAAATATGTAAGGAGATTACAGATAGCTGCAAGAAAAATAGGGTGGTAATAGTAGGGGACTTTAACTTTCCCAACATTGACTGGGACAGCCATAGCATTAGGGGCTTGGATGGAGGGAAATTTGTTGAGTGTATTCAGGAGGAATTTCTCATTCAGTGTGTGGATGGACCGACTAGAGAGGGGGCAAAACTTGACCTCGTCTTGGGAAATAAGGAAGGGCAAGTGACAGAAGTGTTAGTGAGGGATCACTTTGGGACAAGTGACCATAACTCCATTAGTTTTAAGATAGCTATGGAGAATGATAGGTCTGGCCCAAGAGTTAAAATTCTTAATTGGGGCAAGGCCAATTTTGATGGTATCAGACAGGAACTTTCAGAGGTAGATTGGGGGAGACTGTTGGCAGGCAAAGGGACAGCTGGTAAATGGGAGGCTTTTAAAAATGTGTTAACCAGGGTTCAGGGTAAGCACATTCCCTTTAGAGTGAAGGGCAAGGCTGGTAGAAGTAGGGAACCCTGGATGACTCGAGATATTGAGACTCTGGTCAAAAAGAAGAAGGAGGCATATGACGTACATAAACAACTGGGATCAAGTGGATCCCTTGAAGAGTATAGAGATTGTCGAAATAGAGTTAAGAGGGAAATCAGGAGGGCAAAAAGGGGACATGAAATTGCTTTGGCAAATAATGCAAAGGAGAATCCAAAGAGCTTCTACAGATACATAAAGGGAAAAAGAGTAACTAGGGACAGAGTAGGGCCTCTTAAGGATCAACAAGGACATCTATGTGCAGAGCCACAAGAGTTGGGTGAGATCCTGAATGAATATTTCTCATCGGTATTCACGGTGGAGAAAGGCATGGATGTTAGGAAACTAAGGGAAATAAATAGTGATGTCTTGAGAAGTGTGCATATTACAGAGGAGGAGGTGCTGGAAGTCTTAAAGCGCATCAAGGTAGATAAATCCCCGGGACCTGATGAAATGTATCCCAGGATGTTGTGGGAGGCTAGGGAGGAAATTGCGGGTCCCCTAACAGAGATATTTGAATCATCGGCAGCCACAGGTGAGGTGCCTGAAGATTGGAGAGCGGCGAATGTTGTGCCCTTGTTTAAGAAGGGCAGCAGGGAAAAGCCTGGGAACTACAGACCGGTGAGCCTAACGTCTGTAGTAGGTAAGTTGCTAGAAGGTATTCTGAGAGACAGGATCTACAAGCATTTAGAGAGGCAAGGACTGATTCAGGGCAGTCAGCATGGCTTTGTGCGTGAAAAATCATGTCTCACAAATTTGATTGAGTTTTTTGAGGGGGTGACCAAGAATATAGATGAGGGCAGTGCAGTAGACGTTGTCTACATGGACTTTAGCAAAGCCTTTGACAAGGTACCGCATGGTAGGTTGTTACAGAAGGTTAAAGCTCACGGGATCCAGGGTGAGGTTGCCAATTGGATTCAAAATTGGCTGGACGACAGAAGACAGAGGGTGGTTGTAGAGGGCTGTTTTTCAAACTGGAGGCCTGTGACCAGTGGTGTGCCTCAGGTATCGGTGCTGGGTCCACTGTTATTTGTGATTTATATTAATGATTTGTATGAGAATTTAGGAGGCATGGTTAGTAAGTTTGCAGATGACACCAAGGTTGGTGGCACAGTGGATAGTGAAGAAGGTTATCTAGGATTGCAACGGGATCTTGATCAATTAGGCCAGTGGGCCGACGAATGGCAGATGGAGTTTAATTTAGGTAAATGTGAGGTGATGCATTTTGGCAGATGGAATCAGGCCAGGACCTACTCAGTTAATGGTATGGCGTTGGGGAGAGTTATAGAACAAAGAGATCTAGGAGTACAGGTTCATAGCTCCTTGAAGGTGGAGTCGCAGGTGGACAGGGTGGTGAAGAAGGCATTCGGCATGCTTGGTTTCATTGGTCAGAACATTGAATACAGGAGTTGGGACGTCTTGTTGAAGTTGTACAAGACATTGGTATGGCCACACTTGGAATACTGTGTGCAGTTCTGGTCACCCTATTATAGAAAGGATATTATTAAACTAGAAAGAGTGCAGAAAAGATTTACTAGGATGTTACCGGGACTTGTGGTTTGAGTTATAAGGAGAGGCTGGATAGACTGGGACTTTTTTCCCTGGAGCGTAGGAGGCTTAGGGGTGATCTTATAGAGGTCTATAAAATAATGAGGGGCATAGATAAGGTAGATAGTCAACATCTTTTCCCAAAGGTAGGGGAGTCTAAAACTAGAGGGCATAGGTTTAAGGTGAGAGGGGAGAGATTCAGAAGGGCCCAGAGGGGCAATTTCTTCACTCAGAGGGTAGTGAGTGTCTGGAATGTGCTGCCAGAGGTAGTGGTAGAGGCAGGTACAATTGTGTCTTTTAAAAAGCATTTAGATAGTTACATGGGTAAGATGGGTATAGAGGGTTATGGGCCAAGTGCGGGCAACTGGGACTAGCTTAATGGTAAAAACTGGGCGGCATGAACTGGTTGGGCCGAAGGGCCTGTTTCCATGCTGTAAACTTCTATGATTCTATAAGGAGATATTTAATCAGATGACCATACACTTTGTCAAAAAGACAGGTTTTAAGGAATGTCTTAAAGCAAGGTGAGACATGTAGGGAGGATATTCCAGAGCTTGGGGCCTCGGCAACTGAAAGCACCACCAATGGTGAAGCAATTAAAATTGGAGATACACAAGAGGCCAAAATTAGAAGAGTTTGGATATCTCGGGACAATTGTGGGGTTGGAGGAGGAGATTATAGATGGTGTGGGGTGAGGCCATGGAGGAATTTGAAAACAAGGACGAGAATTTTAAAATCAGGGTGTCGCTTGACCAGGAGCTCAGGGACGATAGGGGAATAAGACTTGGTTCAAGTTAAGACATGGGCAACAGAGTTTGGGATGACCTCAAGTTTATGGAGAGCAGAATATGTAAGACCTGCCAGGAATGTATTTGGAATAGTTAAATCTAGAGGTAACAAAGGCACAAATGAGGGTTTCAGCAACATATGAGCTGAGAAGGGTGAGGCCAGGCAATGTTACAGAGGTGCAAAAAGGCCATCTTAGTGAGAGCACAAATACAAAATCAAACGTGCACCTCAGAGTCGGGAGCAGCTCTGCTTGTCAATTGCGAATAGTTCAACTGGATCAGTTCCAAATTCCACTGAAAACTGGACTTGTTGATAACAGCTTTTCCCCATCCAGTTGGAAGACAGTGGAGGAGGATGGTGTGGCCAACCATTTCAAGGGCTACAAACTGGTTAGGAAGGATAAGGAGGGAAAATTCACCTTTGTCACATCTATATGGAATGTAAAGAGCTGTTTCTTACTGTAGCTGGGACAGAAACCTATTTAGAGGGATTCAAACACAGAGTTCTGGGAAAGACAGAAATGGATTTCGGAGGCAACAACATATTCAAGCGATTTTAGGAAGAGAGGAAAGTTGGAAATCGGACAGTAGCTTCAAGACTTGCTTCTTTTGAGCAGAGGGATGATGACAGCAGATTTAAAGTAGAGAAGGATAACACCTGAAGAAAGAGAAGTAGCTGTGATATCAGCTAGTTTGAAGACTAGGGGGACAAGTTGGGTGATCAGTAGTTTATTGAGAATACTGTCAAGGAAACAGGAGATGGGGCTCATCGACACCGTGAGCTGAGAGACGGTCCTAGGTGAGATAGGAGAGAAGCGGGAGAAAGATGCAAGTTCAGGAAGGAACGTGGCAGAGGCAGGTAATCAGATGGTTTCAAATGGTGACAAAGTGTCCATTGGCTCCTTGCATTTATTGTTGAAGGTGAGAATGGAAGAAAAAGCTAGGGAAGAAGGGTTTAAGAAGAAAGAAGATGGGTTGCAGGAGAAGAAAAGCAATGAGCTATCTTTGCATTCCAGGATGATCCTGGAATAGTGGGCAGTTTTAGAAGGCAAGAGCAGGATCCTACAGTGTTTTAAGTGGTCCCACCAGATCTGGCAATGGATGGCTAAACTGGTTGTCCACCATATCCTTTCAAGTCTGCATTCCTTGGAGTTAAGGGAGTGGATACAAGGGACGTACCAGGTGAACGGCCGGGGTGAGAGGGATTGATGGTTTCATTGGGTACTAGGACATCAAAGGTGAAGGTCAGGAGCAAATCAGTAGCTGCAGCAATAACAAAATAAGTGCTAGTCATAGAACTATGGCAAAGGATTGTCAAAATTTAAGAGCTTGTAGTTGACCAGTCAATTTTATATTGAAAATTAGTCTGCATGTTGAGAATTAGTATCAGGAAGTAAGTGTCTTCATTTCTCCGATTAGGAGGACAAGCACAAAGTTTGTATTTACTGCAATTCTACTGTCAATTTACTTGTTTACATCTTTAGTAAATTTGTATTCTGATTTATTGCCTGAACAACAATATGATAAGTCCTGCACACCTAAGACAAGGACCAGTATATGATGCGTTCCATTCAACTGGAAAGAGAATGTTATTCTCTGGTTTATGTCCGGGTCTTGTCTTGTTTACTGGGATATTAGGCAGGAATCCCATGGGCTGGATACCATGCCAATTATGCCATTACCAGCTGCCAAAAAGAAGCCTTGAAATCATGCAATTTTGCTTTGCTTTCCACCAATTTCCTATCAAAAAGAACTAAAGATTTAAACAAGAGCTGGGAGCTAACACTTGGGCACACATTTCTGGAGCAAATAATTGCTTATCATCACAAGTAAGCTTCAATGAAGGTTGCTCTCCAAGAATGTGGCTCCTGATACCCATCGACAGCAGGACAAAAAGCGCTACAACCAGCGCCATCTCCAAACAGAAATATCCATTCATTGGCATCTTGAAGATGTACTTCTGTTATCTTGCCAAGTCGGGTGGTGCCCTCCAATAGGGTCAGGCTGGGTGCCTTGCACTGCTATCATTTGCTGCACACCATGACTATATGAAGAGGTCTGGAGCTGGATGAAGTGGAGGATCTGATATGCCACTCTCCCTCAGAGCAAGACGAAGAGGAGAAGGATGAAGCAGAAGACGACAAAGACGAGGATGAAAGGGGTTCCCAGGCATTGGAGGAAGACTGCGAGGCCTGATGATTATTTGCCAGCTGGGATGGCAACAAGTCAACTCTGATACTGCAAAGTTTCACTTGAGTTTCACTTGAGTTTCACTTTTCCTTTCATTCCTTTAACAGATGACCCCAGATTTCGCTTCCATCACAGGGCCATGCAGCATGGATGGTTCTCGAGTTGGAACAAAAGATGAGACAAGGGATGATGGCCTCATCAGCCTTTCAGACTCCCTCTGTCCTGACATGGCAACCTTGCATGATATATCAGGCCACCAGCTGGCATCCATCCTAAACATCACTGTGCCATTGATGACACCGAGTGGTCAATGCGACAGTCTCACTCATTCTGTGCTTATCATCATACTGTTCCTGTAGGCACAGAGAGTGGTACTGCATGCAGATCTCCAAGATGTTGGCCACTATTCCAATGGAGGAACTGATGCACTCAAAAGCTTGAGTGTTAATGGTGCACCAGTACTGCATGAGTGCCTCCATTTTTGTCCCATGCATGTGCAATGTTTCAGGGAAGTTCAGGATTCCAGAACTCATCAGCCTCAGATGCTCCAAGAAGACGCTCAATGTTTGTTTGCAGAGTGCAGCATGGCTGTGTCTGTCCTCCCTTCTTTGAAGGGGTCTGATGGCAGCTGATTCTCCTTTTCCTGTTCATGCTCGATCCACTGCTCACCCAGTACACCCCATTCTAATCTTGCTGGGGCCTGGAATTGAATGATTTTGTGCTCCCAGAAGATTCAGACGAATGATGTGCTGGTGCAAACTCTGTGGAGTCTCCACCAGTCAATGAGGCAAGCGATGACTATAATGGGACACTCATCTCCCTCTCCTCAACTGGCCCTGTAGGAAACATGAGAAGGTGATAATGAGAAATTGAGTCACTCAGCAGGTGCCTCAACCTCATCGGGCAGCACGGTAGCATTGTGGATAGCACAATTGCTTCACAGCTCCAGGGTCCCAGGTTCGATTCCGGCTTGGGTCACTGTCTGTGCGAAGTCTGCACATCCTCCCCGTGTGTGCGTGGGTTTCCTCCGGGTGCTCCGGTTTCCTCCCACAGTCCAAAGATGTGCAAGGTTAGGTGGATTGGCCATGATAAATTGCCCTTAGTGTCCAAAATTGCCCTTAGTGTTGGGTGGGGTTACTGGGTTATGGGGATAGAGTGGAGGTGTTGACCTTGGGTAGGGTGCTCTTTCCAAGAGCCGGTGCAGACTCGATGGGCCGAATGGCCTCCTTCTGCACTGTAAATTCTATGAAAATACATCTAACCCAATAGAAGACAGCAGTCAAAGAGCCTTGGAGTGCATTGGGCAGGAGTATTACCCATACTCTGCACCTCCAGATTGAGCTATCAATGACCCAGCCCTTCACAGCATACCATCTTACCATCATCCACTGCCTGACATGATAGCACCCTTGTGATGGCCAGCACTGCCTCCTCCATTGGGATCAGAATGTTGTGGCCTGGCAAGACATTTCCCGATAGTTATGTGATTGTGATGATACGATGAGAAGAAAAAGAGAGGCTTTTAACATGTATAAGGGGAGCAAGTCTGCAGAGGCATTAGTGGAGTACAGAAAGTGCAGGATGGCGCTTAAGAAATCAATTAAGAGAGCGAAGAGGGGATATGAGAAAGCTCTGGTTGGTAAAAGTAGGGAAAATCCCAAGATATAAGTATATCAATGGGAAGAGGATAATCAGGGAAAAAGTAGACTCATTAAGGACCAAGGGATCTCCAGATGAAGCCAGAGGACATTGGTAGGGTGTTGAATGAATATTTCACATCTGTCTTCATCCCAGAAAATGAGGAGGTAGTTATGGAACTTGAGGAGAGAGATTGTGAGATTCTTGAGCAAATTGTCATAGTGAGTGGCAAGGTATTGGAGGTATTGGCGGGCTCAAAAGTGGACAACTTTCCAGGTCCGAATGAATTGTGTCCCAGGATGCTGTGGGAGGCGAGGAAGGCGATTGCCAGGGCTTTGATCCAAATTTTTACTTCCCCTCTAACCACAGGGGAGGTGCCAGAGGACTGGAGAACAGCTAATGTGATCCCACTATTTAAGAAAGGTTGTTGAGACAAGCCAGGGAAATATAGATCAGTGAGTCTCACATCAATGGTTGGGAAACTACTGGAAAAGATTCTGAAGGAGAGAATCTATCTCTACTTGGAGAGGCAAGGTTTGATCAGGAATAGTCAGCATGGCTTTGTCAGAGGGATGTCATGCCGAACAAATTTGATTAAATTTTTTGAGCATGTAACCAAGTGTATAGATGAGGGTAATGCAGTTGATGTAGTCTACATGGTCCCACATGGGAGACATATTCAGAAGGAAAATGCACATGGGATACAGGGCGATTTGATAAGGTGGATTCATAATTAACTTAGCGGTAGGTGACAGAGGGTGATGACAGATGGCTGCTTTAGTGTTGGAAGCCAGTGATCAGTGGCGTATCACAGAGTTCAGTGCTGGGCCCCCTATTGTTTGGCATTTATATAAATTAAATAGATGACTATCTGGGGGGGTAGGATAAGTAAGTTTGCGGATGACACAAAGATTGGTCGGGTGGTCAACAGTGAGGTTGAGTGTCTTGGGTGACAGGAAGATATAGACGGGATGGTCAAATGGGCAGATAAGTGGCAGATGGAATATAACCCTGAAAAGTGTGAGATGATACACTTTGGAAGGAGTAATTTAATAATTTAATATATTATGAAAGGTCTGACACTGGGAAGTTACGAAGAACAAAGGGATCTTGGCGAGTTTTGTCCATGGATAGGTGGCACGGTGGCACAATGGTTAGCACTGCTGCCTCACAGCACCAGGGGCCCAGGTTCGATTCTGACCTCAGGTGACTGTCTGTGTGGAACAAAGAACAATTCAGCACAGGAATAGGCGCTTTGGCCCTCCATGCCTCCGCTGATCACATGTCCTATCGAGACCAGCCACCTGTATCCTTCTATACCCCGTCTGTTCATGTGCCTATCCAGATAAGTCTTAAAGATCGCTAACGTATCTGGCTCAATCACCTCACTTGGCAGTGCATTCAAGGCCACCACCACCCTCTGTGTAAAAAAACTTCTCCCTCACATCTCCACTGAACCTATCCCCCCTCACCTTGAACTTGTGCCCCCTTGTAATTTCCAATTCCTCCCTGGGAAAATGCCTCCACCTGTTCACCCTATCCATACCCCTAATAATTTTATAAATTTATATCAGGTCGCCCCTCAGCCTCCGTCTCTCTAGGGAGAACAATCCCAGTTTATTCAATCTCTCCTCATAGCTGATACCCTCCATACCAGGCAACATCCTGGTAAACCTTTTCTGTACTCTCTCCAAAGCCTCCATGTTCTTCTGGTAGTATGATGACCAGAATTGGACACAGTATTCCAAATGTGGCCTAACCAATGTTCTATATAACTGTAACATAGTTTTTGAACTTTTATACTTAGTACCCCGTCCTATGAAGGTAAGCATGCCATATGCTCTCTTTACCATCATTTCCACCTGTGCTGCCACTTTTAAGGATCTCTCTGTGTCTCTATGCTCCTGATGATTCTGCCATTTATTTTATAGCTCCCATCTGAATTGGATCTACCAAAATGCATCACCTCGTATTTGTCTGGGTTAAATTCCATCTGCCATTTCTCTGCCCAATTTTGCAGCCTATCTATATCTTGTATTCTCTGACAATCTTCATCACTATCTGCAACTTCTGCAATCTTGTATCATCAGCAAACTTGCACTTTCTCCACGTGTCTGCGTGGGTTTCCTCTGGGTGCTCCAGTTTCCTCCCAGTGCAAGGATGTGCAGGTTAGATGAATTGGCCATGCTAATATTATCCAAAGGTTAGGAGGGGTTACAGGGATAGGAGCTGGGATTTGGGCCGAGGTAGGGAGCTTTATCCGAACAAGGGCCAGTACAGACTCAATGAGCTGAATGGCCCCCTTCTGCACGGCAGGGATTCTATGATTTCTAGATCTCTGCAGGCAGAAGGGCAGGTTAATAGGGTGGTGAAAAAGGCATATGGGACACTTGCTTTTATCAATCGGGGCATAGATTACAAAAGCAGGGAGGTCATGATGGAGCTCTATGGAAATTTGTGAGACCACAACTGGAGTGCTGTGTGCAATTCTGGTTGCCATATTATAAGGAGGATGTAATTGCACTGGAGGGAGTGCAGAGACGATTCACCAGAATGTTGCCTGGGATGGAACATTTAAGTTATAAAGAGAGGTTGGATAGGGTTGGTTTGTTTTCTCTGGAGCAGAGACGACCGAGGGGTGACCTGAATGAGGTGTACAAGATTATGAGGGGCATGGACAGGGTGGATAGAGAGCAGCTGATCCCCTTAGTTGAAGGGTCAGCTCTGAGGGGACAAGTTCAAAGTGAGGGGTGGGAGGTTTAGGGGGAATTTGAGGAAAAACATTTTTACCCAGAGAATGGTGATGGTCTGGAATGCATGCCTGGGAGGGTGGTAGAGGAAGGATGCCTCACATCCTTTAAAAAGTAGTTGGCACGGCATAGCTCCAGGGTCCCAGGTCCGATTCCCGGCTTGGGCCACTGTCTGTGAGGATTCTGCACGTTCCCCCTGTGTCTGCGTGGGTTTCCTCCGGGTGCTCCGGTTTCCTCCCACAAGTCCTGAAAGACGTGCTTGTTAGGTAATTTGGACATTCTGAATTCTCCTTCTGTGTATACGAACAGGCCTGGAATGTGGCGACTAGGGGCTTTTCACAGTAACTTCATTGCAGTGTTAATGTAAGCCTACTGGTGACAAGAAAGATTATTCAATTAAATTAAACATTCAAGGCTATGGGCCAAACGCTGGTAAGTGGGATCAGGTGGGCAGGTCAGGGCCTTTCATGCATCGGTGCAGACTCAATGGGCCGAAGGGCCTCTTCTGCACTGTAGTATTCTGTGTTTCTGCTCAGTTTTCCTGCATGATGAGGAGAGAGAGATTCATGAGTACTCTGCCCTTTGTCATCTATTCTCGCCTAACATCCACATGATGCATTGTTTCATGATGTTCCTTGTTCAATTGTGCCCCATATGTCATGGTAGCTAATTTCTCAGTAACTGGTCACATACTTTGACAATATTAAAGAGAACTATGGGCACTCCATCTGTTTCGCTCATCTGCATGCTGATATGTACAGATTTAAAGACTTGTCAACCAGGTGTTGCTCATCATTCACCTTTCCTGACCTTATCAGGTCACGGAATCTATTTTGACTCACTCCTCTGCTGCTGACTTCAGTCATTGGTGTCTCTTTGTGACTCTGAACAGGTTCCTTTTTCCAATTGCCAGCAGAAATATCTCTTGCCTGCCCACCACTTCTGGTTAAAGAATCAAGGGAGGCATTGGAGAACCTTGGTGCTGCCCGTGGATGCCTGCCCTTGCCAGCACTGGCCTTCTGCGTTTTCTGCTGCTCCAGTGAATGGCAAGCCCAGTCATAGCCACTCTGCACCTTTTCAAGGTTGGTTGCTTATTGTGTCCCACCTCCAGGCTGCTCCCGGTAATCCTATTTGGGCACTGAACTCTCCCTTGGGCCAATTTGATCCTTTAAATAAGAAAATCAAATCATATCACAGGTGCTGAGACCTCACAGGGTCAGGACCCAGACAGGGTCCTGGCATCAGGTTCCTAAACCCAAACTAAAAATCCAGCCCGAAGTGGAAATTCCAGAGTTTTTGGGCCTCGGCAGTTGAAGGCACTGTTGTCAATGGTGGAGTGATTAAAATCTGGGATGCTCAAGAGGCTAGAAATAGCTGATTGCGAAGATATGGGGGGGGCAAGGGAGGTTAAGTTTGAAGGAGGTTTACAGAGGAAGGGAGGGGTAAGTTTTAAAACAAGGATGAGAATTGTTAATTTGCTTGGCCGGAAGCGAATGTGATCCAATGAGCATGGAGAATGGATGCACAAAAGTTGGTATAAGAAAGGACATGGGCAGCAGAATTTTGAATTAGCTCAAATTTTGAGAGGACAGAATGTGGTGAACAACCAGGGGTGCACTGGCATAATCCTGTTGAAAGGTAACAATTCATGGAGGTGGGTGGACCCACCGATTAAGGTGACCACCTGTTCCATTTTGGAAAGAATGGGTTTCAAAGGCGGCGTAAAGCCAAATTGATGCTGAACTCCTCCATGCACCTTGACAATGACTGCAAGCTTCTCAATGCACTAAGCATTTGGTTGAGCACTCATATCAACCTTCTTCTGTAGCCTGGTCTATCAAAGTGCTCATCTATGTCCTCTGTAGCAGACCTCTCACGTATCCCAATTATCTAGTGCTACCATTCCACTCCACTGTGCCCCTATCTTTTGCAAGGTGTCTCATCGCTTGCAAATCCCTCCTCTATCCAAGGCTGTAAAATACACTCAATGCCAGTATCTGAGCTGCCAATGTAAAATCAAATGACGGTTTCTCTTCATCTTCACTTTCTGCTTCCTCTTCCTCCATTGAACGAGCAGGTTTCAATTCTCAATTATCTAAAATGAAAAATAAATTGCTGAGGCAAGCAGCCAAGTAAGAAATCTCTGCTATTTGTTGAAGAGATTAAGGGATGAGCTTAAAACAGGGAAAGGGGGAAATTAGGGGATAAAGGGTAATTAGCTATGTTGATATGCTCATTATCAGTTCCTTCAGCACAACCAGTGACCATCAGTGATGCCCCCTGTCCTTTCCTATGATGACCAACATTGTTCCTTCCATGGGGGTTAAAACATAAAGACAAATGCATCCTTTTCCATCTCTTTACTGCTGTCTTAGTTAACCAAAGAAAAGTACAGTACAGGAACAGGCCATTCGGCCCTCCAGGCCTGCGCCGGCCATGCTGCCCGTCTAAACTAAAAATCCGGGGTCCGTATCCCTCTATTCCCATCCTATTCATATATTTGTCAAGATGCCCCTTAAACGTTACTATCGTCCTTGATTCCACCACCTCCTGCGGCAGCAAGTTCCAGGTACCCACTACCCTCTGTGTAAAAAACTTGCCTCGTACATCACCTCTAAACCTTGCCCCTCGCACCTTAAACCTATGCCCCCTAGTAATTGACCCCTCTACCCTGGGAAAAAGGTTATGTGTCATGCTCTCTTGCAAGAATGGTCTAGTTTGTCAGTCAGTGCCTTGTAATATGTTTGGGTGATATGACTGCCAGGATTGAATATCTGTTAGTGTGTGTAAGCTTTGCATTGTGAATGTGAAACTTCCAATATTGTTGTGTTTGAGTGTATTATTAGGTGTATTTTGTCACCATATTACTGTCACGATTCAATACTGAATGATACAGATTGTTGGTAAATAGCTGATGGGGTGTAATGAATTGAGTAGTAGATGAAGTTATTGGTGTAATTGTAGGATATGTAATTTGAAGATGAACTCACTGCCTGTGACAGTTCATGACAGATCATTAAACCTCTCTCTACACTGCATTTACGTTCTGGGAGCAAAAATAGGAGCTTTGACATCCACTGCTATTTCTTTCACGACAGGAACATCTGCCCCCCTGTGGATACAGAACATCTTTCCTCCTCTCCCACCAAATCTTTCTGTGCAGTGTCTGGTAACCTTGATGCAAGCTCTATGTGTTTAGCTATTGCTCAAAATATCAGAGCACAGGATCAGTTTTCAAATTACTTCTACAGCTTCTTGTAGCCACTATGTGCTTCCCTTTAAGTGGTGCAGTCTACCTTTAAGCAGTATCAGCCACTTGCAGTATTGGACTCCCTGCTGATGTGTGCAGCCAACAAAAATTGCGGGCAGCAATTTTTAAACAACTGGCTGCACAAATTTATGATCAATTAATCGAATGGGTCAACGACCTACGTAGATACCCATGCCTGTTTTTATGTGTTAGCTCATTCCCATCCCGATGATTCTGCTGGCCATGCATCAGTCTTCAATCATGAAACACAGGACTCTATATATGTTTAAATGCACCCTGAACGCACTCAGCCCCTCAGTTAAATGTGAATCAAGTATCTTCTCAGGCAAATTATAGTACATAGTTTCCATTAAAACATTATGTAGTATAATTGCCGCAATAAGTATATTTAAGTATTCATCCAATGTTAAATATTGATCAGGTAAATATTTGAAGCAGAAGATGTTGAAAGAGTAAAAAGCAGTCCAAATTTCTTGAACGTCGGCCCACTGAACAGGATTGTGAGACATACCAGGCTGGGAACTGAGGCACTTCCTTTCCACCTCGAGGTCGTTTTTGCGGAGGGGGAATGAGCATGGTTACCTTCTGTATCCTAAAGGGATTTTCCAGTGAGATTCACTTGTTGATATTTCTTTGTGCGGTTGCCACTCTGCCTTGCGAGCTTTTCTACTCCATGCAGCTTGTGACCATTTTTAGATGCATTACCTCCTGTACTGCCTTGCCCAAAGTCCACACATGCCACATGCTTCGCACAGGTTCTGGTACACCAGATAATTATGAATTGCATGCTTCAGGCCACATTTACCACAAGGCTAGGCATATTTCTGAGCCTTGGCTCCATAACAGTTGTTGTAATTGTCTCCAGTGCTTGTAATTGTTGGCACTTAGCCACAATGTCTTCAGGTTTCTGATGTGTTACGTAAGTTGGCTCAACGTTGACTGCAACTGGATGCAGTGAAAATAGAAACAGGCTTCTGACACAGGAGATGGTCCAACACTGTTTTATTGAACTGCCTGATTGCCGTACATAATCTGCTGTGAGTTGACACTCTTATCAATCTAACTGATAACCTCCTACTGGCTTGACCAGACTAACACTCTACCTCATGGTGATAGTGCTCACTGGCTTGTGCACCCTTACTATCTAAGTAGCTGTGTCCTGTAGAGAGACGGAGAGTCTTAATGCCCTGTGTGCTTTATAGTGGTGGTGTCCTGTCTGGTGATTGGTTGTTATGTGTTGTGTGTGTTCATTGGTTATCCTGTGTGTCAATCACTGCCTGTCTGCATCTCATTATATACATGAGTGGATATTATGACAATTTCCTTCCAATGCTAAGCAATTCATCGATGCTGTACCCCAAGTAGGTCTTTTTGAAAGGCCATGATTGGGGCAGACATGATGACCAGTTCCAAAATCTGTTTGACAATTCAATGTCTAAAAAGCCGCACTCCTGGACTTTGTTTAAGTAACATGCAACAAATTGGTTAGAAGACTAATCTTGTCATTGCCAGTATGTTAGCAGCTCTATCCCATAGATCTGGAGGTTAACCTTTAGTTTGAATTCATCTTCCAGGCAGATCCTTATCTCGCAAGGGACCTTCCGATCTTCAGCCACCAACCCTGATGTGTTTTCTTTTGAAAATATTTTTAGTCAAGGCATTTGCACAGGTACAAAAAGAATCAGAAGAACAAAACAATTTAATAAATAACCACATTCCACCTGCTCCCCTGATGCCAATCCCACCTCACATCCCACCTTCCCCATTTTAACCCCCTTATCCTCCCCAACCCCCCCACCCCCCTCTCCCCTTGCTGACCCCTCAAACTTCCTTAAATAAATCAATAAACGGCTTTCACCTCCGGGTGCACCCTTCTGCCGACCCCCTCAAAGTGAACATGGCCTTTTCCAGCCTCAGGAATTCTGCCAGGTCGCTCACCTACACTCCCGGTCCAAGTCCTGTCACCCTAGCAAAATCCATCTCCAGGCTATCAGGGAGGCAAAGGCCAAAACATCGGCCTCCCTCACCCCCTGCACAACCGGATCTTCCAACACACCAAATATCGCCACCTCCGCACTTGGAACCACCACCATACCCAGCTCCTCGGACATCACATCCAAGAACCCCTGCCAATTACCTCTTCACTTCTGGACACGCCCAGAAAATGTGGACACGATTCGCAGGCCCCCCCGCACACCGCCCACACCTATCCTCTACCCCCGCAAAGAACCTGTTCGGCCTCACCACCGTCATATGAGACCTTTATACCACTTTAAACTGGATGAGGCTTACCCTCGCACATGACAACGACGCATTCACCCTCCGCAAGGCCTCAGGCCACGTCTCAGCCCCCACTTCCGTTCTCAACTCCTCCTCGCATTTAGGTTTAATATCCCGCACCAGGTCTCGCACCCATCAACTCCTTATAGACATCTGACACCTTCCCCTCCCCTATTTCGTCCTTCGACAGCACCTTGTCCTGAAACCCCAGGGGCGGCAGACCAGGGAAGGTCAACGCCTCTCTCCTTACAAAGTCCCAAACTTGCAGGTACCTAAAGCCATTCCCGCTGGGCAACCCATACACATTCTCCAGGTCCTCCAACCCCGTGAATTTGCCCCCTATATACAAGTTGCCAAAGCGCTCCTTCCCTACCCCCCCTCTAAACCTCGCATCCAGCCCTGCTGGTGCAAACCTATGGTTATTACAGATCGGCACCCACATCCAGGCACCCTCCAGCCCCAAATGCTGCCTGCACTGCCCCCACATCCTTAATGCCAACACCAACACTGGGCCCATGGAGTACCTGGCTGGAGAGAATGTTAAAGGCACCAACAAACCTTAATGTATTGATCCAATGCAGTCCCTCAATACCCAAGTACAATCTTTATTTTTATTGCCTATTTCTCTGATTCACTCAGTCTTTGTTCCAAGAACCTATGTATTGATTGCATACTCTTTGTATTCCAGTGACTCCTGCTGTAGTTGCACACTAAAGGAGCAAATAATATAACATGGTGGCAAGTTTGAGGATCTGCATTCCATCTGTTGGTGAAATAATTTGAATTCAGCACTTTACCTGATGTCTTCTAATTCATGCTGTGCTGCACGGTCTGCTTTGACCTGCCCAAACCTTCAATCCACCATAGCATTGTGATGGTCCATTAACTGAGGAAAAGGCAAGCAATCTGTCTGGAGAAATTAGATGTACTTGTGCCACTGAGAATATTGGTAATCTGTGGGTTTCTGGTGGATCAATTTCACCCTCAATGCTCATGAATAATACATTTTCCAAATTAATTGTTATCTCTTAATAACTAAGACCTTAGGTGGTACTGCACTGTGACAACATGAGATTTCTCTATCCATAATGAATTTTCGAATGGACAATAAAGTTTGAGTTGAATGAGTGGGTATTTAGTGCCAATTTTGTGATGTGTCAGCTTCTTTAGAAATGCAGGAACACAGTTTTCACAGGCTTATGTTTTTTTGTTAGGCTTTGTTCTTCACAGACTGAAGTTTTTTTTTTACAAGCTCTTCTATTTTTCTACCTCTTTTGCTGTAGTGATTCCCATTCAAAATATTTGATCAAGACGTGACACTGGTCTATTTCCCCTGATTCCAAAGTACAGGAGTGGGATTCTCCCAGCCCGGGGCCGGGCCAGAGAATCTCCGCAACCAGGCCACGCCGACCCGACGCCGGCATGCATTTGGCGCGGCGCCGGTCGCGGGCCGCTCTACACGGTCGGGCCGCCGATTCTCGGCCCTGGATGAAAGGCAGAGTCGGCTGGAACTCTGCGCGCAAGGTCAGGAGGCGGCCTGTGGGGAAGGGGGGTGGAGGGGGGCGGAGCCAGCAGGCAGGGTTCTACCCCCATACCTGTAGTACAGGGGCCTTACCGTAATACCCATATATACAATATAATACAACAGTGGTGACTACCACAAGGGCGCTGAGTGTCTCGCCTCGGTCACAATCGTCCAGTCTCGACCGCACAACATCGCGATCGCTTCGACAAAGGTGAAGGTCACGAGATATCCTGCCTTCTGGACTCCGGGAGCACTGAGAGCTTCATCTACCCCGATACGGTAAGGTGCTGCTCCCTTGCGGTACACCCCGATAACCAAAGAATCTCCCTGGCCTCCGGATCCCACTTTGTGGCGATCCGGGGGCACTGCATCGCCAGCCTCACAGTCCAGGGCGTAGTGTTCAGCGGCTTCCGGCTCTACGTCCTCCCCAACCTCTGCGCTGCCTTGCTACTCGGCCTGGACTTCCAGTGCAACCACTAGAGCCTAACCCTGACCGTAACCCTACCACCCCTTACTGTTTGCGGCCTCGCGACCCTTAATCATAGAATTATCATAGAATTATCATGGAATTTACAGTGCAGAAGGAGGCCATTCGGCCCATCGAGTCTGCACCGGCTCTTGGAAAGAGCACCCTACCCAAGGTCAACACTTCCACCCTATCCCCATAACCCAGTAACCCCACCCAACACTAAGGGTAATTTTGGACACTACGGGCAATTTATCAAGGCCAATCCACCTAACCTGCACATCTTTGGACTGTGGGAGGAAACCGGAGCACCCAGAGGAAACCCACGCACACACGGGGAGGATGTGCAGACTCCGCACAGACAGTGACCCAAGCCGGAATCGAACCTGGGACCCTGGAGCTGTGAAGCAATTGTGCTATCCACAATGCTACCGTGCTGTCCTTAAGGTCGACCCGCCTTCCCTGTTTCCAAACCTCACCCCAGATTGCAAACCCATCGCCACCAGGAACAGACGGTACAGCGCCCAGGACAGGACCTTCATCAGGTCTGAGGTCCAGCAGCTGCTGCGGGAAGGTATCATCGAGGCCAGCAACAGCCGCTGGAGAGCCCAAGTGGTAGTGGTGAAAACCGGGGAGAAAAACAGGATGGTCAGACCTTCAATTGGTACACGCAGCTCGATGCGTACCCCCTCCCATGCATATCTGATATGGTCAATCGGATTGCACAGTACCGGGTCTTCTCGACAGTGGACCTGAAATCTGCCTACCACCAGCTCCCCATCCGTAAGGCGGACCGCCCATACTCTACGTTTGAAGCAGACGGCCGTCTTTATCACTTCCTTAGAGTTCCTTCGGCGTCACCAACGGTCTTCCAACGGGAGATGGACCGAATGGTTGACCGGTACGAGCTGCGGGCCACTTTCCCGTACCTGGACAACGTCACCATCTGCGGCCATGACCAGCAGGACCACGACGCTAACCTTTCCAAATTTCTACAAACCGCCACACTCCTCAACCTAACTTACAACAAGGAGAGAAGTGTGTGTTCAGCATGAACCGATTAGCCATCCTCTGCTATGTGGTTCAGAACGAAGTTCTAGGGCCCGACCCCGATCGCATGCGCCCTCTCATGGAACTCCCCCTCCCCCACTGCCCCAAGGCCCTCAAACGATACCTGCGGTTCTTTTCGCATTACGGCCAGTGGGTCCCAAACTATGCGGACAAGGCCCGCCCAATCATTCAATCCACCGCTTTCCCACTGACAGCCGAGGCTCACCAGGCCTTCAACCGTATCAAGGCCGACATCGCCAAGGCCACGATGCACACGGTCGACGAGACGCTCCCCTTCCAAGTCGAGAGCAGGGCATCAGATGTCGCTCTGGCCGCCACCCTCAACCAGGCAGGCAGGCCCGTGGCATTCTTTTCCCGCAACCTCCATGCCTCCGAAATTCGGCACTCCTCCGTCGAAAAGGAGGCCTAAGCGACCGTTGAAGCTGTGCAACATTGGAGGCATTACCTGGCCGGCAGGAGATTCACTCTCTTCACTGACCAATGGTCGGTTGCCTTTATGTTCAATAACACACAGCGGGGTAAGATCAAAAATGATAAAATCTTGAATGGAGGATCGAGCTCTCCACCTACAATTACGAGATTTTGTATCGTCCCGGTAAGCTCAACGAGTCCCCCAATGCCCTGTCCCGAGGTACATGTGTCAGCGCACAAGTGTACCCACCCCGGACCCTGCACAACGATCTCTGTCACCCGGGAGTCACCTGCTTTTACCACTTCATTAAGGCCCGCAATCTGCCCTACTCCATCGAGGAAGTTAGGGCTATCACCAGAGACTGCCAGGTCTGCGTGGAGTGTAAACCGCACTTCTACCGGCCAGACTGTGCGTGCCTGGTGAAGGCCTCCCGCCCCTTTGAATGCCTCAGCGTGGACTTCAAAGTGTCCTTCCCCTCCACCGACCGCAACACGTACTTTCTTAATGTGGTCGACGAGTATTCCCGATTTCCCTTCGCCGTCCCATGCCATGATATGACGTCTGCCACAGTCATCAAAGCCCTCAACACCATCTTTGTTCTGTTCGATTTCCCCGCCTACGTCCACAGCAACCGGGGATCCTCATTTATGAGCGAGGAGCTGCGCCAGTACCTGCTCAACAGGGGCATTGCCTCTAGCAGGATGACCAGCTACAACCTCAGGGGTAACGGGCAGGTGGAGAGGGAGAATGGGACGGTCTGGAGGGCTGTCCAGCTGGCCCTACGGTCCAGAAATCTCCCGGCCTCCCGCTGGCAGGAGGTCCTCCCCGACGCACTTCACTCCATTCGGTCGCTCCTGTGCACCGCGACCAACGAAAACCCTACATGAACATCTCTTTGCCTTCCCCAGGATGTCCACCTCTGGGGTTATGCTCCCAACGTGGCTGGCAGCTCCAGGACCCTTTCTCCTCCGCAAGAACGTGCGGCTCCACAATGCAGATCTGTTGGTTGAGAGAGTACAGCTACTCCATGCGAACCCACAGTACGCCTACGTAGCGTACCCCGACGGCCGCCAAGACACAGTCTCCCTCAGGGATCTGGCACCAGCTGGGTCCCCACACCCACTCCCCCCTGCCCCGGCGCCACCCTCCCCTCCCCCGGGGCACCCCACCGCAGCCCCCGCTCCAGGACAATCCAGGAGATAAAGAAGTCTGAGAACACGCACGAACAGACTCAAAAACAGCTTCTTCCCCACTGTTGCCAGACTCCTAAATGACCCTCTTATAGACTGATTTCATTTACACTACACCCTGTATGCTTCATCCGATGCCAGTGCTTATGTAGTTACATTGTATATGTTGTGTTGCCCTATTATGTATTTTCTTTTATTCCCTTTTCTTCTCATGTACTTAATGATCTGTTGAGCTGCTCGCAGAAAAATACTTTTCACTGTACCTCGGTACACGTGACAATAAACAAATCCAATCCAATCCAATCCAATCCCCTTGCTCCCACCTGGGGATGAAGAGGATTTTGATGCGCTCCCGGAGTCACCGAAGACCAAGCCGACGCCTGAGTCACCACCAGCACTGCGGCGCTCTCAACGACAGATCAAGGCGCCCGATCGTCTAAATTTGTAACCTTCTCTGTAATTTTGAAACCAATCTGTATGTATATAGTTTTCCACCACCCCCGCTGGACTCATTTTTAACAGGGGGTGAATGTGGTAGTAATTTTTAACAGGGGGTGAATGTTGTATTATATTGTATATATGGGTATTACGGTAAGGCCCCTGTACTACAGGAACGGGGGTAGATCCCAGCCTGCTAGCTCTGCCCAGTAGGCAGAGTATAAATGTGTGTGCTCGCTGAGCCATTTCATAAGCTGCTGTAGAAGACCACACATCTCTGTGTAATAAAGCCTCGATTACATTCTACTCTCGTCTCATCGTAATTGATAGTGCATCAGCCCTCTCCTCCTGCTCGGTGCCCATAGGGCCTTGGGGATCACCTTGGGATGGAGACGCAGCTTGTTTGAGCCCTGGCTGCCCCTGTATCATCTGGCGCTGCCAGCCCTGGCAGCTCCCTGATGTCTGCACCATGGTGTTGATGCCCTTGGTAATGCTCCTCAGTGATTAAGCCATGCACTGCAGTGCATTGGCAATGCCCACCTGTGACTGGGACAAGCTCCACAGCACCTCGGCCATTCCCATCTGAGAGCAGGGCATGTCCCGCAACACCTCATCAAGGTCAACCTGGTACTGGGTCATGTCCACCAGCGTGTCGGACTGACTGCTGAGGGCCTCAACCATGGCCATCACCAACTGTGTGACACCTTGGACACCTTCACTCATGCTGCACCGGGCTCTCCACTGCAGTCACTACCCGAGCAGTTTTGGCCTCGGTGCCACGCATTATCAGCGACATCTCCTGTCACTCCGTAGCCTCTGGGAGTCCTCCAATTGGCTATGGACCTGTTGGAGTGTCTCTGAATATCCTGGTCAGCTCCTTAACGTCTCCATCAGCCCCAGGATAACATGTTCCATTGGCTCAGATTCTGGCTGGGACCCAGCTGGGTCCTGGGATCCAGCAGACCTCCGACTGCTGTCTTGCCTGGGTGTTATTGCCTCCAGCTGATGTACATTAGCAGTTGTGTGGTGCTCACCAGATTGTGCCCGAGAAGCCTGACCACTTATGTTGCCCACCGAGGTGTGTGTCTCTGCACTGGTGGAGGGTGGGGATAACAGCTGTGACGCGTCGATCGTGGCATCATCGGAGCTATCCTCTGAGGTGGTATTGTGGGAGGGGGCCACGCTGGAGGACCTGTGGGAGAATGGGAGGGATGGGTCAGTGTGTATGGTAAGAACAACTCACATGTGGCAGGTCTTCCGGGTGGCGCCTGGTGGATCTTCACCTCTGCGGCATGCGCTGAACTCCGCATTGGTGACCGCTCTGTCCTCGGTCTCTCATGTAACCTCCAGGACCCGTTCCTCAAAGATGGTGAGGATTCTTAAGTCCGACTCCCCTCCGCCAGTCTGGGCCTCCTCCTGGAGATTGTGGCAGAGCTTCTCCTGCGGAGACACAAAGAGGGCACAATTAGCCACATTCACAGTGGTTTGGGGGGGGGGGGTGTCATGAAGGAACGGTTGGGGATTGAAGGAAGAGGGGGGTGAAGGGGGGGATTTGGTGCCCTCTTGGATACTCGTGTGGGGGCAGGAAGGTCTCAGTGGGGGCGGGGGGGGAGGGAGAGAGATGTCAACTCACCAGTGCTGTCCGGTTGTAGGTCGTTGACCGTCTTCCGCCACTGGAGGCCAGTCCTCCTGGTCACACCTCCTGAGCTGATGGCCACTGTCACTTCCTCCCAGGTGACACTGGCTGCCCTGTGGCTCACCCTCCGGGATCCTCGGGGGAACAGTACATCCCTCCTGGCCTCCACTGCATCTGGGAGCCTCCCCAGGTTTACATCTCCAAATCTTGGGACCGGTCTTCTCGATGCCATGGCTGCGAGCTGAATGGGGTTGGCTGTGCATGAGCTATTTAAGAGTTGCTGGACCTTGTTAGTGGGGGTTAGTGGGCGCAGTCCTGGCGGATCTGTTGGCAAGCCTTAATTTGCAGTGAGAAGCCTGTGGGGCCTCGTTCAGTGGAGCAATTAACATTGAATAGCATTCCCGATCTCGCCGGGCTGAGCGCTGGGATGATCGCGGCAGTCCCACTCGCTACCACAATAAAAAATCTTTCTGGGGAATCACGCCCTTAATGTGTCTGGTATGTAGCCAATATAAACGAAAGATATGGGGGTGGGGGTGATTTTTATCTGCCTATTGCTCGGTTTTTCACCTGCTATTAGATTACATTTTTGAGTGTGCCTTGAAATAGATGCACAAAACTTCCACTCGTAACCAACTGTAACTTCATTAAAATATTTAAATTGGTTCCCTACGCTGTATGTATGACCCTGATGTAGTGGTGATCACGGTAAGGGCAAAACAGTGATCCTTAAAGACTGTATTTCAGGCTGCTCATGAAACTTCTTTGAAAAGGTTTTTCGACTGACCTTGCTCCTTCTGGCCCCAAAAAGAATTCCAATGTGCGGTCAGTCTGTGATTCCACAAGATTATCTCCCCACAACCAGGCACACCCCATTCACGGATTTGCCACCCTAACTGGCTGTCACAATTTGTTCAGTACTGACAGCCAGCCAAGCAAACTAAAAAAGTTTAGGTCTCTCATTGATGGCAACAGGCAGCTGGTAAAATGGCTCCACCCAACCTAGCCAAAGAATATGCACAACTGGTGAATTTACTTCAGGAACTCCTATGTAAAATTTAAACTGAAAAAATAATGATCATAGAAAAGATATTTCACTCACAGTAGCACAATTCAGTGTGCAGGGGCGGGGAAACAGAAAATTTGTAGTCGAGGCCTTGCTCAGTAAGAAAATAATAGGAGCAGATGTGAAACATACAAAAGCAGCACGGTGCAACACGACCGGTAGATGCCGGGCGATCCCACTTCCGGGATCTACCCGGCTCGCCACGCCTCGTGAGAATTAATGTGATCTCGCAAGACATGATGAGAATCCCGCCCATTGTGGGCGGAATAACTTTCTGGCAAATCTGCATATGAAATGAAATGAAAATGAAATTAAATGAAAATAGCTTGTCACAAGTAGGCTTCAATGAAATTACTGTGAAAAGCTCCTAGTCGCCACATTCCGAAGCCTGTTCGGGGAGGCTGGTACGGGAATTGAACCGTGCTGCTGGCCTGCCTTGATCTGCTTTCAAAGCCAGTGATTTAGCCCTGTGTCGAGTGAGACAGCTCGTCATCCGGCTAATCTTCGTGCTATGGGACTCTGTCCTCCCACCCACAATCTGCGGATTCTACTCCACCATTATAGATATAGATAAATTAAGTGGGTAGGCAAAAAAAATTGGTCGATGAAGTATAATGTCAGAAAGTGTGAGGTTGTCCAGTTGGGCAGGAAGAATAGAAAAGCAGAATATTATTTAAATGGAGAGAGACTGCAATGCAAAAAGATCTGGGTGTCCTTTATGTATCACAAAACGTTAGTATGCAGGAACAGCAACTAAGTTGGACTTCATTGCGGGAGGTGTGGGAGGTAGTAGAGAATGAACTAGGAAAGTCTTGCTGCAGTTGACACGACATTGGTGAAACCACGCCTTAAGTACTGTATGCAGCTTTGGTCTCCTCGTTTGAGGAGGGATATATTTGCACTGAAAACAGTTTAGAGAAAGATCACTTGGCTGAATCTTGGGATGAAGGGGTTGTTTTAGGAAGAAAGGTTAAGCAGGTTGGGGCTATAATCGTTGAGTTAAGAAGAAGGTGATCTTATTGAAACATGTATATTCTGGCGGGGATTAACAGGGTAGATGCTGAGAGGATCTCAGGGAGGAATGTGGAACTAGGGGCACATTTTATAAATATGGGCTCCTCCATTTAACTCGGAGACAAGGAGGATCTTTTTTCTCTCCGAAGGTTGTTGGTTTTTGGAATTCTCTTCCCCGGAGAGCAGTGGAGGCTGGGTCATTGAATATATTCAAGAGTGAGTTCGACAAATTTTTGATCAACAATAGAATTGAGGGGAATGGACGACAGGCAGGAAATGCAATGAAGGACACATTCAAATGAGCCATGATGTTATTGAATGGCAGAGCAGTCTTGATGGGTCGAATCACCTACTTCTGCTCCTACAGCATGGTAGCACAGTGGGTAGCACTGTTTCTTCACAGCTCCAGGGTCCCAGGTTCGATTCCCGGCTTGGGTCACTGTCTGTGTGGAGTCTGCATGTTCTCCCCTTGTCTCCATGGATTTCCTCCGGGTGTTCTGGTTTCCTCCCACAAGTCCCGAAACACATGGGGCGGGATTCTCTGAAATGGATGCAGAGTGTTCGCGCCGTGAACGCCGTCGAGATTCACGACTGCGCGAAATGGCCCCTATCCCGATCGATTCAGGGCCCGATAATGGGCTAGGAGCGGCGCCGCGTCATTTACACGCGCCAGGCCTTGGCGCCGCATAAAGGCGGTGCCGCATACATGCGCGGCCGGCGCCGCATAACTGGCGCCAACCCGCGCATGCGTGGTTGCCGTCCTCTCCGAGTCCGCCCCGCAAGAAGATGTCAGACGGATCTTGCGGGGCTGCGGAAGAAAGGAGGTCCTCCTTCAGAGAGGCCAGCCCGACGATCGGTGGGCACCGATCGCGGGCCAGACCCCATTTGAGGCCCCCCCCGGTGCAGGATCCCCCCGCAGGCCGCCCCCCCCCCCAGCGTTCCCGCGCTGTTCCCGCCGGCAGCGACCAGGTGTGGACAACGCCGGGAGGAACCCGCCGTTTTGGGCTGGCCGCTCGGCCCACCCGGGCCTGAGAATAGTAGGGGTGCCGGAAAATCGCCATTTTGGGTGTCTTGGGCGATTCTCCGGCCTGCGCCGCGCGGAATTCGATGGGGCCGTTCTCGCCGCTTGGGAGAATCGCGGGAGGGCGTCGGCCAGCATCGCGGGAAAATTTGGCGACTCAGGCGATTCTCCCAACCGGCGCGGGAGCAGAGAATCGCGCCCATGCTGTTAGGTGAATTGGGTATTCTGAATTCTCCCATTATGTACCTGAACAGGCGCTGGAATGTGGCGACTAGGGGCTTTTCACGGTAACTTCATTGCAGTGTTAATGTAAGCCTATGTGTGAGAATAAAGATTATTATTATTTCTCCTGATCTCATCATTAATCCCCTTGAAATAAAGGCCAACATGTAATTTGCTTTCTTAATTGCTATACCTGTATACTACCATTTTGTGTTCTTTGTACGAGTACACCTACTGTTTCTGAGCATGAAGATTTACAAGTCAAATCTGTTAAAAAATATTCTGGTCCGGATTCTCTGTTTGAGAGACGCCGGGACTGAATTTTGAGAATTCTACATTGATGAAGGCGGTACAGGTCCCGAAGCGATTCAGGACACGTTAATGGGCCAGAATCAGCGCCACATGGAACTCGTTCAATTCGAACGAACACCAGGGGCGGGATTCTCCGATATCGGCGCGAAGTCCGCCGACCGGTGCCAAAAACGGCGCGAATCAGTCCGGCAGCGCGCCGCCCCAAAGGTGCGGCAGTCTCCGCATCTTGAGCGGCTGAGCCCTCACCTTGAGGGGCTAGGCCCGCGCCGGACTGATTTCCGCCCCGCCAGCTGGCGCGAAACTGACTTTGCCGGGTGGCGCATGCGCGGGAGCGTCAGCGGCCGCTCACGGCATCCCCGCGCATGCGCAGTGAATGGGGTCTCTTCCGCCTCCGCCATGGTGGAGACCATGGCGAAGGCGGAAGGAAAAGAGTGCCCCCACGGCACAGGCCCGCCCGCAGATCGGTGGGCCCCGATCGCGGGCCAGGCCACCGTGGGGGCACCCCCGGGGCCAGATCACCCCGCGCCCCCCCCCCCAGGACCCCGGAGCCCGCCCGCGCCGCCGTGCCCCGTCGTCCCAAAGATGGTTCAATGACAGCGGCGGGACTTCGGCCCATCGCGGACCAGAGAATCACCAGGGGATTCCCGCCGACCGGCGCCGCGCGATTCCCGCACCCGCCGAATCTCCGGTGGCGGAGAATTCGCGACACGGCGGGGGCGGGATTCACACCGGCCCCCAGCGATTCTCCGACCCGGTGGGGGGGCGGAGAATCGCGCCCCAGAGTCTGAATCGCTGGGGCCGGGATTAGCACTGGAGAGCCCAACAGGCTGCAGCCTCAAATAAGCACCCCACTCCCCACACACACTAATTAGAATGCCACCCCGAAGAACGGCTCCGAGATTCGCAGATGCAAAGCTGGACATTGTTGGATGTGGTGGAGCAGAGGATGTGGGTTGGGAAGGAGAGTGCCACTCACAAATACAAACTGGGCCTGGGCGCAGGTGTCAGATGATGTGAGCACTATGGGCCTCACCGCCATTACCAGACCCCCCCCCCCCCCCCTCAGGAGAAAGTGTCCCACAACAGCTGGGAGAGAGAGAGAAGACTGGGGAGGTTCTGCTGGGCCTGTGGCCACTTACCACCACAGAGCAGAAGGCGTTGGACCTGGTCGATGGGCCTGGAGAGCAGACAGTCGCTGAGGCGACAGCATCGGGGAAGCAAGTGAGCCACTTCTGACCCTATGGCATTTGTGGCACCCTCCACCCTCCCACCACCGGCACACTCCCCCACACCAGGGACATTTACCTTGATTGGGCATGTTAATGAAGAGGCTGCTGGGGCACAGTCTGATGAGCACCACACACATGCTGCGGTACATCAGGTGGAGGTGGGAACCCCCGAGGGGGCGGACGGTCGGAACACGGTCTGATCTTTGGGACGTGCTGCAATCCAGACAGATCTCGCTTATGGAAAAGACGGTCCCATCAATGTTGGAGATGCAGGCTCAGAGCTGGGGACTACATGTGGGGGTGTCAGCAACCATCCCAGCGTCGACAGGTGCAGTTGGAGGAGTCCAGCCGCCTGCTGGGGCAGGAAGGGGTTCCGACCACCTGTGTCACCCAGGTCAACACCACATGGGTGGCGTCAGTTATGGAGGATTTGTGTGAAGGTTTCAGCCATGAGTCAAGATGTCCAAGGCCTGCGGTACTATGTGCGGGTGGTGGCCAAGGAACAGGACAGAAGGGTCATGTCACAGTCAACCATGCACCAGGGCCACCTGGACATTGCTGAGGCGCTCCAGAATGCAGCCCAGTCACTATGCGCCATGGCTGCAGGCATCGACGGCATCGGCCTGGCGCTGAATGACATAAACCAGACAGAGAGATCTGGCGCAGTCAGTGAGTGACATTGCATGGTCGCTGAGCGACATGGCACAGTCCCGGAGGGATGTGGCACAATCTCTGTGCTCCATGGCTGCCAGCATGGAGACCTTGGTCAATACGAGAGCGGGCCTCCAGGACTGGCAGCATCAGGTGATGGTGGAGCACTCTGAGCTCCCTCCGGCCTGTCCCCTGTCCAAAGGAGTAGCCCGAAGCCTATTGGGAACCCCAAGTTAGGAGATGGTGTTGGGCCCATGCCAGTGACACTCGCAGGTAACGTGCTGGGACACCGCAGTGCCCCTGAAACCCTCCCCGCCTGTCGGTGGTGCATCCGATGGGCAATGGGCAGAATAGGGGGGCAACAAGCAACCTGTGACACTCAAGAGACGGCTGCCAAAGGGGACCCAGGTCACAAGGTGGGAATCACAGATGGCCGCCTCCACTCCTAATGTACCACCTTGGGAACCACCCAGATGGAGCGTGAGGGCCCTTAACACCAGAAAAGTAGACTACAAGAGGTGTGCCTAGAATATGTCGGGAACCATCGAGTGCGCCAGGATTTCGGTGTTGTCCATGCCTGGGTATCGGGTGCAGATGTTCATGATGAGCAGCTGGTGGTCACACACCAACTGCATGCTCATCAAGCGGTACTTCTTTCGGTTTGTGACGGCCACCCCAACATGAATCGGTGTTCATAAGGGGACATATGACCCGATCACCCCCTGGACCTGGGGCAATCCAACGATGGTGACGCATCTCATTGCCCGGCCAACCTGGCGGGCTTAATCCATATTCAGCTTAATGTATTGCACCGACCGAGCATACAGCTCCTCCATAACAGCGTGGCTGCCCCCAATCATGGAGGTCTGTGAGATCCCAAACAGGCCCCCATTCATGCCTGGAAGGACACCATCGCATAGATGTTCTGGGCGACCGCCAGCTTGACGACCACCAGGAGTTGGTGTCCTCCTCCATACTCCTCAGTTCCAGGTGTGCCATGATGTGGCAGAGTTGTCACACTGTGCCCATGCAGAAACACGCTCAGTCTGGCAGGTCCTCGAATGACAAGTGCTGCCAGTACACACAAGGCCTGATGTAGCGCCACTTTCCCACCTCCTCCTCGGCCTGTTGGGCCAGCTCTCCATCCTTACCAGCTGGCCCCTGCTCCTCCGGAGCAGACTCCTGTATGCAGTGTCCTCCCTCAGCAGCTCCTGCAGCCACATTGCATCTGTCAAGGCTGCGGCGGCCTGAAAGATGCCAACCATTCCAGGATGAATACTGAAATCAATTCTCTGGAGGGGGTGAAAAGCAGACATTTTAGCATAGTGAGTTTTTTGGGGTCAGGCACCGGGGGAGAGAGATGTGTGTGAGCTTCTCAGGCGGTGGTCTTGTGGGGGTGGGTCGAGCTCTGGGCAATAACGGGACATGGTGGACGATCAGTGGGGTGCACTGCATCCTTACAGGCTGTGACAAAGGCAGCCATGGCACCTGTTTTCCAATTTTAAATACCACAAGTGAACCTCGCCGTCGGTAATTCCTCCTGCCAGAGATGGAGCATCTAAAAATGGAGTTGTGGTTGGCACTGTGTTATTTGCTTTTCCTTTTGTACGGTACTGTACAATGTCATTGTTTTACATGCCAAAAATACCTCAATAAAATTGTTTATTATTGTATTGTTCTCCTTTAAAAAAAAGAGATGGAGCTTCACGGGAGGCCTGGAGAATGCAGCGGCAGGCCCATTAATGATATGCCAACGGCGATTTGCATGCCCATGCCAGCGAGCGGTGTGGAACGCATTCGCACCGCTATCAACCGGAGCATAGAATTCCATCGGGTCTCTCGATTCTTGGCTGACGAGGCGATTCGCTGCCCGATCATACTTCGCGATTCCGGCGCCACGGGACAGAGAACCCCCACCCTCTTTTGTTTTCTTGGCCTGATTTATCCAGCTTTTGGGATTATCTTTTCCACTGGCAGCGCACCTCCGCCCACTTTAACGGGTGACTTTACCAGAAAATCCCATTGACAAGCAGCTGGAGAGTGGAGAACCCTATTGCCAGCGAATGCCACGTCGCCAAGAAATACGTGATTGGGGAACCGGAGATCTTGCCCCTTATCTTTTTGATTCTTACAACCAAAGCGAATAAGCTCACACTCCCCCCTCATTATGCTACATCTACCATCTTGTTGCCCACTCACTTATCCTGTCTATATCTCTTTGCAGCTTCATTATGTCCTCCTCACAACCTGCACTTCTTTGAATTGTCAGCAAATTTAGATGCATTACTCTAACTCTTTGTCTAATTAATTAATATTGATTGTAAACAGTTGACACTGTGAACAGCGGCAGGGCAGGTGAGCTATACAAAACGCCACAGACCTGTGTGTGAGTGGAAAATCCCGCTTGCAGCCAACGTTTTCTGGAGGAATGACAATAGTAATACATTTTTTACATGGTGATCAGTCGTGGGTTTTTTTGAGTCTCTGCTCATAAATAGTAAAATTCTGCAGAGACACACAGTGCAAGTACAATTAAACGTCATTCACTACTGATTAGAGTGTGTTATTTATTTGTAATTTCTGGCTCATTTGTAAAACCATTATTGCAAAATCAGAACAATTTTTTGGACAGCCTAATTGCTGGGAGTAATGTATTTGCTCTTTATTGTAATTTTCTGACCATTATTACCTTAATTTTAATTTAGTGTGTGGAATAATTAAAGTCAATTGAAACCATTTCTGTTTCCGAAGTAAAAGCATTCCATTTCTGACTTTTGCCTTTAGCTACATTAAATATATATAATTAAAGCAGTGAAACATTAATCTAATGGAGAGGAAATGGCTGCTAGAGTCTGTTCACTGCTTCTCAAAGTAGTACCTAGAAAATGGATCGTGCTCAAATTGGGTTGCGATCCTGGTATAGCTCACACTGAACACAGCTACTGCAGCCTTCTTTGCTTATTTTTGGCTAGTGGAGTTGCCTGCTAGATCTGAGGAGCCACCAAATCAACTGACTCAGATGTCGGCCAAGGCCATTGCGAGAATTTGGGTTATGGGACAGGTGACAAGGGTTAACCATCAGCTACCCACTGATTTAATAAGGACCCAGGAAGAACTCCACTGGCAGAGAGAAATGGAGCAGTCAACCAAGTCAAGAACTCTAAAGAGAGCCATAATGCAGTATGATTTCAGCAGCAAGCAGAATAATACTTTTCACTGTTCCTAGGTATACGTGACAATAGGTATTTGATACCTATGGGAATAAACAGTATGCTACATGCAAGTTCGACCCTTAGGAACTAATTTTATATTGACCACAATACAATTCAATTTCGAAGCCATATTTTTCGCACCAACTTGCAAGATCTTGAACTTTGCAAGATTCAGTGCCATTTACCATTGACCGGAATGTTCCTTGTTGCAATTCTACCCATATTTCATCAGAATTTTAGAATTCCAATCATGACCTGTTAAAATATTTAATTTATCTATGAATCGTGTTACTAACTTCAATTTTGAATGTGGTATTTTCTTTACCTTTTATCAAGTCCGTGCCACCTTGTCTTCTCTATAGTCCACCCAAAAACATTCTGTATGTTCTCCCGATCTCCCTTTCAGTCTTCATCAGTCTTATGTCCTTCAAGATGACATAAGTTGACCCACACTCAGCTCCTGATCAATTAGCTACCTCTTTTGATTGCCAACAAGACCAACACTGCTGTGCTCAAGAATGCTGTCATTTATTTTTGGAAAGCATTTCACAAATCTCCATTCTCTATAATAATTAACTGCCCTTCCTTTTAATATTCTCCAATTAGATCAATTCACTCTGGTTTCTGATTTGCCCAAATATTAATATTGCCCTGGCCAAAGTTAGAAGTTTCTTGTGTGCAGTTGAAACCATGGTGTATTATTGCTCTCTAGAGTTTTTGACTTTGTTAACTGCCTTTTCCTCCAGCGCTACGCCTCCAAACTTACACCACAGTATCAATATCCCATGAAATGCCTTCACCTGATGCCGGTGTCTATGCATTTACATTGTGTACCTTGTGTTGCCCGATTATGTATTTTCTTTTTATTTTATTTTATTTTCATATACTAAAAGATCTGTTTGATCTGCTCGCAGAAAAATACTTTTCACTGTTCCTCGGTACACGAGACAATAAACAAATCCAATCCAATCAAATCCTTACCCTCCTACACTTGACCTTTGAGGTTTCCCTTGTGATTCCTCTGCATAAAGCCTCTCTTTTAATCATACTATCCAATTTAGGCCCAATCCGGCAGTGCTCGATTTCTGTCTCCCTTGAATTCTGCTTCAAGCCGTACATGTTGTCCATCCCTTGTTTACAAGTTTCTCCACAACCATTATTTCAACAGATGAAGAATCGATTTCTCTGGTGTTCTTCCCACCAGTCTTCAATTTATATACAATTCTACCGATCACTTTCTATCCTACATTCCATTTGGCAATATTTTTGCAACATACACAATGTCCTTGTTTATAAATCTATTCATGAGATTGCCTCACTCTTTCACAGCTCATTTTCAGTGGAGCTCCTCAGGTGTACAGAGACGTCACAAAGGAATAACAATGGACACTGAACAAAGGGAAAGGGAAGGAGAGGGACAAATTAGCGGGGCTGGGGGACTCGAGATTTTAAGGCGGTTATTTGAAAGTGTGAAGTGAGTCAGCAAAGCTGAGGGACGTGGGAATGTTGGTCCACATAGCAGTAAATTGGGGAGGTGGGGTGATGACTATAGAGGGATTTGAAAATAAGGTCAAGGATCCTGAATTAAGGTTATTATATCAATTACTTCTAAGTGAATAAGACCACAGATATGGTGCCACAAAACCAAAATGAAGAATTTAAAAATTACATGCTTATTTATGCAATTGGTCTATTTATTAATTTCAGTTGGATGCTATCCAATCAGTTGCCTCAACAACATCTCTCCATCCCACGAGCACACTGGGCCAATCTTCATCAAAATCTGCCCGAGCCTAAAACTGTGGGTGAGATCCTCCGGTCCTCCAATGGCGCACCATCACCTTAGGTTTCCCGACAGCGTGGACTGGATTGAATGGGAAATCCCTTTGACAGCAGTGGGATTTGGACCAATGGTAGGCCGTCGCCCGTTGTTGAGAAACATGAGTCCAGAGAACCTCAACCTGTACCTTTCTATAGTTCCTCTCATATCTCCCCTATTCCCTCTCTTAAGCCCATTCTTGTCCATGAGACATATTCCTTCCTCAACTGTAGCCCCACTAAACTGTTGTCTATCCAACTTCTCCTCCTGTTGTCCACGATCGCACATACTGGCGGGGATTTTCTCCCCTGCCCCCCATCCCCCTCGCCCTGGTTTTCCTGCAGTGGACGCGATGAGCCACTGGCTGCTGGTGGGGTCTTCTGGTCCCACCAAAGTCTAACTCACCATGAGGAGTCAACTCTGGGTGGAGGTGAAGATCCCGCTGGTGGAAGGGGCCGAATAAAACGCCTTCTGTTAACAGTTGCCTATCTTTTAAATCTGCAATCATCACCCTTCTCCCGAAAAACCTAACCTTGATCCCACCCTTCTTGCTAACTATCCCCTCAGCCAATCTCCAATCTGTCCTTCCTCTCCAGAGTTCTTGAGCACATTGTTACATTCCAAATGCCTGCCCATATTTCCCAGAGCTCTATATTTAAATCACTCAAATCAGATTTTTACCCCTGTCACAGTACTAAAAGAGCTGTTATCAAAGTCACAAATGGTAACCTATGTGGCTATGATAAAATTAAACAATTCCTCCTCCTAGCCCTGCCCTCAGCCTTTGACATACGTGACCATACCATCCTCTTCTAAATGCCTCACCCCTGTTTAAACTGCAATGGCTTCACTTATGCTCCCACAACATTGCCTCTGGTGTCCCCAAAGGATCTATCCTTGGTACCCTCCTATTTCTCATTTGCATGCTGGACTTCAGTGGTATCATTCAAAGGTACAGCATTAGTTTATCACATATATGTTGATTACACTCAGCTCCACTTCATTACCACCCCTCTCAATTCCTCCATTGCCAAATTATCAGACTGCTTATCTGATACCCAATGCTGGATGAGCAGAAATGTCCTCCAATTAAATATTGGAAAGACTGAAGCCATTATTTATATTCCAGAATCAAAATTTAATTCCCTAGCTCCCAACATTATTCCTTTCCCTGGCAACAGCCTTAGACTAATCCAGATAGAACATTTTTGACAACATATTTTGAACATAGAACAGCACAGCACAGTACAGGCCCTTCAGCCCACGATGTTGTACCGAGCACTTATTCTAATCTAAGATCAACCTAACCTACACCCCTTCAACGTACTGCTGTCCATGTGCCTGTCTAAGAGTCGTTTAAATGTCCCTAATGACTCTGATTCCACCACCTCTGCTGGCAATACATTCCACACACCCACCACTCTCTGTGTAAAGAACCTACCTCTGACATCTCCCCTATACCTTCCTACAATCACCTTAATATTATGTCCCCTCGTGACAGCCATTTCCACCCTGGGGAAAAGACTCTCGCTATCCACTCTATCCATGCCTCTCATCACCTTGTACACCTCTATCAAGTCACCTCTCTGCCTTCTTCACTCCAGTGAGAAAAGCCCTAGCTCCCTCAACCTTTCTTCATAAGACATGCCCCTCCAGTCCAGGCAGCACCCTATTAATCTCCTCTGTACCCTCTCCAAAGTATCCACATCCTTCCTATAATGAGGCAACCAGAACTGGACACAATATTCCAGGTGTGGTCTAACTAGAGTTTTATAAAGCTGCAGCAAAACCTCGCGGCTCTTAAACTCAATCCCCCTGTTAATGAAAGCCAACACACCATATGCCTTCTTAACAACCCTATCAACCTGGGTGGCAACCTTGAGGCATCTATGTACGTGGACCCCAAAATCCCGCTGTTCCTCCACACTTCCAAGAATCCTCCCTTTAACCCTGTATTCAGCATTCAAATTTGACCTTCCAAAATGATTCACTTCACATTTATCAAGGTTGAACTCCATCTGCCACTTCTCAGCCCAGCTCTGCATCCTGTCAATGTCCTGTTGTAACCTGCAACAACCCTCAACACTATCTACAACTCCACCAACCTTCGTGTCATCGGCAAACTTACTAACCCACCCTTCCACTTCCTCATTTAAGTCATTTATAAAAACCACAAAGAGCAGAGATTACAGAACAAATCCTTGCGGGATCACCACTGGTCATCCACTTCCAGACGGAATACTTTCCATCCACTACCACTCGCTGTCTTCTTTCGGCCAGCCAATTCTGTATCCAGACAGCCAAATCTCCCTGTATCCCATGCCCCCTAACTTTCTGAATGAGCCTACCATGGGGAATCTTATCAAATGCCTTGCTGAAATCCATATACACCACATCCATTGCCTGATCTTCATCAATGTGTCTCATCACATCCTCAAAGAATTCAATGAGGCTTGTGAGGCATGACCTGCCCCTCACAAAGCCATGCTGACTATCTTTAATAAAACTATATTTTTCTAAATGATCATAAATCCTATCTCTCAGAATCTTTTCCAATATTTTGCTCAACACAGACAGAAGACTGATGGGTCTGTAACTCCCAGGGATTTCCCTATTCAATTTCTTGAATAGGGGAACAACATTCGCCTCCCTCCAATCATCTGGTACCACTCCAGTGGAGAGTGAGGACGCAAAGATCATCGCCAACGGCGCAGCAATCTCCTCCCTCGCTTCCCGTAGTAACATTGGGTATATCCCGTCGGGCCCAGGGGACTTATCTATCCTGATGCTTTTCAAAATTTCCAGCACATCCTCCTTCTTAATATCAATCTGTTCTAGTCTAACCTGGTTCACATTGTTCTCATGGGCATCAAGTCCCTCTCGCTAATGAATACTGAAGCAAAGTGTTCATTTAGGGCCTCCCCCATCTCTTCAGACTCTAGCACAAGTTCCCTCCACTATCCCTGAGCTGCCCTACTCTCACTCTGATCATCCTCTTATTTCTCACATAAGTGTAGAATGCCTTGGGGTTTTCCCTAATCCTTCCCACCAGGGATTTTTCATGCCCCCTTCTTGCTCTCCTCAGTCCATTTTTGCGTTCTTTCCTGGCTACCTTGTAACCCTCTAGAGCAGAGTCAGATCCTTGCTTCCTCAACCTTACGTAAGCTTCCTTCTTCCTCTTGATTAGAAGCTACACTTCTCTTGTCACCCAAGGCTCCTTCACCTTACCATTCCTTCCTCGTCTCAGTGGGACAAAACAATTCAGCACTCGCAACAAGTGCTCCTTAAACAATCCCCACATTACCGTTGTGCATTTCCCCAAGAACAATTATTCCCACTTTATGCTCCTCAGCGCCTGTCTAATAGCAGTTTAATTTCCCCTCCCCCAATTAAATACCTTCCCATACTGTGTGTTCCTATCCCTCTCCATGACTATGGTAAAGGTCAAGGAGTTGTGGTCACTGTCACCGAAATGCTCTCTCACCAAGACATCGGACACCTGACCTGGTTCGTTGCCGAGCACCAAGTCCAATATGGCCTCCACCCTAGTCGAACTATCTACATATTGAGTCAGGAATCCTTCCTGTACACACCTGAGAAAATCAGCTCCATCCAAACCATTTGCACTAAGGAGGTTCCAGTTAATATTAGGGAAGTTGAAGTCACCCACGCCAACTCTGTTATTTCAGCACTTTTCCAAGATCTGCCACCCAATCTGTTCCTCTAACTGTCTGCTGCTATTGGAGGGTCTATAGAAAACTCCCAATAAAGTGACTGCTCCTTTCTGGTTTCTGACTTCCACCCATACTGGTTCAGTACAAACCCTCCCCAACTACCTCCTTTTCTGCAGCTGTGGTACACGCCCTAATTAACAGTGCCACTCCCCCTCCTCTTTTACCTCCCTCTCTATTCTTCTGAAAACATCTAAACCCCAGAACATCTAACAATCATTCCTGCCCCTGTGAAATTCATGTCTCCGTAATGGCCACAACATCGGAGTTCCAAGTACTGATCCATGCTCCAAGTTCATCTCCCTTATTCCTGACAATCCTTGCACTGAAACAGACACACTTTAACTCATCCTACTGAGTGCTCCTTTGCCCTATCAACTGTCTATCCTTTCTCACAGACTTGCTGCATACTTTTTCTGCCTGTTCAACAGCTACCCTATCCTCTGATCCATAGCTCTGGTTCCCATTCCCCTGCCAAACTAGTTTAAACCCTCCCGAAGAGCTCCAGTAAACCTCCCACCCAGGATATTGGTGCTCTCCAGTTTAGGTGCAATCCATCCTTCATGTACAGGTCCCACCTTCCCCGGAAGATATCCCAATGATCCACATATCTGAAGCCTTCCCTCCTGAACCAGCCCTGTAGCCACGTGTTCAGTTGCACTCGCTCTCTGTTCCTTGCCTCACTTGCACGTGGCACCGGTAGCAATCCTGAGATCACTACTCTGCTTGTCCTGCTCTTTAGCTTCCAACCTAACTCCCTAAAATCACTTTTTAGATCCTCATCCCTTTTCTTAGCTATGTCATTGGTGCCTATATGCACCACGACTTCTGGTTGCTCCCCCTCCCCCTTAAGAATTCTGAAGACTCGATCCGAGACACCCCTGGCCCTGGCACGCGGGAGGCAACGTACCTTCCGGGAGTCTCACTCGCGACCACAGAATCTCCTATCTATTCCCCTAACCATTGAGTCTCCTATCACTATTGCTTTTCTATTCTCCCCCCTTCCCTTCTGAGCCACAGAGCCATACTCAATGCCAGAGACCTGGCTGCTAGGGCCTTCCCCCGGTAGGTCATCCCCCCCCAACAGCATCCCAAACCGTATACTTGTTTTGAAGGGGAACGGCCACAAGGGATCCCTGCACTGTCTGCCCGTTCATTTTCTTCCTCCTGACTGTAACCCAGCTACTCTTGTCCTGCATCTTGGGTGTTGCTACCTCCCTGTAACTCTTCTCTATTACCCCCTCTGCCTCCCGGATGATCCAAAGTTTATCCAGCTCCAGTTCCCGAACACGGTCTCTGAGGAGCTGGAGTTGGGTGCACGTCCCACAGGTATAGTCAGCGGGGACACTGGTGGTATCCCTCACCACCCACATCCTACAGGAGGAGCATGCAACTGCCCTAGCCTCCATCCCCTCTTACATAACAGAATATGGCTGTGGACCAACAAGAACGCCGCCCTCTGACTCTGCTCCCAGTCAGTTGCACTCTCTGTAAACTCCTAGATCTCTTCACGCTCTTTGAGGAAATGTAGGAAATGAAATGAAAGGAGCACCTTACTCCCTCCCCACCTAACTCCCTCAGTCACCAAACTCTCACTATAGCACTCAAATTCAGCACTCAGTGCAAACAAAGTCTGCACTGTAACTGGCTCACGTTTATACTGTGACTCTAGCCTCTGAAAACTGGCCTAATCCAATTAACTAATTAACAAGCTCCAGCTGCAAGGAGCTAGAAGTAGAACCTTTGTTTAAAGCTGATTGAAAATTCACCTTCTTCCAAACCAAACAGCAACTTTTGAGTGAATGTACCAGTCAGAGTTTCAGCTTGGACACAGAGCTAAAACTGAATTGAGCCTGTGAGGAAGTGCAGCTGCTGCTCTGCTTCTTGTGGGTTCTGCCTCCTCCCTAATCCCCAACCCTACCTGCCCCATCTTCTGTCCTCACAGCCCTGTGACTGTGGTGGGACTGGGACCACCTGGAGTCTATTGCTGTCGGCCCTCTCCCGGGGTGAAGGCCCTGCTGCCTGACTCTGTCCTCCCACCCCTCTGCGTGAGGTGGGAGTGGGACCATCCAGGGCTGCTTTTCTTGTCTTCTGTCCTCCCACCCCGCTGCCTGAGGTGGGAGTGGGACCACCTGGGGCCTATTGCCGAAGGCCCCCTCCAGAGGTGAAGGCCCTGCTTCCCGTCTCTGTCCTCCCACTTCTCTGCCTGAGGTGGGAGTGGGACCACCTGGCGCCTGGTGCTGTGCCCCTCCCGGGGTGCACAACCTGCTGCCTGCCTTCTGTCCTCCCACCCCTCTGCTTGAGGTGGGAGTGGGACCACCTGGGGCTGCTGTGAAGACAAAAACGAAGACGGTAGCCTTCCGCCTACTAACGCGGCAACTTGGGGTCAAATGTTATGCCCACCCCACCATGACCATCGAGGCGTGCACTCGCACGATGGCCGGGGTCATCAGCCCCTCGGCCATTGTAGCCGCCTCAAGGATGTACGGCAAGGCCGTGTTTCTCCTGCGGGCCGAGCAGGCGGTCCACCATGTCCTGGAAAGGGGGCTCACGGTGGGTGGGACACAAGTGGCAGTGGACCCGCCGGAGGCCACTGCCGAACGTGTCGTTCTCTCCAACAACCCGCCCTACCTCGCCACCGAGCACCTCCTTCCCCCATCTCAACCTACTGGGGGAGGTCAGGTACGGGGTGGCGCCGCTGACACTCGGCCTTCGGGACCCTTCCCTCCCGCCATGTATACTCCTTCCGGTGTCAGGTTTTTATCCGCCTGACCCGGGAGGAGGACACGGAGGGAGGTTTTGTGGTGTCCCACCGAGGGGAGGACCACAAAATGTTCTGGTCGGCGGATGGCATGCGGTGCCATGCCTGAAGAGGGCTGGGGCATACCTGCCGTACCTGCCCCACCCTGATGGCTGCCGCCAACACACCTCCAGCTGGCCGCTGCTGGCGCTGTCCCCTCTCCTCCACCACTTCTTTGTCTGCCCAGCAGCCGGTCCATGACAGCACCGCGGCTGTTGGGGGTGGGTGGGGGGAGACCCTTCGCATGACCAGCAACAGTTGAGAAAAGCAAAACGTGCGGCGGCACGGCAGTCAGACCGGGCCCTCCAAGACTTAGGCCTGGCCCCGGCCGCTGTCCCCGTGCCCATCCAGTCCAGCGCAGAGGCTGCAGCCTCATCTCGGGACACCGCCTCCCTGGAACAACCCGAGTGGCCCGGAGAAACCACCGACCAGGCCCCAGAGGGAGAAGGGCATCCTGCGTCCGGCCCCGAGTTTGAAAACGTCTTATTGCCACCACCAGTCTCCGCCTCCCCGCAACAACCCGAGGGGCCTGGAGAGACCACCGACCGGGCTCCAGAGGGCGGCGGTGACAATGTATATGGCCCCGAGGCGGAGGGGGATCCGACCTCCTCACACTCCCAGGAGCCGGGCGATGTGGAAGGGGGAGATGCTGCAGAGGATCTCTGGCAATGGAGGCCGTGCATCAAGGCAATCCCGCCCCACCTCCTCCTGCCTGGACAGGCGTCACTTGCTTTTTTGTTTTATTCATCCGCTACTTTATGTTCTTTTGCTTGGTTGTCACACCCAGCATCACGCCAGTGTCAGTGGCGGATGTTGGCTTAACTCCTGTACGTAGATAAACGTACAGGTCATCAATTCACAAAAGAAACCCCACAAAAACCAAAAAAAAAAGGCAAAACCTCTTGATTTTAAAATCAGCCTCGTTTTTAAATTTATTTATGGCCTCACCCTTCCCTATTTCTATAATCTTCAGGCCCACAACCCGCTAAAATATCTACACTCATCTAAGTCTGGCCTCTTGAACGCTCCACCATTGCAATGGAGTGGTGCTTCTGTCGCTGAGGTCCTAAACTCTGGAATACCCTCCTTACAACTCTTCACCTCTCTGCCAAGCTTTCCTCCTTTAAGACATTTCTTAAGAACTACCTCTCTGACCAAGCTTTTGGTCATCTGACCTGACATCTTATTTTGTGGTTTGTGTCATATTTTGTTTTATAATGCTCCTCTAAAGCTCTTTGAGATATTTTAATACATTAAAAGGAGCAATATAAATATATGGGGCGGGATTCTCCGTCCTGCCAACCCCGTTTTAGGGTGCAGCTCCCTCCCCCCCGCTGGCAGCAGGCTCCATTTCCGCAACCGGCCAATGGGGTTTCCCATTGTGACCACCCCATATGTTGGAAAATCCACGGCATGGGTGCGCTACCGGCGAAGGGGAGGATCCCGCTGACGGAGAATCCCGCAGATGGTGTTGTTTGTGAAATAGGCATAGACTGAAACTATTCCACACATTTCACTCCTTGCTCTAGAAATCATTGGTTGTAATATTAATACTGGTGGATAACATTTAATCATATTCTTGAAATTATTCTTATTTATTTCAAATAATTCAATATATTCACTAAAATAATACATGCTTATCCTTTACATCTAGGTATGAATTTAATAACTACATCAAATGGGTGCAATTTCCTCCAAAGTTTTTAAAATTAGGTTTTGCTGTTACTTGATTTAAATATATAAATATCCTGAAGCAATATCAGTTTATCAATGTTCGTCAAAAGTTAAATTATTAAGTTACTTCACTTTTATTGAACAAACTTCGCACATTTATTTTTGGTGAATAACTGACAATGTCAGCATGAATTAGAACAGGCTTTCACTTTTGCAGTCAACATTTAAATCAAGTACTCGCAGGTTATGTATATCATGGCTCAGATACCTTGTAAAACTCCATCTGGCCTATCCTATTAATATGCTTTAACTCTGGCATTAGAAAAAGATGCCTGCTGTGCCAGTGTGACATTTTCATTTCCTACATCTGCCATTCTTGTGGCCTCTGAACAGGAGTCCAAACGTGATGATTTATGAGCAATTTTACACTATAAACTCAGAAGATAAACTGGATTAAGACTGCAAAAGCCTGGTTCATTTAAGATCTCTATAAATATAAGATAAATAATTTTTATGTAATCTGACTTTTTACTAAGACAGTTTTAGACCACTATTTGGTAAATGATTTCATAATAGTTTTCAGCTTTTAACATTAAGCCTTCAATTTGAAGCAACTTCATATCGTGCTATAGTAGAAAACAGCTACTTAAACAACAATCTGGACATTCTGCATCATAAAATGGATTCATCATGGCTGATAATTTAAAATTAATTTTTGTAATGATGTACCCCTGGAGGCTATTAAGTTGAACAAACCAATTGTATTTATGGGTGTTGTGAGGGCCACGAAGAAACCAGCATGAGTTTGTAGGATCAGAGAGAAATAACTTTATTTACAATTACATATTTACAACAGCAGTACTCCACCACTGCTCTCTCCTCTAGCTGGTTCCAGACTGACCAGCTCTATTTATGCAGATGACTCTGTTAATGATTTTTATGCCCTCCTCATTGGGGGAGCTCATACTCACTAAGGGTTGTAGGATTGCCATTAGTCCCCAGCCAATAATAATCTGGCAGGTTACAACATCTCTCCCCGCCCAAAGCCCAAGGGATCCACTGAAGACCCTGGCGAAGGAGGGCGTCGGACTCGTTTTGCCACAGGCCGGACACCATTTGCTCAAGGCGCTGGATTGGGCGGCGTGTAACGAGAAGGCAAACAGTGCAACGGTTGTACATCTACGGGCTGTAGGATCGAGGACTCCCCCTCGGAGGCGTCCATCGTCTGCATCTCAGAATCGGAGTGCAAAACCTCAGTCATCTCAGTTTCCATATCTCCACGCGGTTCTGCAATAATCCGTGCAGGCTTTCAGTGCGGCACCAGAGAAAGATCGTGAGGATGAATCTCCGGGGCTGTTTAGCACAGGGCTAAATCGCTGGCTTTGAAAACAGACCAAGGCAGGCCAGCAGCACGGTTTGATTCCTGTAACAGCCTCCCCGAACAGGCGCCAGAATGTGGCGACTCGGGGCTTTTCACAGTAACTTCATTTGAAGCCTACTTGCGACAATAAGCGATTTTCATTCATTTTTTCATTCACTGTGTCTGGTCTCTGTGGCTGTAGAAGTGAGCTCCGAAATGGGGAATCTGTTGAAGAGGCGGCCTTCTGGACCAAACGTGGTTGAAATGTTTGCGCCGGAGGTGACCCTGGGCTTGTACCTGTTAAGAGATCGGGCCCATTCATCCAAAGATAACCCCGGGGACCCACTGGGCACCACCAGCAAAATTTCAAATGAACACCGGGTCACCAGGCGCGAACTGCCGAATCGGCCAATGCCGAGAAAGGCCATGCCCCTGTCGTTCTTGAGTGCGGCGTACTTTTGCGTCAATATCCGGGAAAATCATGCTCAGGTGGGTGCGAAGTCTCCGACCCATTAGGAGTTCTGCGGGAGCTACCCCAGTCACCGCATGTGGAGTGGTCCTGTACAAAAACAAAAACGAGCCAGTCTAGCGTCCATAAACCTGGAAGATTGTTTCTTTAAGCTCTGTTTGAACGTCTGCATTGCGTGCTCCGCCAACCTATTGGAAGCCGAGTGGTATGGAGCCGCCGGGTGGTATGTAGCAGTGCGGATATGGCATATGCCGTTCATCTTAATGAACCTCACAAACTCCTCACTTGTGAAAGGAGTGCCATTGTCCGTGACGGGGAGGCCATTTGTGCTGAAAGACAAACTCATCTTCTTGATCGTTGTGCAGGACCTTGTGCCTACCACTTATGCATCTCTAGCCATTTAGATTGAGCATCAATTAATAAAAGAAACATGGATCCCTGAAAAGTGCCGGCGTAATCCACATGCGAGTGTGCCCAACCATTCCCAGTGATGAAGGGGAATGGCCAGCAGAAACTTCTAATGCTCCTGGCAAATGGAGCAGTTTTGAGCCACCTTCTCAATGTCGGCGTCAAGGCCTGACCACCAGACATAACTCCGGGCAAGTCCTTTAGTGTCAGCTCCTGTCCTTTTCCGTGGACGACCACAGGATACAGTCTTCCACGCTAAATTCTGACAGCTTGGAGGAAAATGCCCGCAACTCTCCTGGGAGCTGTCTATGCTGCCCACCATACAGGACTATGTGCCGAACTTTTGACAGGACCGGATTCGGCTGGGCCCACTCACGATCTGCGATGCCATGATAGCCAAAGAGTCCATAAAATTTAGGATTGCAACCAGCTCACTTGTCGTGGGGTCGACATGAGGCCAGTCGACAAAGGCAATCGTCTCGGTGCATTGGCATTCGCTATCTGCGTCCCTGAATTATGCTCCAGCGAATACTTGTCAACAGCCAGCAGCAAAGCCCAGCACTGGATCCGTGCAGAAGCAACGGGCGGAAAGGGCTTATCCTCTCGGAAAAGTCCAAGCAGAGGCTTATGATCAGTCCCGATAGTGAAGTGGCAGTCATACACATACTGGTGTATGGCCACCACCGCCAGGCCCTCCTTCTCGATCTTTGCCTACTTCTTTTCCGCTGCAGTCAATGTGCGAGGAGGCGAAAGCTAACGGCCGCTCAGCTCTATTCTCCATCTTGTGGGTCAGGACAGCCCCAATACCATATGGGTATGCAACCACATTATGAGCAAAGGCTTTTAAGAACATAGTGGGTTAGTTACCCAGAAGACGACAATTGCTGTTTCACCCGCCAGAAAGCGGTTTCTTTCGGCTGACCCCAAACCCAGGTGTGATTCTTCTTTAGCGGAAGGTGCAACGAGGCGAGTGAAGTTGCCAGATTGGGGAGGAGCTTCCAGTAATAGTTTTCGAGGCCGAGAAAAGAACTAAGATGCGAAGCGTCAGTCAGGGCGGGGGCCTGTTGAATTGTGTAAACGGACTCCAGCCTCTGAGAAGCGTCTAAGGACAGCCTCCAAATTTTCCAAATGTTCCTGCTCCGAAGTTCCCAAAATCAAAACATCATCTAAGTAAGCAGCGACACGTCGTAAACCTCTCAAGATGCCCTCCAGAATGTGTTGAAAGATAGCGCAGGCAGAGGATGCTCCAAAGGGCAACCGTGTATATTCAGACAGGCCCCTGCGTGTATTAATCGTTACATATGGCCGAGAGGCAGGGTCCAGCTCCAACTGGAGATAGGCGTGACTCATATTCAATTTTGTGAATGAGAGTCTACCTGCAAGCTTCGCGTAGAGATCTTCTATGTGGGGCATTAGATATCGGTCAAGCCAGGAAACAGTATTCACGGTAAGTTTATAGTCGCCACACAAGCGAAAATTGGCATCTGGCTTCATTGCCGCTACAACTGGCGCTGCCCAGTCGGCGAAACGGACGGGCGTGATAATACCCAAGGACTCCAAACGAGTAGGCTCTGCTTCTACCTTCTCGAGCAAAGCCTAAGGCACCGGGTGCGCCTGGAAATAGCGCGACGTGGCTCCCATTTCAACCTGGATACGGGCTATGGCCCCCTTTATCTTCCCCAAACGGGGCTGGAATACATCTGGGTACCATCCTAATACCTCCATCAACCCTCCAGAACTTGTTAAAGAATGTGCTGCCACTGGAGCTGCAAATGGCGCAACCACTTATGACCCAAAGGCTGGGCCCGTGGCCGCGCACCACGATAAGCGGGAATCGCCCCTCTTGGCATCCAGAAGCAACAGGGGTCATCATGGTTCCAGCAATGTCCAATGGTTCCCCCGTATCGGTGGCCAACCTGGTCTGTGTATTGGTCAATGTAAGGATCTGTATACCCTGCTTGATGTGGTTTAATGTCCTCTGGGCAATCACGGAGACCGCTGCGCCAGTGTCCAACTCCATCTCAAGGGGTGACCATTGACTCGTAATGTCACCTTAATGGGGGCAACTCGGGGAGCTGCCACACAATGCAGCTACAGGTAGTCGTCCTCAGTCTCCACATCCTCGGGAGTAGTCCCTGCAGGTTCATCCAAATGGAAGGTACGGCCTCTGGGCTGGCCCCAGTTTCTGTTAGAACAACGGCGCCTCTGGCGCCCCCAGGACCAGCATCTGCGATGGGGTCAGCGCCCACATGGCTCCAAATCCATCAGTTCTGGAGAAGGCTCCCTTCGGGGAGGAATGTCCGGAGGCCACTGGCGTCGATCCGGACGCCACCCCACCCAAGGTACAGCAGGGATGCGGGGAGACGCTTTTGAATGGAAGGGGTTGTGCTCCAAGGCATACACTTCCATTCCCTGTAGCTCCTGAACTCCCCATTTTGCACTCTCTTGGTACAACACTATCTGGATGGCCTGTTGAAAAGTCAATGTTGGCTCGGCTAACAACTTCCTCTGGCTGGCCGCATTGTTAATACCGCAAACCAAATGGTCGCATAACATTTCTGACAAAGTCTCACCATAGTCACGGTATGTGTGAAGCCTGGATAAAAACTCAGCAAGGGATTCTCTGGGCTCCTCTCTGCGGTATTGAACCGGTAATGCTGGACTATCGTAGACGGGGTTGGGTTAAAATGCTGCCCCACCAAGGTCACAAGTTCATCAAACGTCTTGTGTCAGGCACAGCTGGGTATGTCACTCCAAACATATGCGGGCCACAGGCGGTGAGCAAAATGTCCACCTCCACTCGCATTCGGTGATGTTATTCGGCCGGAAGTAGTACTACATCAGTTGTGCGTATTGGCTCCAACTTTCCAGCGCAGCATCAAAGACATCCAAACGTCCATAAAGAGGCATGGTGCAACAGAAAAAAACCTTCCAGCCTGTATCCAACAAAAGTCTAGGGGGATGGCTTCAGCAGCGTAGACAGTTATTCACTTTAACCCTTGTCGCCAGTTTTGTGAGGACCACGAAGAATCCAGCACGAGTTTGTAGAATCGAAAAGAAATAACTTTATTTACAATTACATATATACAACAGCAAATCTCCACCACTGCTCTCTCCTCTAGCTGGTTCCGTACTGGCCAGCTCTATTTATGCAGATGACTCTGCTAATGATTTCTCTGCCCTCCTCATTGGGGGAGCTCATACTCACTAAGGGTTGTAGGATTGCCATTAGTCCCCAGCCAATAATAATCTAGCAGTTTATAACATCGGGGTTGCTTCTTTATCTGTGTGCTTCCAGCCAGTCCATAGTACACTCTTTCTAACTAAGAAAACTCCACCCCATAGAGACATTCCCCATGCTAGGTGTTGATTGGTTATCAGACCATGTGACCCTTACTCAGCGAGGCTGGTTTTAAAGTGACAACCACCACATCCCTCCTGCTTTAACTAATTTTTACAATCCTTATTTACCAAAATACTTATCTAGATGAATAGGAAGCACGATCAAAATCTGAGAAATAATTATATACATATATATTTTTAGCCCTGAATTCTAATTACACACTATATACACGGGTTCAATAATTATAAATCAAGGGTGTAATCTAATGGAAAGGCTTATAAGCTGGGAGTTTCTCCCCAGCTCTGTCGGCGAGTTCCCACCCCTATCTAACCACACTTTTCGGGCCCTGGGGAGTTTCTCTCCGTGCCAGCTCAGACTTAGAATTTCTTTCATCTCTGGAGAGCTGAACTTGCTTGTCAGACCGGCTCCTCAGAGGTCGGGCCACCATTTTGAAAGGGTGCTCCGATCTCTGAAGTGAGGTCAGGGTCCCCCACTCCCGCCACCCATGGGCAATGTCATTTCCCCTCCCCCCCCCCCCCCCCAAGTGAGGACACCCTGCTATGGGATCGCTGTGGGCTTCCTCTTTACAGGCTTTCCCAAGCCCCTTTTTAGGCCCCTCACTTTCAGGACCCTAAAGTGACTAAGTGCCATTTGATAGCAGTGGGAAAATCGGCAGCAGAGCCGGCGGGAAGCTCCCTGAAAAACCCGCCACAAATGAACTTAGAAAATTTTCAATTAAATTCCGTCCTTTAGCTATAAAAGGACAAAACTCCATTTGCCTTCTTTACTACCTTCTGCATCTGCATACTAGTTTTCTGCACAGTAAGAAGTCTTACAACAACAGGTTAAAGTCCAACAGGTTTGTTTCAAATCACTAGCTTTCGGAGCGCTGCTCCTTCCTCATTCACCTGAAAGCTCCGAAAGCTAGTTATGTACACAAGATCTGATATATCTGTATATGCATCCGTTTGTGCCGGCGAGGCACTTCCGGAGGGCAATCCTCGAGTGGGTCTGGTGCCAGTGTTGCTCCTCGCTTCTCCCAGTCGGATTTCACCGCCGTTGTCTTCTCGTGCACGCTGCCGTTTCAGCCGGCCCTCCCGTCCTCCGCCTGTATTCTCCTTTTTCTCTGTTCCTGTGGATGTCAGGTTGATTAACATTTCCCTGCCTCCCCCCCCCCCAACCTCCCTAGCTCTCCTCTATTGTTTCCCGTCTCTTTCCTGCTCTTCCACCCCCCCCCCCCCCGGCGTTTTATCTCTCCTTTCCTCCTCTCCCTCCTCTCCCCCCCCCCCCCCCCCCACGGTTCGCTTTTCCTTCCTCTTAGAATGAGTTCCCCCCCCCCCCCCCCCCCCACCCTCTCCCAGTCTATCTCCCCGTCTCATGCTTTGGCTGCTTTCCCCTGGTTCCTGGCTATTCTTCTGCTTGTTTGTTGGCCACAAACAAGTCTCGGAACAATTGGGTGAATGGCTCCCACGTTCTGTAGAAGCCGCCGTCTGACCCTCAGATGGCGAATTTAATTTTCTCCATTTGGAGAGATTCCGAGATGTCGGACAGCCAGTCTGCAGCTTTAGGTGGTGCTGCTGACCGCCAGCCGAACAGGATTCTACGGCGGGCGATCAGGGAGGCAAAGCAAGGGCGTCTGCCCTCCTCCCCAGAAATAGATCTGCCTGGTCTGAAACCCCGAAGACCCCCACTTTCGGGTATGGCTCCACCCTCACCCATACCACTTTGGACATTGCCTCGAAGGAGGCAGTCCAGTATTCCACAAGTCTGGGGCAAGACCAGAACATGTGGGCGTGGTTGGCCGGGCCTCCTTGGCACCGTTCACATCTATCCTCCATCTCCGGGAAGAACCTACTCATACGGGTTCTTGTTAAGTGGGCTCTATGTACCACTTTTAGTTGCGTCAGGCTGAGCCTTGTGCAGGTGGAGGTGGAGTTGACCCTATGCAGTGCTTCGCTCCAGAGTCCCCACCCTATTTCAATCCCCTGATCCTCACCCCATTTCCTTCTTGTTGCGTCCAGTACGGTGTCAGCCCCTTCTACCAGTCGGTCGTACATGTCGCTACAGTTTCCTCTCTCTAATATGCTTGCGTCCAGTAACTCTTCCAGTAATGTCTGTCGTGGTTGTTGTGGGTACGTCCTTGTCTCCTTTTGTAGAAAGTTTCTGAGCTGCAGGTACCTTAGCTCGTTCCCCCTGGCCAGCTGGAATTTCTCCATCAGTTCGTCCAGTGTCGCGAACCTACCGTCGGTGTACAGGTACCTGACTGTCAGTGTCCCCCTCGTCCTGTTTCCACCTTTTGAAGGTGGCATCAGTCAGTGCTGGTGTGAACCTATGGTTGTGACAGATGGGAGCCTTGTCTGACATTTTGGTCAGGCCAAATTGCTTCCGTAGTTGGTTCCAGGGTGGCTATCACCACCGGGCTGCTGGAGTTTTTTGGGTGGGGATGGGAGTGCCGCCGTGTCGAGGGACCGGAGGGAGGTCCCCTTACAGGAGGCCTCTTCCGCGCGCACCCACTCGGCTTCTGGCTCCTTGATCCATCCCCTTATTCGCTCGGCCGTTGCCACCCAGTGGTAGAATTGTAGGTTTGGGAGGGCTAGCCCTCCCCTTGATTTTACATTTTGGAAGACCTTCTTTGTGATCCTAGCATTCTCCCCCCTCCCCACATACGAACACCATGATTAGTTTGTCTACTTCTTGGAAAATGGCCTTGGGGATGTAGATCGGGATGGCTCTGAATTGGAAGAGGTACCTGGGTAGCACGTTCATTTTGATCGTCTGGACTCTCCCCGCAAGGGAGAGTGGGAGTGTGCTCCATCTTTGCAGGTCTTTTTTTACTTCCTCCGTCAGACTGGTGAGGTTCCATTTGTGGATCCCTTTCCAGTCGTCGACTATTTGGATCCCCAGGTAGCGGAATTTGAGTCGGACTTGTTTAAACGGCAGTCCCGTTAGTGCTGCCCCACCTACTTGTGGGTGTATCGGGAAGATCTCGCTTTTGCTCATGTTGAGTTTGTAGCCCGAGAAGGCGCCTAACTCTTTCAGGAGCGCGATGATTCCATCCATGCTGCTTTGTGGGTCCGAGATGTAGAGGAGCAGGTCATCTGCATAGAGTGAGACTCTGTGCTCTCTGCCGCCTCTTCGGATCCCCCTCCAGCTTTTTGCCACTCAGAGCGCAATTGCTAGCGGCTCGAACGCTAGGGCAAACAGCAGCGGGGACAGTGGGCATCCTTGTCTGGTGCCCCTGTGCAGCTGGAAGTATCGGGAGTTGGTGTTGTTTGTCCGTAGGCTCGCCATGGGAGCATTGTATAAGAGTTTTACCCAGGAGGTGAATCCTGTTCCTAGCCCGAACTGCTCCAGTATCTTTGAGGTATTTCCATTCAACGCTGTTGAAGGCCTTTTCTGCATCTAAGGAGACGCTCACCTCTGGTGTTCTCTCCCCGGAGGGGATCATTATCACATTCAGCAGGCGCCTGATGTTGGGTGTAAGCTGTCGACCTTTGACAAAGCCCGTCTGGTCCTCTGCAACCACCTCTGGCACGCAATCTTCTAGCCTTTTGGCTAGAATCTTGGCCAATATTTTGGCATCTGCGTTCAGCAGTGAGATGGATTTGTATTTCTTAGGTATCAGCGAGATTGAGGCCTGTGCTAGCGTGGATGGCAGTGTGCCCTTGGCCAGCGAGTCTGAACATTCTCGCAGGTACTGTCGCAAATATTTTGTAGAAGTCTGCCTGGAATCCGTCCGGTCCCGGTGCCTTCTCCGCCTGCATGGAGCTTATGCTGTCCATGATCTCTCCCAGTGCTAGTGGTCCTTCCAGGCCTCGTTTTCTGTCCTTCCCCCACGACTGGTATGTCCAATCCATCAAGGAACCATTTCATCCCGGCCTCCCCCGTTGGGAGCACTGAGGTGTACAGTCATTGGTAAAAGACCCTGAAGGCTTTGTTGATCTTTTCTGGCTCTGTTTGTAATGTGCCTCTGGTATCCCTGATTTGTGCAATTTCTCTTGGGGCTGCCTGCTTTCTCAGCCGGTGTGCCAGCAAGCGGCTGGATTTGTCTCCGTGTTCGTATAGGGTCCCACGTGCTTGACGGAGTTGAAGCACTGCTTTCCTGATGGAGAGCATATCAAAGTTCTTTTGTAACTCGTTCCTCTCTGCCAGGAACTCTACGGTTGGGGCCTCGGAGTATTTACGGTCTACCTCCAGTATAGAGTCGACCAGCTGCTACCGAGCTGCCCTTTCCTCCCTATCTCTTCGTGCTTTGAAAGCGATGATTTCCTCTCTTAGTACGGCCTCTAGCGCTTCCCAGAACGTGGCGGGCGAGACCTCCACGTTCTGATTGTTCTCCGTGCATTCTGCTATGGCCCGCAATATCTTTTCGTTGAAGGCCTTGTCAGCTAGTAGGGCAACGTCCAACCTCCATGTGGGGCGTTGGGCCCTGCCCGTTTCCAGCCTCATGTCCACGTAGTGTGGAGCGTGGTCTGATATCATAATTGCGGAGTATTCCACTTTGTCTATCCCCGGAAGCACCGTTTTCCCCACCACAAAGAAGTCAATTCTGGTGTATACGTTGTGTACTGGGGAGAAGAAAAACTCCTTCTCCCCTGGGTGGGTGAACCTCCAGGGCCCACCGCTCCAATCTGTTCCATAAGGTGACCGAGTTCCCTTGCCATGGTTGCGGTTTTCCCCGTCTTGGCGTTCGATCTGTCAGTCGTTGGGTCTATACACAGTTGAAGGCCCCCCCCCCCCCCCCCCGCCCCCGCCCCCATAATTAGCCGGTGCATCGCTATGTAAGGGATTTCTGCCATGGTCTTCTTGATTAAGCTCGGGTCGTCCCAGTTGGGCGCGTACACGTTAACTAGTAGTACCGGTGCCCCATCCAGGGTCCCGCTAACCATGACGTACCGTCTCCCTGGGTCCGTAACCGTCTTTGTCGTCCTAAACATCGTCCATTTGCTGACCAGTATTGCCACCCCCCCTGGCCCTCATCCCGTAACAGGAATGGTAGGTCTGACCCACCCAGCCCTTTCTTACCCGCAGTCGGTCCTGCTCTCTCAGGTGCATCTCTTGAAGGAAGATTATGTCTGCGTTCATGTTTCTTAGGTGGTTGAGGACTCTGGATATTTTCACTGGGCCGTTGAATCCCCTTACGTTCCAGGTGACTATCCCGGTGGGGGGCTTCTGTCCCCTCACTTCTGTGGGGTTAACCATATTCACCTGGTGGACGCGCCCCTGCCCTCCAGGGTTCCCCCCTGTTAGGGGGCCGTTCAGGATGGTCGCTATCACTGCTCTTTCCATGCGATCGGGCCCCTCCGTCCAGGGGGCCCCCGCCATGGTCGCCCGCTGTGCGGCCGCCACGCGGGTAGCCCCCTTCACTTTGGGGTTTCCCTTCACCCAGAGGACGTTCTGGGTGGATGCTTGCAGCGATTCCTTGTTCCAAGCCCTTGGCTGCAGCACTCTGTAGCCCTATTGCTGTTACTTTTCGAGCCTTGTTTGTCCCTCCGTCCCTGTGTTCCGCACCCCCCCCCCCCCTCCCGTGCTTCCTCCCCAATCCCTCCCTTACCTCCCCCTTGCTCCCTTTCTCTCCCGTATGTCCCTCCTTTGTCCCTTTTTCCCCTGCTCCTGTCCCCGTTTGCCCTCCAGCCTTTGTTGTGTGGTCCCACCCGCCCTCTTCCTGGCGCCATCCCCTCTGTCGGGGCACGCTGCAGCCCTGCTTTTTTGCATGTCCCCGGTGCTAGCTTTCTTGCTAGTGCAGCGACCCCCCTCTAGGGAGTTACTGTCTCGCTTCTCCCCTGCCCAGCCTCTGCGCTTATTCACCCACTCTTCTCCTGCTCTACCCTGCGCTCCCCCTGTTTGTTCACCCTTCTCCACTACTCTCATACCCTTGTGCTGCGGCCTAGTTTCCCACCTATGTCGGTTCATTGGGTAGCGGTTTGCTTTTTGTTCAGTGTGCGCTTGCCGTGTTGGGGGGAGGGGGCCTGGCATTGCCTCACCCCCCCACCCTCCCCGGCTGCGTGATGTTGCCCCTTACCAAGGGCCCCATGTTTCTACCCTCGCTGTTGGTTTTCCAGCCCATGTTCTTCGATAAATTTGTTTGCGTCAGCGGGGGCTGTAAAGAAATATTCTCTTTCTTGGTATGTGTCCCAGAGTTTCGCTGGGTACAGCATACCAAAGTGCACATTGTTCCTGTGAAGGGCTGCTTTTGCTCTATTGAATTCGGCCCGTCTCCTGGGGAGGTCTGCCCCAATGTCCTCGTACACTCTAATGAGGTGTCCTTCCCACCTGCAGGTTCTGTTTTGCCTGGCCCAGTGCAGGATTGTTTCCCTGTCTTTGTACCGGTGCAGTTTGGCTATAACTGCCCTCGGGTGTTCCCCCGCCCTGGGTTTCGGGCGCAGCGATCGGTGCGCTCTGTCCATTTCTGGTGGGTTGGGGAAAGTTTCTCTCCCCACTAAGTTGCCCAGCATATCGGCCTCATATGCTGTGGGGTTTCTACCCTCGATCCCCTCTGGTAGGCCCACTATCCTGACATTTTGTCTTCTTGAGCGGTTTTCCTGGTCATCCACCCTGCCCTTCAGGCTACCCTGCGTTGTGCCCGGTCTCATAGAATTTAGATTATCATAGAATTTACAGTGCAGAAGGAGGCCATTCGGCCCATCGAGTCTGTACCGGCTCTTGGAAAGAGCACCCTACCCAAGGTCAACACCTCCACACCCTATCCCCATAACCCAGTAACTCCACCCAACACTAAGGGCAATTTTGGACACTAAGGGCAATTTATCATGGCCAATCCACCTAACCTGCACATCTTTGGACTGTGGGAGGAAACCGGAGCACCCGGAGGAAACCCACGCACACGCGGGGAGGATGTGCAGACTCCGCACAGACCGTGACCCAAGCCGGAATCGAACCTGGGACCCTGGAGCTGTGAAGCAATTGTGCTATCCATAATGCTACCGTGCTGCCCAAAGAGGTCTCACCACCTCTTTCTCCAGGGCCGTGATCCGGTCGCTCATGTCAGTCACAGCCCTCTCCAGCTCCTTAATGGTCGCCTTTTGGGTTTCCAGTTTCTCCTCCTGGGCTTCCAGTTTCTTCTCTGCTCTGCCCAGGGTGAGCTGCACCTCCACCAGGGCCTTGGCCATTGCGGCCTCTATGTCTGCTCTGGTCCCTGCCTTGCTTTCTTGCTGGTGTTCCCTCAGCGCCTCAGCAAAGGCTGCCTTCCAGTTCCCCTCTGCTTTGGCTCCCTTCTGGCATTTTTTATTTATTTGTTTTCCCCTTTTTCCCCCCTCCTTTTTTTTCCCTCTTCTCCCCCCCCCCCCCCCCCCTTCCCCTCTTTTTCTCTCCCCCCTCGCTTCTGAAGATACTCTTTTCAGGTAAGTTTGGTTTTCTTTTTTGAGAAGCGTGGAAGGAGAGAGGGAGTGTTCTGTCCCTTTAACAGTTTTCTTTTTCTGAGTCTTTCTTTTCTTTGGGTTCCCCCCCCCCCCCCCCTCCCCTCCCCTCCACACCCTCCCAAAAAGAGGGAGTTATTGTTTTCTCGTGTTTTTTTCTCCACCTCACTCACCCTGGAACCAGAGAGAGAGAGAAAGGCTTCTGGTCGGGCCGGGAGTCCCCCTTTGGTCCGCCGCTGCCTGCCTCGTGGTGGTTGCCGCCGGGGGGGGGCGGGCCTCGATGCTGGCTCGGACCCCGCTTTGGCTCCTGCCCCGCGTTGTTGTCCCGTGCCCCGCTGCCGCCCGCGTTCTGCTGTGAGGGTGGGGGGTGGGGAGAAAGAGGGGTGGCTCGGCTCCGCTGTGCCGTCTCCGTTCGGGGGGGGGGGGGCGCGACTCTCTCCAGTCGCTTCCTGGTCTCCGGCTCCTCCCGCGTAACTTTCCTCCCCCCGGGCCGCACCCCTTGCAGCCTTCTCTCCTTCTCCCCGGGGGGGGGGGCTCTCCCCTCGTGCTTCTCCTGCCGCTCGCTTAGTTGCCGAGCGCCCGGGTCTCCGGCCCCGCTCCACCTTGGAGTCCGGGTCGCTCCTCTTCTTTCTCTCACGCCGTACGGGGGCCCAGTCGGCCAAGCTTGCGCACCCGGGCGCACGTTCTTCATAGGGCGAACGGGACGCGACTATGTTCCCTTCCTCCGGAGCTCCTCCACGTGCGACCGCTCCCCTCCACCGCTGGAAGTCGAATCCTTATCTTATGTATTAACCTTTTGTGTGGCACCTTATAGATTCCATAGAATCACTACAATGCAGAAGGAGGCCATTCGGCCCATCGAGTCTAAAAGAGCACCCTGCCTGGGCCCAGTTCCCTGCCCTATCCCTGAAACCCAGTAAGCTCACCTCATTATTGGACATTAAAGGGCATTTAGCATGGCCAATCAACCTAACTGGCAAATCTTTGGACTGTGGGAGGAAACCGGAACACCCAGAAGAAACCCATGAAGACACGGGGGAAACATGCAAATTTCACACTGACAGTCACCCAAGGCCAGAATTGAATCCAGGTCTCTGAGGCAGCAGTGCTAACTGCTGTGCCACCATGTCGCCCATTATCAAATGCCTTCTGGAACTCCAGATATAATACATCTACAGGATTCCCATTGTCCACCTGACTTGTTACATCTTCAAAGAACTGTAGCAAGTTAGTCAAACCCTTCATAAAACCATGCTGACTCTGATATATTGTGCGTTGACTTTCCAAATGTCCTGTTAAGATGTTAAGCTAATTGGTCAATAGTTTCCCACTTTCTGCCTCCCTTCCTTTTTGAATAAAGGTGTTGCATTAGCATTTTTCCAATCCACTGGAACCTTTCCACATCCAGGGAATTTTGGAATATTATAATTAATGGATCCGCCATCTCCACTGGCACTTCCTTGAAGATCCTAAGATGTAGGCCATCAAGTCCTGGAGACTTGACTGCCTTTAATCCCAATAGTCTGTTTAGTACTTTTTCTCTATTGATGATGATTTTTCACAGTTCCTCCCTTTCTATTACCTCTGCATTACCCGTTACAATTGGAATGGTACTCGTGTCCTCCACCATGAAAACGGAGGTAAAATATTGATTTTGCGACTCCTCCATTTCTGCGTTCCCCACTATTAACTCCCCAGTCTGATCCTCCAAGGGATCAATATTCATTTTAGCTACTCTCTGCCCTTATATATACTTGCAGAAGTTTTTGCTATCCTTTTGATATTTTGTGCAGGTTTTCTTTCATAATTTACATTTGCTCTTTTTATTATCTTTTCAGTAACCCTTTGTTGATCTTTAAAGTTCCCTAATCTTCCAGCCTCCCACTGGCTTTTGCAATATGGTACACCTTAGTTTTGTCTTTGTGTTATCCTTACCTTTCTTGCTTAGCCGTAGATGTTTTTTTTCTTCTTACAATCCTTCTCCCTCTCTGGAATATATTTTACTTGAAAGAAATTAAATATCTCCTTTAACAACTGCCACTGTTCATCAACTGCACTGCTTTTTAGTCTTCCTGCCCAGTCCACTAGAGACTTGGGCAGCATGGTAGCATTGTGGATAGCACAATTGCTTCACAGCTCCAGGGTCCCAGGTTCGATTCCGGCTTGGGTCACTGTCTGTGCGGAGTCTGCACATCCTCCCCGTGTGTGCGTGGGTTTCCTCCGGGTGCTCCGGTTTCCTCCCACAGTCCAAAGATGTGCAGGTTAGGTGGATTGGCCATGATAAATTGCCCTTAATGTCCAAAATTGCCCTTAGTGTTGGGTGGGGTTACTGGGTTGTGGGGATAGGGTGGAGGTGTTGACCTTGGGTGGGGTGCTCTTTCCAAGAGCCGGTGCAGACTCGATGGGCCGAATGGCCTCCTTCTGCACTGTAAATTCTGTAAATTCTATGAAATCTGTCCTCATGCGATTATAATTACCTTTGTTTCACTGCCGAATGCCATTGTGGGACTCCTGTTTCTTGCCCTCAAACTGAATTTGAATTTCTATCATGTTATGATCACTCTTCCCTAGAGGATCTCTCACTATGAGGTAATTTATTAATCCCTTCTCATTACATAATACCAAATCCAGAATAGCCTGCTCCCTGGTTGGCTCCAAAACATATTGCTCCAAGAAACAATCTCTAATACTTTCAATGACTTCTCCCTCAAGGCTACCCGTGATAATTTGATTAATACAGTCAATTGTTGTACCTTTCTTACAAGTCCCCAGTATTTCATGTTTTACGCTATGTGCCCCTCCAGAACTACAGTTTGGGAACCTATAGATTGCTCCCACCAGGGATTTCTTTCCTTTGCTATTCCTTATTTCTAACTCGGCTGATTACACATCCTGTCTCCAGTGCCGCTATCATTTCTCACTACAGCACTGATCTAGTCCTTTACTAGCAAAGTTACATAACCTCATTTTCCTTTCTGCCTATCCTTCCAAAATACGGAGTACCCTTGAATGTTCAACTCACAGACCTCGTCCCCTTGAAATGGCAGCAATCACAGTTCTGCTGGAAGCAGTTAGTTTAGAAAGCTATAGAGGGAACACCTCTCTCAGCTTTGCTGGAATAAAATGGAATAATAGTTAAGAAAACAAGTGCAGAGATCTGAAGAGCAGCTAGTTAAGGAAACTAGAGAAATGAACAGAAGTTTCCAAGAAGTCGAAAGTTAAAGATACATGAACAGACAACTGTTCAGTAAAGGCAGACCAAGTTGAGAAGATGGCTGAGAATCCAGAAAGATATATGAAGTGGTTTGTGAGATTTTACTCCAGCCCGTAGAATGCGAGTAGAAATCGCTGACTGGATCTTGGGAGTTTGTGTAACAGCAGTTAAGACAAAGGAAAGCTAAAAGGGGTGGTGTAAAATCCTGGACTGAATTCATTGTTAAAAGTAGAGAGAAGCTTTGTTTGAAAGTGTCATTTGTAAAACCAAGCCTGGATATTGGAATGCAAATCACTAAGGGAAAGCATTACCAAATGATTTTAAATCATATTTTTGGGTGTGGAGTTTGTAACCTCTCACGAATTTATCATCTGGGGGAACTTTGAGGAGAAATCCACAACCATTCACTTGGGTCAGAGCAGAGTCCGAGTTATTGACCAGAGTCATCTTGTGCGTTTAAAAGGGACTTTTTAAGTTCATAAGACCATTGCATCTTAAGATGTACGTTGTAGTGCCTGTTAATCTTTAAATCTGTGTGTATTCATTAAGATAAGGGGGAGGAGTAAAGGAGTATTGTATTATAATCCAATTTTTCCATGTTTAATAAATGTTTTTTCCCTCGTTGATGAAATTAATTAGTAGTCCTATGACTCTTTTCCACCACATTTTAGAAAATAAAAGTTACGATCTTTTGAGCCAGCATTCCATTCTAGGATCTTCTCGTCTAGTTAACTGGGATCATAATAGTAGGAAACAGAGGTTTCAGCAGTACAAGGCCCACCCTTCTCCAACTGTGGTGGCCATCTCCTTCAGAACACAACAGCATGTTTTGCATATGGTAAACGCAGCAATAACTGCAGAACCATTTTGCGAAATGTTACAGGTCGAACCACAGCCGCCTTCCTCTGCCATCAGCCACATTGCAACCTGTCAGTCCTGCAAGCGTAGCAGCATCAGTAAGGTGAATGAACTGGAGCTCATCCAAAGCAGCAAAGCCATGGAGTCTCCAACGATGCTCTATTGTGCGAGCGCCAGCACTGTTGCAGAAAAGAGCGAGATCTTCACCACCCTCAACATGTAGTGCAGCAATGCAAGACTGAAGGTAATGATATATACTGGAGAAAAGTGTAACATATTGTCCAGCGAATGCTCCATGAACTAGATGAATATGCAGAACCGGACCGCGATATTTGTGGCAGACAAACCATCCACACTAAAGGTGTGACCACTCTCACCAGTATATAGGGAAATTTTAAGTTTCACATAGTTGACCAGAATGTAATGCTCTTCGGGGCAGCATTATACTCCAACTTGGTCCAGAGGGGCGTGCTTTATAACACCATGCCCCAGATACAATAGAATACAAAGACTTCTTCAACTGTGACATCATTGGTAAGCTTCAAGTAGTCTACCTCATGAGAACATAGAACATACAGTGAAGAAGGAGGCCATTTGGCCCATTGAGTCTGCACCGACCCACATAAGCCCTCACTTCCACCCTATCTCCGTAACCCAATAACCCCTCCTACCTTTTGGGACACTAAGGGCAATTTAGCATGGCCAATCCACCTAACCTGCACATCTTTGGACTGTGGGAGGAAACCAGAGCACCCGGAGGAAACCCACGCAGATACGGAGGGAACGTGCAGGCACAGACAGTGACCCAGCGGGGAATCGAACCTGGGACCCTGGCGCTGTGAAGCCACAGTGCTATCCACTTGTGCTACCGTGCTGTCCCTAAAGGTGACTAGGTGACTTGGTACCACCAACAGTTTGTGCTCCAAGAAGAGTATTAATAGTCATGAAGCAGAATGCAATCAATGAGCTGGATCGGATGACAACACTAGGCATCATAACTCCTACAGACAGGCCACAGAATGGTAGTTGCAGTAAAAAAAAGATGGTACAGTCACGATATTCATTGACCCAGTGCACTTGAGCAAGGCACTGCTCAGACCTCATCACCCTATGAAGATGCTGAGTAGGAAGATAGCTAACATTGTGCTGTGAGGCATGATGGTCAAACACGCCAACAGACTTGTCTGTGAGAAAAACTGCCTCTTTGCAGAATGAATTTCATGGGAACAGACAGAACGATGCTAGGAACTGGACATTTTGCTGACATCACTTTGTTTTGGAACAGTGAGAACAAGGCTCTCTCAAGGACTACTTCAATGAGTGAATTACAAACTCCAAGCTAAAACATTAAAAAATAGCAGGGACTTCCAAGATCCAAAACCCATAACTCCAGGATGAACATTGGCAAGGCAAGACCAGAGATCTGAAACACACAGCACACACCCTCCAAAGCGAGCCTGGCCAAGTTGTCTCTACCGGTTGGTATTTTATAGTTCAAGTTGTAAGTGTTGAAACTTATGTAACTGTTTAAATAAGCATAGAGCTAAAGTCCTCGAGATAAAATACATACCTACACGTTTCTAAGTGACATTTGTGGTGGGTTTTGCCAGGAGTTTCCCACCAGTCAGCGTGTTCCCCATTGCTATCTGACCACACTTAAGTCACTTTTTTGGGCCCTGGGGAGTTTCTCCCCAGTCAAGCCCACACTTAGAATTATTTTCAACACTGGGAAGCTGAGTTCGCTGGCCAGACTGGCTCCTCAGAGATAGGGCCACCACTTTAAAAGGGTGCCCTGATCTCTAAGAGGGCTTGTGGGTACCCCACACCTCCACCCATGGGCAATGTCAACCACACCCTCCCCCCTCCAAGTGATGACACCATGCTATGGGGTCACTGAAGGCCCTCCTTTTCAGGCCTTCCCACGCCCCCTTTCGGGCCAGCCTTTGTTCTTCCAACCTTCCAGAGGCTACTTCATACCTGCCCTACACTCCCCACCCTCCTTTCATGGGCATGGCTTCCCCATGCCCTGACCTTTGGCACTGTCACCCTGGCAGTGCTCCTGTAGGTTTTGCACTGCCACCCGGGCACTTTGGTAGTACCAGGTGGCAGTGCCAAAGTGCCCACCTGGCAGTGCCAAGGTGCCTGCATTCCAGGAATAAGGCCAGGAGGCTGCCCTGCCCTGTTTCTGACCACGCAGGGGCCTCCATTGGCTGGGAGGTCCCTTTGGGTTCTGTTCCGCCAGGTCCACTTTTGTGTAGACCAGTACTGAACGCCGTCCAGCTGGGGGACTCCTTGGCAAGGCCGTTAGATGCCAAGAGCCCAATAGATCCCAGTTGAGCACGCCCAAGTCCGTTTAAAACCAACTTAGATACTTGAGACTTGGTCATGCCCATTATGGGTGGAATCCTGATCGCGACATCTCACAAGGTCTTGCTGCTGGAAAGCCCGCAAGAGACTTATCGCGGCATCTATCAGCTGCATCACGCTCTCATTCAAGTGCGAATCCGGCCGGTAGATCACTCCCAAAGTCTTAGAGAATTAAATAAAGATTGTATAAATTCAACTCCAGTTGTGAGGACTGATTTGTCTGGTCTGCTGGTTTCCATCAGCAGAGGGCAGCAACAAAGACAAGGACTGAACAAGGATAGCAGACATGCCAAATGTTTGTTTTCAACATCACTGATATAAAATAGTGGTTCTAGCGGATCCTGCGGGATGAATAATCCTCAAAACGTATCACGCTCATATCTCCGCTGGGCAGATATCGCTTACTTTGTAAACAGTATGGAATCTCCACTGGCAGAGTGGTCTTCCTGCGGTGGTGCACGGAGCAACACTTTGCAGGCCAATCCTGCAAAAACATTGTCGATGACATCCTGGTTTGGAGTTGTACTGTGCAAGGACATGATGCACGTTTTCGTCTCGCCTTCAACAGAATCAGGACCATACAGCTGAAGCTGAACCCTGTGAAATGCAGATTCAGGATCAACTTATCTCAGCAATTTACTCACAGCTGATGGTGTGAATCCAGATCCAGACAAGACAATGACTAAATGACAGATTAGTTTTACAGCATTTCCTTGGTATGACAAATGGGGCCAGTTTAGCTCACTTGGCTAGACAGATGGTTCATGGTGCAGAGCAAGGCCAGTACCGCGGGTTCAATTCACATACCGGCTGAGGTTATTCATGATGGCCCACCTTCTCAACCTTGCCCCTCACCCGAGGTGTAGTGATCCTCAGGTTAAATCACCACTAGTCAGATCTCCCCATCCAGTCTATGGTCATCTAGGACTGTGGCGACTTTACTTGACCGGTAAGACAAATAATATTTCTAAATTAATTCCTCATCATAGTGAGGTCACTGAACGTTTCCGCCAGTTCCTCATCAGGACGTCGAACTGTGCTGAGAAGAGCACCGCACAGCGATCATCAACAGACACAAACAGTCACTTACAATCCCACCAAATACTACAATAGTTTGATACTTGAGTGCCCGTGCTTTATCAGTGGATGCCTCCCAGCATGGACGTGGCTCAGTTTGTATCCAGAATGGCAGACCAATGACCTTTGTTACAAGGGCTCTCACTGTCACTGAAACTCACTACGCACAAATCAAAAAGGAATTCCTCGCCTGTCTTCGCCTGTCAGAAATTTCATGACTTCATGTATGGTCATCCTGCAATTGTTGAAACTGATCATTAGCCACTCATAACTATCTTAAAAAGCCTCTTCACACTGTGTCTGCACGTCTGCAGTGCATGATGCTAAAGCTGCAACATTACAATCTCAGCATCATCTACAATTGTACTTGGCCAATGTCCTCTCCAGAGCTTTCCAACAACCACAGACCAGGCAGTTTGTATGGATGACACTGACATCATGACAATAGAGATGCTGTCCTCTCATAAAATCCAGGACATCAAATGCAGACAAATGCACAACATCATCATGAGGGGCTGGTTAGAGTCCTCTGTGGAGCTTTCCCATGAGTTCTGCACATTCTTCGCCACTAGAGATGAACTTACCATACACGATGGACTGATACTTCATGGACAACAATTTGTCTTTCCTAGTTCTGTTCAGTGGTATTACATCCAGGGGCACCCCGGGTTGGAAGCAACCAGATACAGGGCCAAGAATTCACTATGCTGGCCTCCATTTACGCCAACATGTAAAAGAAAGTCGCCAGAAGTGCACTCTGCAATGCACTCAAGTGCATCGAACTGCTGCATTTACATGAGGTCCCAGGCCTCCCATGGTCATTCACAGAAGCTGACATCTTCAAATGTAATGGTAAACAATATCGTTTTGTTAGTCAATTTGATTTCCCAGTGGTCTGAATTGGACTAACTGCCAAACATGATGCGTAACAGTCATCATCAAGCTCAAGAGACATTTGCCACACATGGCATCCCCAAGACGCTCCTGACAACCAACGCTCACTAATTTGCCCCACTGTACATCAAAACTTTGCACACACATGGGACTTTGAGCATATCACGAACAGCCCCCTGTACCCACAATCCAACAACCAGGCAAAACGAACAGTACACTCAGTTAAGCATCTTCTCGAGAAATGTGCCCAGGATCATACAGATTACTTTGCTGCACTACCCTGCCTGCAAAATTTGCCATGACAGTGGCTGCCCACTGGCACAATTCTTTTCCAGGCGCACGTCGACCACAATTACTACCGGCAAGACTCTGTTGCAATTCAATCTTGAAACCAACATGAGTGGTGCCCTCATGGAACATCGGTTAAGAAGAAAAATGTGTTGTGATCATAATGCCCACAAACCTGGCCCCCCTAATACCTGGTCAAACGGTCAGGATCCGCACCAGGTCATGATAAGTTGGCGGTGGTACACAGCTATGTTCCACAGCCGAACAGTTATGTTGTAACCTCAGGCGGTGCCCACTATGTATGCAACCGTCATCACCTTTGACAAGTATCAGAACCAGCACCAACATATAATAATAATAAAAATCTTTATTGTCACAAGTAGGCTTAAATTAACACTTCAATGAAGTTACTGTGAAAAGCCCCTTGTCGCCACACTCCGGCGCCTGTTCGGGGACACTGAGGAAGAATTCAGAATGTCCAATTCACCTAATAGCACGTTTTTCGGGACCTGTGGGATGAAACTGGAGCACCCGGAGGAAACACACGCCGACACCGGGAGAACGTTCAGATTCCGCACAGACAATGACCCAAGCCGGGAATCGAACCTAGGACCCTGGCATTGTGAAGCAACAAATGCAAACCACTGTGCTACCATGCCACAGCACTCCAATAATCCGGTCTACCACCCAGGTCCCCGAAACCAGTGGACATGCAAACTCCTCCAGAGGCCTAGGCAGTGAGCCCTGCACCCACCAAGTACTCTGACAGAATGCAGCAGGTTGTCGACACTGAGGACACCAGCCTGAGGAAAACCTTCAGCACAACCAACTGGCATAACCACATGCTCAGGGTGCGTGATCAACCCAAACACAAGGTTCCAGTACTATGTCACCATCTAGTACGCAACTGACCTTCAAATCTTATCTTTACACCACAAAAGAAAAGGCGGGGGGATAAGAAGACATGATGGGCTATGCACCCAGTTGCAACACCTTAATCCGTGTCTCACCATGTAAACAGTTATGTTTTGTTTGCCTGTTCAATCTGTGTTATATAAGGGTTCATGTACAGCTACTGTTCGCACACACTGTTTCGTCTCAATACCACTGGTTGTACACAGGTTGTACACAGAGTGAGAAGATGTACACAGAGTGCTCGTGTGCTGATGCGACTACAACAAGGGGCATGTGATGGGAACGCAGGCGTTCTCCCCAGAACGCAGGCAGAGTACAAGGATGGAGTCCATTGCTTAGCTGTGAATAAAGTATTGTTTGTTACAAGTCCTTGTTGTCAGTGTTTGGGAACCGAGCACTTCTACCACATTCAACTGCACTATTTTCCTCCAATACTATGCTTCCATTATCATACTCCGTGACTGGCTGCTCTAACGTGCTTCCATGCTCATCTAACCACACTTGTTTGCTTGAATTTACCCCACATGTGAGAGAGAGGGGCAGAGAAACTCATGGATTGCCTGCGAGTGATGGAACCAGTGCAGACAACACAGGATTTAATATGCACGCAAAGAATTGAGTGGCCATACTGGACAGGCAAGATAACATTCTGCACCAGCACCAATAATGCACCAAGTAAGACAAAGGAATCATGGAGAATGAGAGACAATATAACTTTGTGTGTTGGGCTTCAGCATGTTCTTTCAGAAGAATCATGAACAGGAACCAATGCCAGCATATTAACACCACAGCAGGAAAGACTGGTGAGATCAAAATTTACCCAAAAAGAGAAAATGGAATACAACAGACCTTGTAAAGCCATTAAAAGTGTAAATTTGTTCCATTTCCTCAGAGAAGAATTGGTTGAGTTAAGCAAGAATAGGTAACAGGTCGTTTGCAGTGCTGACTGGTTTCTAGAACCAGAATGGATCATAATACTGGAATATCCTATTAGAAATGGAACTTTCAAGTGTCATAGGTATAAGGGCAAAACATAAGAGGAGACCAAAATTCAACATTGACAGCGATGGCAGCAGGTCAGCAGCCTGATCAGCACTCTGCTCAATTTTCTTAAGTGAATGTAAGTTAAGGGGAAAAAGGTAAGCATGAGGGTACCAAAGGTAACCAGGGATTTGAACGAGTAGGAGGGTGAAGAGGTGGTTGTTTTATCTGAAGACTGAAGCCTAAATGAGAGTTGGGTCTCTGATGAGTTTTAAAGCAGTCTTGCTTCATTACAAAACTACAGACATTACTGGGTATTGAGCGATGACTAATTTGAATCGGAGTTAATTTCAATTATAGCTGTTTTACTTTGCCTGGTGTACGGCTCAAATTTGGAACAAAGTTCAAATTGGAGCAAGGTGTACAACTGAGATGCATCTGCTGTGGCTTTTCCCTATTCTAACCCTGCTGTACAGGTACATGGAGGATGTAGATTCGCCTTCCTCCTCACTCAGAATAACCTCAATCACAACCACCTTTCCCTATTGTTCAATGAGGTGCTGTTACAATCCCCGACCTGGCTTCTCTTCTGCCAATCCCAAACGCTGTGCTATTGTCTCAAATATTTCTGCTTTTTAGATGCTGCTTCCAACCCTAACTTTAATTCTTTTGATAATTCTATTAACCCAACTTTGGTTAATCATTGCAAAACACAAGGGGACAAATTTTCCCTCTCCAGAAAAGTCTTAGCAACTGGCACAGCCATTTCACTGATCATTCAATGTCATAAAATACATTGTAAACTCCTGTTAGCTTAAGCTTCAGCAAATCCGAGCACACTGATGCACTATCAATTACGACGAGACGAGAGTAGAGAGTAATCGAGGCTTTGTTAAGCAGAGATGTTTGGCCTCCTGCAGCTGCTACCAGAAATGGGAGCAGCGTGTTGTGCACACACATTTATACTGCGCCTACTGGGCGGAGCCAGCAGGCAGGGATATACCCCCGTACCAGTAGTACAGGAGCCTTACCATATTACCTCTAATACAACTATTATACAAACAGTGGTGACTACCATATTCACCCCGTTAAAAAGAGAGTCCAGCGGGAGTGGCAAAATTTTTTTTTTTACAGGTTTGTGAGAATGTAAAGTTGAGAGTCTGGTGAAAATGTACAAATTCAGCCGTCGGGTGCCTTGATCCTCCGCTGTGAGCGCCTCGGTCCCGGTGGTGATGCAGGCGCCGACTTGGTCGCCTGTGACTCCGGGAGCGTGTTGTCCTCATCTTCATCCCCGGGAGGAACCAGTGGAAGGACAGATCGCCCTGGGGCAGGGGATGTAGTGAGGTGCGCTGGGGGGAGGGTGAGTGGCGCCGGGGCAATCGGAGGGGGGGGGGGGGGTTGGGTGGTGGTGGGCCGTAGGTGAGGATCCAGCTGGTGCCAGGACCCAGAGGGAGACTGTGTCCTGGCGGCCGTCGGGGTATGCCACGCAGGCGTACTGTGGGTTTGCATGAAGTAGTTGTACCCTTTCGACCAACGGGTCCGCCTTGTGGATCCGCACATGTTTGCGGAGGAGAACGGGTCCTGGAGCTACCAGCCACGTTGGGAGCAAAACCCCGGAGGTGGACTTCCTAGGGAAGGCAAGGAGACGTTCATGGGGGGTTTCATTAGTCGCAGCGCAGAGTAGCGATCGGATGGAGTGGAGTGCGTCGGGGAGGACCTCCTGCCAGCGGGAGACCGGGAGATTTTTAGACCGCAGGGCCAGCAGGACGGCCTTCCAGACCGTCCCATTCTCCCTCTCCACCTGCCTGTTTCCCCGGGGGTTGTAGCTGGTCGTTCTGCTCGAGGCAATGCCTTTGCCGAGCAGGAACTGACGCAGCTCATCACTCATAAAAGAGAATCCCCGGTCGCTGTGGATGTAAGTGGGGAAACCGAACAGGGCGAAGATGCTGTTGAGTGCTTTAATGACCGTGGCAGACGTCATAGGGGAATCAGGAGTATTCATCGACCACGTTCCTGAAATACGTGTTTCAGTCGGTGGAGGGGAGGGGCCCTTTGAAGTCCATGCTGAGGCGCTCAAAGGGGCGGGTGGCCTTCACCAGGTGCGCTCGGTCTGGCCGGTAGAAGTGCGGTTTGCACTCCGCGCAGACCCGGCAGTCTTTGGTGACCGCCCTGACCTCCGCAATGGAGTAGGGTAGGTTGCGGGCCTTTATGAAGTGAAAGAACCGGGTGCCCCTGGGTGACAGAGACCATTGTGTAGAGCCCGGAGTCGGTCCACTTGTGCGCTGGCACATGTCCCTCGGGATAGGGCATCAGGGGGCTTGTTGAGCTTCCCGGGGCGATACAAAATCTTGTAGGTGTAGGTGGAGAGCTCAATCCTCCACCTTAAGATTTTATCATTTTTGATCTTGCCCCGCTGTGTATTATTAAACATGAAGGCAACCGACCGTTGGTCAGTGAGGAGATTGAATCTCCTGCCGGCCAGGTATTGCCTCCAATGCCGCACAGCTTGCACGATGGCCTGGGCCTCCTTTTCGACAGAGGAGTGCCGAATTTCGGAGGAATGCAGACTGCTGGAAAAGAATGCCACGGGTCTGCCTGCCTGGTTGAGGGTGGCGGCCAGAGAGAAGTCCGATGCATCGCTCTCGACCTGAAAAGGGAGGGTCTCGTCGACCATGTGCATCGTGGCCTTGGCAATATCTGCCTTGATGCGGTTAAAGGCCTGGCGGGCCTCAGCCATCAGGGGGAAAACTCTGGAGTGTAAGAGTGGGCGGGCCTTGTCTGCATAGCTAGGGACCCACTGGGCATAATAGGAGAAAAACCCCAGGCATCATTTCAGGGCCTTGGGCCAGTGGGGAAGGGGGAGTTCCATGAGGGGGCACATGCAGTCGGGGTCGGACCATGGAACTCCATTTTCCACAACATAGCCAAGGATGGCTAAGCGGTTGGTGCAGAACACGCACTTCTCCTTATTGTACGTGAGGTTAAGGAGTTTAATGATGCGGAGAAATTTGAAGAGATTAGCGTCGTGGTCCTGCTGGTCGTGGCCGCAGATGGTGACGCAACCTAGGTACGGGAAGGTGGCCCGCAGTCCTTAACAACCATTCGGTCCATCTCACGATGAAAGGCCGAGACCCCGTTAGTGATGCCGAAAGGGACCCTAAGGAAGTGGTAAAGGCGGCCGTCTGCTTCGATCGCAGTGTATTGGTGGTCTGCCTTGCGGATGGGGAGCTGGTGGTCGGCAGATTTCAGGTCCACTGTGGAGAAGACCCGGTACTGTGCAATCTGATTGACTATATCAGATATGCGTGGGAGGGGGTACGCGTTGAGCAGCATGTACCGATTGATGGTCTGACTGTAGTCAATTACCATCCTATGTTTCTCCCAAGTCTTTACTACTACCACTTGGGCTCTCCAAGGGCTATTGCTGGCCTCAATGATGCCTTGCCGCAGCAGCCGCTGGACCTCCGACCTGATGAAGGTCCAGTCCTGGGCACTGTACCGTCAGCTCCTGGTGGAGACGGGTTGCAATCCGGGGGGAGGTTTGCAAACAGGGAAGGTGGGTCGACCTTAAGGGTCATGAGGACGCAAATGGTGAGGGGTGGTAGGGGTCCGCCGAATTTTAGGATTAGACTTTGGAGGTTGCTAAAGTCTAACTCGGGAGCAACAGGGCAGCGCAGAGGTTGGGGAGGACGTAGAGTCAGAAGTTTCTAAACTGCTCGAAACAAACGAGCCAGTGGTCGAAGGCCGACGGGGCGTTGGCTGCTTGAGGGTGCAGCTGTAGGCGATCTGGCTTGATGTACGTTCCATCGCTGTAATATCTCTGCTTAATAAATTGATGTGCTATCAATTATGACGAGATGAGAGTAGAGAGTAATCGAGGCTTTACTAAGCAGAGATGTGTGGCCTCCTGCAGCTGCTACCAGAAATGGGAGCAGCTCGTTGCGCACACACATTTATACTCCGCCTACTGGGTGGAGCCAGCAGGCAGGGATCTACCCCCGTACCTGTAGTACAGGAGCCTTACCTTATTACCTCTAATACAACTATTATACAAACAATGGTGACTACCACACACACCTAACATAATCTCTAATTCATAATCCCGCCAGAAACCTCAATTGCTATGACCTCCCTCAGTAGAGACCAGTCACATTTTTATTATTATTTATTTTATTTTTTTTTAATATGAAAATGAAAAGAATGAAGCCATGAGGTTCACTGTTAAAACAGAAGAATTTTACTGCACAAAAATCACCGAACAGGAATACTTCTAACTACTCAATCTTAGTCAATTATGATAAAGATATCAAAACTACAATGAAAGTTATTTACACTCTTAATCAAACTTATTCACTCAAAATTCCTTCTACACCATTTGAATTGCGCCCCAAAAAACTAAAATCATATGCTTATCAGAAATTGGAAGATTAACCACTTGTCTGAAAACGGTTTCAACGGTTCATGTAAGTTTTGAGATTTTTGGGGCCTTCAACTTACTTCTGGTAAGGCTGTCCCTTCAAATCTCCTCAAACCCATCCTTTTGTTCTTGACTCCCAGTTTGACAAAAGCATCACTCGTGTCTGAAGCACAGCCATCCCGGATCAGAACTCTCCTGTTCCTGATGTCCTTTAACTCTGGAGTCTTACATCTAAGAACTCTCTCTCTCGCTTATCAGCTTGGCAATCTCAGAAGTTCAACTCGTTGTTAGCAGTATCTTTCAGTTATTAAGATTTTAAACCCTTTTAGCCAGCCTGCAGAATTTTAATCAAATTCTGCGAAAAGAGAAGTTCCCTGCAGCCAGCTTGTTCCAAACTAAATTGCTTGAATACAGAACCACAGAGAGTAATATACTCCCCTGTATTTATTTCTTGTTTACCCCCCTTTTTTTTTTTCCTATTGTTCATTTCCCAGGCAGCTTGTTCACATCATCATTTCACAGAATCCATTGAATCCCTACAGTGTAGAAGGAGACTATTTGGCCCATCGAGTCTGCACTAACCCTCTGAAAGAGCACCCTACCTTGGTCCATTCTCCCTGCCCGCTATCCCCATAACCCACCTAACCTAACCTAGAAGTTCCTGGAAGCAAGTTGTTTTTCGCAAGAAATCATCTTCCAGAAAAAACAAGTTCGGAAAGGAGCCATCACCCCAATACAAAATAAAGATTTTTCCTACAAGGCACATGGCCCAACACAATGCATTGTTAATAAGGTCCACAGTTACCTCTTTCATGTACAACATCCACAAAAACATACTTTTTAAGCAGAAATTCTTTAGGAATAACAGGGCAGCTTGAATTTTCTTTCTTTTGCCCAAATTTTGTTTTAATTATTTTTCATGGGATATGGGCATCACTGGCTGGGCCAGCATTTATTGCCCATCTCTAATTTTCCTTGAAGGGGCATTTAGAGTCACCCACATTGCTGTGGGTCTGGAGTCATATGTAGTCCTAGGTAAGGATGGCAGACTTCCTTCCTGAAAGGACATTAGTGAACCAGTTGGGTTTTTACAAACATCAGCAATGGTTTCATGGTCACCATGACTTTCAATTCCAGATTTATATTTAATTCAGATTTCACCTTTTGCCATAGTGGGATTCAAACCTTGGTCTCCAGAGCACTACCTTGGGCCTCTGGGTCACTAGTCCAGTGACAATACTGCTACACAACTGCCTCCCCATATAAATAAAATTAGATCAGCCTCAATGCTATCCCTGCTTTTCTCTCCTCACTCAGATTGCCTAACTCAATATAGATCAAGCCTATACTAGCCTATATTGTATGCATTGCTACATCCTCCAAAGCATTTACCTATTGAACCACTACAAAAAGCAGTGGTACAACATTTCATGGTACTTTAGCATTAGATTTTTGTCATTTCCAAACCCACCTGCAATCTGCTTAAATAACATTAAAAAATGTAGAAGCACATCAATTCAGACTAACAGTTTCAATTATACAATTATTAATTAACTAGTATTTAGCAGACTATGTCTTTAAACTGACCAAATAAGCACTAATAGGCAGAGGTTTTTTTGACTGCAGTCCTTTTGGAAACCTCCATGTCAGAATTTCTTTGCAAACAGGGAATAGATTTAGTTTACAGGCACTGTTTCAGTTTTAAAAATGGCAAGATAAAGAGCAAACGCATCTTCAAACTTGGGGGAAAAAAGTGCGAATAAAGATATCAAACTGGATAGATTTAAATTGGGCCTACAGGCAGAATTTTACATTCACCCACCAGTGGATTTGCAGCCAGGGGGTGGGCATAACATTTTTCAGATGGCCTTCCTAATGGGCTTCCGCCTATCCCCACCTCTCTATAATTTTACCCTGGGATGGGCTAGGCCCAGGCTAGCCAATGCACCTTTGAGTGAACTTCTTAAGTGGCCCATTATTGAATTTCACGCTGGTTGGAGGAGCTCAGGGGCAGTAGGAAACCTGAAAAGTAGCCTGTTCAGGCTGCAGGTGGAAACAGTATTGGTATCTGAAGTGTTGGGTACTCTGAGACACAGACGAACCAACACGGTTATGATTGGTACAACGCAGTTTTATTACTTTTAACTATTTATATAACAAACTCTGGTACTCAGCACATGGTGACTGTCTGAGTGTCTGGCTTGGAGGTCCTTGCCCTGAGCCGTCTCCTGCTGGACTGCCCAGGAAGTGTCGTGTTCCTTGTTTTGCACTGTGTATGCTCTTGTCTGTGATTGGCTGTCGTGTTGTGTGTGCTAATTGGTCCGTTGATCTGTCCATCACTATGTATGTGTGTATGTGCTGTGATGTTCACTTGAATATCATGACAGTATCCTTTTAACATCAGGTGCCTCCCCTCCTCCCCCAAAAGGACCAAGCCCTGCAGGTCCTCACTCCCCTCCGGACTCTCTACCTATAATCCACCCCCTTGTTTTCATATTTATTCAGGAATGTGGGCTTCACTGGCTAGGCCAGTATTTATTGCCCATTTTAGTTGCCCTTGAAAAAGCCGTGGTGAGTTGCCTTCTTAAACTGTTCCAGTACATGTGGTGTCAGTACAACCACAGTGCTGTTCGCGAGGAAGTTGCAGGATTTTAACCCAGCGACGAGAAGGAACAGCGATATATTTCAAAGTCAGGATGGTTAATGGATTTGAGGGTAATTTCCAGATGATGCAGTTCCCATGTATCTGCTGCCTCTGCCCCATCTCCCATCCCGGGACTCACCCCCACCCCCACCCCCACCCACCCAGAGATCCTCATACTTATGCGGTCCAGGGCCCCCGGATTTAGGCTCCGGGGACTGCTTGCACTGCAGGGACTAGCCGGTTAATCTGATTGGCCAGCAGCTCTCTAATGTGGGAGGCTGACCCAAGTGTGGGGCAGAAGCCCTGCGTCCAGCTAATTAACATCAACTCATAGATTACTGGGAAGGAAAACCCTGTCAGCCTAAAAATTCTGGCCTATGTTTTTTTGTTTGCAAGGAAATGGTACAGCGACTAATCTCACAAATATTGCTGTACTTAAGATGCGTTTAGCATTAACATTTGTCCTTTTTATTCAAAAATAATTTCAAAATAATCAGGTGACTTGATGGCACAGCTCGATCAATGTTCATTTTTTGAGAACTTATCTGTAATACCAATTCCGCTTGCCTGAATGAGTGAATACTGTTGTCTATTTTTAATTTTTCAGATTAATTAAACCACAGGGTTTAGATGTGGGCTCTTAAAATGTCAGACAGAACTTTGATGCATATGTCTATAGGTTATGCAGTACCAGAAGGCAGCCTTTAAGCACTGGAATTTAATTAATTATGAAAAATTAATAGGCAACATGATTTAACTTCTCTCAGTGGTGACCTGATGATCAGACTTGCATTATTTGCTTTGCAAGGAAGACTTCAATGACATTCTCCAAATTTTCCCTGACAAGAGTAAATGGTGCTTGCAGTATCCTATTATGGATGTATAAAATGATGGCTTGGAAGTTGCGATTCTAATGACAGTGGAACAGTCACAGTTGGCAATCATTACAATAGTGGAACTTAAAAGTAACATCTGGCATCTTCACATGCAAAATCAAGTGTAGAGGACCACAGAGGAAACGGAGCGGAAATCTCCCAAGCACCAGCCAGTGGGTCCGATGGCTGGCGTTGGGGTAGAACATGACAGAAGGTGTAGGAATCAGTTTCATGTCGGCGCAAATTTACAGTGGGATAATCCGCTGGTGCCTGCTAAGGCATGTCGAAAAACAAGGTGGTGTGAAGATGTCAGGACTCACCTGGTGCTGACTCTGGAGTACAGGATGGAGGCTACTCACTATCCTGAACCCTGGAACACCACCTCAGTGAGTCAGGAGTGCATCCAGAGGTGGAGCTTCCAGATGAGATGTTGCGGAGGGAGTTCATCTTCCAGCCTCAGAACATTCCTGGAGATCCATCTTCATTCTCAGGATGTCCATCTTCTAGTCTCAAGATTGCTCCCAAAGCTCCATCTTCATTTTCAGGAGGTCCACCTTTTTTCTTCCTGAGTGGTCCGTGATGTTGGGTGCATTTTCAGTATGGCATGCCATCCAGACCTGCCACACTGAATACGGTGTAAAACATTAGGGTGCATAATTAATTAGGACGATTTGGCGTGTTTTCCCACTGGTCGTCGCAGCGGGAAACGCTCGACGTTCCCGCCCTGGCACTTGGTCCCAAGTGGGAGAGCTCTGCCTACTGTCTGTGATTCCTTACTCTTCCCCAGGATGTGTGGTTGAAGTCCGAAGGCATAACGGCTCCTTAACAACCTCTCTAGCCTTGGAAAAATAATTTTATTTATATAATCTCAAATTTTTCAATGTTGAATAGATAAAAATGGCATTAAATAATGGAAACATTCGTAAAGTTTATGATGTTTCAGCTTCTAATGTCTATGGCCCAAACCTTTATTTCGCTCTCTTTGACATTTATAAAGAGTGAAGGATAATTTTTCTGGTTTGCTGAAAGTGAGAATTCTTCAACGTGATTGGCTGCTTATCCTGCTTGATGATATCACTGCATTGGTTAGCTGGAGGCCCCTTTGATTTGGCACCAGATTCAAACGAATGTCAGGAAAGGGGAAATCCTCACCATAGAGATTACTGGATCATTGTGCGCTACTTTCTTTGAGGTCAGCAGTGAGTGCCATCGCTGACCTGGTGATCAGACTTATGAAGAATCTAAGACAAATTCGACAAGTAAAAGGAAAAAGTGACCAGCCTATTTATTGGACAAACTCAAGTCAAATATTCCGTATTTCTCTCTGGAAACGAAACATGCAATTAAGAAATTTTGCACAACATTGACAGAATTGTCAGGCAATTATTAAGCACTGACAACATTTTGCAGGGTGGAAAACATGCAAGCAGAGTGCCCATATTTAAAAAGGACAATAAATCTGATTCAGGAAACTATAAGACAATTAATCCAATGTCAATAACTGGTAAAATAATATTACAATTTTGAAGAGTAGGCTTAAAGTGTCCTTTACAGTAATAACCTCAGATGAAATTATAAATAGGCACTTGGGAGGACTAGATCCGCAGAGAGAGACATTCTTGCTACTTTAAAAATGTTACAGAAAAATTAGGTAATAGAAACTCCAAAGATATAAGGTGTGATTTTACGGCCGTGCCACGCTTGAGTAAGAGCGCAACGCAGCCATTAGATTGCAAAATCGAGAACCGTACCAGGTGCCGATCGGTTTGCGATCAAACGGCTCGCTCCTATTGACAAAATCAGGTTCCCGCCATGGCATGGTAGGAAACCAATAATGAACCACTTAAAGCCAATCTCCATACAATTAACGGGACCGACCCCCTATCTAACGACCCCCATGAGCTAACCACCTCCTCAGCAAGTGGTCAGGCGGACACCGATTACAACACCTTTTTCAAAATGTGAAGCTGGCGAATGGCTGCTGTGGGGATCTGAGGAGGTGAGTAGCCATCTTTGTTACCGGACAATGAGCCCGGGGGCACTGGGGTGGCTGCCACGGTGCTCTCCGTTGGGGAGACGGTGATCATCCCTGGGCTGGGTAGGTTGGGGGGTTGCTCGGGTTCTCATCATTCACTGATCTGCCATGCCACCCCCTGGATCGTGACTATCCGTTACGGGGGCAACCACAGCCCCTGCCTGTCGGTCGCACGACCACCCTTAGCTCTCACTGTCCATAGATGCCTCTAAACATGCGACTGAAGGCTATTTCTAATAGGGAATTGGCAAACATAGTTAGGTGAGCACTTCACACCTCCCAAGTAGATTCCGGGGATGGGCGGGCCATGTCGCACGTGGGAGTTATTGCCTGGCATCCCAATCAGACCAAGGTGCCTGGACACTGTGCCTGAACACTGCAGAAGCAACACCACAGTTGCAGCAGCCAACACCGAACACCCAGGGCTCGACCCCAGCACCGGAAACATTTCCAGGACCAGAGGGTGGGCGCGTGCACCGGGGGGGGGGTCTAGCGTCCGATGCAGTTAACATTACGTGCGGCGGTCTGGGGTCTAGTGACCAGGGGCCCCCGCTGCAGCCGGGGTTGCGTAGGCATGGCGGGTGGATGGCACGGGATGTGGGGGAGGGTTGCGGAGTGGAAGACACCACCGGTCGTCAACCTTACAGACATTACACAGGATGAATGATATCTTGGACCCCGTGGAGGCTGCCCTTGTGGTGCTGCTGGCAAGTCAGGCACCAGTCGCCGGAGTAGTGGCGGGGCGTAAACAGAAACTCAAAGCAGCGACCTATGTACAGGGTCCCACACCCTGAGGACCAGGCCACTCATCAGGCCAGGGAGGGACCCTGAGGTGGGAGCCAAGGATGGCCCATGGTGAACAGATGTCGCTGGTCTTTCGAACAGATGACAGACAGCATGTGCTGCAGGAGGCTCCACCTCAACAAGAAGACAGTGCAGCACCGGTGCCATGTCCTTGCGGACTTGGCACCTCATGAAGGAGGAGGATACCCGCTCTCGGTGGTCATCAAGGTCACCCCAGCCGTGTACTTCTATGCCTTAGGGTCATTTCAGGGCTTGAGCGGAAATGTGTGCAGCATTTCACAAGCTGCAGCCCACAAGTGTATCCGTCAGGTCACAGATGCCTTGCAGCAGTCATAACAGGATTTGCCTATGGCTAATGAGCCCACTAAATCACACCTAAAGAGTCTACAGGAGGTATGTATACAGTTTAAGTGAATGGAAAAAAACGTGGCAAATTAAATATTGGATGTGTTTCTCTGGTTGCGTGGCGCTCGAGCGAGAACACAACCCGGCCATAGAATCTCGGGAGAGCTCTCTCGTGGGCCTCCCGGCAGCCTCCACGCCTCTCGGGATTCGCCAATGTCCATCACAGTGTTCTCAAAATAAAGATTAAGCAGTCTTACAACACCAGGTTTAAATCCAACAGGTTTGTTTCAAATCACTAGCTTTCGGAGCACAGCTCCTTCATCAGATGAGCTGCGCACCAAAAGCTAGTGATTCGAAACAAACCTGTTGGACTTAAACCTGGTGTTGTAAGACTTCTTACTGTGCTCATCACAGTCCAACATCGGCATCTCCACATCAAAATAAAGAGAAGAAAGAGGAGAAGACTGGGAGAGCCAGCTCATCCCACCAACAAACCAGCAATGAAAACAGTGGCAAGTAGCAAAGAGCATCATGCAAGGAAGCAAAAAAGAAAATGACTGGTAACACAAGTATGGCAATCATGGACACAGGCCTTCTAAAGATACAGAACGAAGAGCAAGAGAAACAAGAGGCCAGCACTTAAACCAGTCTTTGAAGAGGCTGGCAACAGCCCGCATGATCACAGAGGTGATCCCGTGAGAGGGGCACAATGATCTGTGCAAAGGAGATGGACACTTGTCAGGAACAGCATGGTTATGGACACCTTAGTAAAGCCCTTTCACTTTGTTCGTATGACTGTGTAAAGTTTAACCATCAATGTTGCTTGCAAAATTATCTTAATGCCATGTGAGGAAGGGGATTGAGGTGATAGACCTATGGGCTATATCATAGATGGATGGTGTGCGACTTCCAAACAGCAGGTGGCAGTGCAGACACACCATGCGGTCTCAAGACCAAGTTCTTGTGACCAGTGACTCCCATATAAAGGGAAACACATCCAGCCATCTTCAAAAGAAGAGTGAGAGGATAATCAGACATACAAGTGAGTGGTTGGTGCTCGGTGCAGATTCCAGAGGAGTAATAAGCAGACTTCGTAATAACATGCTCTGTAACAGATTGCTATCTTACCACATGAGAATCAATAAAGAATCTGGTTTGGACAAGTGGAGGTGGATTCCTTAGTAAGGTATAAAAGATCAAACACAACAATTGTCAAGTTACCTGTATCCCATGTGCATTTGCCTTCTTTATAAGTTTCACTTGTGGACCTTGTCAAAGGCTTTGCTGAAATCCATGTAAACTACATCAACTGCCCTACCCTCATCTACACACCTGGTCACATGCTCAAAAAATGTAATCAAATTTGTAAGGCATGACCTCCCTCTGACAAAGCCACATTGACTATTCCTGATCAAACCTTGCCTCCCCATGTGGAGATAGATTCTCTACCACTGACATGAGACTCACTGGTCTGTAGTTCCCTTGGCTTTTCTCTACAACTTTTCTTAAATAGTGGGACCATAATAGCTGTTCTCCAGTCCTCTGGCACCTCCCTCGAGGCCAGGGAGGAATTAAAAATTTGGGTCAGAGCCCCTGCAAACTTCTCTCTCGCTTCCCACAGCATGCTGGGACATAATTCATCCAGACTTGGAGATTGATCCACTTTTAAGCTTGCCAACACTTTCAATATCTTGTCACTCCCTATGACAATTTTCTCAAGAACCTCACAGTCTCTCTCCCAGAGATCTATATCTACCTCCTCATTCTCTTTTATTAAGTATTCGGTCAACCCCTGCCAATGTCCTCTGGCTCCACCGACAGGTTTCCCCATTAGTCACTAATGAGCCCCACTCTTTCCCTGATTATCCCCATCCCATTGATATACTTATAGAATTTCTTGAGATTTTGCCTACTTTAACCAGCCAGACCTTTCTCATGTCCCCTCTTTGCTCTCCTAATTACTTTCTTTTTTAAAAAATATATTTAGAATACCCAATTCATTTTTTCCAATTAAGGGGCAATTTGGCGTGGCCAATCCACCTACCCTGCACATCTTTTGGGTTGTGGGGGCGAAGCCCATGCAAACATGGGGAGAATGTGCAAACTCCACAAGGACAGTGACCCACAGCCAGGATCGAACCTGGGACCTCAGCGCCGTGAGACAGCAGGGCTAACCACTGCGCCACCCTGCTGCCCCCTAATTGCTTTCTTAAACTCCATCCTGTACTTTCTGTCCTCCACTAATGCCTCTGTTAATTTGCTCCCCTTGTATTTGCTAAAAGCCCTCTCTTTTCCTAACACTGAAGCTAGAGTTGCAGTTGACTAAATATTGTCACGCACTGACCAGTGGGCTGCATTGTGTATTTGCAACTCACGACTTGAAGATAATTAGGCTCGTGGACTAATTTTGGAAGGTCCTTGAATCTACCACGGTTATTACCTGAAAATTCAAGGGTTCTCCACTGACGTGCAGCCTGATTTTGGTATTGCAAATTATAACTGGAGTCTACTAATTGATTGTCATTTTAGATAATTACCTTTTTACATGAGGTTTCTATTTTCATTTAGCAGGAAAAAAAATCATTTCATGATAATTATCAATGAATATGCATCACAATGTCATAAAGTTCTTCGGGTAAATGTAAAATAGGAATAAAAAACGCTTCCAACAGTAAACTCTTGTTTTATTTAGTCTGAACAATTATCCTTCATTCAGACATCTGTCCAATTGTCCCATGGGGAAAATGTCAAATTAGGAAGATATTGGCGTCTTACACTCCCTTCACTCACCAAGGAATTCAGCTGCAAATGTTGTCATTTCACCAGAGCTAGGCGTTAAACAATTACATTATAGCTGCATTGTTTTGGTCAATTCCTTCATGCATCTTTCGTAGGTTAGCTTATTAATTTACATAAACAGTTCAAGTCATTGGCTCTAATGATCCTTTGTTTGATGGTAAACCTTTTTAAAGTTGGCTCAGCAAAGGTTTCATTTGAAACTATAATCGACACATACAGAAAGGGTCAACCACCCATCACCAGCAAAATCTTCACCCACACCTCTGATCACGATTGAGGGCGGGATTTCCACCCCCACGCGCCCCATTCCCACCGCTGCGTGTTTTCTAGCAGTGGATGTGGCTCGTCATTAGCCGCCAGCAGGATCTTCTGATCCCATCAATATCTATGCCGTTTTACATGGCTTGCCCATCTAATGATGACCATTAAACCATTGTTGATCGTCTTAAAAAACCATCTGGTTCACTAATGTCCTTTCGGGAAAGAAACCTGCCATCCTTACTTGATCTGGTCTACACGTGACTCCAGACACACAGCAATGTGGTTGATTCTTAAGTGCCCTCTGAAATGGCCTAGCAAACAACTACGAAAACACAAAAGGAATGAAACCACAAGAAGCATCCGGCATTGACCTCGGTACCGCGAACGACAATGGCAAACCCAGCCTTGTCAACCCTACAAAGTCCTCCTTACTAACATCTGAGGGCTTGTGCCAATGTTGGTAGAGCTGTCTCACAGACTATTCAAGCAACAGCTAGGCATAGTCATACTCACGGATCACATTACAGATAACGTCCCAGACACCACTATCACCATCCCTGGGTATGTCTTGTCTCACTGGCAGGACAGACCCAGCAGGGCAGCGTGGTTAGCACAGTTGCTTCACAGCTCCAGGTTCCCAGGTTTGAATCCCAGCTTGGGTCACTGTCTATGCAGAGTCTGCACATTCTCCCAATGTCTGCATGGGTTTCCTCCGGTGCGCCGGTTTCCTCCCACAAGTCCCGAAAGACGTGCTGTTAGGTAATTTGGACATTCTGAATTCACCCTCAGTGTACCCGAACAGGCGCCGGAGTGTGGCGACTAGGGGATTTTCACAGTAACCTCGTTGCAATGTTGATGTAAGCCTACGTGTAACAATAATAATGATGTATATAGTTAGAAGGGAGTTGCCCAGGGAGTTCTCAACATTGACTCTGGACCCCATGACGTTTCATGGCTTTTGGTTAAATATGTCGCATGGCTTCAGGTTAAACATGGCCAAGGAAATCGCCTGTTGATTACTATGTACTGTCCACCATCAACTGATTAATTAATATTCCTCCATGTTGAGCACCACTTGGGGGAAGCACTGAGGGTGGCAAGGGTGTAGTATATACTCTGAGTGGCGCTTCTGACCCAGATTGTGACTGGCAGGTATGATGTGGTAGGCATCACAGAGACATGGTTGCAGGGGTTTCAGGACTGGCATTTAAACATCCAGGGATTCACAACCTATCGAAAAGACAGGGAGGTGGGCAGAGGGGGCGGGGTTGCCTTGTTAATTAGGAATGAAATTAAATCAATAGCACTAAATGACATAGGGTCAGATGATGTGGAGTCTGTGTGGGTAGAGTTGAGGAACCACAAAGGCAAAAAAAACATAATGGGAGTTATGTACAGGCCTCCTAACAGTGGCCAGGACTGGGGGCACAAAATGCACCACGAAATAGAAAGTGCATGTCAGAAAGGCAAGGTCACAGGGATCATGGGGGACTTCAATATGCAGGTGGACTGGGTAAATAATGCTACCAGTGGACCCAAGGAAAGGGAATTAATTGAATGTTTACAGGAGGGCTTTTTGGAACAGCTTGTGATGGAGCCCACGAGGGAACAGACCATTCTGGACTTAGTGTTATGTAATGAGCCAGACTTGATTAAAGATCTTAAAGTAAGGGAGCACTTAGGAGGCAGTGATCATAATATGGTTGAATTCAATCTCCAATTTGAAAGAAAGAAGGTAGAATCAGATGTAAAGGTGTTACAGTTAAATAAAGGTAACTACAGGGGCATGAGGGAGGAACTGACGAAAATCGACTGGGAGCAGAACCTAGTGGGAAAGACAGTAGAACAGCAATGGCAGGAGTTTCTGGGAGTAATTGAGGACACAGTACAGAGGTTCATCCCAAAGAAAAGAAAGGTTATCAGAGGGGGGATTAGGCAGCCATGGCTGACAAAGGAAGTTAGGGAATGCATCAAAGCAAAAGAGAAAGCCTATAATGTGGCAAAGAGTAGTGGGAAGTCAGAAGATTGGGAAGGCTACAAAAACAAACAGAGGATAACAAAGAGAGAAATAAGGAAAGACAGGATCAAATATGAAGGTAGGCTAGCCAGTAACATTAGGAATGATAGTAAAAGTTTCTTTAAATACATTAAAAACAAACGGGAGGCAAAAGTTGACATTGGGCCGCTCCAAAATGACGCTGGTAATTTTGTGATGGGAGACAAGGAAATAGCTGAGGAACTAAATAAGTACTTTGCGTCAGTCTTCACAGTAGAAGACATGAGTAATATCCCAACAATTCCGGAGAGTCAGGGGGCAGAGTTGAATATGGTAGCCATCACAAAGGAGAAAGTGCCACAGAAACTAAGAGGTCTAAAAATTGATAAATCTCTGGGCCCAGGTGGACTACATCCTAGAGTTCTAAAGGAGCTAGCTGAAGAAATAGTGGAGGTGTTAGTTATGATCTTTCAAAAATCACTGGAGTCAGGGAAAGTCCCAGAAGATTGGAAAATCGCTGTTATAACCGCCCTGTTCAAGAAGGGAACAAGGAAAAAGATGGAAAATTATAGGCCAATTAGCCTAACCTCGGTTGTTGGCAAGATTCTAGAATCCATTGTAGGGTCAGATTAGGACAAGTCAGCATGGATTTAGTAAGGGGAGATCGTGCCTGACAAACCTGTTAAGAGTTCTTTGAAGAGATAACAAATAGGTTAGACCAAGGAGAGCCAATGGATGTTATCTATCTTGACTTCCAAAAGGCCTTTGATAAGGTGCCTCACGGGAGACTGCTGAGTAAAATAAGGGCCCATGGTATTCGAGGCAAGGTACTAACATGGATTGCCGATTGGCTGTCAGGCAGAAGGCAGAGAGTTGGGATAAAAGGTTCTTTTTCGGAATGGCAACCGGTGACGAGTGGTGTCCCGCAGGGTTCAGTGTTGGGGCCACAGCTGTTCTCTTTATATATTAACGATCTAGATGACGGGACTGGGGGCATTCTGGCTAAGTTTGCCGATGATACACAGATAGGTGGAGGGGCAGGTAGCATGGAGGAGGTGGGGAGGCTGCAGAAAGATTTAGACAGTTTAGGAGAGTGGTCCAAGAAATGGCTGATGAAGTTCAACGTGGGCAAGTGCGAGGTCTTGCACTTTGGAAAAAAGAATAGAGGCATGGACTATTTTCTAAACGGTGACAAAATTCCTAATGCTGAAGTGCAAAGGGACTTGGGAGTCCTAGTCCAGGATTCTCTAAAGGAAAACTTGCAGGTTGAGTCCGTAATTAAGAAAGCAAATGCAATGTTGTCATTCATCTCAAGAGGCTTGGAATATAAAAGCAGGGATGTACTTCTGAAGCTTTATAAAGCATTAGTTAGGCCCCATTTAGAATACTGTGAGCAATTTTGGGCCCCACACCTCAGGAAGGACATACTGGCACTGGAGCGGGTCCAGCGGAGATTCACACGGATGATCCCAGGAATGGTAGGCCTAACATACGATGAACGTCTGAGGATCCTGGGATTATATTCATTGGAGTTTAGGAGGTTGAGGGGAGATCTAATAGAAACTTACAAGATAATGAATGGCTTAGATAGGGTGGATGTAGGGAAGTTGTTTCCATTAGCAGGGGAGACTAGGACCCGGGGGCACAGCCTTAGAATAAAAGGGAGTCACTTTAGAACAGAGATGAGGAGAAATTTCTTCAGCCAGAGAGTGGTGGGTCTGTGGAATTCATTGCCACAGAGGGCGGTGGAGGCCGGGACGTTGAGTGTCTTTAAGACAGAAGTTGATAAATTCTTGATTTCTTGAGGAATTAAGGGCTATGGAGAGAGAGCGGGTAAATGGAGTTGAAATCAGCCATGATTGAATGGTGGAGTGGACTCGATGGGCCGAATGGCCTTACTTCCACTCCTATGTCTTATGGTCTTATGGTCTTATGGCGTACTTCAATGCCCATCACAAAGGGTGGCTCGGTGGTACCACCACAAACTGAGCAGGCCGGGACCTAAAGGACATAACTGCTCGACAGGGACTGCAGCGGGTGGTGAGAGAACCAACAAGACGTAAAAACATACTTGACCTCATCCCTACCAACCTGCCTGTTGCAGATGACAGTACCGGTAGAAGATACAAAGCCCCCTCTTTACACTGAGAATACCCTCCATTGTGTTGTGTGGCACTACCACCGTGCTAAGTGAGATAGACTTCAAACAGATCTAGCAACTCAAGACTGGGCATCCATGAAGTGCTGTGGGTGAACAGCAACAGCAGAATTTTACTCAACCACAATCCCAGAGCTGAACGGGTTGGATTACGAGGAGAGGTTGAGTAGACTGGGACTGTACTCGTTGGAATTTAGAAGGATGAGGGGGGGATCTTCTAGAAACATATAAAATTATGAAGGGAATAGATAGGATAGATGCGGGCAGGTTGTTTCCACAGGTGGGTGAAAGCAGAACTAGGGGACATAGCCTCAAAATAAGGGGAAGTAGATTTAGGACTGGGTTTAGGAGGAACTTCTTCAACCAAAGGGTTGTGAATCTATGGAATTCCTTGCCCAGTGAAGCAGTAGAGGCTCCTTCATTAAATGTTTTTAAGATAAAGATAGATAGTTTTTTGAAGAATAAAGGGATTAAGGGTTATGGTGTTCGGACCGGAACGTGGAGCTGAGTCCACAAAAGATCAGCCATGATCTCATTGAATGGTGGAGCAGGCTCGAGGGGCCAGATGGCCTACTCCTGCTTCTAGTTCTTATGTTCTTATGATCTTATATTGCCCACGCTACCATTACCACCATGCCAGGGGATCAACCCTGGTTCAATGAAGAGTACACGAGAGCATGCCAGGAGCAACACCAGGCATACCAAGCTGTCAACCTGGTGAAGCAGCTCCAACACAGGAATACTTACTGTGCCAAACAGCAAGCAATAGACAGAGCTAAGCAATTCCACAATGATTGCATCAGATCTAAGCTCTGCGTGCTGCCACATCTAGCCGTGAATGGTGGAGGAAAATTAAATAACTCACTCGAGAAGGAGGCTCCACAAGTATCCCCATCCTCAAATGATGGAGGAACCCAGCACATTTGTGCAAAAAACAAGGCTGAAACACTCGCAATAATCTTCAGCCAGAAGTGCCGAGTGGGTGATCCATCTCGGTCTCCTCCGGAGGTCCCCAGCATCACAGATGTCAGACTTCAGCCAACATGATTCACTCCACGTGATATCAAGATATGGCTTAAGGCGCTGGATACTGCACAGGCTATGGGCCCTGACAATATTCCTGTAATAGTACTGAAGACTTATGCTCCAGAAATTGCCGCATACCGAGCCAAGCTGTTCCAATTCAGCTACAACACTGGCATCTACCCAGAAATGTGGAAAATTGCCCAGGTCTGTCCTGTACACAAGAAACAGGACAAATCCATCACGGCCAACTACCGCCCTATCAGTCTATTCTACACACAGCAAAGTGATGGAACGAGTCATCAACAATGCTATCAAGCAGCACTTACTCAGCAATGACCTGCTCATGGACTCTCAGTTTGGGTTCTGCGAGGGGCACTCAACTCCTGACCTCATTACCAGCCTTGGACAAATGAGCTGAATGTCAGAGGTAAGATGAGAGTGACTGCCCTTAACATCAAGGCAGCATTTGACTGAAAATGTCATCAAGGAGTCCCAGCAAAACTAGAGTCAATGGAAATCAGGAGGAAAATCTTTCGCTGGTTGAAGTCATTCCTGACATAAATGAAGATGGCTGTGGTGGTTGGAAGTCAATCATGTCAGCTCCAGGACATCACTGCAAGACTTCTTTAGGGTAGTGTACTAGGCCCAACCATCTTCAGCTGCTTCATCATAACGTCAGAAGTGGGGATGTTCGCAGATGTGCGGAGTCTGCACGTCCTCCCCGTGTCTGCGTGGGTTTCCTCCGGGTGCTTCGGTTTCCTCCCACAGTCCAAAGATGTGCAGGTTAGGTGGATTGGCCATGATAAATTGCCCTTAGTGTCCAAAATTGCCCTTGGTGTTGGGTGGAGGTGTTGAGTTTGGGTAGGGTGCTCTTTCCAAGAGCCGGTGCAGACTCGGAGGGCCGGGTGGCCTCCTTCTGCACTGCAAATTCAATGATAATCTATGATTAATCTAGGACAAAGGTTCGGCACAACATCGTGGGCCGAAGGGCCTGTTCTGTGCTGTATTTTCTATGTTCTAAATGTTCTATGAATGCACAAAGATCATGGTTACCATTGATCAGAAACTGAACTGGACTCACCATATTATTACTGTGGCTACCAGAGCAGGTCAAACACTAGGAATCCTACAGCGAGTAACTCACCTCCTGACACCCCAAAGCCTGACCAACACCTACAAGGATTAAGCCAGGAGTATAATGGAATACTCTCCACTTGCCTGGATGAGTGCAACTCCAATAACACTCAGGAAGCTCAACACCATCCAGGACAAAGTAGCCTACTTAATTGCGACCCCTTTCACAGACACTCAATCCCTCCACCACCGACGAACAGTGGCAGCCTTGTGTACCATCTACAATACGCACTGCAGTAACTCATCAGGGTTCCCTCGGTAGCACTTTACAAACCTATAACCATTATCATCTAGAAGGACAATAGCAGCCGATACCTGGGAACCCTACCACCTGGAGGTTCGGCCTCAAGTCACTCACCATCTTGACTTGAATCATTGCTGCACTGTCACCTGGTCAAAATCCTGGAATTCCCTTCCTAACAGATCAGTGGATGTACCTACATCTCAGGGACTGCAGCAGTTCAGTATTTTGGAAACATAGGCTGAAAGGAAAAAGAGGTGGCGTAGCCCTGCTGGTGAGGAAAGGGATCAGTGCCATAATGAGAAATGACAGAAGCACAGTAGATCAAGATGTGGAATCAGACTGGGTAGAAATAAGAAATAACAAAGGGAAGATGTCCTTGGTATAGGTCCCCAAACAGTAGTTCTACAGTGGGACACAGTTTAAACCAGAAAATATTGGGAGCTTGCAAGAAAAGTACAGCAATAATAATGGGTGATTTTAATATGCACATAGACAGGAGGAATCAAATTGGCAAGGGTCGCCTGGAGGCAGAGTTCAATGAAAATATTAGAGATTGTTTCTTGGAATAATAGGATGTTGGGGAACCTACCATTTGGATTTGGTATTTTGTAATGAGGAGGGATTAATTAATGACCTCAAAGTTAAGATCCACTAGGAAGTAGTGACCATAGTGTGATAGAATTCAAGATTCAGTTTGGGGGCGAGAAAGTGGAGTCCCACACTTGTGTTCTGGAATTAAACAAAGCAAATTACATAGGCATGAGGACAGATTTGGCCCGAATAGACTGGGCAGGAAGGCCAACAGGTAGGACAGCTGATGAGCAGTGGCAGTTGTTTAAGGAGATATTCAATTCCTCACAATTAAAATACATCCCAGTTAGGAAGAAAGATGGGAAGAGGGTAAAAAAATATCCATGGATAAACAAGGAGGTCAAGGACAAAAAAGACAAAAACTAAGGTATATCATATTGCAAAGGCTAGTGGCACGCTGGAAGATTGGGAAACTTTCAAACAAAGTGATGCTAAAAAAATAAATAAAAAGAACCAAGAAAAATTACAAAAAAAAACTAGTGCAGAATATCAAAAAGGATAGCAAAAGCTTCTACAGGTACATAATAGTCTTATGGTCTTATGGTACATAATAGGCAAGGGGGTCGCTAAGGTGAATGTTGGTCCCTTCGAAGATGAAACAGATGAGTTAATAGTGGGGAACACAGAAACGGTAAAGAGGCTAAATCAATACTTTGCCTCAGTTTTCAAGGTGGAGGACACTAGTATCATTCCTATAGGAGTGGGGAATTCAGAGTTAATAGAAAGGGTGAAACTTGGAACAATCGGCACCAATAGGGAAATGGTACTCAACAAACTCTTGGGATTGAGGGCAGACAAGTCCGCTGGGCCTGATGGACTATATCCGAGGGTGTTAAAGTGGCAGCAGAGATAATAGATCCATTAATTCTAGCATTCCTTGGACACGGAAAGATTCCAATGGCTTGGAAAAATGCTAACGTAACACCCTTATTCAAAAAGGGAGGGAGGCAGAATATGGAAACTGACCGATAAGTTAGTTTAACATCTGTTGTTGGAAATTTAAAACAGAGTTGAGGAGAAACTACTTCTCCCAAAAGGGCGTGAACCTGTGGAATTTGCTACCCCAGAGTGTGGTGGTTGCTGAGACAGTGAGTAAATTTAAGGTGGAGGTAGACAGATTTTTAATTGGTAATGGGTTGAAGGGTTATGGAGAACAGGCAAGACAGTGGAGTTAAGGCCATGATGGGATCAACCATGATCACATTTGAAGGTGTTTAGGCTTGGGAGGCTAAATCGCCTACTCCTGCTCCTTGTTTGTGTGTTTTAGGGAGGAGATGCTCTGGCTGCTTTCGCAATTCAATTCTTAGTCTATAGCCGGTGTCAGCAGATGAGGAACACATCAGCCGTGATCGAATGGTGGTGCAGACTCAATGGGCCGAATGGCCTAATTCTGCTCCTATATCTTATGAATTTATGAACAAACGGAACGTAGGCAAGATCTTGGACTGGATTATCCATTTCTGAGACTAAGTGTTGATGCCAGCTCAGGATTCGTGGAGTTCCACGACAGTAAAACTTGCGCCACACCTGGACCGATTCAGCGACTGTAAAGGGGCTAGCACCGGCGCCACGTGGAACAGAATCAATTCCAATGAGAAATGGTGCAGGATTCGTCGGTTTCGCAATTGACACTCAGTAGGCTGACAAGTTGCAGTCGCATATACACACTTCACTCCCCACACACACCATCCCAACCAACAAGATGGCAGCAAGACCTACGGCACCACGATTCACCCACGCCAAGCTGGAGACCCCCTGGAGAAGAGGCAGGCCACCCTGTACCCCGGCCCGAGAAGGAGACTGCCAGCCGGCGCTATTCATCATGCCTGGGCGCAGGTGGCAGAGGCAGTCAGCGCCGTGGGTAACATCATCTGGACCGGCCAGTAGTGCCGGAAAAACTGCACGTCCTTCTCAGGGCAGCCAGGGTGAGTAGGCAGCACTGTGCCCCTGGCACTAAGCCCGTCCCATAACCCTATCCCACCCCCCCCACCCCAGAGGGCGGGCTAACCCTCAAGCAGCAGAACATGCCGGTACTCATAAAGGCTGCCATGACTGGGTGCCCTGGACACTGAAGCCACCAGCTACCCACCCCCTGTGCTGCATGCCTCAGACTGTCTAGCCCTGTTATTTTCTGTTTCTCCTTTCCCCCCCCCCCACAGGCCAAGGTCGCTCATAACCGCCAGGAGCGGGAGAAAACTGGAGGAGGACCACCAGACCTGTGGCCCCTGCCCATGGCAGAGCACAGGGCCCTGGACGTGGTTGGCGGTCCGGAAGAAAGGGAGGTCGCTGGGGTGGAATTCAGCCGCGGCCGACACCCTGCTGAGTTGCAGTTCCCGTGACACGCGTGTCAACATCCCGCACCCGCCCAACATCACCCCCACCCCCACACCACCCTCACCTTACACCGCCCTCACCACCCCCACCCCCACTCCCCCCGGGCCGACGGTCTCATCATACATCTCGTCTTTTCTTGAAGGACCTGCTGGAGATGGGGCAGGTCCATCTGGTGTCCCCTGCCCCTAGCCAGTGCTTTAACCGGAACCCCTCCATGACCCTAACACTTCTGACGAGAGCAGCTCAGATGGCAGCCCTCGATCCGAGAGGCAGGAGACCCTGGAGCTCGACTCTGAGAATGACACAACACCCTCTGTCTCCAACACGCTCCACCATCCCAGAGACATAGACCTTGGTTGGGCACTTGAGGAAGTGGCTCCTGATACACTATCTGGTGCTCACTGATGTGTTAGGCATGTAGGTTCGATGTGGACTGCACTCGATGCAGGGAAGCTAGAAACAGACGTCGAACACTGGAGAAGATCCAACACTGTTTTATTCAACGATATAACTGATATACATATTCAGCTGTGGGTCGACACTATACTGAACTGACTGGAGACCTTGTAGTGGCCTGACCAGACTTACTAGCTACCACATGGTGTTTGCATTTGCTAGCTCGTGAACTTTGACTGTCTCAGTGGCTGGGTCCCGAGAGAGCGGAAAGCCTTGTGCCCTCTGGCTGTATAGTGGTAGTGTCCTGTCTGGTGATTGGCTGCACTGTGTTGTGTGCTTACTGGTCATCCTGTGTGTCAATCACTGCCTGTCTGCATCTCATTTTATACATGAGTGGATATTATGACATCTCCCCCCTTTTTTATTAGATAAAAAAATACTAAGGTGTGCGTGCGTATATATATATATATATATGCCTGACTATATACAAAAGGTGTCTAAATGAACGTATATACATAGGAAGGTGTTGATAGTGCAGATACATGGCAAACGAAACAATATTTACAAAGGTTAAATCGATGAAGTCACAAAATGTACAAAAGTTCAGTCTACAGATTCAGTCTTTGTGGCGGGCGACGAATTCTTGTCGATCGCCGCAGAGGTGGATCAGGAGCCGCCTGCACGTGGATAGGCGGGATCGCTGCCATTGCGGTGGTTGCATGGGCCGGCAGGATTGCTGGTAGATCAGGGACCTCGTGGCAGGGTACATCCGGAGGAAGCATCGTAGGCGGCGGGGCACTTCGGTCAGGTAGAGGGCGTGGAACTCTTTGCAATGCCCGTATGTTGCGCCATAGCAGGGAGCCATCAGCCATGCGGACAATGCACGATCTTGGGGCCACTTGTTTGATCACAACAGCTGTAGCTGACCAGCCGGTGTCAGGCAACTGGACATGAACATGATCAGTTGGGGCCAGCTCGGGTAGATCCGTGGCATGAGCATCGTATGTGGCCTTCTGTTGGGCCCGTGATTGCTGCGTTTTCTGTAAGACCGTGAGGCGGTCAAGGTCTGGAACATGGATGGCTGTAAACTGTGGTCCTCAGTGCGATTCATGAGCATCTGCGCTGGAGACAACCCAGTGGACAGTGGGGTTGCCCTGTATGCCAGCATCGCCAGGTCGAAGTTGGAGCCTGAGTCTGCAGCTTTGCACAGAAACGGCTTTACAATATGGACCCCTTTCTCGGCCTTCCTGTTTGACTGCAGGTAGTGGGGACTGGAGGTTACGTGACGGAAGTTGTAGGACTGTGCAAAATCTGACCATTCCTGGCTGTAAAAGCAAGGACCGTTGTCGCTCATTACCGTGAGCTGAATCCCATGCCTGGCAAACATTTCTTTGCAGGCTTTGATTACCGCCTTCGACGTGAGGTCGGACAGTTCCACCACTTCTGGGTAACTGGAGAAGTAGTCGACCAGGAGTACGTAGTCACGCCCCTTGGCGTGGAAAAGGTCAACACCTACTTTGGACCATGGAGAGGTCACGATCTCGTGCTGTTGCAGCGTTTCCTTGGGTTGAGCTGGTTGAAACTTCGGACAGGTAGGGCAGTTGAGGACTGTGTTGGCAATGTCCTGGCTGATGCCCGGCCAATAGACCGCCTCCCGAGCTCTGCGTCGGCATTTCTCGACGCCAAGGTGACGCTCATGGAGTTGGCCCAGCACCACAGCCCGCATGCTCTGAGGAATTACGATCTTGTCGAGTTTCAGAAGGATTCTCTCCGCCACCATCAGGTCGTCTTTTACGTTATAGAACTGGGGATATTGTCCCTTCTGCCAGCCATTGGTAATGTGCTGCATCACACGCTGCAGCAGAGGATCCTTGGCCGTCTCCTCACAAATTTGGACCACCCGTCGTCAGAGGCCGGCAGGTTGGTGGCACACAACTGCACTTGAGCTTCTATGTGGCAGATGAAGTCACTTTGTTCACACGGTGTGGTAATGGACCTGGATAGGGCATCTGCAACGATCAGCTCTTTGCCTGGCGTGTAGACAAGTTCGAAGTCATAGCGGCGTAGTTTAAGAAGAATTCGCTGAAACCGAGGTGTCATGTCATTTAAATCCTTCTGGATTATATGGACTAGAGGTCTGTGGTCCACTTCTACCGTAAATTTTGGCAGGCCGTAAACGTAGTTGTGAAATTTGACTATCCCTGTCAGGAGGCCCAGACGCTCCTTCTCAATCTGAGCGTACCGTTGCTCAGTAGGCGTCATGGCCCTGGAGGCATACGTCACTGGAGCCCAGGAAGAGGAGTCATCTCGCTGAAGGAGCACTGCCCCAATGCCGTCCTGGCTTCATCAGTCGATATCTTGGTTTCCTTGGTTGGGTCGAAGAACGCTAAACCGGGGCTGTGGTGAGCTTTGCTTTCAGCTCACGCCATTCCTCTTGATGCGTGGGCAGCCACTGGAATTCCGTCGACTTCTTGACAAGATGGCGGAGAGCCGTGGTGTGGGATGCCATATTGGGAATGGATTTCCCGAGGAACTTGACCATCCCGAGGAAGCGGAGGACCGCCTTCTTGTCCTCCGGGGTCTTCATGGCGTTGATCGCCGAGACCTTGTCGGCATGCACGGTAGCATTGTGGATAGCACAATTACTTCACAGCTCCAGGGTCCCAGGTTCGATTCCGGCTTTGGTCACTGTCTGTGCGGAGTCTGCACATCCTCCCCGTGTGTGCGTGGGTTTCCTCCGGGTGCTCCGGTTTCCTCCCACAGTCCAAAGATGTGCAGGTTAGGTGGATTGGCCATGATAAATTGCCCTTAGTGTTGGGTGGGGTTACTGGGTTCTGGGGATAGGGTGGAGGTGTTGACCTTGGGTAGGGTGCTCTTTCCAAGAGCCGGTGCAGACTCGATGGGCCGAATGGCCTCCTTCTCCACTGTAAAGTCTATGATAATCTATGATCTGGCCTCATGCCCTGCTGCGAGATGTGGTCACCCAGGAACTTAATATCCGATTGACCAAATGAGCACTAAGCCCTATTGAGCTTGAGACCATGTTCATGAATTCTCTGGAATACCTTCTTGAGGCGAGCGGTGGTCCTGGGGCATTGTGGACCAGATAATTACGTCGTCAACGTATACTCACACCCCCTCGATGCTCTCCATCATCTGCTCCATGATGCGGTGAAATACTTCGGAGGCAGATATGATCCCAAAAGGCATCCGGTTGTAGCAGTAGCGACTGAACGGGGTGTTGAAAGTGCACAGCTTGCGACTGGATGAGTCCAGCTGTATTTGCCAAAAACCCTTGGAGGCGTCCAGCTTAGTAAAGAATTTGGCATGAGCCATGTCAGTGGTCAACTCTTCACGTTTTGGTATCGGATAATGCTCCCGCATGATGTTGCGGTTTAGATCCTCAGGGTCAATGCAAATGCAAAGCTCCCCTGACGGCTTCTTTACGCAGACCATGGAGCTGACGCAGTCTGTTGGCTCTGTGACCTTCGATATGATGCCCTGGTCTTGGAGGTCCTGTAATTGCTTCTTCAGACGATCCTTGAGTGGTGCCGGCATTCGGCGTGGTGCATGAGTTACAGGGGTGCCGTTCGGCTTGAGCAGGATTTTATATCGGTATGGGAGCCTGCCCATTCCATCAAATACGCTGTGGTACTGCGTGATAATGTCATCTATGTCGGCTTGCAAGTTTCCATCAGGTGAGGCCGTCGCCGGTGATGATGACATGGTGTGGACCCGCTGAAACAGATTCAGGAGCTTGCAGGCTCGAGCACCTAGCAGGGCACCTCTGTCAGGCCCGATGATTTCAAACCGCAGTGTTGCCTTGATCGCCTTGTTGGATACCCCTAGTTGACAGGAGCCACTGGCAGCTATGGCATTGCCATTGTAGTCAAGGAGCTGGAAGGCCGGTGGAAGAATGCTTGGTCTGGCGCGGATGGTATCGAGGTCGGATTTTGAGATGAGGTTCGCTGATGCGCCGGTGTCCAGTTTAAATCGGATGTGAGCCTTGTTCACTGTGAGGACAGCACACCACTCGTCGTCGGGATCCACATTGAGGATCGAGAGGCGTTTCGCCGTTGTGGTGGAAGGCAGCGCATGTGTAGTTATGATGCCCACCCGGTATGGGGACTTGAGGCACTCAGCACAGGGTCTGTTGGGCTGTCGGGATCGGAATCTGGCATGCCTTGTTGTATTGAGCGGACACTTCTGCGCCGCAGCTGGGATCGCTGGCTGCTGAGCCGTGGAGCAGATCTGCAAACGGCTGCGCAGTGGCCAAGCTTGCCACACCAGCATCCTTTTGCTGGACATTGCCGCTTTAAATGGGCGGAGCCACAATTCGGACACGTCATGACGCCGACGTCAGCGCATTCCATGCGCCATCGCGCATGCGCAGTGCGGTCGGTGGACGTACGCACCTGCGCAGTCAGGTTGTCGGGCTCGTCGTCCACTCGGTCGTGGTGCACATGCGCAGGGACCCGGGAGAAGCGTGTTGAACGGCCACTCTCCTCGATGCTCAGGGCCTGCATTTGTGCCTGCACCCATTCCACCTCGTGGGAGGCCAGCTTTGCAGTTTCTGCTGCCCTGATGTGGGAGTAACGGTTCTTAGCATGCTCATGGACAACACACGTCTCTTTAGCGACAGAGAGGGTCAACTGTTTGACTTTCAGGAGCTGCTGCTGAAGGGAGTCGGAGTGGACCCCGAAAACGATCTGATCCGGGATCATGGAATCAGCCGTCGAGTCATAGTTACATGACTGCGCTAGGATGCGGAGATGGGTCACGAAGGACTGAAAAGGTTCATCCTTACCCTGAAGCCTCTGCTGGAAAACATACCGTTCAAAGCTCTCATTCACCTCAATGTCGCAGTGGCTGTCAAACTTCAGCAGGACTGTTTTGAACTTTGTTTTGTCTTCGCCGTCAGCAAACGTAAGGGAGTCGTAGATGTGGATGGCGTGGCCCCCTGCGGTGGAGAAATAGCGCGATCTTCCTGGCATCCGATGCTGCTTCGAGGTCGGAGGCCTCGATGTACAAGAGGAACTTTTGCTTGAAGATTTTCCAATTGGCGCCGAGGTTGCCGGAGATGCAGAGCTGAGGAGGAGGCTGGATGTTTTCCATTTCACCGGACGGCTGCTTGCTGGTCAATGCTGATTCACTCGAGATCGGTCCGTCAAGATCAGTATCACTCTGGTGCCATGATGTGTTAGGCAGGTAGGTTCGATGTGGACTGTACTCGATGCAGGGAAGCTAGAAACAGACGTCTAACGCTGGAGAAGATCCAACACTGTTTTATGGTCAAGAGACACAGCCTGAGTGAGTGAGACACAGACAGAATGAGAATTTGGTAATTTGGTGCAGTGAGGTAATTCGGTGAAGAGTGGGGGAAGGTGCTTTTTCCCTACTGTGTTGTTCTCTCTCTTTCTTCTGGTCTGTAACTTTTACTCAGCAGGGAGAGAACCGGAGAACATCTGAGACCCTCAGAAGGTAAGTAAGTGATTTTTACTCATTTTTAATGGGGGGGGGGGGGGGGGACTGAAGTGACATCACAGAAAAGCTGTGACCGGAGTGGCTGGTTGGGAATCTACACTAAATTAAAAAAACTAAGCATTGGTAACTAATTAAACATAATTACTTAATTATATCTTAGAGGGGTATCTAAGCCAGAGATCGGAGAGTACTATATTTAGCTTTCACATTCATAGTAGAAATCTAGTGCGAGAAAACATATAGTTAACAGTAACTTTTTAAAAATTTTTTACTTTTAACTTTAATTTACTAATTAATTGACGCAATGTCAGTTAGAGGGGTGCAGTGCTCTGACTGTGAGATGTGGCAGGTCCGGGAGGCTTCCAGCGTCCCGGATGGCTTCATCTGCGTAAAGTGCACCCAACTGAAGCTCCTCACAGGCCGCATGGTTCGGTTGGAGCAGCAATTGGATGCACTTAGGAGCATGCAGGTGGCGGAAAGCGTCACAGATAGCAGTTATATAAATGTGGTCACGCCCAAGGTGCAGGCAGAGAAATGGGTGACTACCAGAAAGGGCAGACAGTCAGTGCAGGAATCCCATGTGGTTGTCCCCCACTCGAACAGGTATACCCCTTTGGATACTGTCGGGGGGGGGGGGACAGCCTATCAGGGGAAAACAGCAGCAGCCAGAGCAGTGGCACCACGGCTGGCTCTGATGTTCAGAAGGAAGGGTCAAAGCGCAGAAGAGCAATAGTAATAGGGGACTCAATAGTCAGGGGCACAGATAGGCACTTCTGTGGATGTGAAAGAGACTCCAGGATGGTATGTTGCCTCCCTGGTGCCAGGGTCCAGGATGTCTCCGAACAGGTAGAGGGCATCCTGAAGGGGGAGGGCAAACAGGCAGAGGTCGTTGTACATATTGGTACGAACGACATAGGCAAGAAGGGGCATGAGGTCCTGCAGCAGGAGTTCAGGGAGCTAGGCAGAAAGTTAAAAGGCAGAACCTCTAGGGTTGTAATCACAGGATTACTCCCTGTGCCACGTACCAGTGAGGCTAGAAATAGGAAGATAGAGCAGCTAAACACGTGGCTAAACAGCTGGTGTAGGAGGGAGGGTTTCCGTTATCTGGACCACTGGGAGCTCTTCCGGGGCAGGTGTGACCTATACAAGGACGGGTTGCATCTAAACTGGAGAGACATGAATATCCTGGCCGCGAGGTTTGCTAGTGTCACACGGGAAGGTTTAAACTAGTATGGCAGGGGGGTGGGGAAGGGAGCAATAGGTCAGAAGGTGAGAGCATTGAGGGAGAACTAGGGAATAGGGACAGTGTGGCTCTGAGGCAGAGCAGACAGGGAGAAGTTGCTGAACACAGCGGGTCTGGTGGCCTGAAGTGCATATGTTTTAATGCAAGAAGTATTACGGGTAAGGCAGATGAACTCAGAGCTTGGATTAGTACTTGGAACTATGATGTTGTTGCCATTACAGAGACCTGGTTGAGGGAAGGGCAGGATTGGCAGCTAAACGTTCCAGGATTTAGATGATTCAGGCGGGGTAGAGGGGGATGTAAAAGGGGTGGCGGAGTTGCGCTACTGGTTAGGGAGGATATCACAGCTGTACTACGGGAGGACACCTCAGAGGGCAGTGAGGCTATATGGGTAGAGATCAGAAATAAGAAGGGTGCAGTCACAATGTTGGGGGTTTACTACAGGCCTCCCAACAGCCAGCGGGAGATAGAGGAGCAGATAGGTATACAGATTTTGGAAAAGAGTAAAAACAACAGGGTTGTGGTGATGGGAGACTTCAACTTCCCCAATATTGACTGGGACTCACTTGGTGCCAGGGGCTTAGACGGGGCAGAGGTTGTAAGGAGCATCCAGGAGGGCTTCTTAAAACAATATGTAGGCAGTCCAACTAGGGAAGGGGCAGTACTGGACCTGGTATTGGGGAATGAGCCCGGCCAGGTGGTAAAAGTTTCAGTTGGGGAGCATTTCGGGAACAGTGACCACAATTCAGTAAGTTTTAAAGTGCTGGTGGACAAGGATAAGAGTGGTCCTAGGGTGAATGTGCTAAATTGGGGGAAGGTGAATTATAACAATATTAGGCGGGAACTGAAGAACCTAGATTGGGGGCGCATGTTTGAGGGCAAATCAACATCTGACATGTGGGAGGCTTTCAAGTGTCAGTTGAAAGGAATTCAGGACCGGCATGTTCCTGTGGGGAAGAAGGATAAATACAGCAATTTTTGGGAACCTTGGATAACGAGAGATATTGTAGGCCTCGTCAAAAAGAAAAAGGAGGCATTTGTCAGGGCTAAAAGGCTGGGAACAGACGAAGCCTGTGTGGAATATAAGGAAAGTAGGAAGGAACTTAAGCAAGGAGGGCTACAAGGGGTCACGAAAAGTCATTGGCAAAATAGGGTTAAGGAAAATCCCAAGGCTTTTTACACGTACATAAAAAGCAAGAGGGTAGCCAGGGAAAGGGTTAGCCCACTGAAGGATAGGCAAGGGAATCTATGTGTGGAGCCAAAGGAAATGGGCGAGGTACTAAATGAATACTTTGCATCAGTATTCACCAAAGAGAAGGAATTGGTAGATGTTGAGTCTGGAGAAGGGTGTGTAGATAGCCTGGGTCACATTGAGATCCAAAAAGACGAGGTGTTGGGCATCTTGAAAAATATTAAGGTAGATAAGTCCCCAGGGCCTGATGGGATCTACCCCAGAATACTGAAGGAGGCTAGAGAGGAAATTGCTGAGGCCTTGACAGAAATCTTTGGATCCTCACTGTCTTCAGGCGATGTCCCGGAGGACTGGAGAATAGCCAATGTTGTTCTTCTGTTTAAGAAGGGTAGCAAGGATAATCCAGGGAACTACAAGCTGATGAGCCTTACGTCAGTTGTAGGGAAATTACTGGAGAGAATTCTTCGAGACAGGATCTCCTCCCATTTGGAAGCAAATGGACGTATTAATGAGAGGCGGCATGGTTTTGTGAAGGGGAGGTCGTGTCTCACTAACTTGATAAGAGTTTTTCGAGGAGGTCACAAAGATGATTGATGCAGGTAGGGCAGTGGATGTTGTCTATATGGACTTCAGTATGGCCTTTGACAAAGTCCCTCATGGTAGACTAGTACAAAAGGTGAAGTCACACGGGATCAGGGGTGAGCTGGCAAGGTGGATACAGAACTGGCTAGGTCATAGAAGGCAGAGCGTAGCAATGGAAGGATGCTTTTCCAATTGGAGGGCTGTGACCAGTGGTGTTCCGCAGGGATCAGTGCTGGGACCTTTGCTGTTTGTAGTATATATAAATGATTTGGAGGAAAATGTAACTGGTCTGATTAGTAAGTCTGCAGACGACACAAAAGTTAGTGGAATTGCGGATAGCGATGAGTACTGTCAGAGAATACAGCAGGATTTAGATTGTTTGGAGACTTGGGCGGAGAGATGGCAGATGGAGTTTAATCCAGACAAATGTGAGGTAATGCATTTTGGAAGGTCTAATGCAGGTAGGGAATATACAGTGAATGGTAGAATCCTCAAGAGTATTGAAAGTCAGAGAGATCTTGGTGTACAGGTCCACAGGTCACTGAAAGGGGCAACACAGGTGGAGAAGGTAGTCAAGAAGGCATACGGCATGCTTGCCTCCATTGGCCGGGGCATTGAGTATAAGAATTGGCAAGTCATGTTGCAGCTGTATAGAACCTTAGTTAGGCCACACTTGGAGTATAGTGTTCTATTCTGGTCGCCACACTACCAGAAGGATGTGGAGGCTTTAGAGAGGGTGCAGAAGAGATTTACCAGAATGTTGCCTGGTATGGAGGGCATTAGCTATGAGGAGCGGTTGAATAAACTCGGTTTGTTCTCACTGGAACGACGGAGGTTGAGGGGCGACCTGATGGAGGTCTACAAAATTATGAGGGGCATAGACAGAGTGGATAGTCAGAGGCTTTTCCCCGGGGTAGAGGGCTCAATTACTAGGGGGCATAGGTTTAAGGTGAGAGGGGCAAGGTTTAGAGTAGATGTACGAGGCAAGTTTTTTTACGCAGAGGGTAGTGGGTGCCTGGAACTCGCTACCGGAGGAGGTGGTGGAAGCAGGGATGATAGTGTCATTTAAGGGGCATCTTGACAACTACATGAATAGGATGGGAATAGAGGGATACGGACCCAGGAAGTGTAGAAGATTGTAGTTTAGTCGGGTAGCATGGTCGGCACAGGCTTGGAGGGCCGAAGGGCCTGTTCCAGTGCTGTACATTTATTTGTTCTTTATTCTATTCAACGATAGAACTGATATACATATTCAGCTGTGGGTCGACATTATACTGAACTGACTGGAGACATGGTACTAGTCTGACCAGACTTACTAGCTACCGCATGGTGTTTGCACTGGCTAGTTCATGGACTCTGACTGTCTCAGTGGCTGGGTCCAGAGAGAGCGAGAAACCTCGTTCCCTCTGGCTTTATAGTGGTAGTGTCGTGTCTGGTGATTGGCTGCACTGTGTTGTGTGCTTACTGGTCATCCTGTGTGTCAATCACTGCCTGCCTGCATCTCATTATATACATGGGTGGAGGCAGGAACATCCAAGGAAGCAGGCGGTCAGAGAGCTGACCGACACCATGTACTAGCTGCCGTCCAGACAGGTTTCGGACTTCTGGAACGTGCAGTTCCATGAATATGCAGTAGCAGAGCCAGGGACTACATGAGGGGATGTCGGCGAGCATCCAGGACCTGCAGGCGCAGTTGGAGGAGTCCATCCGCGTGCAGGACCTAGATGTGGTGCCAACCATGCGGCCACCCAGGCCAACACCTCATGGGTGGCGTCCACAGTTGAGGCATTGGGGGCGACGGTTGTGGCCCTGCATCAGCATGTCCAAGGACTAGGACATTCCGTGCAGGCGCTGGCCGAGACCCAAGACAGGATTGCCGCCTCACAAGCAATAATGTGCGAAAGCCACCTGGAATCCGCAGCGGCTCTCCTGAGCGTAGCCCAGTCACAGCATGGCCTGGCTGGGAATGTTGGCAGCATTGCCCAGGCCCTGGCCGACGTGGCGCAGACACAGAGGGAGGTGGCGTAGTCACTGGCGGATGTGACACAGACCCAGAAGGTGGTGACACAGTCAATGGGTGATGTGGCGCAATCCCAGACTGAGATGGTCCACTCTCTGTGCTCCATGTCTGCCAGCATGCAGACCCTGATCAAGACCAGAGTGGGCCTCCAGGACTGGCAGCGCCTGGTGGCAGGCGAGCCTCAGAGTTTGGCTCCGCTCACACCCCCGTCCTACGGAGTAGACCGGGGACCATCGGGCACCACGAGAGAGGACAATGCGTTGGGGCCCTTGCCGGTGACTCCCCCAGGGGAGGTGCAGAAACACTGCAGCACCTCGGACTATCCCCCTCCTGTCCCTGGTGCACCTGGTGGACTGCGGGCAGAATAAGGCAGCACCATGGTGCCCGGGACACCCGAGCAGCAGCCAGGTCCATCTAGGCCTGGTCAACTCAGATGACGGCTGCCAATAGGGACCCAGGCCTTAGGGCGGAAATTACAGCAGGCTGCCTCCACTCATGCTGTTCTGTCTGGAGACCCAACTAGGCGTAGCAGTAGGACCTAGAAGGCCAGAAATTTAGACACCAGTTAAGTTGACACAGGTGCAGGGTACAGTTTAGAGGGGCTAGGTTACAAATCTGTATATTCGTTGTCACATTAAACACGTGTTCACACTGTTACAAACTGCCTCAGAAGGTTGTGAGTGGTGCTCTGGTCTGGCCAGAGAGGGGGTGCCGGGGGTCGGGGGGGGGGGGTGCGGAAGACCTTCTGGGTGGCCTGGGAACCCCACCTTTTCCCCACCACCACCCCCACCTCCCCTCCCAACAATCCCCACCATCGTCACCCCAGGGGTACAGTGAGACTGTGTGATCGAATCGCCAATTTGCATGCAGGGATCACCAGGAAGATGGTGGAAAGTGCTACCATGGGCAGGAGTCAAACGATGTGGAGCAGAGCGGGTTGTCATCATCCTCCATCCCATGGACCAGACCGGGTGTTACTGCCAACCCACGGTCCCCACCCTGTAGTGTGGGAGCAGGCGGGGAGGTGGCCAGGAGCAGAGGTTGGAGGGGTGGGTGGGATGCGGCATCCGTGCCCCTAGCCAGTGTCCCCCCCTCTCCAGGCCCCCCAGTCGGTGAACCCGAAGGCAATCAAGAGTGTCACGTGCGCGTTGGCCCTGGTGCACACAATGTTTGGTATCCCATGCCTGCCTGGGCCCCAAGTACTGCCCATCCTCCTCCTCCTCCAGCACATTTCCCCTCTGCTGCGCGATGTTGTGGAGGATACAGCAGGCCACCACGATGTGGGCGACCCGCTCAGCATCACACTGGAGAGGGACGCCTCCAGAGTGGTCCAGGCACCTGAACCGGGTCTCGGCGTTGGTCTGTGCCCTCCGGATATGCGTCATCAGCCACGACCATGGTGGACAACCCCTGACACCCAGGAGCCAACCTCCCAGGTTGGGGGGGGCGTCTCAACCATGTTAGAAATCGTCAACTGTGCCAGGATAAAAGTGTCGTGCACATGGCCCAGGTATCGGGCGCAGACATGTATGATGCACAGCTGATGGTCATATATCACCTGCACGTTCATCAGGTGCAACCCCTTACGGTTTGTGCAGAGCGACCTGTCATCTGCAGGTGCCCATAGGGTGAGATGCACCTGGGCACCTGAGAGATCCGGACAGGTCCCCACTTAGCACTTGAAACAACCCCGTGGAATAGAGTTTTAGGGTGACCATCACCTTGATGTCCACCGGGAGCGGATGTCCTCTCCCATAACCGCGCAGTGCCAGGTGTGCCATGAACTGGCAGATATGTTGCACTGTCTCCCTGCTCAGCTGGAGACTCCAACGGCATACCCGGTCCAGCAGGTCCTCGAATGACAAGCCATTGTCTGCAGGGGCTGAAAGGTTGACATGGTGCGTAACCCCGTACCCAACCAGGTCCAATGGGCTACATGGTGGCCCCGGTTGGTACTGCGGGCTCTGCCCTGGCATGTGCCCTCCCTCATTCCCGCACCCCTGGCTCCTTGGGGGATTCCGGCGCTGGCACCTGACCCTGATACCAGGGGTACCGTTGGCCAGCACTGTCTTTGCCAGTGGTACGCTCTGCGACCTCGGTCCAGCACCCCCGTTGGGGCTACCTAAAGCCCTCCCTCCTTGGGAGCTCATATTTCTCCCTCAATTCTTCAAATATTGTAAAACGACCTTCCAGAAACAAGTCTTTCAACGTGATCACACCTTTTTCTTTCAAGTCTTGCAACCCAGCGTCTATTTTTGCCATTACAAACAGAGGATTTTCTCGTACTGGCATCAGTTTCAACCCTGCCCATAACTTAAAATGTTTGCAAAACTATTTTCATATCTTCAGTGTTGAAACCACTCCGCGGTACCAATGGGAGTGGAACTGTAGCCAGCATCCATAGCCAGCGCGAGAGGAGAGACAGCCAGGAGAGTGAAAACAGCACGAGAGGAGAGACAGCTGGGAGAGCGAAAAAAAGCACGAGAGCAGAGACAGTTGGGAGAGTGAAAACAGCACTAGAGGAGAGACAGCCGGGACATTGAAAACAGCGCGAGAGAAGAGACAGTCGGGAGTGTGAAAACAGCGCGAGAGGAGAGACAGCTGGGAGAGTGAAAACAGAGCGAGAGGAGAGACAGTCGGGAGAGTGAAAACAGTGCGAGAGGAGAGATAGTCGGGAGAGTGAAAACAGAGCGAGAGGAGAGACAGTTGGGAGAGTGAAAACAGAGCGAGAGGAGAGACAGTCGGGAGAGTGAAAACAGTGCGAGAGGAGGGACAGTCGGGAGAGTGAAAACAGCGCAAGAGGAGACACAGCCGGGAGAGTGAAAACAACGCGAGAGGAGGGACAGTCGGGAGAGTGAAAACAGTGCGCGAGGAGAGACAGTCAGGAGAGCAAAAACAGCACGAGAGCAGAGACAGCCGCGAGAGTGAAAACAGCGCGAGAGAGGAGAGACAGCCGGGAGAGTGAAAACGCGAGAGGAGAGACAGTCGGGAGAGTGAAAACAGTGCGAGAGGAGAGACCGTCGGGACATTGAAAACAGCGCAAGAGGAGAGACAGCCGGGACATTCAAAACAGCGCGAGAGGAGAGACAGCCGGGAGAGCGAAAACAGCGCGAGAGGAGAAACAGTCGGGAGAGTGAAAACAGCGCGAAAGGAGAGACAGCCGGGACATTGAAAACAGCGCAAGAGGAGAGACAGCCGGGAGACGCAGTGGTTGCTGGTTAAGTATTTCAGGGATGGTGTAGGAGGGAGGGTTTCAGTTACGTGGATAATTGGAGCATATTTTGGGGAAGGTGGGACCTGTACAGACAGGACGGTTTGCACCTGAACCAGAGGGGCACCAATATCCTGGGAGGAAAATCTGCTATGGCTATTCGGGGGGGGTTTAAACTAATTTGTCAGGGGGCTGGGAAAACAAGCTGTAGTCCAGAAGCCAGTGTTGAGAGTAGTGAGGTACTGAGGAGGGTATCAAGTTCGCAGGAGTGTACCGGCAGACAGGAAGGTGGGTTGAAGTGTGTCTACATTAATGCAAGGTGCACCCGGAATAAGGTAGGTGAACGTGGAGCGTGAATTGGTACTTGGGACTACGATGTTGTGGCCATGTTACGGAGACATGGTTAGAACAGGGACAGGAATGATTGTTGGAAGTTCTGGGGTATAGATGTTTCAGTAAGAGTAGGGAAGGTGGTAAAAGAGGTGGAGGAGTTATCATTGTTAATCAAGGATAGTTTAACGGCTGCAGAAAGGCAGTTCGAGGGGGATCTGCCTACTGAGGTAATATGGGCTGAAGTTAGAAATAGGAAAGGAGCGGTCACGTTGTTAGACATTTTCTATAGGCCCCCCAAATAGTAATAGAGATGTGGAGAAAGAAATTGCAAAGCAGATTATGGATAGGAGTGGAGGTCTCAGGGTAGTTGTCATGGGTGACTTTAAATTTCCAAATATTGATTGGAACCTCTATAGGTCGAACAGTTCAGATGGGCAGTTTTTGTACAGTGTGTGCAGGAGGATTTCCTGACACAATATGTGGATAGGCCGACAAGAGGTGGGGCCACATTGGATTTGGTACTGGGTAATGAACCGGGCCAAGTGTTAGATTTGTTTGTGGGAGAGCACTTTGAGAATAGTGACCACAATTCGGTGTCTTTCACTATTGCAATGGAGAGGGATAGGGCCATACGGCAGGGCAAGGTTTATAATTGGGGGAGGGGTAATGAGGATGCGATTAGGCAAGAATTAGGGAGCATAAGATGGGAACAGAAACTGTCAGGGAAAGGCACAAATGAAAAGTGGAGCTTGTTCAAGGAACAAATTCTGCGTGTCCCTGATAGGTATGTCCCTGTCAGGCAGGGAGGAAATGGCCCTGTGAGGGAACCATGGTTCACAAAAGAGGTTGAATGTTTTGTCAAGAGGAAAAAGGAAGCCGATGTAAGGATGCAAAAACAAGATTCAGTTGGATCGCTTTAGGGTTACAAGGTAGCAAGGAAAGAGTTAATAAAAGGGCTTAGGTGAGCTAGGAGGGGGCATGAGAAGTCCTTGGCGGGTCGGATCAAGGAAAACCCCAAGGCTTTTTACTCGTGTGAGAAATAAAATAATGACCAGGGTGAGGTTAGGGCCGTCAAGGACAGTAGTAGGAACTTGTGCATGGAGTCAAAAGAGATAGAAGAGGCGTTGAATTAATACTTTTCTTCAGTGTTCACCAAGGAAAGAGGCTATGTTTTTGAAGATGAGCGTGTGATACAGGCGGGTAGGCTGGAGGAGGTAGGTGTTCTGAAGGAAGATATATTAGCTATTTCGAAAAACCTGGGGATCGACAAGTCCCCTGGGCCAGATGGGATATATCCTAGGATTCTTTGGGAGGCAAGGGATGAGATTGCAGAGCCTTTGGCTTTGATCTTTGTGTCCTCACTTTCCATGGGGGTAGTGCCAGAGGACTGGAGAGTGGCGAATGTTGTTCCTCTGTTCAAGAAAGGGAATAGGAATGACCCTAATAATTATAGGCCGTTTAGTCTTACTTCGGTGGTCGTAAGTTAATGGAAAGGGTCCTGAGGGATAGGATTAATGACCATTTGGAAAGATGCAGCTTTATCTGGGATAGTCAACACGGATTCGTGAAGGGTAAGTCTTGCCTCACAAATTTGATTGAATTCTTTGAGGAGGTAACTAAGTGTGTAGATGAAGGTAGAGCAGCTGATGTCGTATACATGGATTTCAGTAACGTGTTTGATAAGGTTCCTCATGGTCAGCTCATGAAGAATGTAAGGAGTTGTGGGATAGAGGGAAATTTGGCCAATCGGATAAGTAACTGGCTATCACATAGAAGACAGAGGGTGGTGGTGGATGGAAAATTTTCAGACTGGAGACCAGTTACCAGTGGTGTACCACAGGGATCAGTGCTGGGTCCTATTTGTGATTTTTATCATTGACTTGGAGGAGGGGGCTGAAGGGTGGGTCAGTAAATTTGCTGATGACACCAAGATTGGTGGAGTAGTGGATGAGGTGGAGGGCTGTTGTAGGCTGCAAAGAGACATTGATAGGATGCAGAGCTGGGCTGAAAAATGGCAGATGGAGTTTAACCCTGATAAGTGCGAGGTGATTCATTTTGGTAGGACAAATTTGAATGCGGATCACAGGGTCAACGGCAGGGTTCTGAGGAATGTGGAGGAACAGAGAAATCTTGGGGTTCATGTCCACAGATCTCTGAAGGTTGCCACTCAAGTGGTGAAGAAGGCCTATAGTGTGTTAGCGTTTATTAACAGGGGGCTTAAGTTTAAGAGCCGTGGGGTTATGCTGCAACTGTACAGGATCCTGGTAAGACCACATTTGGAGTATTGTGTGCAGTTCTGGTCACATCATTATAGGAAGGATGTGGAAACATTGGAAAGGGTGCAAAGGAGATTTATCGGGATGCTGCCTGGATTGGAGGGTAGGCCTTATGAGGAAAGGTTGAGGGAGCTAGGTCTTTTCTCATTGGAGTGAAGGAGGATGAGAGGCGACTTAATAGAGGTTTATAAGGTGATGAGGGGGATAGATAGAGTGGATGCTCAGAGACTATTTCCTCGGGTGGGTGTAGCTGTTACAAGGGGGCATAACTATAAGATACAGGGTGGGAGATATAGGAGGGATGTACGAGGTAGGTTCTTTACTCAGAGAGTGGTTAGGGTGTGGAATGGACTGCCTGCTGTGATAGTGGAGTCGGACACTTTAGGAACTTTCAAGCGGTTATTGGATAGGGACATGGAGCACACCGGAATGACAGGGAGTGGGATAGCTTGATCTTGGTTTCGGACAAAGCTCGGCACAACATCGAGGGCCGAAGGGCCTGTTCTGTGCTGTACTGTTCTATATCCCCGACTCCTTACTTGGTCCCTTCCTCCATCCTTACCTACAATGGAGTCGGTTCCCTACCCCAGCACCGAGTCTTCTCGGTAGTTCACCGCCCAGTAATAGTGCATGGAAACCAACACCGGAGTTATTGAACACCAGGAGGGAGCTTCAAATGAAGTTTGATTTACTATCAGTTAAGAAAGTGGTTCGCCAGTTAAGATGGGCTAGGCACGGTAGCACAGTGGTTAGTACTGTTGCTTCCCAGCGCCAGGGACCCGGGTTCGAATTCCGGCTTGGTTCACTATCTGTGCGGAGCCTGCACGTTCTCCCAGTGTCTGTGTGGGTTTTCTCTGGAGTGCTTCGGTATCCTCCCACAAGTCACGAAAGATGTGCTATCAGGTGACTTGGACATTCTGAATTCTCCCTCTGTGTACCCGAACAGGTGCCAGAGTATGTTGACTGGAGGATTTTCACAGTAACTTCATTGCAGTGTTGATGTAAGCCTACTTGCGACACTAATAATGATTATTTATTTATAAGGAGTGGTGTATGAATATGGGGACAAGGCTAATCGGACGTTGGCAATCTAATTTAGGTGTCAGGTGGCCTCATGGGAGATTTTACAGGTCCGGGATGAAATGGGGAGGTTGGTATCAGCACCAGAAAAGGTGAATAAGGTGGTGGAGATGTTTTATGGGAATTTGTACAGAACAGAGCCCCCGGGGGATGAGTGGAATATGCAAAAGTACTTTGAGGAATTAAAATTTCCAATGATAGATGAAGAAGGGGAGGCCGGACTGGAGGGATCCAGAGGGGTGGAGGAAATGCAGACTGCAACAGGGACGATGTAGACGGGGAAGGCAGCAGGGCTGGATGGATTCCCGGTGGAGTTGTACAAGAAATTTATGGATAAACTGGCTCCACTGCTGGTAATGTTTAGAGATGCAGTGAAAAGAACGGTGCTCCCAGACACAATGGGTCAAGCTTCAATTTCACTAATGTTGAAGAAAAGTAAAGATCCGATGGAGTGTAGGTCTTAACAGCCGATATCATTATTAAACATAGACTTTAAGATATTGGCGAAGATATTGGCTCTTAGATTAGAGAACTGCCTGCTGCGAATAGGCCAGACGGGATTTGTAAAGGGGAGACGGTTAGCTTTGAATGTACAATGCCTGTTAAGCGTGGTTTTGACTCCGGCAGGAACAAGGGTTGATAGTGGCATTAGATGCAGAGTCAAATGTAAGAATTTGGTTGCGGTGTTGGAACAGTTTGGAATTGGGCCTAAATTCGCGGCATGGGTCAAATTATTGTATGCAGATCTGAGGGCGACTGTATGGATGAGTGCTTTTGGTTACCAAGGAGAAGGAGATATGGGTGTTCCATGTACCCTCTACTATTTACTTTAGCGACACACTCCTTGGCCATTGCACTGATGAGCTCAAATAAATGGAAGGGGATAATGAGAATGGGAGGGGTGGAACACAGGGTATCATTATACGCCAACAATTAACTTTTATATATATATATCTGACCCAATATCTACAATTGGAGACATTATGGGACAACTGAATAGGCTCGGACCTTTTCTGGCTAGAAGTTAAATTTTGGAAAGAGGAAGTGCTTTTTAATTTCAACACCAAGGGAAGGACAGAACATGGGGAGATGCCGTTTCGGGCAGCAATTAACCACTTTAGGTAATATGAGGTACAGGTGGCTCGAGACTGGGCTCAGATCCATAAATTCAATCATGCATGTGCTGCCTTTTTTACTCGCTGGCAGTAAATAAGGTTGCCTTTCCTTTGTCTAGATATCGGTATTATATTGCTTTCAGAGTCGCCAGGTATTAAATGATACCACCACAAGGTTCAACCGGATATCGATCAAAGACCCAACAACCAGTTAGTTAGTTCAAAATACTTTATTTACACACAAGATTAACTTATACATGCAACATAAACACTATGAGCTAAACTATACCTAACAACTATGACAACCTGTACTTAACTTCAGGCACCCGGCTTAGGTCAGAGGAACAGTGGCCTTTGTTCGAATCTGGATCTGCTGGGTCTGGAGAAGTAACTGCTGTTCAGCTGGGCTCATCCGCCTGGTAGCAGGCGTTGAACTTGGACTTGCTTCTGGTCGTGGTGCTGCAGTTGGAGATGGACGTTGCCAGAGCGCCAGGCCCAAAAGAGATCGAACACATGGCAGTGTCTCTCTTTATCCTTGGGGGTTTCGCGCTCTTTTGTTCGGTCCTTAAGTTTGGACCCAAGTAATTGGGCAGTTCTCGATCACTGCCTTCGATCTGAGCCAATAAAGGTGCGGGTGCCTTGATGGCTGGGCGCGTCCCAAGTGGTCACTGACCTTGCTATTTAGGCTTCCTGAGTAAAGATGGTGGCACCGGTGTGTCTGGAATTGTATTGGTTATCTGAGTATCAGTCCTTTGTCTTACGGAGATGGGTCATTAAAATGCTAATCAGCTGGGGGTTTCAATGCTGTCTGGATTCTATGCTCACAAATATACATGTAGGCTCTGTGCCTGCCTGAATCTTACATTGTTCACATTTCCCTTTAGGCTTTGAGAACGTCCATGTTTCTTGTTGTAAGTGGCCATCCCAGATGGCTACATATGCCTAACAGCAAGGGTTACGGAAGACTTACAAAGTTGGGATAGTCTGCTCCTATCGCTTAAGGGCCAAGTGCAAGTGGTAAAAATTAAAGTTCTACCTCAGTTTTTGTTTCTCTTTCAATGTCTCCTGGGAAGGCCACAGGATTCGTAAACATTTGACAATTGGGTGGCCTCTTTTCCAAGAAGCAAAATGCCTGATATTGTCACAGGATTCACTGAGGGGCAGAGTTTCTGGATTTCCACTCATGCTGTGAAGTTATAAACCCACAATTCGTGATTCTTCTCCTTGATCCCCTTTCAATTATCAGCTTGGCTTGGCTTCTAGTTGACTTGGAAGTATGACACAGAAGGCCTCTTAAGAGCCCAAACATCTACTAGAATAACAGAACATCTGTGCCCCAGGTAAAACATTGTTTGATTGATAGCTCAGGCTCTCTAATCTCTGTGATCAATTTCATAATGTTTGGTAATACAGAACTTGAGCACTGCTGAAAAAACAGAAATGCTACCTGATAAATACCTGTTGCGATAGAGGTTTGAATTTTCACCAAATAGGTTCGACTTCGGAACCCTTTAGAAATGGCAGGTGGGTCCCAATTCTGGGGCTCCCAACCCCATTCCCTGGCTGCACGATTTTTGGGAATGCCTTTATAATTTGCAGGCTGCTTCCTGTTAGAAGGTGTACAGTGGATCAATGGGCATGGAGGTGCCAGAGTCTGACATCTGGGGCATAAAGGTCAGAGAGTGGGTGGAGGGGAGGCTTAACTTGGTATAGGGGACATACGGGGGAACGTTTTGAACTACCTTTTAAAAGGTCCCCTCATGTACACTCGAGTTCACATCTCTTCCAAGAAGGCCATCAACCGCAACTCTTTACAAACCTGGGCTGATTCCATGTAAATTGCAACAATGAAGCGGCCAGGTTGGGAATGTCAGGTGCGGCTTCAAACTGAAAGCAGTCTGCACACTATAAAGGAATTCCCAGAAATCACACAGCCTGGGAATGGGGTGACGAATCCTAGAATTGGGACCTACCCGCCATTTTTAAAGGGATCCCAAGTCAAACCGACTCACTTAAATCCAGGCCTCTCTCTCTCTTTCTCGATCAGACCAGATATTTAAATGTTCAGTCCCAGGATACGAATATTTAGATTTCTGAAAGCTCATCTCAGCTGTTTACATTTGCTATGCTGCCACTTACAACAATAACTTTTGGAAGAAAATTGGGACCAACAGTGGCTTATGGGTCTTGTATCAACAGAAGAGTTTTATACCAGAGTGCCATCATTGCCACTGATATAAACAATCAGCATAAAACTGCACTGATAACAGCCCTATTCTAAAACAGAATACTATAACCGAATTGCCCACCCCATTCAACCCCTGTTTCACAACCCCGTCCCCACCACTGTGAACCACTCGTGTGGTGAACAATGCCCTCTCTATTTCCTCAGGAAATCCTCAATAGTGGGTCGGATCTCAAACAATGATGAGACAGAGTACAGGAATGAGATAGAGAATTGGGCGAACTGGTGTGACAATAATCTCTCCCTTAATGTCAACAAAATGAAGGAGATTGTCATCGACTTCAGGAAACGTAGTGGAGAACATTCCCTGTCTATATCAATTTGAACGAAGTAGAAAGGGTCGAGAGCTTCAGGTTTTTAGGTGTTCAGATCACCAACAACCTGTCCATGTCCCCCAATGCTGACACTATAGTTAAGAAAGCTCACCAACGACTCTACTTTCTCAGAAGATTAAGGAATTTTGGCATATCAGCTACGACTCTCACCAACTTTTACAGATGCATCATAGAAAGCATTCTTTCTGGCTGTATCACAGCTTGGTATGGATCCTGCTCTGCCAAAGACCGCAGGAAACTACAAAAAGTCGTGAATGTAGCCCAATCCATCACACAAACCAGCCTCCCATCCATTGACTCGGTCTACAGTTCCCGCTGCCTCGGAATGGCAGCCAGCATAATTAAGGACCCTATGCACCCTGGACATACTCTCTTCCACGTTCTTCCGTCAGGAAAAAAATACAAAGTTTGAGGTCAGGTACCAACCGACTCAAGCACAGCTTTTTGCCTACTGCCATTAGACTTTTGAATGGACCTACCTCGTATTAAGTTGATCTTTTCTCTACACCCTAGCTATGACTGCAACGTTACATTCTGCAGTCTCTCCTTCCTTCACTTCTGCAGTCTCTCCTTCCTTCCCTATGTATGGTACACGTTGTCAGTATAGCATGCAAGAAATAATATTGTATAGCAATACATGTGACAATAATAAATAAATCAAATCAAAAATTCTCTCCCATAACCGTCAGGAGAGGGCCCAAACTGGCGGAGGGGTGCCGGACTTAAGAATCCCCACCTCCTTCGAGGAACGTGTCCTATGGTGACTGAGGACAGATCGGTCACCCACACGGAGGTTAGCGGATGCCACAGAGGTGAGGAACCACCGGGCTCCACCCGGAGGACCTGTCAAACGTGAGTCTAACTGATTGACCCATCCCTCCCACTGACCACATATCAATTTTCCCGCAGGTCCTCCAGCCGACGGCGACGGCCCTTCCTGGGCAGCCCCCTCTCCTGACACCAAGGAGAACACCTCGGAGGAGAGCTCCAAGGATGTAACTGTTATAGACGCGGCACAGTTGTCATCCCCACCCTCCACCAGCACAGATGCACGTGCCTCGGTGGGACATGTTAGTGTACAGGCTTTGGGGGCACAATCTGGTGAGCACCACACCTTTTCTCATTAGAACGGAGAAGGATGAGGGGCGACTTGATAGAGGTTTATAAGATGATCAGGGGAATAGATAGAGTAGACAGTCAGAGACTTTTTCCCCGGGTGGAACAAACCATTACAAGGGGACATAAATTTAAGGTGAAAGATGGAAGATATAGGAGGGATATCAGAGGTAGGTTTTTTACCCAGAGAGTAGTGGGGGCATGGAATGCACTACCTGTGGAAGTAGTTGAGTCGGAAACATTAGGGACCTTCAAGCAGCTATTGGATTGGTACATGGATTACGGTAAATTGATATAGTGTAGATCTTTTTGTTCTTAAGGGCAGCACGGTAGCATTGTGGATAGCACAATTGCTTCACAGCTCCAGGGTCCCAGGTTCGATTCCGTCTTGGGTCACTGTCTGTGCGGAGTCTGCACATCCTCCCCGTGTCTGCGTGGGTTTCCTCCGGGTGCTCCGGTTTTCTCCCACAGTCCAAAGATGTGCAGGTTAGGTGGATTGGCCATGATAAATTGCCCTTAGTGTCCAAAATTGCCCTTGGTGTTGGGTGGAGGTGTTGAGTTTGGGTAGGGTGCTCTTTCCAAGAGCCGGTGCAGACTCAAAGGGCCGAATGCCTCCTTCTGCACTGTAAATTCAATGATAATCTATGATTAATCTAGGACAAAGGTTCGGCACAACATCGAAGGGCCTGCTCTGTGCTGTATTTTCTATGTTCTATGTTCTATGATGATTTACATCAGGTGGAGGCAGGAATCCCCAGACGAGACAGCAGTCAGAGGGCTGCTGGATCCCAAGACCCAGCTTGGTCTCAGCCTGATGCAGAGCCTATGGTACAGAGGTAGGCGGAGCTGATAGAGACGATAGGGAGCGGCCAGGACATTCATCGGGAGACATCAGCATCACTCCACGGAGGAGCATCGCTGAGGGTGTAGAAACAATGGTACAGACTATGGGGAACTGCCAGAGCCAGATGATTCAGGGGCAGCCTGAGCTAAAACCAGCTGCTCCTCTGACCCAAGGTGAACCCCAGGGCCCTCTGGACATTAACGGGGAGGAGGGTGCCAACCCAGACCCGTCCTATGGTAAGCCACCTGAGATGGCCACTTCCAGAATACAAAATGGATGATCGCAAAGACTGTAGGGAACTATGGACAATGTTAAGAAATCAAGCAGGCCCAGAGCCGGTATGCATATTGGAGAAACAGCTCCCAGACGGGACTGAAACTGTAGGGCAATTAACATATTGATGGCCCATCTCCGGGAACAAAGTAAAGACAATCAAGCAATCGATCTAGCTCCAGACATCGCGGTGCCAGTTCCCCAAACCAAAAGCATAAACAAAGCAAGACCAACGGCCACATAGGACCCGCCCAGCCATCAGGGCACCCACCCCTTTATTGGTCAAGATCAATACGAGTGACCAAGATACGGCCAAGTTCAAGGCCCGCCCAAAAGCGCGCGAAGCCCCTTCGGGTAGAAGAAGGAAGCCCCGAGAGAGAATCGCTCTCTTGGATTTGGCTCTCAAAGCGGAGAGACCCATCCACCAGCTGCACCAGAAGCAAGTAAGTCCAAGGTCAACACTCGCTACCAGACGGACGACCTTAGCTGTTCTCCTGTACCTCTTCGAACCCAACAACCTCAGATCCGAACAACGGCCATTGTTCCTCTGACTGAGTGGGCACCCGAAGCTAAGTATAGGTGTTAGCATTAGAGATAGTTTAGTTTGTAGTACTTTGTGCATGTGTAAATCTTACTATGTGTATAAATAAATAGTATTGACTTGTAAGGTTTTCGGGCAATTCGGCCCTTTTTGGACTGCCCAAGGATAAAACCCAGAGACTGTAAACTGGACACTTTTCAGCCAAGGGAACGGAACCAAATTTCCCAGCAGGCTTGGTCCGCTGAGCCGAGTAGGGGCATAGGTATTTACAAACCCCCCCCCCCCCCAGGAGCTACAAGGAAGAAGGAGCCAGACAACTAGATAAGATTAAAACACAGACAAAGGGGCACGGGAATACACAAGGGGCCTGCCTGCAAGCAGGACAATGGGATGGTCATAGCCCCATGCAGATGTAAATGACTATGCCTCCACCAGAGCAGAATCCAATCAACACCCCATCAACATAGCAGCGATCTCCGGAGCAGATGGAAGACTTTGAAAATCTTCACAAGGGAGCTCAACCTCGTTATCTCAAAAAGCAGACTGGAGGCGGACCTAGGGGAGGTACTCCCATCTGGACAGGTCTGACCGGCTCAAAGGGGGCAGGACCAGCGGGAACTTTAAACCTTATGGATTCAATGCAAAAGGGGCTGGCCGAACACAGGAAAAAGCCAGGTAAAACGAATATAAAAGGGGCTGTGTTTCGATTGAGGGTCTCTTGGCTTGACCTCTCCACCTTTGACTTGACCTCCTGCAGCCTGTGACTGTAAGTACCCTGCAGCAGCTTGCGAAACTCCCTTGACCTTGATAGTGGTTGAGGCTTTGGGGCAGGGGGCTTGATTTGTGTTTTGTGCCATTGCTAAAACTGTGTAACAATAAGATTTAACGTTGTGTCCGTTATAGTACTTTCTGAATAGACTTAGTTTGTGTTAGAGTTTAAGATTTTATTATAATTTCTTCTGTTTGATGATTTTGACCTGGGTTTTGCAATAAACCTTGATTTGCTGATAATTGGAGTCGTTTAAATTCTTCAATCTCTCACCAGCGATCTCTGACCAAGTCATTGTTAAGATATTCCTCACCTTAATTCCGGGGTCGAGAATCTAGGGTCATCTTGAACGATTCACTCAGGACAGGCTGCTGGTTAGGTAATAAACAGCAGTGTCCTATTCTCTCTCTTGGGAAAGCTACTCCAGCGAAGTAGGAACCGGGTGGGTGTTGTACCACCGGCAAGAGAGAGAATCACCTGGGCATTGGTGGGGGTCTGGATATCTGTGTGATATAAGCCTCAGGCTTCCGGTTCGGGATAAACGGCAGGCTTGATTCAGTGCTCTCTCCGGTGGAGGTGTCCCAGTGGAGCATCCCCTGGCCTCTGAAGTTTCAGTGCCAGCTGGAGAGAGACACACACAGATACTCAAACCCCAGATATCGGCCCAGTAGTGGAGTAGCAGAGATGGAACCCTCTACAGACTTTGAACTAACTAACTGGTGTATTGGCTCTTTGATCAGTATTCGGGTTTGAACCTTGTGGCGGTATCGAGAGATACCTGGCGACTCTAAAGAAAACATAATTCGGATTAAGGAAGGCGACCATATTGACCGCCATATTTAGAACCAGAGAAACAGAGCAACACATGGAGTGGCGACCAGGTGAGCTGGGCCCTCTGGCCTCGGAACCTCCAAAGGACATCCGCCATGGGCATCGAAGGCCAGGGGACGAGGTAAGCAGCTGGCTGCCTCCACCTCAGATGAGCATCCTGGGAAGACACCTAGACGTAGCGATAGAGCAAGGAAGGCAAAGCACATCGAGGATCATTGAGTCAGCGGGGGAGGGGGAACGGAGTGGCAAAGGGGGTAGGGGTGGCACCATCGGGAGAGTGGGGAATTGTATAACACATTGAACACTCTTGTGCATAAATAGTATGATGCCTCTGTCACTTTCTTCCACAATACGTGCCGACCTCCGAACCCTTGGACCATCTCTCCAGGCATTGCCCTGTCCTCGGGCATACCACGTGCAGCTGATGGGTGTGGGCGAGCACTCAGTAGACATGCAAGCTTCAGATTATGGCATAAATTGCAGGACACTGGTGCTCAGCTCTCTACGGGTTATCATCAACCCTCTGCTCTCGACAATGACCTTCTTTTTTTTAATATAAATATTTTATTGAAAATTTTTGGTCAACCAACACAGTACATTGTGCATCCTTTACACAATATTATAACAACACAAATAACAATGACCTATTTTATAAACAAAAAATGAATAAATAATAAATAACAAAATTGAAAACTAACCCTAATTGGCAACTGCCTTATCACAAGTAACACTCTTCAAAAATATAATTTAACAGTCCAATATATAATTATCTGTCGCAACGACCTATACATATTATGCAGTATATATTAACAACCCTGAGAGTCTTTCTGGTTCCTCCCCCCCACCCACCCACCCCCCCACCCCCCCCCCCCCCCCCACCCCGATCCTGGGCTGCTGCTGCTGCCTTCTTTTTTCCATTCCATCTATCTTTCTGCGAGGTATTCGACGAACGGTTGCCACCGCCTGGTGAACCCTTGAGCCGACCCCCTTAGAACGAACTTAATCCGCTCTAGCTTTATAAACCCTGCCATGTCATTTATCCAGGTCTCCACCCCCGGGGGCTTGGCTTCTTTCCACATTAACAATATCCTGCGCCGGGCTACTAGGGACGCAAAGGCCAAAACATCGGCCTCTCTTGCCTCCTGCACTCCCGGCTCTTGTGCAACCCCAAATATAGCCAACCCCCAGCTTGGTTCGACCCGGACCCCCACTACTTTTGAAAGCACCTTTATCACCCCCATCCAAAACCCCTGTAGTGCCGGGCATGACCAAAACATATGGGTATGATTCGCTGGGCTTCTCGAGCACCTCGCACACCTATCCTCCACCCCAAAAAATTTACTGAGCCGTGCTCCAGTCATATGCGCCCTGTGTAATACCTTAAACTGAATCAGGCTTAGCCTGGCACACGAGGACGACGAGTTTACCCTGCTTAGGGCATCTGCCCACAGCCCCTCCTCGATCTCCTCCCCCAGCTCTTCTTCCCATTTCCCTTTTAGTTCATCTACCATAGTCTCCCCTTCGTCCCTCATTTCCCTATATATATCTGACATCTTACCATCCCCCACCCATGTCTTTGAGATCACGCTGTCCTGCACCTCTTGTGTCGGGAGCTGCGGGAATTCCCTCACCTGTTGCCTCGCAAAAGCCCTCAGTTGCATATATCTGAATGCATTCCCTTGGGGCAACCCATATTTCTCGGTCAGCGCTCCCAGACTCGCGATCTTCCCATCCACAAACAGATCTTTCAGTTGCGTTATTCCTGCTCTTTGCCACATTCCATATCCCCCATCCATTCCCCCCGGGGCAAACCTATGGTTGTTTCTTATCGGGGACCCCCCCAAGGCTCCAGTCTTTCCCCTATGCCATCTCCACTGTCCCCAAATCTTCAGTGTAGCCACCACCACCAGGCTTGTGGTGTAGTTCCTCGGTGAGAACGGCAATGGGGCTGTCACCATAGCCTGTAGGCTAGTCCCCCTACAGGACGCCCTCTCTAATCTCTTCCATGCCGCTCCCTCCTCCTCTCCCATCCACTTACTCACCATTGAAATATTAGCGGCCCAATAATACTCACTTAGGCTCGGTAGTGCCAGCCCCCCCTATCCCTGCTACGCTGTAAGAATCCCTTCCTCACTCTCGGGGTCTTCCCGGCCCACACAAAACCCATGATGCTCTTTTCAATCCTTTTAAAAAAAGCCTTCGTGATCACCACCGGGAGGCACTGAAACACAGAGGAATCTCGGGAGGACCACCATCTTAACCGCCTGCACCCTCCCTGCCAGTGACAGGGATACCATATCCCATCTCTTGAAATCCTCCTCCATTTGTTCCACCAACCGCGTTAAATTTAACCTATGCAATGTGCCCCAATTCTTGGCTATCTGGATCCCCAGGTAACGAAAGTCCCTTGTTACCTTCCTCAACGGTAGGTCCTCTATTTCTCTACTCTGCTCCCCTGGATGCACCACAAACAACTCACTTTTCCCCATGTTCAATTTATACCCTGAAAAATCCCCAAACTCCCCAAGTATCCGCATTATTTCTGGCATCCCCTCCGCCGGGTCTGCCACGTATAGTAGCAAATCGTCCGCATACAAAGATACCCGGTGTTCTTCTCCTCTTCTAAGTACTCCCCTCCACTTCTTGGAACCCCTCAACGCTATCGCCAAGGGCTCAATCGCCAGTGCAAACAATAATGGGGACAGAGGGCATCCCTGCCTTGTCCCTCTATGGAGCCGAAAATATGCAGATCCCCGTCCATTCGTGACCACGCTCGCCATCGGGGCCCTATACAACAGCTGCACCCATCTAACATACCCCTCTCCAAAACCAAATCTCCTCAACACCTCCCACAAATAATCCCACTCCACTCGATCAAATGCTTTCTCGGCATCCATCGCCACTACTATCTCCGTTTCCCCCTCTGGTGGGGCCATCATCATTACCCCGAACAGCCTCCGTATATTCGTGTTCAGCTGTCTCCCCTTCACAAACCCAGTTTGGTCCTCGTGGACTACCCCCGGGACACATTCCTCTATTCTCATTGCCATTACCTTGGCCAGGATCTTGGCATCTACATTTAGGAGGGAAATAGGTCTATAGGACCCGCATTGTAGCGGGTCCTTTTCCTTCTTTAAGAGAAGCGATATCGTTGCTTCAGACATAGTCGGGGGCAGTTGTCCCCTTTCCTTTGCCTCATTAAAGGTCCTCGTCAATACCGGGGCGAGCAAGTCCACATATTTTCTATAGAATTCGACTGCGAATCCATTCGGTCCCGGGGCCTTTCCCGCCTGCATGCTCCTAATTCCTTTCACCACTTCTTCTACCTCGATCTGTGCTCCCAGTCCCACCCTTTCCTGCTCTTCCACCTTGGGAAATTCCAGCCGATCCAAGAAGCCCATCATTCTCTCCCTCCCATCCGGGGGTTGAGCTTCATATAATTTTTTATAAAATGTCTTGAACACTCCATTCACTCTCTCCGCTCCCCGCTCCATCTCTCCTTCCTCATCCCTCACTCCCCCTATTTCCCTCGCTGCTCCCCTTTTCCCCAATTGGTGTGCCAGCAACCTGCTCGCCTTCTCCCCATATTCGTACTGTACACCCTGTGCCTTCCTCCATTGTGCCTCTGCAGTGCCCGTAGTCAGCAAGTCAAATTCTACATGTAGCCTTTGCCTTTCCCTGTACAGTCCCTCCTCCGGTGCTTCCGCATATTGTCTGTCCACCCTCAAAAGTTCTTGCAGCAACCGCTCCCGTTCCTTACTCTCCTGCTTCCCTTTATGTGCCCTTATTGATATCAGCTCCCCGCTAACCACCGCCTTCAACGCCTCCCAGACCACTCCCACCTGGACCTCCCCATTATCATTGAGTTCCAAGTACTTTTCAATGCACCCCCTCACCCTTAGACACACACCCTCATCTGCCATTAGTCCCATGTCCATTCTCCAGGGTGGGCGCCCTCCTGTTTCCTCCCCTATCTCCAAGTCTACCCAGTGTGGAGCGTGATCCGAAATGGCTATAGCCGTATACTCCGTTCCCCTCACCTTCGGGATCAACGCCCTTCCCAGCACAAAAAAGTCTATTCGCGGGTAGACTTCATGGACATAGGAGAAAAACGAGAACTCCTTACTCCTAGGTCTGCTAAATCTCCACGGGTCTACACCTCCCATCTGCTCCATAAAATCTTTAAGTACCTTGGCTGCTGCCGGCCTCCTTCCAGTCCTGGACTTCGACCTATCCAGCCCTGGTTCCAACACCGTATTAAAATCTCCCCCCATTATCAGCTTTCCCATCTCTAGGTCCGGAATGCGTCCTAGCATCCGCCTCATAAAATTGGCATCATCCCAGTTCGGGGCATATACGTTTACCAAAACCACCGTTTCCCCCTGTAGTTTGCCACTCACCATCACGTATCTGCCCCCGTTATCCGCCACTATAGTCTTTGCCTCGAACATTACCCGCTTCCCCACTAATATAGCCACCCCCCTGTTTTTCGCATCTAGCCCCGAATGGAACACCTGCCCCACCCATCCTTTGCGTAGCCTAACCTGGTCGATCAGTTTCAGGTGCGTTTTCTGTAACATAACCACATCTGCCTTAAGTTTCTTAAGGTGTGGGAGTACCCGTGCCCTCTTTATTGGCCCGTTCAGCCCTCTCACGTTCCATGTGATCAACCGGGTTGGGGGGCTTCCTACTCCCCCCCCCCCCCTGGTCGATTAGCCATCCCCTTTTTCCAGCTCCTCACCCGGTTCCCACGCAGCTGTATCTCCCCCAGGCGGTGCCCCCCCGCCCATCCCCTCCCATACCAGCTCCCCCCTCTCCCCAGCAGCAGCAACCCAGTAATTCCCCCCTCCCACCCCCCCCGCCCATCCCCTCCCATACCAGCTCCCCCCTCTCCCCAGCAGCAGCAACCCAGTAATTCCCCCCTCCCACCCCCCCCCCGCTAGATCCCCCGCTAGCGTAATTACTCCCCCCATGTTGCTCCCAGAAGTCAGCAAACTCTGGCCGACCTCGGCTTCCCCCCGTGACCTCGGCTCGCACCGTGCGACGCCCCCTCCTTCCTGCTTCTCTATTCCCGCCATGATTATCATAGCGCGGGAACCAAGCCCGCGCTTCTCCCTTGGCCCCGCCCCCAATGGCCAATGCCCCATCTCCTCCACCTCCCCTCCTCCCCCCATCACCACCTGTGGAAGAGAGAAAAGTTACCACATCGCAGGATTAGTACATAAAACTCCTCTTTCCCCCCTTTTTAACCCCCCTCTTTGCCCCCCACATTCGCCCCACCACTTTGTTCAAACGTTCTTTCTAATAACCCGCTCATTCCAGTTTTTCTTCCACAATAAAAGTCCACGCTTCATCCGCCGTCTCAAAGTAGTGGTGCCTCCCTCGATATGTGACCCACAGTCTTGCCGGTTGCAGCATTCCAAATTTTATCTTCTTTTTATGAAGCACCGCCTTGGCCCGATTAAATCTCGCCCTCCTTCTCGCCACCTCCGCACTCCAGTCTTGATAAACACGGATCACCGCGTTCTCCCATTTACTGCTCCCGAGTTTTCTTTGCCCATCTAAGGACCATTTCTCTATCCTTAAAACGGAGGAATCTCACCACAACGGCTCTGGGAATTTCTCCTGCTCTCGGTCCTCGCGCCATCACTCGGTATGCTCCCTCCACCTCCAACTGACCCGCCGGGGCCTCCGCTCCCATTAACGAGTGCAGCATCGTGCTCACATATGCCCGACGTCCGCTCCCTCCGCACCTTCAGGAAGACCAAGAATCCTCAGGTTGTTCCTCCTTGCGTTGTTCTCCAGTGCCTCCAACCTTTCCACACATGGTTTCTGATGTGCCTCATGCGTCCTCATTCTCGGCTGCCTTTGCCTTCACGACCCGAAGCTCCCGCTCTTGGGTCTTTTGTTCCTCCTTTAGCCCTTCGATCGCCTGTAATATCGGGGCCAACAGCTCTTTCTTCATTTCCTTTTTGAGCTCTTCCACACAGCATTTCAAGAACTCTTGTTGTTCAGGGCCCCATGTTAAACTGCCACCTTCCGACGCCATCTTGGTTTTTGCTTGCCTTCCTTGCCGCTGTTCTAAAGGATCCACTGCAATCCGGCCACTTTCTCCTCCTTTTTTCATCCGTATCCAGGGGGGATTCCCTTCTGGTTTACCGCACAGTGTTTTTAGCCGTCAAAATTGCCGTTGGGGCTCCTATCAAGAGCCCAAAAGTCCGTTTCACCGGGAGCTGCCGAAACGTGCGACTCAGCTGGTCATCGCCGCACCCGTAAGTCGTCGACAATGACCTTCTGACGGTGCCGACACAACACCCTGGGGCGAAGTGACACAGACCTGAGAGGGTGGGAAATGGAAGTGGTGGGTGATGGATCAGGCCACGTCCTAAGTGAAACGGGCAAGCACGAGGGCCTCCCTGGCCCGATGGGCTTGCCGGACACTCGTCGCTGCCACCTGTCCTGCAGCCACTGGCTGGTCCTCAGGTTCCTCCCCAGCCTCGTCCTCCATTCCCTGCTGGTTCGGCGCCTCATCATCATCCTCATCCTCCTCCTCGGAGGTGGCCACTCGTTCCTCATCACCAACCTCCTGCACGTTGTCCCGCTGCTGCGCCAGGTTGTGGAGGGCACAGCAGACCACCACAAACCAGGCGACTCTCCAGCCGGTGTACTGCAGGGCACTACCGGAGCGGTCGAGGCATCGGAACCGCATTTTGAGGTGTCCGATGCACCGCTCAATCACAGCCCGGGTGGCCACATGGGCCTCATTGTACCCGGTCTCCTCTTCGGTTACCGGCCTCCGTACTGACATCATTAGCCAGGTCCTCAGCGGATACCCCTTATCCCCCAAGAGCCAGCCGCCCATCCTGGGGTGCTCCTCAAAGAGGGCGGGAATGACTGACTGCCCTAGAATGTAGCTGTCGTGCACATTCCCCGGGAAGCATTCACACACATGCATTATCTTCATCTAGTGGTCGCACACAAGCTGGATGTTGAGGGAGTGGAACCTCTTTTGGTTAACATAGGGCACTCCATATGGCCCGGCAAGCACACGGCAACATGTGTGGCACCTATTACCCCTTCGACATGGGGCACCCCAGTGATGGCGGAGAAACCTGCTGCCTGGACATCTTGATAGGCTTGGTCCATCAAAGATGATGTCGTTTTCCACCAGGGCATACATGACTTGTTGGATGCACCTGTGGGCTGTGGCCAGTGAGATGCCACACAGGTCCCCACTAAAGCCCTGGAATGATCCCGAGGTAAAAAGATTGAGGACTACGGTGACCTTGAGGGCCATCGGAAGCTGATGTCCTCCTCCTACATGTGGAGCTAATTCCGCGATGACATGGCACAGGTGTCGCACCATCTCCTTGCAGAGGCGCTGTCGGTCATCTGCTCAAACGACCAGCGACGCCCGTACACCCTGGCCCATCATGGGACTCCCCTCTGGGTTCCTACCTGGCCGGGTCCTCAGGGTGAGAGGCGAGGTCCGCCACATGGTCCACCGCCTCGAGCAGTTGCAGGTGCTGCTGCTGCCGCCATCTCCGGCTTCTGGCCACCCGGACTACCAGCAGCACCAGTGGGGCAAGTTCTGGGTCCAATGTCCCTGCCATAGTATTCAATATCTGTAAGGAATTGGGAGACTGACAAACAGCAGTGGCTCCCACCCCGGACTCTCCATTCCCCCACCGACCTCCCCTCTCCCACAACACCCTGCCCACACACGGCAGCCACAGCGGGCCCCCCTCACCAGACCCAAGGCCCTATATCCTGGACACCCACTCATAACGTCACCTGGATGCTGGTCCCCTCCCCGTGGCAGTTGGCAACTCTCTAGGCATGGACATGCCCCCGGAGCTGTGTCCCATCCCCTGGGTGTTTGCATGTTGGCTGCTGCATGTGGTGTTGCCTCCCGCAGTGTTCCAGCACAGTGTCTAGGCATCGCGGTTTGATTGGAATACAAGGCAATGACTCCCACATACTACATGGCCTGCTCACTAATGGGAATCCACTTGGATTGTGTGAAGTTCTCACACAATTCTCTATTAGTAATAGCCGTCAGCTGCACGGTCAGAGGCCTCGGCAGTCAGTGTTCTGGGTGGTCGTTGGGGCAATCGAGCAGGGACAAGGTTTGCCCCCAGAGCAAGTACACACGGTCCAGGGGTTGGCGTGGTGGTGCCTCTTCCCCACCACCCTCCTTAGGCGGACTGTCCCTGCGGAGGGTCCCCCACCCGCAGCCGAAGGTCCTCCACCCCCCGCTGAGCACAGGGGCATCAAGCCCAGAACCCCCGGGCTCTATCCCTGTGAGAAAAGATTGCTACTCACATCCTCGGCTCCTCACAGAAGCCCTTCTGCCAGGTTCATGTTTCTAAAGAGGAGAACTAATAAGCACCAGTGTGACCACACACTGGGGAGGCCACTGCATATGAGGTAGCTCTCGTTAATTGTATGGAAATGCGGCTTAAGTGGTAATAGTTGATTTCTTGCCTCGCTATGGCGAGATCACAATTTCGCCTATGGGAGTGGACCGGTTGCATTATAAACTGTTTGGCGCCTGCCGTGGTTCTCGTTTTTGGTTTCTCCCGCTATTCACTGGCCTCGTTTTGATAAAGCGAGAGCAAAATGAGGCCGGAGAATCGCGCCCTATATTTGAGCTAAACCAGTGAGAAGTTCCCAAGGGACCAAAAAGATGACCAAGTGTCACAGGATAGCAGTGGGGAACTCGCCGGCTGAACCAGTGGGAAACTCACTGAAAAACCCTCCACAAGTGAACTTAGAAATGTTTCCGTTGAATCGCACCCTCTGAAATCAAGTGACAGATGCCACCCAAAATAGATGCTATGGATCCTGTAATGCGGATGTTGAATCTTGATATTGTAGTGTGAACAAAGAACATTACTTAGACTTTGTTTTATAAACACAGTTATTTATTACTAACACTACACCAACAAATTACTAAAATGTCTTAGATTAATACAGTTGGAAATAATGGTCTAACACAAACTTACACTAAGATACTACAGAGCTACTCTAACATGCGACTACTGCAAACTCCTTACCAACACCTTCTCCTGAAACACGTGATGTGTCCGGGTCATGTGTCTGCATTCTCACACCACCTGGTGGGCGGATGCCGGAACTACAACAGTTATACATATATTATTATTTACATACAGATGATAATAAAGATGACAATCTATTTATCATCACAGATTCCTCATCAACTCCCCCCAGACACTTGCTACACTGTGTCACTGTGAGCCAACTGGTCTCACCGGGCTCTGCCTTAGACACAAGGGTTTCAGATCTCCACTGTCGAAGAACTCGCTTTGGAATCTTCTCCCAAACGACACTTTCAGTCCTCTTCCGCAAGAATCTATCACCCGGGTTTTGATTTCTCGTTCCAATGTTTCTCTCCCCTAGATCACCATGTGCAGTCAACCTTCACCATCCAAACACCTTTTTCAGATATTTTGTCATACTAACAGAACACCACTGTTTCACAGACCCATAATAAGGAGTTACAGACCTTTATCTCATTGGATTTCTGGCTTCTCACAGGCCTATTTTGTGTTAAGTCTGCTTCCTGTAGCTTTCTCACTTTAAACAGAGCCCTCCTCTGCTCCTCACTGTGACATTATACAAATGTGCAGCATGTGAAGAGTTAATGTTATGTTAAGCCCAGCCACTAGACAGAGCCAAGGGACAGTACTATAAATTGCACTGGCTATTGGGCTTGGGGAGGAGACTCGATCTGGAGCTGACGAAGATAGGATTCACAGTGTATTGCAGAGTTAGTTAAGGTATAATTGTTATAGCTAGTAGATAGAGATGGGTGGTAGTGAATGTAGTTTAATTTTTACATGATTGTATGCTATTCAGAATAAGTGACGAACTCAAATTTAGTAGTGTTAATAAAATTAGTTTAGTTCTTCAAAAGAGCTTTGTGTATCTTTGTGACCGCTAGGCCTTCCATCCTGGAAATCCCTTACAAAGATCACCACACTCACTCTTGACTTCACTTAACATGACCCGTTTATGATCCCTGTCCTTGTTGTTTGGCTTAGCTGTCATTTGAGGACTTTTTCCCTGTCCCTCCCTGGTTTTTGGAACCTCCTTCTTTAGTTTAGGACTTGTTCTCTCTCCCTTTTTATGCCCTGCCTGTTCTGGCACTATTTTCCAATTAAAAGAAAATTGTTCTGTTTTGCCCTATCTCTGTGTGTTCCGCTTTCTGGACTCCTGTTGCTAAGCAACAGCGGTTTTTTCGATCCTGTGTTTGTTTTAACTTCCCTCCAAGAGTCATAAAACCTCATTATAAATGCATATATACAAACTGCTCCAGACCCACTGTATCCACTCTAAAATGAAACTAGGTCCAGGTTTCACCTTTTTAACCTTGAAATGAAGGTTTTTTAAAAGAAATCCATTTATGGGATGTGGGCATTGCTGGTTAGGCCAGCATTTATTGCCCATCCCTAGTTGCCCTTCAGAACAGAAGATGGCGGTGAGTTGCCTTCTTGAACCACTGCAGTCCTGGAGGTGTAGGTACACCCGCTGTGCTGTTAGGGAGGGAGTTCCAGGATGTTGCGCCAGCGACAGTAAAGGAACGGCAATATATTTCCAAGTTAGAGTGGTGAGTGACCTGGAGGGGAACCCCCAAGTGGTGGGGGTTAGGAAGGTGCTATCTAAGGAAGCTTGGTGAGTTACTGCAGTGTATCTTGTAAATGGTAAACACAACTGCCATTGTTTGTCAGTGGTGGAGGGTTTGAATGTTTGTGGGAGAGCAATCAAGTGGGCTGCTTTGTCCAGGATGGTGTTGAGATTCCCGAGTGCAGTTGGATCTGCACTCATGCAGGCAAGTGGAGAGTATTCCATTACACTCCTGACTTGTGCCTTGTAGACGGTGGACAGGCTTGGGGGGGGGGGGGGGGGGGGGGGGGGGGGGGCGTCAGGAGCTGAGTTACTTACCGTACGATTCCTAGCCTTTGGCCTGCCCTGGTAGCCACAATATTAAAGGCGAGTCCAGTTCAGTTTCTGATCATAATATAAATTAAATTTAAGGCTATACCTTATTCTTAACAGCCACAAATACAAACTACACATTACTTCTTCTGGGTCTGTAAACAATGTATAGATTCTACTGTGGTCATACGACACTAGAAAAAGGAGCAGTTGTAGGCTATTCAGTCTTTGGAGACTCCTATATCTGCAATACAATCACAGCTGATCTTCCATCTCAACTCATGTCAAGTGAATACATTTAGTTTTCTTTCTCTGCAAAACAAAATATTTGTTATTTTGATTAAGTGAGATAGCTTGCATAGAATTCCTACAGTGGAGGAGGCCATTCAGCCCATTGTTGCTAACTTTCCGGTTGGTTCAATTGCTCTGTTTTATTACCTTTGCTCTCGAGTCGCCAGGTATCTTTATGATACCGCCACGAGGTTCAAGTCCGAGTAATGATCAATAACTCAACACACCGATTAGTAAGATTCAAATCAAAGCACATTTATTATACACAGTAATCGCTACTCATGCACAAATTTTACGTCTAAGCTATTTCTACAACTAACAGGCCTACACTTAACTTCGGACTGGCCCACCAGGTCAGGGGAACAAATGGCCTTTCGTTCGCGTTCTGAGTCTGCGGGATTCGAAGTTGGTACGGATTGGTAGCTAGGAGCGCCTATCTTGTAGCGAGCGCAGAATTAAGACTTACTTCTTTCAGTGGTCACTGCACCGGTCACAGTCAATGTTGGTTCGTGTTGCTGGGTGACCCGGGCAGGACGAAGAGAGAGAGTTGAACTTGGGGCTTAACTCTTATAGTCCCCAGGGGCTTCCCGCCTTTCGGGGCGGACCCTGTGCCTGGTCCTAGGTGATTGGACTTCGTTCCAATCGCTTGGTTCGATTTCTCCAATACTGGAGCGGTTCCCTGATCGATGAGCGGTCTTGAGGTGTTCGTTCACCTCCTTTGTGTTGGCTCCTGCTGGCGCCAGGGAGTCTGGCTTTGCTTTGTGTCCCCCAAATGTTACTTATTGTTCCCGGGGATTGCTCATCAGTATGTAGATGGCTGCTACATTGTTATGCTGACGGTCGCTGGTATCGATGTTGTCTGGCCTTTTGCAGAGTCAAATACACAGCAAACCTGCACATGCTGGTTTCTGTCTGTGTTGGCTGACTTTCCCATCAGCCTTTGCCGTTCGCCATTTTAAATCGGGAGTTGGCCAATTTAGGTGGCTACACCATCGAGTCTGCACCTACCCTCCAAAACTGTACCCTAGGCCAACTCTTCCGCCCTATCCCTGTAACTCCACATTTGGACACACAGAGGCAATTGATCATGGCCAATCTACCACCTAACCCGCACTTATTTGGAATGTGGGACGAACCCGGAGCACCCGGAAGAAACCCACACAGACACGGGAAAAATGTGCAAACTGCACACAGTCACCCGGGGTCAGAATCGAACCCGGGTCCCTGGCGCTGTGAGACAGCAGTGCTAACCACTGGCCCACCGTGCCGCTTTATAATTACTTGTACTCTAATGCCAGGGTGAAGGTACATGCAATGGGAACATATGTAGTCCGTAAATGTTATAAATATTGTTATAAACCTGGCCCACAAGCTGAGATACTTTAGTTCTATTTATTTTTATTTAGTTTGTTCTATCTAATTATTACATTTCTTCGCTCAGTTTTAATTTCTTGGATCTGAAAGTCTAGTTTTTAGCACAGTTGCCCTACTGGTGCATTAGAAAAATCAGAGCACCGAGATCTATTAGTGTCAGCAGCTGGAGATCTATACAAATTAATGGAACTATTGATTTTAAAACTTTCTATGTGGTCTGTAAGTTACATTATATTCACCTAACAGCTCACAAAGAAAACTTGCACATTCCAGTCCTAATGACTTTGATTAAGATCAAGGCTTACTGTTACTTAAATCAACAGTACTTTTACAAAGATTAGACCTGGTCACAGCATAGAAAGCAATCATTGAATGATAAACTTCTTCAAGGGTTAATGTCACGTAAACTCCATGCAATTTTTAATTAAATTGAAATCAATGAGAACAAGGGGCGGGATTCTCCGCAATCGGCGCAATGTCCGCCGACCGGCGCCAAAAACGGCGCGAATCAGTCCGGCATCGCGCTGCCCCAAGGATGCGGAATTCTCTGCATCTTGAGGGGCCGAGCCCTCACCTTGAGGGGTTAGGCCCGCGCCGGACTGATTTCCGCCCCGCCAGCTGGCGGGAAAGGCCTTTGGTGCCCCGGCAGCTGGCGCGGAAATGACTTTGCCGTGCGGCACATGCGCGGGAGCGTCAGCGGCCGCTCACGGCATCCCCGTGCATGCGCAGTGGAGGGGGTCTCTTCCACCTCCGCCATAGTGGAGACCATGGCGAAGGCGGAAGGAAAAGAGTGCCCCCACGGCACAGGCCCGCCCGTGGATCGGTGGGCCCCGATTGCGGGCCAGGCCACCGTGGGGGCCCCCCCCGGGGCCAGATCGCCCCGCGCCCCCCCCCCCCCAGGACCCCGGAGCCCGCCCGCGCCGCCTTATCCCGCCGGTAAGAGAGGTGGTTTGATTCTCGCCGGCAGGACAGGCATTCCAGCAGCGGGACTTCGGCCCATTGCGGGACGGAGAATCGCTGGGGGGGGGGGGGGGGGGGGGGGGGGGGTCCGCCAATCGGCGCAGCGCGATTCCCACCCCCGCCGAATATCCGGTGCCGGAGAATTCGGCAACCGGCGGGGGCAGGATTCACGCCAACCCCCGGCGATTCTCCGACCCGGCGGTAGGTCGGAGAATCCCGCCCAAGGTTCCTAAATGATAAAGACATACAGAAAAATAAATGGAGATCCAAAGTTGTGCATGTTAGGTGGATTGGCCATGCTAAATTGCCCCTTAGTGTCCAAAAGGTTAGGTGAGATGACCGGGTTGTGAGGATAGGGTGGAGGCGTGAGCTTAAATAGTCCAATGGTCGCTGCAGACTCGATGGGCCAAATGATCTCCTTCTGCACTGTAAATGTTTACCAGGCTCATTCCTGGGATGGCGCGACTGTCCTATGAAGAGAGACTAAGTCGGTCAGGATTATATTAATTGGAGTTTAGAAGAGTGCGAGCGGACCTCGTAGAAACCTATAAAATTCTAATAGGATTGAACACAGTTGATTCAGAAAGAATGTTCCCGATGGTGGGGAATCCAGAACCAGGGGTCATATTTGAGGATACGGGATAAACCTTTTAGGACTGAGGTGAGGAGAAATTTCTTCACCCAGCACGGTAGCCTTGTGGATAGCACAATTGCTTCACAGCTCCAGGGTCCCAGGTTCGATTCTGGCTTGGGTCACTGTCTGTGCGGAGTCTGCACATCCTCCCTGTGTGTGCGTGGGTTTCCTCCGGGTGCTCCGGTTTCCTTCCACAGTCCAAAGATGTGCGGGTTAGGTGGATTGGCCATGATAAATTGCCCTTAGTGTCCAAAATTGCCCTTAGTGTTGGGTGGGGTTACTGGGTTATGGGGATAGGGTGGCGGTGTTGACCTTGGGTAGGGTGCTCTTTCCAAGAGCCGGTGCAGACTCGATGGGCTGAATGGCCTCCTTCTGCACTGTAAAAAAAAAAAATTCTATGAGAGAGTGATGAATCTGTGGAATTTGCTACCACAGAAAGTAGTTCAGGCCAAAACAGGGCGTCATTTCAAGAAGGAATTACATATATAGCTCTTGGGACTAAAGGGATCAAGGGATATCGGGGGAGGGGAGGCGGGATCGGATATTGAACTTGATGATCAGCCATGATCATAATGAATGACGGAGCAGGCTCAAAGGGCCAAATGGCCTCTTCCTGCTTCTATTTTCTAGGTTTCTATCCGTGTGTGCTAAGAATTACACTAACAACAATTTAAGATTAACAGTCAAGCTCACAATGTGGCTCTTGTATGCTTTCTAGAAGATACATATATTCATAAGCAGGGTTTTGTTGTCTGCAAACTAAAAGAGCCTATCCACAGGCATTGCAACTTTTTCAATGAAACAAAAGCTTGTTCACTGGTGCATTCCCCATGGAATGTCTTGACCAATCATAGTCGCCTTGCTTTTTGAATTTAAACAAACGTTTAGGGGGAGATCATTGTTCCTGGTTGCATTCTGCAAGGCAATGCATCAATGAGTTACAGTCCACTCGCCAACTAATCAGCACCCTTTGCTCGTGCAATATAAACTGTTCCCTTTAAAATTTGATATTCTTGTTTCTGTCCTGCTCAAAGTAAGACAAAAACCTTTGACTGCTTGTCTCTTTTTAAGCCATATTCAAAATGATCTCCCTTTGACAGCACTAGGAGTGGTTGCTCTACCTGATTTATTAACTAATCTAGCTCACAAGTACTGAGTCCAAGTCTAACACTCCATCTGTTGCCTATTTGAAATATACTGGCACAACACAAACTAGATTTGCATTTGAAATCTTCTGGTCTTGCGCCCAACTTTCTCTAACTTTTTAAAAATAGTTTTATTTCTTCCAAATTGTCATATATTCTTTCCCTTGGAGAAATATAGAACATGCTACAGAAAGATGTGGTCAGTATTTTTGGTATTGAAAACCATCTTCTTAGGCAACTGAACCATGTTTGCAAAATACAAAAGAAGTAAATTCCTGAAGATGGCATTTCTCATAACTGTGAACGGTTACTTTATTATTTGTTCTCGAGATGGGTAATTAGAAGTTGAATGGAATTGCTGATAGCATACTCCACTGTAGAGTTTCATTATTCAAATGACTACTTGCTTTATTGTGGCCAAGGCAAATGTGAGTATTTAATGCTACTCCCATCATATCATTCATAGATAAGGCCAACTCTGGTTAATTTCTAGTATCACTCTCCACCCACATCCAAATCCTACTACCTCTGTGTCTGCCTTTGGAAAAAAATGATCCCCAATTCACATATCACTGCATAACTGTCTAGACGTTGGCTCTCTGTTGTTCACGACATTCCTACAGTGACTAATTTGCTCAATAGAACCCTCACCTGCACCTCTTTATAGTTCCCACTAAAACCATTACTCTCTCTCACTCTGGCCACTATCCCATTTACAGCCCTGATCTTCAGGGTTTTTTTTTAAAGTCCAAGAGATGCAGACTTGAATGGATATGGCAGGCAACTGGTCAAGCCATTAACTGCCAGATCTAGCTGAACCAAATAAAGTACTTTCGGGTCCTACTTCCATCTGCTAAAACTGCTTATTAACCTAGGATCATCTTAGAATGAAAACAAATTCTGGCTTTTCTTTACTACAATCCATCTTGTTAGAATCTTTTCACCACCAGTAACATGTGTGAGGAGCACATGAACGTCTTTATTACAAAGATTGAGACCATCAGGTCAGCTACCTCTGCTGCTTCCCTCTCTTCACCTCGGCCACCAGGTCAAATTTTCTCTCCAGTTCCCCACTGCCATGGCTCTGGTCACTCGTCATTACGTAGTTTCTCTCCCAACTCCTCCACTGCCACCCTCAGCTCTCTCCAAGCTTATCTTGTCCAGGAGACTCACCTCTAATAATAATCTTTATTGACACAGGTAGGCTTACATTAACACTGCAATGAAGTTACTGTGAAAATCCCTAGTCACCACACTCCGGCACCTGTTCGGGTACACAGCGGGAGAATTCAGAATGACCAAATTTACCTAACAGCACATTTGTCGGAACTTGTGGGAGGAAACCGGACCGCCTTGAAGAAACTCACACAGACACAGGGAGAACACTCAAGATTCCACACAGACAGTGACCCAAGCCAGGAACCAAACTTGGGGCCCTGGAGCTGTGAAGCAACAGTACTAACCACTGTGCTCCCTAGACCTTATTACAGACCACACAGGGCTAAATCGCTGGCTTTTAAAGCAGACCAAGGCAGGCCAGCAGCATGGTTCAATTCCCGTCCCAGCCTCCCCGAACAGGAGCCAGAATGTGGCGACTAGGGGCTTTTCACAGTAACTTTATTTGAAGCTTACTTGTGACAATAAGCGATTTTCATTTCATTTTTCATTTCTTGCCTTTCAAATTATAAAGTTAATCTAGTCAGCATTTCAACCTTGAATACAAATTTAGAGATGACAACACAGATGTTTATCAGTGAAGCTGAGGGGGAGATGAAGGGGCTGAAACTAAGCTTTTTAAGGATGAGATGGTAGCACCATCTCGAAGATGGGTGGGAGGGGAAGGGAGAGAAACACTGACTGAGGAGGGTGATTCAATGTTGGCAATCACTGGGTAACGGAAAGATGGTTATGTGATGAGCAGCTGAGTCAATCGGAGGTCAATAAAGCACGTTAATGGTCTCATAAAAGACACAAGTCTGGTAAAGATTAGCAAGAGGGAGAGAAGGTTGCAATGATTTTATCATTGAATGGGTAATAAATGCAAACTTACAAATATTACCCAAATGTTCAGAAGAAATATAAAGAAAAATATAGACAGTTAATACTGAGCATAGGAAGGTTCACATTTGCATGGGTGGTCAAGTGGGTCAAACTTTCACCTGGGAAAACCCAATTAGCCCATGCTCGCGTCTCATAAACCTCATACCAGAACCATGTGTGATTTTACAAGGGATTTTTGTCTTTTTATACAGTGATTAGGTTCACAATGGATTTTGTGAGCCACAATGGAGTGTGTGATGAGTGTCAGTGCATAGGAGACAATTCTTCAGTACAGCAGACCAGCTCCCAACATTGCTTAAAGGTTCCCTAAACCTCATCTCTTCATCCCTTACCTAGTCATGTCCCCATGCCATCTCACGTTCCTCAGTGCCATCGTATCTTCCTTAGTCACTCACCCAGTGTGCACCATATACAGTTCTCAGGAAACATGCAATAACAGTGGGAATTACTTTAAAATCATTGAAAACCCATTAAATCTCTAACAATCTAAGAAAACCCAGAATACAATCTCGCTATTGTTGATACCAGACTGAAAACCCCGAGAGGGGGATAAAAGTTGTAATCCTTCAAATGCCTATTAGATTTATAAACAAAAAAACATATGAAATTGTTATTGTATGTTGGTAAATGTTTCAATAGTTCTTGGTTCAATAAGACCATTGCTATGTCGGAACTTCTGAAACCCAGCCAAGCATTCATAATGAGACAACTGCCATAACAAAAGCTTCCAGCTCCACTGACAGGAGAGATGTCCATTTTGATTTCAAAGCAGAGTGTACGGCAATCAATTGGGGGGGGGGGGGGGGGAGCAGGCACACACCTTTCTCTCCAACCTCAAAAGCGCCATCAGAAAAAGTACTGTACTGCATGTGAATAATTACACAATGCTGGTCTGACTAAAACAATTCAGGATTCTGAGGAGACGTGACAGGTTAGATACCAGAAGGCTGTTCCTACTTATGGGGAAGACTGAAACAGAGAGACACCGTTTTAGAATAAGAGATCTCTCATTTAACATTGAGATAAGGAGAATATTTTGCGCTCAGAGGGTCATTCGTATGTGGAATTCTCTTCTCCAGAAAGCAGTGGAGGCTAGGTCATTGAATTTACTCACACCAGAGTTAGACAGATTTTTAAGCCCTATGTTCCTATGTCAGGACCAAATCAATCTTGCAGGACAAATCCCTATGAATCGCTGCATTAAAACACATCTATATTATGAACAGGACCTAATAGTGACATTTGAAAGTATCAAACATTCTACACTTACCTTTCAAAATGATCCAACTCCTTAGCAGGCTTTCCACTTTCTTCATGAACGCTCAAATCTGGCATGCTTTTTATGGGCTTCGAAAATCCCACATTGCTAGACAAAAGTGGTGTGTGGGAAGAAATCTGATTTGTGTCCCCATTCAAAATGGAGAAACCCAATCTCAGTGGGAAGGGCCGATGTGTATTTTTGCGCGCTATACATTCCCAACCCACAAAAAGACAAGAAAGAAATGGTGTGGAGTTGCAAATGTGGAGAAAAGTCGAATTTCCTCCAAATGAAATTTCAATGTATGGCCATTCACACACTAAAAAGCACCTCTGCACCCAGATGGAAATTCAGTCCATTGTTTTCCATGTTTTTATGTGTTGAAATTCCCATTTGCTTCAGGCTGTGACACTACATTTCCTCCTCCCGCCCTCTAGGAAATCTTCAACACAGGAATTGTTAAACTGCTGTGAAGTCTATAAAAGAGCAGTTTTTCACAATATCTATCTGTCTTGAAGGGCACAAGATGGTTTCCCATTACTAACAGGACTGTGTTCTATCTTTTTGGACTTTGATCAAACATAATAAGCAGAAGAATATGTTAATATTTTTAGAAATCATTGAATGATGTTAATCTCAACTTCCTCCACCCAGCCTGTCCTGCACATATACATTAATATTTATGTGCTTAATACCTCAGTCCTGATCTGCCTCACTGCCCTATTTAAATGTTTTTGAGCCAAGGCCCATCAATCCAGACAGAGCTAAGTTTTAGTTGAGTCATTTTCCCCCAATGATCTTGCACACTGTTCCTTCCGAGATGCAAACTAATTCAGTATAACCGAGTTCTGAATATGTAAATTCAGATTCACTGCATTAAACCATACTGATTTAAAGTATAAATTTACTCTATTTCAAAAGGAACAAATATAGAACAAAAGGTTTTCCTGAGTCTTTTTCATGTGTTAATCTATCTGGAAATATGAAAATGGCTCCGTATTGTCTATCTCACAGCAAATTCACACTTCTTTTGACTGACACGGAGAGGACATCATAAATGTCTTTTAACCATGCCACAATGGCATTCATGAAAATACTATCATTGATCCATTGACAGAAAAAAATCAAAACAGAAATTCCCCCAAACCTTCCTTTTCTAGCCATTAGCTGCCCACAAGAATATAATGTGGCAACAACAACAGGCTATTCTTACTGGAGCCAATAGATTTGGAAAGTCATACATACGGACTGACATATAAAGCAGAAATTATTAATTCCATGAAACTGATGACAAAAACATGGAAATGTATGTAACATACAAATGGAAAACATTCCAAGTAAATACAAGCAAATTATTGTACCAATTAATATCTAGTACAATTTATTTGTAAATGACTTTGTTAATATATCTTTCTAAACATATTGCTTAATTTACTGCTACGTTTATGTTTATAAAAATACAGAAAAATAGGTCTGTCAATCCTTTAATAATAAATGATTTGCTGAAGATTTTGGGGAAATGGCCTTTCTTCAAATGCCTTGTCTCTTGTTCAGGTAAAGCAGGCACCATCGATGTTGTTTAATGAGGCAACAATAGAGTTCTCTGTTTCTAGAAGCCACTACAAGGTTACTATTTTCAACTGCAGAGGCAGTGGTTGATGTGTTGCATACGTTTACCAAAGTCCTGTGTACAACACAGATTGCTGAAATACAGCTTAATAATTTGGGTTAGCTTCTACATGTGGTACAATATGGATGAAAGGAAAACAAATCCTACATGATTATAATGCTAGCCACAAGGGAAAGTGAACATTCGAACATAAGAAAATGAATACAATGAAATGAGACATAAGAAATTTCCATTACAGCAGAGCTGCTAGAGTAGATCCAGGAGAATGTCCAATGTGCTACTGATACTGCCCTGCAATTCTAGTCCCAAGGGAGCACAGGAGACACTTCAATGTGCTCAAAGTATGTTGACTTAAGCAATGCCTTCAGGCTAGGAAAGGCAATCCAATACGTGTTGATATCTGAAATTACTGCAGTTGTAGAGGATAGATCATCAATATAACTGGCACACAGAAAGGCCTTTGCCTTTTTCATTGGCACTATCTTTCATTTGTAGTTATCACACCGATTTGTACCATAAGCATTATTTCCTGCCACGTGATATTTAAAGCTGTTTTTAAAGTTACTTTTTATGGTAATCTTAATCTTGGACTGTGTCTATCAGGCGAAAGCAATGCTACAAATGTGGGCCTGTTTTAAAATGATACAACATTTTCCTGGGTTGTTTTCAGTTGTAAGTGAATGCTTGGGAATTCCATTTCGTACTGGAATGCTTACACATAAACCAGATGGGGTGATGATAAATGACCACCAATACCCTAGAAATGTTCAGTCCCGAAACTCACAGATCTGCTTTTGACCACTCAAGACCTGTCAATTTTACAAACCAGAAGTTTAGCTCTTTCAACAACTGTGAACTGTTTCGGTAGTCTCTATTGATTTAATACCCAAGAAGAAAACAGTGCAGACAGAGCACATACTGAAGCCTTGCAGCAGTAAAATCTCTGCAACGTACATCACTGCTTAACACAAAAACTATGGCGTGGAGCACGTCAAGAAAAATATTGCAGCCAATAAAACATATATCAGTGAGCAACACCATACATGGAGAAACATCATTGTCTTTGTCCTGCAGCTTGTATTATCAAATCTTCTTGATCCACTGGACCATGGAGAGAAATAATATTTACACAGCATGTTGATAATAGTTTGTAACTCTACATCAAAAATGTGTTTTAAAACATTGTACATGACTGGACTATTGTCTAATCATGGAATGCATTGACCCTCTAAACTGACACTGTAACTTCTGCAGATTTAGGAAAACTGCAGCATGCTTTGAAAAGTGAGGCGGCATCATTTGATACAATTTCGATGTTAGGTGCTGTTTTGATATTCAGTATTTTAAAATCGATACAACACATGGGACCGAAAGTAACAGAACAAATCAGAAAAAAAGATCATTTAAAGCCTTGCCGCTACAAAGGGAAAATTATGTTTAAGAACTTGCGTACGAATACTAAAATAATGTATTTCTAATGTTACCTTCTCCTGTATCGAATTCAATTTAATACTTCGCTCATAGGCATAAATTTCGTTAATTAAAATCGACCTGCTTTACAGAATGTGTGCATCTTCAAAAATCCATCCGAAATAAACAGCAACTGGTTAATACTCCAGATACACGATATAGTCAGGAAAACAAAACATGCACGTGCCTCATTGGGACTAACACGACTTTGAAGACTGAATGATTTGTACTGGGGTCAATGCGACTTGGCTGTTTGGTGTATCTCAGACTCGCTGAAATTACCTAAATACTTTATTACGCGAATACGATTTCCCCTCTCGTATTTTTTTAAGGAAAAGGCACAATTATCCTAGTCTGGTTAACTTAAATAAAAGTGGCAAAAGATAGATGGCCGCATATTTACTTCAAAAACAAATCAAGCAATAATTGCGCCCTAACAATTTAAATGTCAGCATATTAATTGTTGACGATCGTTTCCTAACCTTTACAAATGTCTTTAAAAATCGCTTACCTAACTGACAGGAGACACCGTGAAGGGACAGCAGCAGAGTCCAGAGAACGTAACACGCCGTGAGTGCCTGTCGTGCCATTGCCAATAAAAAAATCGATTTTTGTTTTCTACGGGACAGTTCGCGCACAAAGTTTTTTTCCCCCTTCTTCAGGGGGGAGAAAGGGGTGTTGAGCGGTGTGGCATGTGAGTGCTTCTTCTCTTGTGGGGATGGTAGCGCAGCGGCCGGCCGGCTCCAGCAGCGTTCTGATTGCGCTGCAGTGGTCCTGGGATCCCGGTGGACACACAGGAGCAAGAGCTGGAGGCGGAACGCTCAATGGACAAGGGGGGGGGGGGGGGGTAGCCGCGCGCCGCTCCGGGCTCGGCGCGCGGCGGGGACAGGAGGCGGCACGCGCGCGCACGTGCACGGGGATCAAGTGGGAGAGAGCGCGCGTCCCCGACGAGCCAGGTGGGCGCGCGATCGAATTCGGATTCTCTCTCCCCAGGGGTCGCGCGTGACAACTTTCATTAGCCTGTTGGGGTTTTAGGCAGCTGGTTTAAAAGCTATCTTTTAAAATATATATACGCTTTACCTTTCAGGGTGTGCTGCCCAACTTGATTTGTCTCGGTTTTGTGCTCGTTTAGATTTTTGCTTGTGTGGTAGGTCTTTGAATATTATCAGGTTCAAACTCAGTCTTTTTGGAAATTGTTCTCACTTTCTGCAAAGCATGGTCTCCTGCTGAAGAGCACAGCGCCACGGTTTGGACAACAGTGATGGGTACGATTGAAGAGGTTTTGTGCTACCACTAGCATAGACAACTCTGGACCTGGGTGTTACTCGTTTGTTGGAAACAATTGCTCAGTTCTCACGAGCCAGAAGCAAATGTTTTCAAAAAGAATTATTTGTGTAAATGTAGCCACACGGTGATCCGCCTTTTTGGTTTTTCTTTTAAAAATGAGACCTATTTTGATTCATCTCATTCAGAAAAAAACAGTTTTGCAAGTTTGCAATCAGCTCTTTTTCAGATTTAGTCTCAGTCGTATTCCAGGTGGTTAAAACGTCGCACGGAATCTTATTGAGGTCAACAACTTCCCTTGTCTTCTTCCATGCTCGCAGAAGGTTAACCCTTCGTTCACCCACATCTGCAGTTTTTTTCCGCCCCAATCTTCATCAGATTTTATCACTCCATTAAGTCCCATTATCACGTTCTCTAATTTACACCATACTAGCTCCAATTTCACTTATCAGCTCCAAGCTCTCATCATAAACGGCTGAATTTCTACACATCTTAGATATCGGGCCCGTTTGGCGAAAGATTACACCAAGGACCCACTGGGCACAATGAGCAAAATTCCGAACGAACACTGGGTCACTGGGAGCAAACTGCCGAATCGGCCGATGTCCCTGCGGTTCTTGTGTGCGGCGTACTTTTGCGCCAATGTCTGGGAAAACCATGCTAAGGTGGGTGCGAAGTCTCCGGCCCATTAGGAGTTCTGCGGGACCTACCCCAGTCACCGCATGGGGGGGTGGTCCTATACGATAAAATAAAACGAGCCAGTCTCGTGTCCATTGACCCAGAAGACTGCTTCTTTAGGCCTCGTTTGAATGTCTGCACTGCGTGCTCCGCCAACCCATTTGAAGCCGGGTGGTAAGGGGCAGTGCGGATATGGCGTATGCCGTTCATCTTCATGAACCTCGCATCTCCTCACTTGTGAATGGAGTGCCGTTATCCGTGACCAGCACCTCGGGGAGGCCATGCGTACTGAAAGACAAACGCATCTTCTCAATTGTTGCACAGGACGTTGTGCCTACCATCTTATGCACCTCTAGCCATTTAGACTGGGCATCGATAAATAAAAGGAACATGGATCCTTGAAAAGGGCTGGCGAAATCCGCAAGCAAGTGCGCCCAAGGTCACCCTGGCCATTCCCAGAGATGTAGGGGCACGGCCGGCGGAAGCTTCTGATGCTCCTGGCAAATGGGGCAGTTTTGGCCCAACTTCTCAATGTCGGTGTCGAGGCCTGGTCACCAGACATAACTCCGGGCCAACATTTTCATTTTGGTCACACCTGGATGCCCATTGTGCAAGTCTCTTAGTATCAGCTTCTGTCCTTTTTCCGGGACAATCACACGCGTCCCCCAAAAGAGGATGCCGTCTTCCACGCTGAATTCTGACAGCTTGGAGAAAAATGCCCGCAACTCACCTGGGAGCTGTCTATGCTGCCCACCATACAGGACTATGTGCTGAACCTTTGACAGGACTGGCTCCGTCTGAGTCCACTCACGGATCTGTGATGCCGTGACAGGCAAGGTGTCCATAAAATTTAGAGTTGCAACCACCTCACCGGTCGTGGGGGTCGACATGGGGCCGGTCGATAAAAGCAGTCGGCATTCGCTATTTGCGTTCCTGCTTTGTGCTCCAGAGAATACTCGTATGCAGCGAGCAACAAAGCCCAGCGCTGGATCCATGCAGAAGCAATGGGCGGTATTGGCTTATCCTCTCTGAAAAGTCCCAGCAGAGGCGTATGATCAGCCACGATAATGAAGTGGCGGCCATACACGTACTGGTGGAAACGTTTCACCGCAAAGACCACTGCCAGGCCCTCCTTCTTGATCTGTGCGTACTTTTTTTTCCGCTGCAGTCAATGTGCAGCAGGCGAAAGCTATCGGCCGCTCGGCCCCGTACTCCATCTTGTGGGACAGGACGGCCCCAATACCATACGGGGATGCATCACATGTGATGGGCAAAGGCTTTCCAGGATCATAGTGGGTTAGTAACCCAGACGACGACAATTGTTGTTTTACCCGCCGGAAAGCGGTTTCTTGCGGCTGACCCCAAACACAGGTGTGATTTTTCTTCAGCAGAAGATGCAACGGGGCCAGCGGAGTTGCCAGATTGGGGAGGAACTTCCCGTAATAGTTTACGAGGCCGAGAAAGGAACGAAGATGCAAAGTGTCAGTCGGGGCGGGGGCTTGTTGAATCGCGCGCACCTTCTCTGCGACGGGGTGCAAACCTTTGCGGTCCACCCGATAACCCAGGTAGACTACTTCTTTCACCTGAAAGACGCACTTTCGCCTCCATCCTCTGAAAAGCGTCTAAGGACAGCCTCCAGATTTTCCAAATGTTCCTGCTCCGAAGTCCCTGTGATCAAAACGTCATCTAAGTAGACAGCGACACGTGGTAAACCTCTCAAAATGCCCTCCATAACGCGTTGGAAAATAGCGCAGGCAGAGGATACTCCAAAGGGCAAACGTGTATATTCATACAGGCCCCAGTGTGTATTAATCGTTACATATGGTCGGGAGGCAGGGTCCAGCTCCAAATGTAGGTAGGTGTGACTCATATCTAATTTTGTGAACGAGAGTCCGCCTGCAGACTTTGCGTAGAGATCCTCTATGCGAGGCATTGGATATCAGTCGAGTCGGGAAGCCGTATTCACTGTAAGTTTATAGTCGTCGCACAAGCAAACTGTGGCACCTGGCTTCATTACAAGTACAATTGGTGCTGCCCAGTGAGCGAAACGGACGGGCCTGATAATACCCAAAGTCTCCAAACGAGTGAGCTCCCCCTTCTACCTTCTTGAGCAAGGCGTAAGGCACCGGGTGTGCCCGGAAATAGCGCGGCGTGGCTCCTGGTTTGACTTGGATACGGGCTACGACCCCTTTTATTTTCCCCAAACCGGGCTGGAATACATCTGGGTATCGTCCTCGCACCTCAATCAACCCTCCAGAAACTGTTTGAAGGATGTGCTGCCACTGCAACTGCAAATGGCGCAACCAGTCCCGACCCAACAGGCTGGGCCCACGATAAGTGGGGAACGCCTGTGCTGGCATCCATAAACAACAGGGGTCATCGTAGTTCCTGCAATGTCCAATGGTTCCCCCGTGTGGGTGGCCAACCTGGCCTGTGTGTCGGTTAATGTAAGGGTCTGTATACCCTGCTTGATGCAGTCGAATGTCCTCTGGGCGATCACGGAGACCGCTGCGCCAGTGTCCAACTCCATCTCAAGCGGGTGACCATTGACCCGTACTGTCACCTTAATGGGGGCCACACGGGGAGCTGCCACACAATGCAGCTTTAGGCAGTCGTACTCCGTCTCCACATCCTCAGGAGTCGTTGCTGCAGGTTCATCCACATGGAAGGTATGGCCCCCGGGCTAGCCCCGGTTTCGGTCGGAACGACGGCGCCTTTGGCGCCCCAGGACCGGCGTCCACGACGGGGTCGGCGCCTACAAGTCTGACACGGACATGGCTCCTCATCCATTTGGTTCTGGAGAAGGCTCCCTTCAGGGAGGAATGTCCGACTGCCACTGGCGTCGATCCGGACGTCGCCTCGCCCAAGGTACCGCAGGAGTGCAGGGGGACGTTGCGCCCCAAGGCATGCACCTCCATTCCCTGTAGCTCCTGCACTCCTCGTTCTGCGCTCTCTCGGGTCAATACTATTTGAACGGCCTGTTGAAAAGTCAATGTTGGCTCAACTAACAACTTTCTCTGGGTGGCCGCATTGTTAATACCGCAAACCAAATGGTCGCGTAACATTTCTGACAAGGTCTCACCATTGTCACAGTACTCCGCAATCCTGCGTAGCCTGGATAGAAAGTCAGCAAGGGATTCTCCTGGGGTCCTCTCAGCGGTATTAAACCGGTAATGTTGGACTATCGTGGATGGGATTGGGTTAAAATGTTGCCCCACTAAGTTCACAAGTTCATCAAACGTTTTGGTGTCCTGCGCAGCTGGGTACGTAAGGCTCCTAATCCCCCCAAACGTATGCGGGCCACAGGCGGTGAGCAATGTGACCACCTGGCACTCGTTTTTGGTGATGTTGTTTGCCCGGAAATAGTAACGCATCCATTGTGCGTACTGGTTCCAGCTTTCCAGTGCAGCATCAAAAATATCCAAACGTCCGTACAGAGGCATGGTGCAATAGAAAACAACTTCCAACCTGTGTTCCAACAAAACTCCAGGGAGGTGGCTTCAGCAGTGTAGACAGCTATTCACTTTAACCCTCGTCGCCAGTTTTGTGAGGGCCACAAAGAATCCAGCACGAGTTTTAAGGATACAAAGAAATAACATTTATTTACGATAACATATATATACAACAGGAGCAGCAACCTCGCTTGCTGCTCACTCCTTCCTGGCTGGTTCCAAACTGGCCAGCTTTATTTATACAGGGAGTCTGCTAATGATTTCTCCGTCCCCCTCATTGGGGAAGCTCATACTCCCACAGGATTGTGGGATTGTCATTAGTCCCCAGCCAATGGTAAGCAGGCAGGTTATAACACATGTTAACCATAAGAGAATCCTGAACTAGGACTCCTAGACTTCTCAAACTATTGCCTCTAACCTTTTATTGCTCTTCTTGAATATCCCATTTGCCATCCATTGTGCGCTCAGCTTTCTCAATGATCCCTGCTCTCATATACCTAAGCCATTTTCAACCATCCTCCAGAACCAAGACTTCTCAAAGTTGTGAAGAAAGTCCTGGTGTGACCACAATCATGACTCACTGTGTCTTATTATGTAAAAAGGACAAATGTAGAGACTTCCTGTGGCGGCTATGAAGGAGTAAGTCGCACATTTGGTGGCTCCCGCTCTGGTCGGACTTTCGGATCTTTCCCCCGGACTTTTTTCAGTTTTAAATGGTGAATTCGAAGGCTGAGGCAATTGGGCACCATTTCCAAGTATCGGTGTATGGAGAAAAGAACCAGAAGTGCACAAAAAGGCAGAAATAGGAAGATAGGCAAGAGCTGTGCTGAAGCTGCAGCAGGAGACAGCATGGCCGAGGACCTGACCCCTGGGGTGTCGGCGCAGCAATCAACGGAGTAGTTGATGCAGGTCATCCAGGACGGCTTTGCCAAGCAGAAACGGGACGGCCTGGACCCGATTAAAGAATCGATTGATCGGCTGGAGCACAGATTGGACGCCCAGGATCGGGCGATCCAGATCGTTGAGAAGGTGCTGGCTGAGCAGGAGGAGCATCAAACAGCAGTGGAGCTGGAGGTGGGGATGCTGCGGAACCAGCAGAAAAGGCTTCTGGACAAGGTGGAGGACCTAGAGAATAGGTCCCGCCGGCAGAACTTAAGAATTCTCGGGTTCCCGAGGGGGGCAGAGGCACCGGATGCTTGGGCATACGTAGCGGGTATGTTCGAAAAGCTTCTGGGGGTGGGGCATTCTCCCGACCCTTGGAGGTGGACAGGGTGTATAGAACGCTTGCGAGGAAGCCGCGAGCGGGTGACACACCGAGGGCAATGGTGGTGAGATTCCACAGGTTCCTGGACAAGGAATGTATTCTTCAGTGGGCCAAGCGAAAGCGGAGCTGTAAGTGGGACAAAAGTATCCTGCAGGTGTACCATGACCTGAGTGTGAAGGTGGCTAGGTAAAGGGCAGGCTTCAACCTAGTTAAGTCAATATTCTTCAAGAAACAGGTGAAGTTTGGACTACTGTATCCGGCTCGTCTTTGGGTCACATATGAGAACCAGCATTATTATTTTGAGTCGCCCGAAGATGCGCTGGACTTTGCTAAATGAAAAGGACTGGTGGGGGCTGAGAACTCTCGAACTTTGAGGCAACTTGTTGGCCTATATTGGGTCCCTTTTTTTTAATTTGTTTTTTCTCCTCTTATTTTTTCTTTTCTGTTTTTGAGTTATTTTTAAGAAGGGGGGGGAGGGGGGAAAGTTTTTTCGTTTTCAGGTTTTCTTTTCGGTGGATGTTGGCAATGTCTTTTTCGTTGATGTGCACTTTTGTGGGGTAGAGACGTGCTTGTTTGAGTTTCAGTGGATGGTGGGTTTTTTTGCAGCTGGGTGATTGTGTGGGGATTGTTAGATGAGGGAATTTGTTTGTACGAGCTGGGGGGAGGGGAGCGAGGGAACAATAGGTGGGAGACTTTTTGGTGTCGGGGGCTGGGGCCACCAAGCTAGCTGGGTGAGCTAGCTCACAAGCGCAGTGGGGGGTGTGCATATGTTTAGTTTACTATATGAGTTAGGTTTTAGAGTAGTGTTGCTAGGGGGGGACGGGGGAGTGGTTCTGCTGCCGAGGGAGGGACTTTGGTGGAGGGACAGTGAGGAGGTCGGTGGCGTGGGCTGCCGAGGGGCGGGCCAGAGGAGGCGCGGCACAGGGGCTGGAGGCGGGCCCAAGAAAGGTGATGGTTGATCGGCGGAGGGAGGGGGGCATGTTGCCCCCCCCCCAACTAAGCTGATCACCTGGAATGTTCGAGGCTTAAATGGGCCGGTTAAGCGGGCATATGGGTTAACGCATCTTAGGGGACTGAAGGCGGACGTGGTAATGTTGTAGGAGACGCATCTTAGTTACTCGTAGTACACCAGGTTAGATTGAGGAAATGCTGGGTCAGTCAGGTTTTCCACTCTGGGCTGGATACAAAGACTAGAGGGGTTGCGATCTTGATTAATAAGCAGGTGATATTTGAGGTGGGTAGAACAGTTTCGGATGTGGGGGGTCGATATATTATGGTTAGTGGTAAGCTGGAGGGGGTGAAGGTAGTGCTGGTTAATGTATATGCGCCAAATTGAGATGATGTGGAATTTATAAAGAGGATGTTAGGGAAGATACCGGACCTGGACTCGCACAAACTGATCATGGGAGGGTACTTTAATACAATTATTGATCCCGGCCTGGATCGGTCATGCTCGAAAACGGGCAGGGTGCCAGCAATGGCAAAGGAACTGAAAGGGTTCATGGAGCACATTGGGGGGGTGGATCCCTGGAGATTTCGGCAGCTAAGGGTGAAGGAGTTTTTCTTCTACTCCCACGTACATAAGGTATGCTCTTGGTTCGATTTCTTTGTTTTGGATAGGGCCTTGCTGGCAGGGGTTGTGGACACGGGGTATTCGGCGATTACGATCTCGGACCATGCTCCACACTGGGTTGACCTGCAGGTTAGTACAGATAGCAATCAGTGCCCGCAATGGAAGTTGGGTGTAGGGCTATTGGCGGACAAAGCGGTGTGCGAGAGGCTGAGGAAATGCATGCTGAATTACCTGGAGGTAAATGATACAGAGGAGGTCTCAGCAGCGGTGGTCTGGGAAGCGCTGAAGGCAGTGGTGAGAGGAGAGCTGATCTCGATCCGGGCTCACAGGGACAGGACGGACAGGGCAGAGACAGACCGACTGGTGAAAGAGATTCTACAAGTCGACAGGAGGTACACGGAGACTCCAGAGATAAGGCTTTTAAGGGAACAGCGGAGGCTACAGGCAGCGTTTGACTTGTTAACCGCAGGGAGGGCAGTGGAACAGCTCAGAAAGGCGAGGGGGGCGATATACGAGCATGTTGATAAGGCCAGCAGGATGCTTGCACAGCAGCTCAGAAAGAGGGAGGCAGCTAGAGAAATAGGGAAAGTTATCGATGGGGATGGGAACTTAGTGGAGGATTCGGCAGGGATGAGTAAGGCGTTTCGGGATTTTTACAGCAGGTTGTACAGGTCGGAACCCCCTGCAAGGGCGGAGGGGATGAAGCACTTCCTGGAGGGGCTGACTTTCCCGAAGGTGGACGGGGAGCTGGTAGAAGGGCTGGGAGCCCTGATCGGGTTGGAAGAGATAGTGGAGGGTTTGAAGGCCATGCAGTCGGGTAAGGCCTTGGGACCGGACGGGTACTCAGCAGAATTCTATAAAATGTTCTCCGGGATATTGGGACCGGTGCTGATGAAGGTGTTTAACGAGGCAAGGGAAAGGGGGGTTCTGCCCCAGACAATGTCATAGACCACGATTTCGCTTATCCTGAAGCGGGACAAGAACCCGGAGCTATGTGGGTCTTACAGGTTGATTTCCCTGTTGAAGGTAGATGCCAAACTGCTGGCCAAAAGTTTGTCCTCTAGGATTGAGGATTGTGTGCCGAACGTCATTGTGGACAATCAGACAGGGTTCGTTAAGGACAGGCAGCTGGTAGCCAATGTAAGAAGGCTGTTAAACGTGATCATGATGCCCCCGGAGAGTAGGGAGGTGGAGGTAGTGGTCGCGATGAATGCGGAATTTTTTTTTGACCGGGTTGAGTGGGATTATTTATGGGAGGTTCTGGAGCGGTTCGGATTTGGGAGGGGCTTTATTGACTGGGTCAGGTTGCTGTACCAGGCTCCTGTGGCAAGTGTATGGACGAACAGGACGACTTCATACTTTTTAGACTGCACCAGGGGACGAGATACGGATGCCCCCTCTCCCCACTGCTGTTTGCGCTGGCGATAGAGCCGCTGGCAATTGCTCGGTGGGCTGGAAGGGGCTGGTCCGGGGGTGGTGGAGCACAGAGTCTCGCTGTATGCGGGCGACCTGCTTCTGTATGTTTCAGATCCAATTGAGGGGATGGAAGAAATCATGGGAATTTTAGGGAATTCGGCCGGTTTTCGGGGTATAAGCTTAATATGGGGAAGAGCGAGATGTTTGTGGTCCAGCTGAGGGGTCAGGAGAGGCGACGGGGGGAACTGCCGTTTAGAGTGGTAGGGACCAGTTTCAAGTACCTAGGTATCCAAGTGGCGCAGGATTGGGACCAGCTACATAAATTGAACTTGGCCCGGTTGGTGGATCAGATGAAGGAGAATTTCCGGAGATGGGATGCGCTCCCGTTGTCTCTGGCGGGCAGAGTTCAAACGGTGAAAATGACGGTCCTCCCGAGATTCGTGTTTGTTTTTCAATGTCTCCCCATCTTCATCCTGTGGCCCTTTTGTAAGCGGGTCAATAAAGTTATAGCGGGCTTTGTATGGGGGGCAAGTCCCCGCGAGTGAGGAGGGTTATGCTTGAGTGGAGTCGGGGGGAGGGCGGGCTGGCGCTGCCGAACTTTAGCAATTATTACTGGGCGGCTAATATAGCCATGATTAGGAAGTGGCTGGTGGGGGGGGGGCGGCGTGGGTGCGTATGGAGGCGGCTTCTTGCAGGGGCACAAGTCTGGGGGCGCTGGTAACTGCGCCTCTGCCATTCCCGCCGGCGCGGTACTCCACCAGCCCCATGGTGGTGGCGGCTGCCTTGAAGTCTGGGGGCAGTGGAGGAGACCTGTGGGAGCACTGGGAGCATCGGTCTGGTCCCCAATTTGCAAAAATCACCTCCCCGGTTTGCCCCGGGGAGGATGAACAGGGGGTTCCGAATTTGACGGAGTGCGGCGACTGAGAGGATGGGTGCTTGTTTATAGAGGGGAATTTTCCGAGCATGAGGGTTCTGGAGGAGAAGTTTGCATTGGCGGTGGGAATTTTTTTTTCGATATCTGCAGGTGCAGACATTTCTGTGTAGACGGTGCCAACCTTCCCACTCCTGCCGCTAATGGGGTTCAGGATAGGGTGGTTTCTAGAAGATGGATAGGCGAGGGATTGGGACCGGAGCTTATAAGGAGTTTATGGGATCAGAGGAGACGCAGACCGAGGAGCTGAAGCGAAAGTGGGAGGAGGAGCTGGGGAGAGAGATAGAGCAGGGCCTTTGGGCGGACGCGTTGAGTAGAGGCAATGCGACCGCGACGTGTGCCCGGCTCAGCCTGAGTCAATTCAAGGTCGTGCCCTGGGCTCACGTGACAGTGGCCCGGATGAGCAGATTCTTTGGGATGGAGGATAGGTGTGCAAAATGTGCGGGAGGACCACCGAACCATGTCCTCATGTTTTGGACATGTCCAAAGCTGAGGGGATTTTGGTGGGGGTTTGCTGACGTCATGTCCAAGGTATTAAATACAAGGGTGGCATTGAGTCCAGAGGTGGTGATTTTCGGGGTGTCGCAGGATCCGGGAATCTAGGAAGAGAAAGAGACAGACGTTCTGGCCTTTGCTTCCCTGGTAGCCCGGAGGCGGATATTACTAGCATGGAGGGACTCAAGGCCTCCGATGTCGGAGACCTGGCTATCAGACATGGCTGGCTTTCTGTGCCTGGAGAAAATTAAGTTCGCCATGAGAGGGTCATTGTTAGGGTTCGCCCGGAGGTGGCAACCATTCATCGACTTCTTCGCAGAGAATTAATCGTCAGCAGAAGGGGGGATAGGTTAGCGTAGATTAGGGGGTGAAGTAATAGTGGGACCTGTGGGGGAGGGAGGTGGTATTTTCACTATGTTTATATTTTTATGTACATTGTTTATATTGCTGCTGTTTGTTACAATGCCAAAAAATACCTCAATAAAATGTTTATTAAAAAAAAGGACAAAAGTAATAGCAGAGTAATTACAGATCAGTCAGTCTAATTTCAGAAAAAGCTCTTGAGAGAAAGTATGAATTATCATCGAGAAATGCACAGATTAATCACGGACAGGCAGCATGGATTTTCTAAGGCAAGGTCATGTCTGACTAAATGAAAATGCTGTGGATGCTGGAATCTGAAATAAAAAAAGAAAATTCTGGAAAAAGATCTGGCATCTGTAGAGAGAGAAACAAATTCAATATTTCAAATTTGTATTACTTTTTCAGAGCCAGAGCTGCTGAGGTTTTCCAGCCTTTTCTGTTGTTATGTCATGTCTGATTAAGTTGATTGGATTTTTTGAGGAGGTAACAAGCAAGGCCAATGATAACTTTTGATATAGGCTACATGGACTTTAGCAGGGCATTTGACAAGGTCCCACAGGGTGGACTGGTAAGAAAATTAAAAACTCTTGCGATCGAAGGGCAGTGGCAAAATTGCCAGGGGTTATGAACAACAGGTGTTTTTGTTTCCAATGGGGTTACTCTGGAGCTCAGTACTAGATTATTTGCAGTTCATGGCAAATATCAATTGAAATGCCGGGGGAGGGGGAGGTAAATGTTTAAGACATTTACAAAAATTAGCCTTGTGAGGAAGAAAGCTATACACCAGAGGAATATATCAATGGACCAGGGAGGTGGGCAGAAAAATTACAAATGGAATTCAATTTGGAGCAGTGTGAGGTGCTGCATTTGGGAAGGGCAAACAAGACCACTGAATAGAAAATAAACTGGATGATACTGAGAAGTGTAGAGGAACAAATGAACCTGGAGTGCAAGCACACAGATCCCGGAAGGTTGCAAGACAGGTAGATGATGTGATCGATAAAGCATGAAATGAAATGAAAATCGCTTATTGTCACAAGTAGGCTTCAATGAAGTTACTGTGAAAAGCTACTAGTCGCCACATTCCGGCGCCTGTTCGGGGAGGCTGGTATGGGAATTGAACCGTGCTGCTGGCCTGCTTGGTCTGCTTTAAAAGCCAGTGATTTAGCCCAGTGTGCTAAACCAGCATATGGAATACGTTTCTTGCTTGGTCAAGATGAAATGAAATGAAATGAAAATCTCTTATTGTCACAAGTAGGCTTCAAATGAAGTTACTGTGAAAAGCCCCTAGTCGCCACATTCCGGCGCCTGTTCGGGGAGGCTGATACGGGAATTGAACCGTGCTGCTGGCCTGCCTTGGTCTGCTTTCAAAGCCAGCAATTTAGCCCTGTGCTAAACAGTATGAGAGTACAGAGGTTATGCTAGAACTGTATAAAACATAGTAACATCACAAATAGACCACTGCATACAGTTCTGGTCACCACATTACTAGAAGGGTGTCATAGAGAGGGTTGAATGGAAATTTTACAAGCATATTGTTTTGTTATGCTCTTGACGTAGCATAAGCTGCTTCCTTGATGTCCACTCTGACAAAGGAAGGTTCAGACTTGGAGATAGGTTTAATACATTTATTAAACTGTTAACGATTCTCCCACTTGGATTCGACTCTCCTGTTAATCCTGCTATAGCTACTCAGACTAACTAACCAGTCTGCTACAATCCACGTGGTGGGTGTGATGTGTTTCAATCAACCCTGTCTGTATTATTCACTAAGTGTCTCCACTGGAAAGAGAAAGATCATGTGTGCTGTGTCCTTGTATATGGGTTGGTGTAATGCACCCCTGTGGTAGTGTCACATCTGGATGTGTTTTGAATGCCCATTGGTCGTGTCCTATCTTACTGACCTATTGGTTGAATGTCTGTGTGTCATGTCTCTGATGCTCCCTCTGGTGTCTAGCTAGGTGTAGTGTGTTCACATTAACCCCTTGTGTATTTACAGTGATGCATATCACCACACATATTACTAAAAAGAGCTATGAGGGATGATTGGATAGACTGGAGTTGTTTTCTATGTAACCAAAGGGATGTTTAATAGAGATGTGTGCAAAGGTGCGGTGCCTGGTTAGGAAGGAACTATTTTGATTGAGGGAGAGAGAAATTAGTACAAACCATAGAGGTGAGTTGAAGAGAGATTTTCACCACAAGGAACTTGTTGTCTGAAATAGTGGTGGAGACAGAAACCTTCATCATATTTATACTTGGAGATGTACTTGAAGTGTTGTAACCCTACTGGTCTATTGACCATGAGCTAGAAAGTTGGATTAGATCAGATAGGGGGGCTGGAATTAGAAAGAAAGACATAAAATTCAGTCTTCCTAATATTTTGTTGATGGGGATTATGCCTGATCCAAGACTGGATGTTGGCTAGTAGCTTTAGCTGCACAGAGGCAGTGGGGACTTTAAAAAGCTAGTGAAGATATAAAACCTGGATGCCATCAGCATCCATTTGGAACCTGACTCCAGTTTCAATGATGTGTCAAAGGACAGTATGCAGATGAGAAAAAGGATGGGAGCAAAGGGAGTGACTTGGGAATTCCAGAGGTAACAGTGTAGCAATGGGAAGGGAAACCATTGCTGGCAATATTTTGGCTGTAGTTCAATAGATAAGAAGTGAGTGCAATCCCACGGAGGTAAAGAATGGAGTAGAGGAGTGTGGTGTGATTAACCATGTCAAATGATTCGGAAAGATTGAGAAGGATGAGGAAGGCAAAAGCACTATGCTTATAGTGTTAGAGTGTATTTTCTGACTGATTAGGGCTTTTGTGGTGCTGTGCTTGTGTGAAATCCTGGTTCAAAGAAATCCAAGCATGCAGTTATGCCAAATATTGACACAAATGGGAGAGGTGGCAACATATTCAAGGACTTTGAAGCAGAAAGAGAAATTGGAGCTGGAGTGCCAGTTTACATGGTGAAAGGGATTGTAAGTCACACCCACACAAAATAAATTGTACTGAGAATGGTCCATCACTTCTAAAAAATATATATGTAGGAATGATCTCTCTTTAAGCCATTTTTTGATATGTGACAGAGCATCAAATTTATCTTAAAGTCAAAAAAGCCATTGTGGTTTATGCCTTTCTTAACCAAACTCTTATGTTTAAGGAGTGTGAAGAGATTCTGGTTAGTGATTAGACTAAGGAGAGAATTATATATCTTTTTGTCATCTGTGGCAATTCAGCATCTTGCATGGATTAGGAAAGAGACAGCTATCATGATATTAGCAATTATTGGGAGTTAGGAGAACACTGCCACATTCTTAATCTCCAAATATGGGACAGATTTTATTGTAATGAATAATGAAAATGGTAACATTACTTCATGAATCTGGGAGACTGATTGGCCACAGTAAATGCAAGGAATTGTTTCATTGCCAGTTCTGAGCTCTATCATCTTGATAAGCAGCGTTCAATACTCGCATTATTCTGGTTCTGTATTGTTTTACGATCTTTGCAGAAATCGATAACTTTTAAATATATATTTAAATTTCTAGTGGTTGAGTGGAAGGATCACACAACAAGATTTTAAGTTTAAGACTTTTACTGTAACAAACAAATTAAAATAACAGTGGCCAACCACTATTTAGGCAACTTGTACTTTAAAACCACAGAAAAGTTCCTCATGTGACTTTTAACACAACTGACATTACCCATTCCATGCACCTGGAACCAATCCAAAGCGATTCTCCATTCCTGATGGTGTTCTTTCGTTTCCTTTTACCATCTAGTTAACTTCTAATTCCAGAACTGACATTTACTGTGAGGGTCACCTTGGGAAATCCTGTTCTCTTGCCTGTGCTTGGTGAATTTTCTGGCCTCCTTTAAATCCTCACAAACATGGTGTTTTCAATCTGAGTGCAAGCTCCCACCACATGTTCTGTGTGGTGAACAATCCGTCAGCATTTTCTCTGTTTCAGATGTAGCACCGGCTGCCTCTAGCTCCTGCTCTCTCTCTTTCTCTCAGATTCTTGCAGCCTCCCTTGGGCCGATGAGGTTCAGTAGTATATATGGAAACCCTGTAACCCATTATTGTGGATTGTTGTGAACTCAGTCCATCTCCATGATAACAAGAATCACATGAGGGCTACATCAAGATAGAAATGTCAATTAGCTGTACTCTAGACCCCAATCCATTCTGTCTTGAATTAACTAGGCAGTTTAAAGTATAACCATTTATAAAACCTAACATTCTTAAAATCTCCCTGTGAGACATGAAGACTAGCAATCTACCCACAGTCAGCACAGATGCTCTTGACATTGTCCACATGTGGGAACATCTTGCACCTTCTCAGAAAGTCTCTTGGCATAGGCCCTGAATTTCAACATAGCTACCAAGCCGCCCAGGTTTGTTGTCGGGCAGAGTTCAGAGTATGGTATTATCATACATGCCAGTAAAGTAAGGGTTAATAAAATGTACACAGAGAGCCACTAGAGGGAGCTAGTCTTAGAAGTATATAAGGGATGATGCAGAGCCTTGTGGACAGAAGGTTGAAGTAGGTGGTAGGAACTGGCTAGACGGACTGAAGGAACAAGAGAGAAGTTTATTAAGTTAGTGAGTTAGATGTAGGTGAATATAGTTTATCAATCAACTGTTTGTTTCCTGGGGATAAGTGTCGAATCCAGTTAGCAGTGTTTTATAAAATAGTTTTGTTGGTTTACAAGACGTGTTGTTCTCTGATCAACACATCAAAGCCATCCAGATAGAGAAAGGCAGAGAACACACACAGAACAGACCATATGACCCCCCGCTTAATTCCTCCATTTTACTTTCAATTAAAGACAGAGCCCCAAAACATAGCCAATTACTAAACTTTGTATTTGTAACAATTTTGTATCCTTTATATTGCACTGATTATCACCATTCAAATATATCGTAACATGTATTTATACTCAGTTTTTAGGATCATAGCAATTATCCAGTCTTCAGCTTCCAACCACTCACAAAATGTCTATATAAAGCTACAGCACATCTCAGCATATGGTAATTTCACATATTTCTTCATGTGACACTACTGCTCTGCTAAGTGAGACAGACTAAGGGCAGACCTAACGGTTTAAAACTCAGCATCTGGGAAGTGTTAAGGGCATTAATAACAAAAGAAATTACACATGACCACAATCTGTAACCTCATGCTCGGGAAATCCCTCATTCCTCAAAAATCAGAATAAATCTAGCCTGTGCAATTATTGTCATTACAGTCTGCTGTAATGATCAATAACATTTTTAAAGGAATCGTCGATAATGCCATCAAAAGTGACCTACTCACCAAAAACAAGGCACTGGTGCTTAGTTCAGATTTCACCAGAACCACTCAACTCCCAATCTCATCACGCTCTATTCACTAATGAATGGCTCTCTTGGTAATTTATCTGATGATGCAGTAACATGTGCAAGCCTACTGCACGACCTGATTAGTATTCAGCCTTGGGCTGACAAGTTAGAACATAGAACATAGAACAATACAGCGCAGTACAGGCCCTTCGGCCCACGATGTTGCACCGAAACAAAAGCCATCTAACCTACACTATGCCATTATCATCCATATGTTTATCTAATAAACTTTTAAATGCCCTCAATGTTGGCGAGTTCACTACTGTAGCAGGTAGGGCATTCCACGGCCTCACTACACTTTGCGTAAAGAACCTACCTCTGACCTCTGTCCTATATCTATTACCCCTCGGTTTAAAGTTATGTCCCCTCGTGCCAGCCATATCCATCCGCGGGAGAAGGCTCTCACTGTCCACCCTATCCAACCCCCTGATCATTTTGTATGCCTCTATTAAGTCTCCTCTTAACCTTCTTCTCTCCAACGAAAACAACCTCAAGTCCATCAGCCTTTCCTCATAAGATTTTCCCTCCATACCAGGCAACATCCTGGTAAATCTCCTCTGCACCCGCTCCAAAGCCTCCACGTCCTTCCTATAATGCGGTGACCAGAACTGTACGCAATACTCCAAATGCGGCCGTACCAGAGTTCTGTACAGCTGCAACATGACCTCCCGACTCCAGAACTCAATCCCTCTACCAATAAAGGCCAACACTCCATAGGCCTTCTTCACAACCCTATCAACCTGGGTGGCAACTTTCAGGGATCTATGTACATGGACACCTAGATCCCTCTGCTCATCCACACTTTCAAGAACTTTACCATTAGCCAAATATTCTGCATTCCTGTTATTCCTTCCAAAGTGAATCACCTCACACTTCTCTACATTAAACTCCATTTGCCACCTCTCAGCCCAGCTCTGCAGCTTATCTATATCCCTCTGTAACCTGCTACATCCTTCCACACTATCGACAACACCACCGACTTTAGTATCGTCTGCAAATTTACTCACCCACCCTTCTGCGCCTTCCTCTAGGTCATTGATAAAAATGACAAACAGCAACGGCCCCAGAACAGATCCTTGTGGTACTCCACTTGTGACTGTACTCCATTCTGAACATTTCCCATCAACCACCACCCTCTGTCTTCTTTCAGCTAGACAATTTCTGATCCACATCTCTAAATCACCCTCAATCCCCAGCCTCCGTATTTTTTGCAACAGCCTACCGTGGGGAACCTTATCAAATGCTTTGCTGAAATCCATATACACCACATCAACTGCTCTACCCTCGTCTACCTGGTCAGTCACCTTCTCAAAGAACTCAATAAGGTTTGTGAGGCATGACCTACCCTTAACAAAGCCATGCTGACTATCCTGATCATATTATTCCTATCTAGATGATTATAAATCTTGTCTCTTATAATCCCCTCCAAGACTTTACCCACTACAGACGTGAGGCTCACCAGTCTATAGTTGCCGGGGTTGTCTCTGCTCCCCTTTTTGAACAAAGGGACCACATTTGCTGTCCTCCAGTCCTCTGGCACTATTCCTGTAGCCAATGATGACATAAAAATCAAAGCCAAAGGTCCAGCAATCTCTTCCCTGGCCTCCCAGAGAATCCGAGGATAAATCCCATCAGGTCCCGGGGACTTATCTATTTTCAGCCTGTCCAGAATTGCCAACACCTCTTCCCTACGTACCTCAATGCCATCTGTTCTATTAGCCTGGGGCTCAGCATTCTCCTCCACAACATTATCTTTTTCCTGAGTGAATACTGACGAAAAATATTCATTTAGTATCTCGCCTATCTCTTCAGACTTCACACACAATTTCCCATCCCTGTCCTTGACTGGTCCTACTCTTTCCCTAGTCATTCGCTTATTCCTGACATACCTATAGAAAGCTTTTGGGTTTTCCTTGATCCTTCCTGCCAAATACTTCTCATGTACCCTCCTTGCTCGTCTTAGCTCTCTCTTTAGATCCTTCCTCGCTACCTTGTAACTATCCATCGCCCCAACCGAAACTTCACACTTCATCTTCATATAGGCCTCCTTCTTCCTCTTAACAAGAGATTCCACTTCCTTGGTAAACCACGGTTCCCTCGCTCGACGCCTTCCTCCCTGTCTGACCGGTACATACTTATCAAGAACACGCAGTAGCTGATCCTTGATCAAGCCCCACTTATCCAGTGTGCCCAACACTTGCAGCCTACTTCTCCACCTTATCCCCCCCAAGTCACGTCTAATGGCATCATAATTGCCCTTCCCCCAGCTATAACTCTTGCCCTGCGGTGTATACTTATCCCTTTCCATCATTAACGTAAACGTCACCGAATTGTGGTCACTGTCCCCAAAGTGCTCTCCTACCTCCAAATCCAACACCTGGCCTGGTTCATTACCCAAAACCAAATCCAACGTGGCCTCGCCTCTTGTTGGCCTGTCAACATATTGTTTCAGGAAACCCTCCTGCACACACTGTACAAAAAACGACCCATCTATTGTACTCGAACTATATCTTTTCCAGTCAATATTTGGAAAGTTAAAGTCTCCCATAATAACTGCCCTGTTACTTTCGCTCATATCTAGAATCATCTTTGCCATCCTTTCCTCTACATCCCTAGAACTATTAGGATACCTATAAAAAACTCCCAACAGGGTGACCTCTCCTTTCCTGTTTCTAACTTCAGCCCATACTACCTCGGAAGAAGAGTCCCCATCTAGTATCCTCTCCGCCACCGTAATACTGCTCTTGACTAGCAGCGCCACACCTCCCCCTCTTTTGCCTCCTTCTCTGAGCTTACTAAAACACCTAAACCCCGGAACCTGCAACATCCATTCCTGTCCCTGCTCTATCCATGTCTCCGAAATGGCCACAACATCGAAGTCCCAGGTACCAACCCATGCTGCCATTATCCCCTACCTTGTTTCGTATACTCCTGGCATTGAAGTAGACACACTTCAAACCACCTACCTGAACACTGGCCCCCTCCTGCGACGTCAAATCTGTGCTCCTGACCTCTATACTCTCATTCTCACTTACCCTAAAACTACAATCCAGGTTCCCATGCCCCTGCTGATAAGATAAAATTAGTTTCACATAAGTGCCAGGTAATGACCAGTTCAAACAAGATAAAGCTCAATCCTCTCTCCTTGACCAATAATGGTAACAACATCACTCAGTTCCCCCAACATCAGCAACACCAGTAAACAAAAGCTTAATGTCATAATATGCACCCATGCACATCATGAGGTAAAAGCAGACAGTGACAGACACCCAATTGAGCCAATCAATGTACATTACAGAACATGACCAATCACAAGACAGGACACCAGAGGGGGACTTACACCTATAAAACACATGAGATATCAGCAGTCTGCCTCTTTCGGTTGGTGATAGCTAGAGTGATAGTCAGCGTGTACAAATCATTCAACACCTCCAACACGTGGATCAGAGCTAGCCTGGTCTAGATAGTTAGCTTTAGTTTACTTAGGGGAGTAGAGAGTCAACCCACCGGCAGCTGTGTGTTGTGTTGCAAGAGTTCAATAAATATTTTATTGAACCAACGCTTTTGTTTGGTGTATACTTGATCAGTTAATTGTTACCTCAGGGTGAACAACACAACATGATACCAGAAGTGGCTACCGCCTCTAAGTAATTTACCTTTGAAAATTCTCTGAAGACCAGCAACTGCCTTCCTGTGGCATGGAAAAGATCCAGACACCTCCGCATCTCCGGGAACATTGGCGCCAACTGGCGGGCCTTCAAGCAAAAATTGAGCCTATACCTTGAGGCCTCAACCCTTGAAAGTGCCTCCGACGCGTGAAAAATCACCCTGCTGCTGTCTACTGTGGGGGACCAGGCCATCCAAATCTTCATTTCGCCCTCTTTCTCCGACGGTGAGGACAAGGCAAAGTTCCAGACTGTCCTCGCAAAATTTGATAGTCACTGCGAGGTCGAGACAAACGAAAGCTTCGAACATTACATATTCCAGCAGCGCCTTCAGGGTAAGGACGAGCCTTTTCAGTCTTTTCTTACTCAGCTTCGCATTCTAGCGCAGTCCTGCAACTACAGAGACACCGCTGACTCCTCATCAGGGATCAGGGATTGTGTTTGGCGTCCACTCCGATGCCCTGCGGGAACAGCTCCTAAAAATAAAAAATATGACCTTGCCAGTGGCCATCGAGACATGCAAAGTCCACAAACAGGTGAAAAGTCGCTATTCCAGCCTGAACTCGGCAGAGCAGGACCAACTCGCCTTTCACAAAGCTGAACGTGTACAGGCCATCGCCCGAATGCGGGGCCTGAGCATCGATGAAGGTGGCCATTTCGCGCGCTTTTCCAGGGCTCCCATGCATGCGCAACACGGTCGGGAAAATAAAGCGACCGAAGACTACACTGCGCAGGTGCGAGCGACGGCTGACCGCACTGCGCAGGTGCGACGACGTGCCGAACATCACAACGTCGACGTAATGATGTACCTCAACTGCTGCACCACCCATTTCAAGCGGCAATGCCCCGCGAGAGGCAGACGATGTCTCAACTGCAAGAAGCTTGGCCATTATGCTGCTCTGTGCAGATCTGCACCTCCGACGGGCCAGCGGTACCAGGTCCAACGAAAATGAGTTCGAAGTGTGCAGCAAGGGCTGTTGGACTTAGAACCGGATCCCATCACCGATCCAGATGACGACTGCCCGGAGTCCACGTATCGAGTGGGCATCATAACCATGCCTCCTCACTTTCACCAACACACACGCCCATCCTTAAAGTGGATTGTGCAGACGAGTGGCGTGCCACTGTACCGGTCAACAATTGTAGCATCCAGTTCAAGCTGGACACCGGTACTTCGGCCAACCTAATATCCAAAGCAGATCTGGCTCGCATCCGGAGGCAGCCTACCATTCTTCCACTGGCTTGCCAGTTGCTCGACTACAATGGGAATGCCATCACGGCGCTAGGGTCCTGTCACCTGCAAGTATCCAACAGGGCCATCAAGGCCACTTTGCGGTTTGAGATCGTCCTGCCTGGCAAGGCTTCTCTGCTAGGTGCCCAACCATGCAAGCTCTTCCAGCTAGTTCAGCGGGTACATGCCATGTCCTCAGCTGACAACACTCTGCAAGCCGACATTGAGGAGCTCCTACTGCTGTACCCGGATGTGTTCACAGGAATGGGCACGCTGCCCTACCGCTATAAAATTCTGCTCAGGCCTGATGCCACGCCTATCATCCATGCACCGCGCCGGGTGCCAGCGCCCCTAAAAGACCATCTGAATGCGCAACTGCAGGATCTCCAGGATCAAGGGATAATATCCAAGGTGACGGAACCAACTGACTGGGTCAGCTCGATGGTCTGCATCGTGAAGCCCTCGGGAGAACTGCGCATTTGCATCGATCCCAAGGATCTGAACCGCAACATTATAAGGGAACACTATCCGATCCCGAAGCGGGAGGAGCTGAGGAGTGAAATGGTGCATGCATCACCTCACGAATGGCTGGCAGAAAGGGCAATGCCCCCAATACTATAATATAAAGGATGACCTAACTGTTGTCGAGGGGATCCTTCTGAAATTGGATCGCATCGTTATCCCGCGCAGCCTCCAGAGCTTGGTGCTCATGCAGAAGTGTAAGCGCAGGGCCCGGCAAGCTGTCTATTGGCCCGGCATCAATGAGGACATCTCAAATATGGTCCTCAAACGCGTGACATGCCAGCGGTTCCTGCCTGCTCAGCCCAAAGAGATGCTCCACCAGCATGAGCTTGTGACCTCTCGGTGATCTAAAGTTGGTGTGGACCTCTTTCACGTCAACGGGCGTGACTACGTCCTGATAATTGATTACTTCTCCAGTTACCCCGAGGTAGTGAAACTATCAGACCGAAATTCACCGGACCGTAATACGGGCCTGCAAAGAGGCATTCGCCAGGCATGGAATTCCGCTCACCGTCATGAGCAACAATGGTCCCTGTTTCTGCAGTCAAGAATGGTCCAACTTTGCAAAGCAATATCACTTCCAGCACATCACCTCGAACCCGAATTACCCACAATCTAATGGAAAGGTCAAAAAGTGGTCCACGTCATGAAGCAAATGCTCTGTAAGGATGTGGACTCAGCTTCGGACTTCAATCTCACTCTTCTGGCATACAACCCTCTGTCCAATGGGTTATCTCCGGCTCAGCTCCTAATGAATCGTAACCTGCAGACAACTGTCCCGTCCATTCATGTACCTGACCTGGATCACCTTCCAGTGTTGCAAAAGGTGCAACAGATCAGAATCAGGCAAAAGATCACATATGATGCTCACGCTACGGATCTGCCGCCCCACTCTGCGAAGGACACTGTTCGCATTCAGTTGCCTGGTGGCGGCTGGTCAGCTCCTGCTGTGGTGGTTCGACAGTCTGCTCCCAGGTCGTTCGTGGTTTGCATGGCGAATGGATCGATTGTAAGGCGCAACAGAAGGGCGCTACGCATACTTGCATGCCCACCACCAGATCGCACTTTTCCAGATGTCACTTTGCCCGACCCAGACACCTCGCTCCATGAGGCCACCAGACTGGCTGCATGCCTACCGGTCAAGACACGATCATCTCCGCCTCCACCTCTCAGGCGGTCCACGAGGATCCGTCGGCAGCCTCAACGATTGGACTTATATACAGGGAATTATTTATATGATGTTATGCTTCTGCACGCTAGATACCTTACATGTACATATCCATCCACTCACCGATTTTGTATATAGTTACTCTTGTAAATATGTCGTTTCTACTCTAAGCAGCCGACAATATGTAAAAAAAAAAGAAGGGGGATGTCATAATATGCACCCATGCACATCATGAGGTAAAAGCAGGCAGTGACAGACACTCAGGTGAGCCAATCATGTACAGAACAGAACATGACCAATCGCAAGACAGGAAACCAGAGGGGGACTTACACCTATAAAACATAAGAGGCATCAGCACTCTGCCTCTTTCGACTGGTGATAGTGTCATGTGAGAGTACCTTTAAGAAATGGATGTTTAAGCAATGTGTCTTTAAGGAATGGAGCTGATCATATTACTGAAGTGATGTCAGAGGTTGGGGGGAGCTGAGCTCACTTCTGCTTTTGGTTTCAGTTTGAGAGAGTAGCTTGGGTGTGTCTGTGTGTTTCCAGTGAGCTGCAAGAAGAAAACATAGAACTGGTCTGTTGATGTCTGCAAATCCAAAGACTATAAGTATATTGAATGTAACCTCATGTCTGTTGTTAAAAGTGAAGCCTTTTGGATGTTTGAAGGAACATTTTGAGGGATTATTTAGTGTTATTATTTTCGGGGTTATCTTTGAAGTAAGGGGTGTTAAGTGATCCAATGTTTATTTAAAAGGTTAAGTTGAGTTCATGGAATAAACATTGTTTTGTGTTAAAAACCATGTGACCATAATTGTAATACCACACCTGGGGAACAAGCCATGTGCTTCAAAAGCAACAATCCATTAAATGGAGAGGTTCATTGAACTCCATGATACATTTTGGGGTTCTGAAAACACCTCCCCCATCACAATTGGAGGCTTGTCCGGGATACATGTCTATCTATTAGATTGGCTTTTGTGAACTTAAAGACAGTGAAGGTTTGTTGCTTTTCCAGTGTGCCATTTTAGTTTAAGTGGGGCGAGTGTTGTGAACAATGGCTCTTTCGGAGGCTCAGAAGTTTTTAGGGGTGAACACGGTGATACGTGATACCTTACAGACAGAGACCAAAAACAGACTGTTAGGTTTGGCAAAAGCATTGCAGTTAACACTGCCTAGCAAAATACGAAAAGATGAGGTACTTAACGTGGTATCTGCGCATTTACATTTGCCTGTGATACATTCTGACTCATTAGATATGGCAAAGCTCCAGTTGCAGATTAAGCAATTTGAACATGAAAAAGAATTAAAGCAACTTGAACATGAAAAAGAATTAAAGTGGCTTGAATATGCAATGAAAGAAAAAGATAGAGATAGAGAGGAAAAAGAAAAGGAGAGAGAAGAAATAAACAAAGAAAGAGATAGAGAGGAAAGGGAAAAAGAGAGAGAGTTTGAACTTCGGAAAATGGCTCTGAAACATGAAAATCAGTTAAAATTGGCAGACGCAAAGGGACACGTACAGTTGGAGGAGATGGGTGAGGATAATGAGACAGAGCGTCATAGTCAAAGACGTGGTGGGGATCTATTTAAATATGTCCAAGCATTGCCAAGGTGTGACGAGAAGGAGGTAGAAGCCTTTTTCATTTCATTTGAGAAGGTAGCTAAACAAATGCAATGGCCACACAGCATGTGGGTATTACTGATTCAAACAAAGCTGGCAGATAGGGCGAGTGAAGTGTTTGCATCACTACTGGAGGAGGTATCTGGAACGTATGAGGAGGTGAAGAAATCCATCTTAAGTGCATATGAGCTAGTGCCTGAAGCTTACAGCCAAAGCTTTAGAAATGTAAGGAAAGAATTTGGTCAAATATACATGGAGTTTGAAAGGCTCAAAAAGAGTAATTTTGATAGGTGGATAAGGTCTTTGAAAATTGACCAAACGTATGAAGCTCTCAGAGGAATTATACTTTTGGAGGAGTTTAAAAATTCAATTCCTGATGTAGTGAGAACTCATGTGGAAGAGCAGAGGGTTAAAACTGCGAGATTAGCAGCAGAAATGGCAGATGATTATGAATTAGTTCATAAATCAAAGATTGGTTTCCGACATCAGTTTCAGCCGGTGAGGGATAGAAACTGGGGACATGAGAAATACTCAAGTGGTAAAGGTAAAGGTGATCTGATGGGAGACAATAAGGAGAGTGTACCTCAGATTAAAAAAGAAATCCAGGAGGGTGGAAAAGAAATGAAAACTTTCAAATGTTTTCACTGTAATAAACTAGGCCATGTAAAGTCACAGTGTTGGTGGTTGAAGAAAAGCACTGGGAAGGCTGATGTGGTAAAACAGGATAAGACAGTGGGATTTGTAGAGTGGTAAAGGAAAGCCCAAGGGAAGCGAAGGAGGTGCAAGCGATTGTACAGCCTGTTCAAGAAGTTATTGGTAAGAAGGTGACAGATGTCTTTAAAGAATTTACTTGTGTGGGTAAAGTTTACTCATGTGTATCAGGAGGAGCAGGTAAAGAAGTCACAATTTTAAGAGATACGGGGGCTAGTCAACCTTTAATGGTAAGAGATGAGGAATTATGTAGTTTGGGAAGAATGTTGCCAGAAAAGGTGGTGATATGTGGAATTCAGGGTGAGAGGAGTAGCGTTCCATTATATAAGGTAAGGTTGGAAAGTCTAGTGAAGAGTGGTGAAGTGGCAGTCGGAGTAATAGATAAATTATCTTGTCCAGGAATACAGTTTATCTTGGGTAATGATATAGCTGGATCGCAAGTGGGAGTGATGCCTATTGTGGTTGATAAGCCAGTGGAAAATCAGACAATTGAAGTGTTGAAGGACGAATATCCTGGGATTTTTCCAGATTGTGTAGTAACAAGGTCGCAAAGTCACAGGTTAAGACAAGAGGAGATATCAAAGGGTGAAGATGAAGTTGAAGTGCAATTATCAGAAACGATTTTTGATCAGATGGTTGAAAAAGAACAAGAACAGGTGGAGGATGAGGCGGATATTTTTAGTTCAGGAAAATTGGCAGAGTTACAACAGAAAGATGTAGACATAAAACGGATATATCAGAAAGCATATACGGAAGAGGAATCTGAGAGTATACCAGAGTGTTATTACCGTAAAAGTGATGTCTTGATGAGCAAATGGAGACCTGTACATATGCAGGCGGATGAAAAGTGGGCAGAAGTTCATCAAGTAGTATTGCCGGTAGGGCATAGAAAGGAGATATTGCGAGTTGCACATGAGGTACCAGTGGGAGGTCATTTGGGAATAAGGAAAACTCAAGCTAAAATCCAGAAACATTTTTATTGGCCTGGACTACATAAAGATGTAGCTAAATTTTGTCAATCATGTCACACATGTCAAGTGATGGGGAAACCTCAAGCAGTGATAAAACCAGCGCCCTTAATACCCATTCTAGCATTTGAGGAACCTTTTACGAGGGTCCTAATTGATTGTGTAGGACCGCTCGCAAAAACAAAAAGTGTGAATCAATATCTTTTGACTATAATGGATGTGTCTACTAGGTTTCCAAAGGCCATTCCAGTACGTAATATTACAGCTAAAAGGATTGTGGAGGAGTTAACTTCAATTCTTTACTAGATATGGACTACCCACAGAAATTCAATCGGATCAAGGATCGAATTTTACTTCAAAGTTATTCAAAGAAGTTCTGGATAGCTTAGGAATAAAGCAATTTAAATCAACTGCGTAGCATCCAGAATCGCAGGGAGTGTTAGAAAGGTGGCATCAGACATTAAAGACAATGTTGAGGGTGTATTGTCAAGATTATCCAGAGGATTGGGATAAAGGAATCCCATTCATATTGTTTGCAATTAGGGATGCACCTAATGAGTCTACCAAATTTAGTCCTTATGAACTAATTTTAGGTCATGAGGTAAGAGGACCACTTAAATTGATTAAGGGAAAATTGGTGGGTGAGAAATCGGAAATTACACTATTGGATTACGTGTCAATTTTTATGGAACGATTAAATAGAGCAGGTGAATTGGCGAGACAACATTTGAAAGTTGCACAAAATGTGATGAAATGGATAGCGGACAAGAAATCCAAAGTTCGTAGTTTTGCCAGTGGGTATAAAGTTTTGGTGTTTTTGCCAGTGGTAGGTGAGCCTTTAAAAGCTAGGTTTTGTGGACCATATCAGATTGAAAGGAAATTAAGTGAGGTGAATTATGTGGTAAAAACACCAGATAGAAGGAACACTCACCGAGTGTGTCATGTGAATATGCTTAAAAGGTACTTTGAAAGGGAAGGAGAGAAAAAGGAGGATTTAATGATTCTAACTCAGAGTGACATACCAAATCCAGATGACTGTGAATTTGACATACCTCAACTTAAATTGTAAAATGAGGATGTTCTTAAAAATTGGGATGAATTGTTGAATTACCTTCCAGAGGAAAAACAAACTGACCTGAACGAATTATTGATATCACATGGGCAAGTTTGTACAGATAAATTGGGAAGTACTCAACTGGCTATACATGATGTAGATGTGGGAAATGCTGTTCAAATCAAACAACATCCAAATAGACTTAACCCTTTAAAATTGGCACAGGTTAACAAAGAGATTGAGAGTATGATTAAAAATGGCATAATTGAAGTGGGTTGCAGCAAATGGAGCTCACCCATAGTGATGGTACCTAAACCAGACGGTACCCAACGGTTGTGTGTGGACTATCGAAAGGTGTATGCAGTTACAAGAACGGACTCTTACCCTATCCCACGTTTGAAGGATTGCATTGAGAAAGTGGGGCAATCTGCTTTTATTTCCAACTTCTAGACATGGAAAGAACATTTAAAACATCGTATGGAGTTCTTCGATCAACTTTGGTGATTAACCTAGCCGAAAGTGAATTTGGAGAAGCCCAAATCCATCCACTCTATGTCCCTTATAATTTTGTAGACCTCTATCAGGTCGCCCCTCATTCTCCGTCGTTCCAGTGAGAACAAACCGAGTTTATTCAACCTCTCCTCATAGCCAATGCCCTCCATACCAGGCAACATCCTGGTAAATCTCTTCTGCACCCTCTCTAAAGCCTCCACATCCTTCTGGTAGTGTGGCGACCAGAATTGAACACTATACTCCACGTATGGCCTAACTAAGGTTCTAAACAGCTGCAACATGTGGCGGGTTGCTCTGATCCTGAGGCTAAGTCGGACCCCACGGTCGGACACCCCCTCCCCCTCCACAGACCGCCACCCGACCCTTCAACGCCGAGATCCTGCTGGCTTAGAGCAGGTTAGAATGGCGGCGGTGGAACTCGTTTTTTTTTACGCCCGCTTGGTCCATCCGGGCCGGAGAATCGCAGGGGGAGCCCGTGTAGAGCGGCCCCCAACGGGCGCCGCACTGACCACACCTACTCCAACGGCGCCAATTTTCCGCTCTGCGGGGTCGGAGAATCCTGCCCATGATCTTGGGAAGTCCATCAGATTGAAGTGATGCACTAAGTACATAACGCCATTCCATCATTGTGACCAGATCTTTGAATTCCTGACCTAACAGGATCATGGAAGCACCATCCCTATAAGGATTGAAGTCATCCAAGGAGAAGATTCCACCATCGCCACCTCTGAGTGCATTAAATGTAACCATGCCAGCTGTACTCGCCATCAGAGAAAAAGTAAAACAGAAGTTCCAGTTGAGTCGTCTTGGTGAGTTGTTTTTCCTGATGCATTCATCTATCAATAATCAATTGTGTTTTCACATAATGCGAAAAGAATCCTGCCCTCTGAATGTGGAGTTGCAGAAATCATTTAAAGGAAGCATATAGTTCTCAAAATAACTTATTTTTAACCTGGGAGGAATATCAAAAAAACTTGGTAAGCCCATTAATATAATAACAGATTGTCACTGCTGGGAAAAAAGATTATTTTGCCATTTTCCTGTGAGTGCCATGAAGGCAATAATTGACAAAATCATGGCTGCCATAAGCAAAGGGGAGCTAAATTCAGCGAGAAGGTCCAACACTAAATTTCCCTCCCTTTCCATGTTTGTGCCTTGTCCCACAAAATAAATGCCTGCACAAAATAAACTTTGGGATTTGCAAAGTAGCTGTAATTAACTGGAGATGAAGTTAATTTTTAGCGTGCCATTGAAGACTCATTGTTTTGCCATCTCACTCCTGCTGATAGATTCAACATCCGATACTTGACTTTTCTCATTGTAACTTTTTCACTGCGGAAGATGACGGCATTTCTTTTCGGAAATCATTTTTGCCTCTGTTATGAGGGGAAAAAATAGAATAATCGATGCCTGGATAATGATACAGAATGGAAAAAGCCTGACACCCACTTCCAAGTATCCACAACTTACTAATGACACAACTTTTATGCCATTGTTTCCATTCAGTCAGCACTTGGGAGCAACTGCATTGTCAACTAATCAGCTACCCAGCATGAAGCAAGTAACTGATATATTATTTGTCCAAGTACCCCATATTCTTTCCAATGGATACCTTGCACAATCATTGGAGAGCTGCCAACATGTACAGATTGATTGTATTTTCCCAGGTGCAAAGTGCAATTTATTATAGCATCATTGCCAGATATTCTGCACTGGGATGTATAAGGCAAATTACAGACCTTTGGACCTCATCATTTGGGCACCCAGCATCACATTATTAATCACTCTTGCACTGCTGTTGATAAAAAGATTAGTGTGCCTACATTTACTAATAAATGAACTACAATACTGCAAGGTTTCTTGAAGGATGCAAGATATGTCAGAAATCAATATGGGGAAGCATACCCAGTGAGCAAGTTTTCGATTTTCCCAATACAAATATATGCAGATAAGTTCAAGGTCAGTTATTTTATGTGAAAGCACTCGTTCCAGGTATATCATATACATCTTGTTATTCAGGGTAGCTCGACAATTGTGGGGAATGAGCGGGGGTAAATCTGGCAGCTTCTGCATAGAGATGAGCCAGTCAAGTTATTTAAAAGGAAGAGAGCAAGGAATCAACTAATGTTTCTCCTGGTCCCACAACAATCCCTTAAAAATGTATGTTCCCCAATTATTCTTTTTAAAAGCAGCTAATCAAGTTACTCTCCAGTCAATGCCACAAAGTACAGCCTGCATAGTGCACACTGTGCCCACCACTACTAGAAAATTCCATTAGGGTCATAAGACCCCAATTTGTGCTGTATGATTCTTGGTTGCAACGTCGTGCTCTGATTTTGAACATACTGCTACCTTATTCTGCCCCAAAAGAGAACTGATGATCGATGCGAGTGGTACACTTTGATTAAGTTATTTATGATGGAAACATTCTGCTGCCTCTGCATGGCCATTTTTCTTTATTCATTCATTGGATATGGGCATCGTTGGTGAAGCCAGATTTATTGCTCATCCCCAGTCGCTGTAGTCAAGAGGGTTGTGTAGACTCGATAGGCCGAATGGCTTCCTTCTGCACTGTAGAGATTCTATGATTCTATGAAGTCCAGCTCTTATTAGATTGAAATTGTGCCATTTACCATGTTAGGATTTGAACCCCTGTCCTAGGGGCTTTTCACAGTAACTTCATTTGAAGTCTACTTGTGACAATAAGCGATTTTCATTTCATTTTCATTTCATTACAGGGCATTATACTAGATCTCTGGAATACAAGTTCAGTGACAATTTCACTGCCTTTCCATATAGTGGTTGCAATATTCATTTGGAATACAATATTTATCTGCTCAGTGGCATCATCCCAAACAACTTTTACATCCCCTTGAATCCAAGCACAACAATTATCCTTTGCTGCACCCTGCACACCATCACCTGTAGGTCCCTCTCTGCGAAGAGAGCAGCTTTAACCAATCACCCTTCTCAATCATGCAGCTGTTTTGTTGAAACAATTTTAAGCTGACCACTTCTCCTTTAGGCACAACTGAACCCCATTCAACATGTCCCTGAACCAGATATCTGCTGTGGGCCATTGCAAGCACCTTTAGGTAGTGGTATTCACAGATATAATGACAGCAGTCTGAATCTGTAAGGCACCAGGTTGGGCTTGCATGGCACAAGTACGGATCTCATGACTTCTGTCCGGGTTCCCACAGCAGCCGTTGTTGGGTGACTTCTACCTATCGTGTAATGGAAACTAAGATATTGTCTGATGTGTTGGGTAAGCTGGGTCTGCGAGGACTGCGTTTATTGCAGCAGTGAGAGAGACAGGTTTCCAACACTTGAAGAAATGCAACTCTATTTTATTAAACTCTTAACTGTTAAAAATGCTTGAACTCTGGGTTGACACTATGCTGAGTTGACTGGAGACCTGAGGCTAACCTGACCAGATTATCTTACTACCACATGGTGGATGTTCTAGTTGTCGCTCACAGGTTCTGACTGTCTCAGAGGCTGCATCCCAAGAGAATGGGAAAACTAGTGCCCCCTGGTTATATAGTGGCCGTGTCCTGTCTGGTGATTGGCTGCTATGTTCTGTATGTTCATTGGTCATCCTTTGTGTCACTCACTGTCTGTCTGTGCACCATCATATACTTGTGTGTATATTATGACATTGGCCAGAAAACATTATGGGCAAAATCTAATGGTCACCAACTGGAGTGCAGGTGGCAACCCTGTCATGAATATTTTTGGGAGCCCAGTTGGGATTAATTTCCATTAATCAGACTGTTGGCTGTCATTGTGGTTTCCAGCTTCAACAAGGGCAATTTCCCACCACATTTTCTGGTGTGGGGTGTAAGACCCGTCTCCAAGAGCTTCAAGCAGTGTCAGCAATGCCACTGGGAGTAATGGTTACTGCTGGTACTGCAGTGGGCTGAGAGGAAGGTTTCTTGCTGGTGTCTCCAGACAAAGGTGAGTGGGGTAGTATTGTGAGGGCCAGTCTGGGAGGTGGGAGGCATGAGCTTGAGGGGGAATCATAATAGGGGTGGCTACCTGAGTCTCTACTCTTTGACAGTGGGTCCCTCTTTGGGTACAAAATGCCCAAGAAGATGGGATCCACCCAGGTCACAGGCATACTCGACAAGGTTCACCTGGCATTCAGTCACATGGTGTGACCTTCAACTGCCACTAGTTGAATACCAGCAGTGGTGTGATGAGGCCCTTAAGGGACCCCCTGCTAAGTGTGCATCCAGTCAGCAGTGTGTTTCACACTGGGTTCCAATCATTTAGATGAGCAGGCAACATGAGGTCTGCATGCTGCCTGCCTCAATGGGAATGGATGAAGGGTAATTGAGGATCCTGATTTCCCCCAGCTGATATTGGGCCTAATCTAATTTTTCCCCAAACCTGTCTGATTTGTAACGTTTTGCCAAAGTGTTTTGCTTTAGCTTGCATTATCCAGAAATCGACATCCTGTCCGCTGGGGGGGCATTTTGTTCAAATTTGAAATACTTGGGCAGCAAATCAAATGGATTAATTAGCATTAACTAGGCCAAATCACTTGCCCTAGTCTTTATCAGCCACAAAGAACGTATAATCCAACATAAGCAACTGCAATATTAGTGAGGGAGAGCATGCCTGAAAACTCACATAAATCTGTCAGTTTGAAATATTTGGATGAAGGTCACATCAATATAGGAACCTAATAGAGCAGTTATGATAAAGTTGAAGAAATATGTTAATTAATGGCATCAATTAACAGAAACACAAAACTTGATGATAGCTCATTATCAGTTTCTTTACTTTGATTTGACCTTTTCTGTGTGTTTCAGGCACATTTGAAAGCAACTCTAATTTGTACCCAACAGAAATAAAAACGTTTGGATAGTCGCCTTCTCTGGTGCTAGTTTTACATGACCAAGTATATTAGAAAGTGGACGTCAATTGACAAAAGCAGTAGGTTATTTTGTTATCACATAACACGAATTAGTTAAACTACGGCTCTGTTTCTTTTATTCTGACCTGAATGTACTTGGATTTAAATTGTTTTGTTATTTCTCATTAGCAGCTAGAAAACAAAACAGTTTTTAATTCTGAAAGGCAAAAGTGCAGCTACAGCTCAGATACAGTACTGCGTGAAGAAGAATGACTTGTATAAGTTATTCTCTCACAATTAAGAATTCACAAGTTTTGTGAGGGTTACATGAATTTTTTAACACAATTTTTTATAATCATTACTTGCAGAATTATAATAGGCTACCTGTATAACCATGACTATTCCTAAACAGAAGATGCAATGAAATATCGAGCTAGGTTTTGCTGTGAAACTATCAGTGGAACTAATGGCACTCACATTATTTATGTGTGAATGGTGCAGGACTTATAAGGGACAGATACACAATGAAATACTACTGCCAGAAGTTGCTGTCCAGGTTGTGCCGCTCCACTGATTTGGAAAAATACCATTTCACATTCTGCCTCACCATTGAAATGCATTGAATGTTATGGAGTTGCTGTATTCGCACAGCAGTTGCAAATTAAACTTGTCATAAAAAGTTAAACCTTGTCTTGAAAAGCTGTACATTTTAACAATATGACACCTGTTAATTACTGTCAACCAACCCCTGTAGCACTGAAAATTCTCAGTCCTTCCTCTGTTTATTTCTCTATCCTTTAATCCAATTGGTCAAGAAAGTACATGGTTGATTGTATTGTTCACATAGGTCCCAGATGCTTGCTTCCCTCACAGCATCATTATCAGTTTGCACATTCAGCAATTTATGAAGAAAGGTATGTGCATGGACCAGCCTTCTTCACAGAATATGCTATTAGATGTCCTTCGTCAGCAAAGTCCAGGTCATTGTTTAATTAGGTATTTTCATTAGATACTATATTCATGCAGTTCAAGACTTACTGTTTTACTTTTCATTCTTGTTCTAATCCCAATAGAGACTGATAACTTTTTTAAAAAATTGAACTTCCAATTAACAGATGAAAGAAAGACACATCAAGATTTCACATTTTCAGACTTTTACTGTATAAATGACTAAAAACAATATTTGCTAACCACTGTCTTCCAGGGTCTTCCAATCCCAGCTTTCATGTAAATATGCAGTGCACCGCCTCTCATGGAACTTCATCAGAACAGAATAGAGTTGGGGGAAGACTGCACTCATGTTTTTACGGCATTAGCTGACACATGGTATGGTGGTATGTATTAGGGGTAATACGGTACACCACGTGTCGACAGGCTATTGGTGGAGGGATGCCAGGTCCTGATAGGATCTGCCACCTACTGGACTCCACCCAGAAATGCCGGTATAAGAACCCAGTTTTTCCCTCCATTTCCCTCAGCAGTTGCATTCTGTAACCACGCTGCTGGGGATAAAGTTCTGCTTAATAAAGCCTTCAATTGACATTACTTCAACCTGCCTCGCGTCATATTGATGGTGCTACACATGGTAAGTTTAAAGGCCCAGTTTAAATATCAGTGATTGGATGAGTAAATGCATGAGTGAGTGAATGGGTGAGTGAGTGAATGAATGAATGAGTAAATCTGTGCGTGGGTAAGTCTATAGGTTGGTGAGTGGATAGGTGGGCAGGTGACTGACATGGGTGATGTGAGTAGGTAGATGTGTGATGTGGGTAGGGTGGGGGAGGCACGTAGGTGGCATGTGAGAGGTAGGTAGGATGGGTGTTGTGTTTGAAAACCTCACAAAGGTGGGTAAGCAGTTGGGGAGTAGTAGAGTCAACTGGTGGGTGGTAGTCAGATATGGGATAGTCAGGTCTGGTCAGGAGGGTGGTTGGGTAGTTGAGATGGGTTGTCAGGTCGGTTGGGGGGGGTTAATCTAAAGGCTCCACCTCTAGCTCAGAGTCAGAGACATTAATGGAGGGTTCTGGGGAGACAATTCCCACATACGTCCACACATCAGGAATTCCACAGTTGCACATCCTCAGTCAAACCTCTGGTCTCTGTCAATTTGGATACTGGAAGGTTTCACTCTATCTTTGTAGGCAACTTAAACTTCAAGCCACAGCAAGGATTACCCTTCCCCACCCTACTTATTCTTTGCCCAATCAAAAAAACACGAAACACACTTCACAGGTAAATTTTATGCTGTCCTTTATGCAGACGTTTAATTTTCCCAGAATCGATCCAAAGCGATTCTTAGCTCTTGAATGTACATTCTTGTTTGTTTTCTTAGCCTCATAATTTACAATCTCAGAACAGTCTTTCACTGTGAGGTTTTCTTTTCCAAGGGACCCTCCCTGTAGACCAAGCTGGGTGACTCTTCCAGCCTCATTTAAACTCTCCATGAACTTGTTTTTTTTTCAATCGAAGCTCAAGCTTCCACATTCCTATACAGCGAACCACGGAGACCTTTTTTAAGCTTGGAGCTGCTCCCTCACTCCCAGATCCAGGCAGACTCAAAACATTCAGTGAGATTCTAGGATGAGACTGTCACCTGATCTTTACAATTGTTACTCTCCGTTCACATGTGTGGCAGTGTGAATCAGATAGACTTGTATCTGGACAGAAATGCTAATTAGGTATCTTTCAGAGCCAAATTCTTTCATCTTGAAGCTAAATGTTTAGATCACAACCCTTAATTCTCAAAATTTTCTTGGACTTCGGAGACTCATCCAGGCTGCTGCCATTGTCTCAAAACTTAAATACCTGACCACTTCTTCCCAGCAAAACAATCTAATCCCTTCATTGATTTTGAACAATGAAACTATCCTGACTTACTCTCTGGCAGACTTCAGAACAAGTTATATGACCCCCCTTATTTTATCTTAACTTTAAAGACATGGTGAATGCACATGGGATACAGGGTAACTTGATAAGGTGGATTCAAAATTGGCTTAGCTGTAGGAGACAGAGGGTAATGACAGATGGCTGCTTTAGTGACTGGAAACCAGTGTCCATTGGCATACCACAGGGATCTGTGCTGGGTCTCCTATTGTTTGTCATTTATATAAATTATATAGATAACTATGTGGAGGAGTAGAATCAGTAAGTTTGTGGATGACACAAAGATTGTCCAGGTGGTTAGCAGTGAGGTTGAGTGTCTTGGGTTACAGGAAGATATAGATGGGATGGTCAAATGGGCGGATAAATGGATGATGGAATTTAACCCTGAAAAGTGTGAGATTATACACATTAGAAGGAGTAATATGACAAGGAAGTATTAAATTAATGGCATGACACTGGGAATGGCCTGACGCTGGGAAGTTCCAAGGAACAAAGGGACCTTGGCTTGTTTGTACATAGATCTCTGAAGGCAGGAGGGCATGTTATTAGGGTGGTGAAAAAGACAAATGGGATACTTGCTTTTATCATAAGACCATAAACTATAGGAGCAGAATTAGGACATTCAGCCAATCAAGTCTGCTCTGTCTTCCAATCAAGGCTGATATGTTTCTCAGCCCGATTCTCCTGCCTTCTCCGCATAACCCCGATCCCCTTATCCATCAAGATCATACCTTCATAGTTTCCTTTGTTTAGATTCAGGACCCTAGTTTCGGAACGGACATCTTCACTTTCCATCTTTTTTTTCATTTTTTTAATATAAATTTCGCGTATCCAATTATTTTTTTTCCAATTAAGGGGCAATTTAGCGTGGCCAATCCACCTGCACTGATGTACCCTGCATATCTTTTGGGTTGTGGGGGTGTGACCCATGCAGACATGGGGAGAAAGTGCAAACTCCACATGGACAGTGACCGAGGGCCAGGGTCGAACCTGGGACCTCGGTGCCTTGAGGTAGCAGTGCTAAACACTGTGCCACGTGCCACCCTAATTCTTTACATCTTAAGGAAGAATTTTATCATGTTATGTTCACAGTTCTCTAAAGGATTCTGCACAACAAATTTATTAAATAATCCCTTCTCATTGCACAATGCCAAATTTAAGACAGCAGGTTCCCTAGTTCAGGCTTTTATAAAGTGGAATTGAGAGTCGTGAATAGGTTGCGGGTGGGTATAAAAAGGGTGGCGGTTCACCCTGAAATTAACATAAATATCCTAACTACTGGGTAGGATCGTACGGATGTTGAACAGAAAGAATGCCACCAAAATGGCTTTTGTGACAGGGGATACATCTGTCTCCACCTCCCGCTGCCTTGGGAAAGTGGGCAGCATAATCAAAGATCCCTCCCACCCAGGTTATTCTCACTTCCAACCTGTCCCATCAGGCAGGAGATACAAAAGTCTGAGAACACACACTAACAGATTCAAAAACAACTTCTATCCCACTGTTACCAGACTCCTGAATGACCCTCTTATGGACTGATCTGGTCTCCTCACACTTCTTGGGGGGGTTTAAACTAATGCAGCAGGGGCATGGGAACCTGGATTGTAGTTTTAGGGTAAGGGAGAATGAGAGTATAGAGGTCAGGAGCACAGATTTGACGTCGCAGGAGGGGGCCAGTGTTCAGGTAGGTGGTTTGAAGTGTGTCTACTTCAATGCCAGGAGTATACGAAACAAGGTAGGGGAACTGGCAGCGTGGGTTGGTACCTGGGACTTCGATGTTGTGGCCATTTCGGAGACATGGATAGAGCAGGGACAGGAATGGATGTTGCAGGTTCCGGGGTTTAGGTGTTCTGGTAAGCTCAGAGAAGGAGGCAAAAGAGGGGGAGGTGTGGCGCTGCTAGTCAAGAGCAGTATTACGGTGGCGGAGAGGATGCTAGATGGGGACTCTTCTGCCGAGGTAGTATGGGCTGAAGTTAGAAACAGGAAAGGAGAGGTCACCCTGTTGGGAGTTTTTTATAGGCCTCCTAATAGTTCTAGGGATGTAGAGGAAAGGATGGCGAAGATGATTCTGGATATGAGCGAAAGTAACAGGGTAGTTATTATGGGAGACTTTAACTTTCCAAATATTGACTGGAAAAGATATAGTTCGAGTACAATAGATGGGTCGTTTTTTGTACAGTGTGTGCAGGAGGGTTTCCTGAAACAATATGTTGACAGGCCAACAAGAGGCGAGGCCACGTTGGATTTGGTTTTGGGTAATGAACCAGGCCAGGTGTTGGATTTGGAGGTAGGAGAGCACTTTGGGGACAGTGACCACAATTCGGTGACGTTTACGTTAATGATGGAAAGGGATAAGTATACACCGCAGGGCAAGAGTTATAGCTGGGGGAAGGGCAATTATGATGCCATTAGACGTGACTTGGGGGGGATAAGGTGGAGAAGTAGGCTGCAAGTGTTGGGCACACTGGATAAGTGGGGCTTGTTCAAGGATCAGCTACTGCGTGTTCTTGATAAGTATGTACCGGTCAGACAGGGAGGAAGGCGTCGAGCGAGGGAACCGTGGTTTACCAAGGATGTGGAATCTCTTGTTAAGAGGAAGAAGGAGGCCTATGTGAAGATGAAGTGTGAAGTTTCGGTTGGGGCGATGGATAGTTACAAGGTAGCGAGGAAGGATCTAAAGAGAGAGCTAAGACGAGCAAGGAGGGGACATGAGAAGTATTTGGCAGGAAGGATCAAGGAAAACCCAAAAGCTTTCTATAGGTATGTCAGGAATAAGCAAATGACTAGGGAAAGAGTAGGACCAGTCAAGGACAGGGATGGGAAATTGTGTGTGAAGTCTGAAGAGATAGGCGAGATACTAAATGAATATTTTTCGTCAGTATTCACTCAGGAAAAAGATAATGTTGTGGAGAAGAATGCTGAGCCCCAGGCTAATAGAATAGATGGCATTGAGGTACGTAGGGAAGAGGTGTTGGCAATTCTGGACAGGCTGAAAATAGATAAGTCCCCGGGACCTGATGGGATTTATCCTAGGATTCTATGGGAGGCCAGGGAAGAGATTGCTGGACCTTTGGCTTTGATTTTTATGTCATCATTGGCTACAGGAATAGTGCCAGAGGACTGGAGGACAGCAAATGTGGTCCCTTTGTTCAAAAAGGGGAGCAGAGACAACCCCGGCAACTATAGGCCGGTGAGCCTCACGTCTGTAGTGGGTAAAGTCTTGGAGGGGATTATAAGAGACAAGATTTATAATCATCTAGATAGGAATAATATGATCAGGTATAGTCAGCATGGCTTTGTGAAGGGTAGGTCATGCCTCACAAACCTTATTGAGTTCTTTGAGAAGGTGACTGAACAGGTAGACGAGGGTAGAGCAGGTGATGTGGTGTATATGGATTTCAACAAAGCGTTTGATAAGGTTCCCCACGGTAGGCTATTGCAAAAAATACGGAGGCTGGGGATTGAGGGTGATTTAGAGATGTGGATCAGAAATTGGCTAGCTGAAAGAAGACAGAGGGTGGTGGTTGATGGGAAATGTTCAGAATGGAGTACAGTCACAAGTGGAGTACCACAAGGATCTGTTCTGGGGCCGTTGCTGTTTGTCATTTTTATCAATGACCTAGAGGAGGGCGTAGAAGGGTGGGTGAGTAAATTTGCAGACGATACTAAAGTCGGTGGTGTTGTCGATAGTGTGGAAGGATGTAGCAGATTACAGAGGGATATAGATAAGCTGCAGAGCTGGGCCAAGAGGTGGCAAATGGAGTTTAATGTAGAGAAGTGTGAGGTGATTCACTTTGGAAGGAATAACAGGAATGCGGAATATTTGGCTAATGGTAAAGTTCTTGAAAGTGTGGATGAGCAGAGGGATCTAGGTGTCCATGTACATAGATCCCTGAAAGTTGCCACCCAGGTTGATAGGGTTGTGAAGAAGGCCTATGGAGTGTTGGCCTTTATTGGTAGAGGGATTGAGTTCCGGAGTCGGGAGGTCATGTTGCAGCTGTACAGAACACTGGTACGGCCGCATTTGGAGTATTGCGTACAGTTCTGGTCACCGCATTATAGGAAGGACGTGGAGGCTTTGGAGCGGGTGCAGAGGAGATTTACCAGGATGTTGCCTGGTATGGAGGGAAAATCTTATGAGGAAAGGCTGATGGACTTGAGGTTGTTTTCGTTGGAGAGAAGAAGGTTAAGAGGAGACTTAATAGAGGCATACAAAATGATCAGGGGGTTGGATAGGGTGGACAGTGAGAGCCTTCTCCCGCGGATGGATATGGCTGGCACGAGGGGACATAACTTTAAACTGAGGGGTAATAGATATAGGACAGAGGTCAGAGGTAGGTTCTTTACGCAAAGAGTAGTGAGGCCGTGGAATGCCCTACCTGCTACAGTGGTGAACTCGCCAACATTGAGGGCATTTAAAAGTTTATTGGATAAACATATGGATGATAATGGCATAGTGTAGGTTGGATGGCTTTTGTTTCGGTGCAACATCGTGGGCCGAGGGGCCTGTACTGCGCTGTATTGTTCTATGTTCTATGTTCTATGTTCTTCTCCACTGTGTACCACTACACTCAATAGTCAATCGAGGGCGGCCTCTGCAGGACTGACATAATCAGCCATATTATTATGTCAGGAATTGGAGAGGACGAGAGACTGACTATCAATTAGGGTTTCCACCCCAGGACCCTCAAATTCCCCAAGTCTCCTGTACCCTTATGAGTCCCACCTTCTCTCAAGTGCCATCCACCGAGCCTGCTCTGTATACATCACCCCCGACCACATCAGGAGCCCCGAGACTCCAGACGCCTGATGTGAACATTAGGGAGACCGTGCTCAGGTGCCCTCCCCTGATCCACATGCTTACCCTTTGGTCACGAGGATATCCCCAGTGCTGAAGCTCAGCTCTTGAATGTTTGATTGCTGGTTGACGCTTTTAAAGTTCAGGCTTCAAAGTTTGACTGAAATGCGATGCAAATAATCATCGAATCATCGTTTGAGACATGGTACGTGTACCCACGAGAAGTCCCTTGACAATATTTTGTTTATTAAAGGTCAACAGTAACAAAGATTTGAAAATGAACTACATGTAACATTCCACATATCACACTAACCATCAAACAACAAGAAAGATCACCATTCCATATTGGTGCCACCAGAAAGGTATATCAGCTAATTTTCACAAAACAAACACACGGTGTCAACCCTCGCAGGTTCCTCAACAGAAACGGAGGATAAGCCTGAGAATGTGTTATCATATCCAGAACGTTGTCGTAGAAATGACCTGTCCATCAATGTGACTTGTTCCATGTATTAATGTCATTCTCCGTCCAGGAGCCGCAGCTGTGCAGTCCATTCCACAAGACCCAATCTCACCGGAACCAAATCTTGGCATCCACATATTCCACTGACATTCAAGATGCAGTTGAACATCTTTGACTTCCAACGTGTATAACCCGTGATGATGTGCCAGTTACATGCAGCACTCACCACCCCAGCAAGAAAAATATAAACAATCTGCAAAAGCATTTCTTCAGCTGGCTCATTTGGAATTATATCGCGCACCAGGCCCCACAAGGTCTTCTTTCTTCAAACTAGATTGCCTTCTGGACTTGTACGTCCCACTGAGCCCGGTGTTTCAGGACTCAGGCATCTTCGAAAAAACTGTCTTTCTTACTACAGGAAAGGAAGGAAACAGCAACAGCAGGGTCCAGGCAGCTGTGAAGTGCTCTCACAACTAACAAGGTCAGTTCCTCATTAGCAGTAGTCTTCAGCTGTGAAGCTACAAGCTGCTCACAGACAAAGGGAGGTAAAGTGACCGTCAGCAAAGAACCAAGAGCAGGGCTCTGTCTTGGAAGTGTTTGGTAGGACAGACAGGCAGCAGCTGTAGTTGTATGGGTATCCACAATATTTAAAGATGGTTTGAAGGCCTCACGGACAAAAAGCGCCCCTCCCCCCCCCAAAAAAAACCTGGCCCAGGTGATCCGTTACAGGATCAAACCTCTGAACAAGTCCAATCCTCCCATGGGGTGCTCCCCCGCCTGCCCCCCCCCCCCCCCCCTCCCGAGCACTGTGGAAGTAGATCTAGTGCCCTTGAGCTGCATGCCCGAAAATGGAAATAGTTACTCACCTCCTGAGTTCCACTTGTGGCCATTGCGCCAGATTCACGTTTTTAAAAAGGAGTACGAAACAAAGCCCGCGTGATTGTCTCGCTGGGGAGCCAGTTAATTTCCGGGAGGCCATTACATTTGGCTTCAATCTCATGAATGAAATGGAAATTGATGCAAAATAGGCTTAATGATATGCCCGCCATATTTGGACAAGATCCGGAACTTGCCATCAGGGACGGGACGGTCAGACTACAAACTGATTCGCGCCTGGAGTGAATCTCGATTTTGACATTTCCCTCTGTTTAACCGCTGTGCCCAGAACCGTGCCGGGCGCAATGCCGGCAGAATCGCGCCCCATGTGTACAAATGGGATCAGATGAGAATGACCAGTTTTCAGTCCATGCATGATGGTTTTCACTGGAGACCCTGTCTGTGGCTGATTTGCAACTGTAAATGATATTGTATAAAGGTATTTTTATATAAAGGGGGATGTTTGGAGAAGAGTGTTTGGAACATAAGAAATTACCTACCTGTATTTTGCAAGAAAACTATTACACACTTTTGGAAGAACGAGTCTTCCAAAAGTGAACAAAGTGCCAGCACCCCCCAACACCAGGCAAACCCGGCCCGATCGCAAGTGCAAAATAAATGCCAGCCTGGCACCTTAGCAGTGCCAACATGGCAGCACCCATGCCAGCTGGCAGTGCCACTTAGATACCTTGGCAGTGCCAAGGTAGCAGGCTGGCCCCAGCAGTGCCAGGGCACCACCCCATCCAAATGGCATGCAGCTGGGGGCCTCCGATCCGCTGGGTGATTTCCACGAGTGCTGTTCCGTCAGGCCCTGTTTGTGGGGACCACTGCTGAACAGCGCTCGCCCAAGCTCTTTGAGGCAAAGGGATTGAATCCCAAAGCCTCAGGTATCTTGGGAATCTGCATATAGTGAGGCTTACTGCCTCGATCTAATATACAGATTTGCTAAAAAGTGATCCCGCCCATTGTGAGCGGGATCACATCGCAATTTATCGCGAGATTGCTTTGAATCTCACAAGGTGTTACAAGCCGGGTAGATTCCGGGAGCGGGGTCTCCCGGCTTTCAACGGCCACACTGCCAAATGGCGGAATGCTATTCTGGCGCAGCGTGGCCATAGGACCCCGCCCATAGTTGAACAAAAGTATTTTCTGTATTTGCAATAGCAGTAGCATTTTGCATCTGAAGTCTCTGACTGTGGGTAAAGTCTGAGATTGAGTTTATGTCGGTCACTAGATTCTGCACTCTTCGCTGCGATGGCTCAAGCTCACATCACATATTGTATCTTGCAGCTTCAAACTTACAATATATGTACAATTTTTAGTTATCATTCTGATTGAAAGGCAACTGATCATTTATAGAGTCTGTCAGGCCTTGCTGTTTCTAAGCTTATCCTTCGAATTGGAATTAGTGAGAGCAATGCCCACCAGGGAAATCAATTTTGGAACAGTGAGAGAAACCAGATTTGTATTTTTTTATTAAACGTCATATACAAGGTCAAGAACAAATTACTCAACTTTATCTTGGAAAAAATAAGTGTGTGTTCTGCATTCAACTGGCTGTTTATATTATACTGTTCAGATTGGTGACCAAGCTTTAACCAATGCAGGGATTGCAAATAGAGGGTGCGATCTTTTCACTGTTCACCCTGGCGGGATCTTCCAGTGCTGCCAACGGCGCATCCCACCTAGATTTCCCAGTGGTATAGCATGGATTCAATGGGAAACCCCTATGACTGTGGTGGAACCAGAAGATCCCGCCACCGGCCAGTGATGGGCCACCTTTCGCTGCAGAGAAACACCCCGCGGGGAGGCCAGAGGATATCTCCCAGAATTTTTGTATTTGAATCTGTGATTATTTGAAAAATAATTATTAGTATATTGAATAGGAACTGCACCACTTTTGTCGAGAGTATTTTTAAATTTCAGAATATCTCTGCAGTTTTCATTAGATTTCCTGCGTCTATTTCCAACTATTGATAATGTAAGAGCATTAATGTAATGCAACTGAACATTTTGTCCAGTAAGAGAAGAGTCAATCAGAGGATTGAGAAATGGAGATGACAGTAGGTCTGTCAGTAAGACTTTAATGGATTCAGCAACTAGTAAGGGTCAGAAGGACATAAGAAAAACGAGGCAGGGATAGGCCCTTCAAGCCTGCTCTGCCAGTCATTAAGATAATGACTGTTCTGACTGTGGCCGTAATCCATTTTTCTGCCTCCTTGCCTTAACTATTGATGCACCTGTGGATCAAGCACAGTCTAACTCAGTCCCATATGTGTTCAATAACCTGTCATCTAATGCTCTCTGGGGAAGAAAATTCCAAAGGTTAACCACCCACTGAGAGAAGAAATTCCTCTTCATTTCCATTTTCAATTAGAAATTCCTTGGGCTGGATTCTCCGATTCTGGGGCTGACCCCACGCCGGCGTGGGAATGGTGGCGTTTTATGGCAGAAAGAGTTGGCGTAAAATGGCCACGATTCCCCGTTTTGCTGGGGGCTAGCATGCCGGCAGAGTAGAGCACCCGGCTCCAACTGCCGCTACGGCCCGGAGAATTGGCGGGTCCGTGGCCAGACATGTGCACCGCCGTGCTACATGGCAGAGGTCGCTCGTGGACCCTGCCCGCGAAATAGTGCTCCCCCTTTAGCCGGCTCACATGCCCCAGACCACCACCCCCACAGTGCCCCCTAATATAGTCCCTCCTGCCCGCGGATCGGCCCTCCCCCGACTGTGGCAGCATTGGACTGAGTCCGCAGCCACCACACCGAGTTCCCAACAGGATGTGACCAGGAGAGACCCACGCCGTCGGGAAGACTCGGAGTACGCCGCTTTGGAGGGGGCCAAGCATCGCGAAAGCGGCGCCGCCCCCGATTTGGTCAGCAACTGTGATTCTCCGGCCGATCGCCGAACGCAATTTCGGCATCGATGTCCGGAGAACATCCTGTCAGAATCCATCTGTCAAGCCCCCTCAGAATCTTGGGTGGGATTCTCCCCTACCCGGCGGGGCGGGATGTCCCGGCTCCATGGAGTGGCGTGAACCACGCCGGCATCGGGCTGCCCCAAAGGTGCGGAATCCTCCGCACCTTCAGGGGCTAGGCCGGCGCCAGAGTGGTTTGCGCTGCGCCGGCTGGCGCGGAAGGGGCTTGGCGCCACGCCATCTGGCACCGAAGGGCCTCTGACGGCCGGCGGGAGTTGGCGCATGCACGGGAGTGCCAGCGTGTGATCGCATCATCCCAGCGCATGCACAGGGGGGTTCATCTCCGCGCGGCCATCGCGGAGGACCACAGCGGCCGACGCGGAACAATAGAGCGCCTCCATGGCACAGGCCCGCCTGTGAATCGGTGGGCCCCAATCGCGGGCCAGGCCGGTGGGGGCACCCCCTGGGGCCAGATCCCCCCGCGTCCCTCCCTGAGGACCCCGGAGGCTGCTTGCACAGCCAGGTCCCGCTGGCAAATACATGTAATTTATGCCAGCGGGACCTGCCGAAAATGGGCGGCCACTCGGCCCATCGCAGGCCGGAGAATCGCCGGGGAACCGCTGCCAGCGGCCGCCGACCGGCGCAATGCGATTCCCGCCCCCGCTAAATGCCCGGCGCTGGAGAACTCGGCGGGAGGTCGGAGAATCCCGCACCTTATGTTTCAACCAGATTGGTGCACGATCAATTACGACGAGACGAGAGTAGAGAGTAATCAAGGCTTTATTACGCAGAAATATGTTGCCTTCTACAGCCGAAATGGCTGCAGCTCGCTAAGCACACACATTTATACTCCGCCTACTGGGCGGAGCCAGCAGGCAACAATCTACCCCCGTACCTGTAGTACAGGAGCCTTACCATATTACATTTCATATGTGTACTATATACAAACAGTGGTGACAACCACATTTACCCCCTGTTAAAAAAGAGTCCAGCGGGGGTGGTGGAAAACTATTTACATGTAAGTGAGCATTTTTAAAGGGTACAGTGTTGGAAAAGTTCACAAATTTAGCCGGCCGGGTGCCTTGATCCGCCGTTGTGAGCACCGCAGTCCCGGTGGCGAGGCAGGCGCCGGCTTGGTCGCTGGTGACTCCGGGAGCATGTAGTCCTCATCTTCAACCCTGGGTGGAACCAATGGGAGGACGGATCGTCCTGAAGTGGGGGCTGTGGTGAGGTGCGCTGGGGGGGAGGATGGGTGGCGCCGGGGCAGATGGGGGGGTGGGTGGGGACCCAGCTGGTGCCAGGTCCCTGAGGGAGACGGTGTCTTGGCGGCCGTCGGGGTATGCCAGGGCGTACTGGAGGTTTGCATGGAATAGCTGTACTTCTCGACCAACGGGTCCGCCTTGTGGAGCCGTGCGTGTTTGCGGAGGAGAACGGGTCCTGGTGCTGCCAGCCACGTTGGGAGTGAAACCCCAGAGGTGGACTTCCTACGGAAGGCAAGGTGACATTCATGGGGGGGTTGCATTAGTCGCAGTGCAAAGTAGCGATCGAATGGAGTGGAGGGCGTCGGGGAGGACCTCCTGCCAGCGGGAGACCGGGAGATGTTTAGACCGTATGGCCAACAGGATGGCCTTCCAGACCGTCCCGTTCTCCCTCTCCACTTGCCCATTTCCCCGGGGCTTGTAGCTGGTCGTCCTGCTCGAGGCAATGCCCTTGCTGAGCAGGAATTGACGCAGCTCATCACTCATAAAGGAGGATCCCCGGTCGCTGTGGACATAGGCGGGGAAACCAAACAGAGTGAAGATGCTATTGAGGGCCTTGATGTAGGGTAGGTTGCAGGCCTTTATGAAGTAAAAGAACCGGGTGACCCCTGGGTGACAGAGACCATTGTGTAGGGCCCGGAGTTGGTCCACTTGTGCGCTGGCACATGTACCTAGGGATAGGGCATCGGGGGGCTCGTTGAGCTTACCGGGGTGATACAAAATCTAGTAATTGTAGGTGGAGAGCTCGATCCTCCACTTCAAGATTTTATCGTTTTTGATCTTGCCCCGCTGTGTGTTGTTAAACATGAAGGCAACAGAGCGTTGGTCAGTGAGGAGAGTGAATCTCCTGCCGGCCAGGTAATGCCTCCAATGCCACACAGCTTAAACAATGGCTTGGGCCTCCTTTTCGATGAAGGAGTGGAGTGTGCGGGAAAAGAATGCCATGGATCTGCCTGCCTTGTTGAGGGTAGCGGCTAGAGCGACGTCTGATGCATCGCTCACAACTTCAAAGGGGAGGGTCTCGTCGACCGCGTGCATCGCGGCCTTGGCGATGTCGGCCTTGATACGATTGAAGGCCTGGTGAGCCTCGACCGTCAGGGCGAAAACTGTGGAGTGAATGAGTGGGCGGTAGGGACCCACTGGGCATAGTATGGGAAGAATCCCAGGCATCGTTTGAGGGCCTTGGAGCAGTGGGAGTTCCATGAGGGGGCGCATGCGATCGGGGTCGGGCCGTAGGATTCCATTTTGCACCACATAGCCAAGGATGGCTAAGCGGTTGGTGCGGAACATGCACTTCTCCTTGTTATACGTTAGGTTCAGGAGTTTGGTGGTGTGGAGAAATTTGGAAAGGTTAGCGTCGTTGTCCTGCTGGGCGTGGCCGCAGATGGTGACGTTATCCAGGTACGGGAAGGTGGCCCGCAGTCCGTACCGGTTGACCATTCGGTTCATCTCCCGTTGGAAGACCGAGACCCCATTATTGACGCCGAAGGGAACCCTAAGGAAATGGTAAAGGTGGCTGTCTGCTTCGAACGCCGTATATTGGCGGTCGCCTTGCGGATGGGGAGCTGGTGGTAGGCAGATTTCAGGTCCAATGTAGAGAAGACCCGGTACTAGGCAATCTGATTGACCATATCAGATATGCATGGAAGGGGGTACGCGTCGAGCTGCGTGTACCGATTGATGGTCTGACTGTAGTCAATGACCATCCTGAGTTTCTCCCCAGTCTTTACAACTACCACTTGGGCTCTCCAGGGGTTGTTGCTGGCCTCGATGATGCCTGTCGTGTTGGGTGTTCTGATATACAAACGAACCAACACGGTTGTAGATGGTACAACTCTCTTTTAATATTCTGTATAATAACAACTGTTAACTTCTGGCTGTGGTTTGTACTTCACCAGTTAACCTGTGGACCCAGCCCTAGCACTATCTTAGAGAGGCACTCAGCACATGGTGTATGTCTGAGTGACAGGCTCTGAGCTCTGAGCTCTGAGCTATCTCCTGGTGGAATGCACGGGAACTGTGGTGTTCCCTGTTTTATAGTGCGTGTGCTCCCACTGGTGATTGGCTGTGATGTTGCATGTGTGTTGATTGGTCTGTCGACCTGTCCATCAGTGTGTGTGTGTGTGATTGCACCATGATATGTTAATATGGATATCATGACATCCCCCCTTTTCACAAGAATATGTGCCTACATGGTAATAAATATTGGTGTGTACTGAGTGCGGCTGAGTATGTGTGTGCAATATTTACAACATGTACATGAGGCTAAACTATATACAGAGGAAGGTGTCAGGTGCAACATAGCAACGAGCTTGTACCACAAACAAAACAAGTGCAATCATCAAATATCGAAAGAGAACTCCTGGAACGACAAAAAGAGAAACACGTTAACATTGTTGCACAACAATTCAGTGAGTCCAAACAGACTCATCAGTCCAGCCTAGTAGGTGGGCGACGAATTCGGGTTGACCGCCTCAAGGGTGGGTCAGGATCCACCGGCTGAGAAATGGGCCTGGCCACGGGCGATAGAGGACTAGGCAGTGTGGCAGGAATCTCCACGAAGTCGACATCAGGGACAACAGGAGGGCGTGGCACCGGTGCATGATCACGTAGCGAGTGCGGAAGCAGCCGAAGGGCCCACCGATTACGCAGGCGAATGGAGCCATCAGGCATGCGAACCAGGAACGAGCGGGGAGCCATGCGGCCGAGAACCTCGGCAGTTGCCAACCAGCCACCCTCTGGTAGGTGTATGCGGACGTTGTCTCCAGGCGCCAGGACAGGAAGATCAGTTGACCGAGTGTCATGTGCCACCTTCTGCTGAGCACGCTGCTGTCCTTTGCAGTACTGGAGCATGGTCGGGTTTAGGAACATGAATGGACGGCACAGTGGTCCTGAGGGCGCGACCCATCAACAGCTGGGCTGGTGAGAGGCCTGTGGACAGTGGGGCCGAGCGATAGGCCAGCAGGGCTAAACAGAAGTCAGATCCGGCATCAGCAGCCTTGTAGAGGAGCCGCTTCACGATATGGACGCCCTTTTCCGCCTTGCCATTTGACTGGGGATGCAGAGGGCTGGACGTCACGTGTGTGAAGCCATATGAAGCAGCAAAAGAAGACCATTCTTGGCTCGCAAAACAGGGCCCATTGTCCGACATGACAGTAAGCGGAATGCCATGGCGAGCGAAGGTTTCTTTACATGCTCTGATGACAGCTGATGATGTCAAGTCGTGCAGGCATATAACCTACGGATAATTGGAAAAATAGTCAATTATGATGACGTAGTCCCTGCCGAGCGCATGAAAAAGGTCCACACCCACCTTTGCCCTGGGGGACGTTACCAACTCATGGGGCTGGAGTGTCTCCAGGGAGTTGCGCCGGCTGAAACCTTTGGCAGGTGCAGCAGTTGAGCATCGTGTTGGCGATGTCGTCGCTGATGCCCGACCAGTACACAGCTTTTCGGGCCCTCCGCCTGCACTTTTCAACCCCGAGATGGCCTTCGTGCAATTGTTCGAGGACAAGCTTGTGCATGCTGTGTGGGATCACAATCCGGTCCAACTTTAGGAGGACACCATCAATGACGGCCAAGTCGTCCCGGACATTGTAGAATTGTGGGCACTGCCCCTTGAGCCACTCTTCCGTCATGTGGCACATCACACGTTGTAGAAGGGGGTCAGCCGCAGTCTCACGGCGAATCTGGGCCAGACTTGCATCAGTAGCTGGCAGATTGGCCGATGTGAAGGCTACATGTGCGTCGACCTGACAGACGAACCCCCCCCAATTCGGGCGGTGTGCTCACTGCCCTGGACAGGGCATCCGCGATGATGAGGTCCTTTCCCGGGGTGTAGACCAGTTGGAAGTCGTACCTCCGGAGCTTGAGCAGAATGCGCTGGAGGCGAGGGGACATCTCATTGAGGTCCTTTTGTATGATGCCGACCAGGGGGCGATGGTCGGTCTCCACGGTGAACTGAGGAAGACCATACAAATAGTCGTGGAATTTATCTATGCCAGTTAACAACCCCAGGCACTCCTTCTCAATCTGCGCATAGCGCTGTTCTGTGGGGGTCATGGCCCGCAAGGCATAGGCGACCGGGGCCCATGATGCAGTGTCGTCCCGTTGCAGGAGTACCGCCCAATGCCGGACTGGCTGGCATCAGTCAAGATCTTTGTATCTCGAGTAGTGTCGAAGAACGCCAATACCGGGGCGGTGGTGAGCTTGATCTTGAGCTCCTCCCATTTCTTCTGGTGTGCGGGAAGCCACTGGAACTCCGTAGTCTTCTTCACTAGGTGGCGAAGAGCCGTTGTGTGGGTGGCAAGGTTGGGAATAAACTTCCCCAGGAAGTTGACCATCCCGAGAAAGTGTAGCACTGCCTTCTTGTCTGCTGGCTGTGGCATGGCTGCAATAGCTGTCACTTTGTCTGCATCTGGACGCACCCCTGACCGGGATATGTGGTCCCCCAGAAACTTTAGCTCAGTTTGGCCAAAAGAACACTTGGCTCGGTTGAGGCGCAGACCGTGTTCTCGTATCCGAGCAAAGACGCGCTGGAGACGACTGATGTGCTCCCGTGGTGTGGTGGACCAGATGCTGACGTCGTCAACATAGACGCGCACCCGTTCGATGCCCTCCATCATCTGTTCCATGATTCAATGAAACACCTCGGATGCCGAAATGATGCCGAACGGCATCCTATTGTAGCAGTATCTGCCAAAGGGAGTGTTGAAAGTGCACAGCTTCCTGCTGGACTGATCCAGCTGAATCTGCCAAAAGCCCTTTGAGGCATCAAGCTTGGTAAAAATTTTAACCCGGGCCATTTCCGGAGTTCACCAGAGGGCTTTTTACGCACACCATGGAGCTGACCCATGGCATAGGCTCCATGACCTGGGAAAGCACTCCTTGGTCCTGCAGATCCTGCAGCTGCTGCTTGAGGCGGTCCTTGAGTGGTGCTGGGACTCTATGAGGTGCGTGAATGACCGGGGTGGAGTCCGGTTTGAGCCGTATTCTGTAAGTGTAGCGCAGTGTGCCCATGCCCTCGAAAACCTGCTGGTTGTGGGTGAGGAGCGAGTGGAGCTGTGCCCTAAAGTCTGCATCCGGGAAATCGGACATGCCTTCTGGAGACAGAGTGTGTACCCGCTGAACGAGGTGGAGGATCTTGCACGCCTGTGCGCCTAACAGAGAGTCCTTCGAGGATCCAACTATCTCAAAAGACAGTGTGGCTGTGTAGGAATTGCGTGCAACCTTGAGCTGGCAAGACCCCATGGCCGGGATAACATTACTGTTGTAATCGACCATAAGACAGCGGGATGGCCGAATCGATGGTTTGACATTCAAGGTGTGGAAGGCTGACCATGCAATGTGATTGGCGGAAGCACCAGTGTCTAAACGGAATGTGATTGGTGATTGGTTGACCGTTAGGGTGGCACACCATTCATCGTCCGGATTAACGCTGTGCATCGGCATCGGCTGGTGGGTCCTACTTGGGGACATCCGATTTCTGTCTATTACCGCAACGCGGAAGGCTTCCCAGTCGTCGGTATCACCGGTCTGTACGTCGTCAGGGTATGACTTGGTGTATGGAGGCTGAATGGCCCGCACGTCCCTGCGAGGCTGGCGGAATTGCGTAGCTTTGGCAGGTTGAGCTGCTCGACAGTAGGCAGCGTAATGGCCCATCTTGCCACAGCGGAGGCATTGTCGAGTTTTGGCTGGACATTGCCGCTTTAAGTGTGCGGATCCACAGTTGCCGCACGTCGTGACGTCATGGCGTTTGTTGCGCCACTGCGCATGCGCACTTCGGTCCTGCGTAGAGCGCGCCTACGCGTCATGTCCCTCTGCGCCCACGTCCCCTCTTTTGGCACGTACAAGCGCGGGAGGCCTTGGAAAGCGCGCAAAATGGCCACCCTCGTCCGGGCCGCGGGCCGGGAGAAACTCGATCGACTGGACCCGCTCAGCCTAGTAGGACCCCTGCCGTGCCGATTCGGCCGCCTGGAATTGGGAGTACCGGCTGGTCTCGTTTTCGTGGAGGATGCAGGTTTCGATGCCGGTGGCTAGGATGAGGCACTTTATTTTGAGGGGCTGCTGGCGTAGGGTGTCCGAGGTGACCCCAAAAACTATCTGGTCCCGAATCATGGAATCGGAGGTGGCCTCATAGCCGCAGGACTGCGCGAGGATACAGAGGTGTGTCAAAAAGGATTGAAAAGGCTCATCCTTACCCTGCAGGCGCTGCTGGAAGAGGTACCTCTCGAAGCTCTCATTCACTTTGACGCTGAAGTGTTGCTCAAGTTTTAGAAGGACCGTCTTGTACTTCGTCTTGTCCTCGCCTTCCGCGAATGCCAGGGAATTGTAGATGTGGATGGCGTGTTGCCCTGCCGTGGAGAGGAGGAGGGCGATCTTCCTGGTGTCCGATGCATTTTCCCTGTCTGTGGCTTCTAGGAAGAGCTGGAAGCGCTGTTTAAACAGCTTCCAGTTGACGCCGAGATTTCCAGCGATTTGGAGCGGCTGCGGCGGGCTGGTGATGTCCATGGCGCAGGATGGCGGATCTCTGAAGATGTGCAGGTAGGTCTCACAGTTGCTGGGGAGTTTCCAATCCTGGTATCATGTCATGTTGGGTGTTCCGATATACAAACGAACCAACACGGTTGTAGATGGTACAACTCTGTTTTATTATTCTGTATAATAACAACTGTTAACTTCTGGCTGTGGTTCGTACTTCACCAGTTAACCTGTGGACCCAGCCCTAGCACTATCTTAGAGAGGCACTCAGCACATGGTGTATGTCTGAGTGGCACACTGTGAGCTCTGTGCTCTGAGCTATCTCCTGGTGGAATGAGCCGGAACTGTGGTATTCCCTGTTTTACAGTGCGTGTGCTCTCACTGGTGATTGGCTGTGATGTTGCGTGTGTGTTGATTGGTCCGTCGACTATCCATCAGTGTGTATGTGTGATTGCACCATGATATGTTAATGTGGATATCATGACAATGCCTTCCCGCAGTAGCAGTTGGACCTCCGATCTGATGAAGGTCCTGTCCTGGGCACTGTACCATCTGCTCCTGAAGGCGACGGGTTTGCAATCCGGGGTGAGGTTAGCAAACAGGGAAGGTGGGTCGACCTTAAGGGTCGTGAGGCCGCATACAGTAAGGAGTGGTAGGGGCCCGCCGAATTTCAGAGTTAGACTTTGGAGGTTGCACTGGAAGTCCATGCCAAGTAGCAAGGCTGCGCAGATGTTGAGGAGGACGTAGAGCCGGATGTTGCTTAACTCTACGCCCTGGACGGTGAGGATGGCGGTGCAGTACCCCCAGATCTCCACAGAGTGGGATCCAGAGGCCAGGGAGATTCGTTGGGCAATAGGGTGTACCGCGAGGGAGCAGCGCCTTACCGTATTGGTGTTGGTGAAGCTCTCCGTGCTCCCGGAGTCAAGAAGGCAAGGTGTCTTGTGCCCATCGACTTTCACTGTCGTTGTTGCGGTTGCGAGGTTGTGTGGCCGGGACTGGTCGAGCATGATGGAGGCGAGCTGCGGCCCCAGTGTTGGTGGTCCCCGGGATGGTCAGCGGTGATTGTGGGCGATTAGTGGCCCGATGAGGTGCCTGACGAGCAGGGCTCCTGAGACGACGTCCAAAATGGCACCGAAGATGGCGGCGCCCACGGGGCGCACATGGCGGGCGACGTTAAAGGTGGTGGCGTCCACGGGCTGCACGAGGTCTGATGGGGGAAGACGGCGGCGCCCACAGACCGCACGAGGTCTGATGAGGGGAAGATGGCGGCGCCCATGGGCCGCACGTGGGTTGCGGGAGCGAAAATGGCGGCACCCATGGTGGGTGCAGGAACAATGGGGCTGGTTACAGCGGCGATCGACCGGGCCTGGCATACCACAGCAAAATGTATTTTCTTCCTGAAGACCTTGCAGAGTGCGCTCTGCGCCGGGCAGCGCTGGCGGGGGTGCTTCAACTGCCCGCAGAAATAGCACTTGGGCCCCCCGGGGTTGGCTGGCTGCCGCTCGGCGCAGGCTTGGGGTTGGCTGGGGGCGGTCGCTGGTGGGGTCCATGATGTCCAGGATGGGGTCGCCGTGCGGTCAGGGGCGTACGTTTGTACATTACAGGAGGCTACCGTTAGCGAGATCGCGAGTTTCTTGATCGCCTCGATGTCGAGCCGACCCCCTCCTGAGAGGCGCTGGTGGATGTACGCCGACCCTCTGCCCATAATGACAGGGCCCCTGATTAGGAGTTCGGAATGTTCAACGGCCTAAACTGCCTGGCAATCGCAGTTCCTCACCAGGGCGTGTAGGGCACGCCAGAAATCTTCCAATGACTCACCGGGGAGTTGTTGCCGCGTGGACAGGAGGTGCCTGGTGTAGAATTTGTTGATCGGCCGGGTGTAGTTCTCTTTCAGAAGCGCCATGACCTCAGTGTAGTTGGGCGCGTCCCGGATAAGAGGAAAAATATCGGAGCTCAACCGTGTGTACAGGATCTGTAGTTTCTGTGCCTCTGAGAGTGGTTCTGTCGCTGAGCTGATGTCAGCTTCAAAGCCAGCTAGCCAGTGGTTGAAGGCCGACGTGGCGTTGTCTGCTTGAGGGTACAGCTGCAGGCGATCCGGCTTGAGGCGAAGGTCCATCGGTGTAAAATCTCTGCGTAATAAATTGATGCACTATCAATTACGACGAGACGAGAGTAGAGAGTAATCGAGGCTTTATTACACAGAGAACAGGAATAGTGCCAGAGGACTGGAGGACAGCAAATGTGGTCCCTTTGTTCATAAAGGGGAGCAGAGACAACCCCGGCAACTATAGACCGGTGTGCCTCACGTCTGTAGTGGGTAAAGTCTTGGAGGGGATTATAAGGGACAAGATTTATAATCATCTAGATAGGAATGATATGATCAGGGATAGTCAGCATGGCTTTGTGAAGGGTAGGTCATGCCTCACAAACCTTATTGAGTTCTTTGAGAAGGTGACTGAACAGGTAGACGAGGGTAGAGCAGTTGATGTGGTGTATATGGATTTCAGCAAAGCGTTTGATAAGGTTCCCCACGGTAGGCTATTGCAAAAAATACGGAGGCTGGGGATTAAGGGTGATTTAGAGATGTGGATCAGAAATTGGCTAGCTGAAAGAAGACAGAGGGTGGTGGTTGATGGGAAATGTTCAGAATGGAGTACAGTCACAAGTGGAGTACCACAAGGATCTGTTCTGGGGCCGTTGCTGTTTGTCATTTTTATCAATGACCTAGAGGAAGGCACAGAAGGGTGGGTGAGTAAATTTGCAGATGATACTAAAGTCGGTGGTGTTGTCGATAGTGTGGAAGGATGTAGCAGGTTACAGAGGGATATAGATAAGCTGCAGAGCTGGGCTGAGAGGTGGCAAATGGAGTTTAATGTAGAGAAGTGTGAGGTGATTCACTTTGGAAGGAATAACAGGAATGCGGAATATTTGGCTAATGGTAAAGTTCTTGAAAGTGTGGCTGAGCAGAGGGATCTAGGTGTCCATGTACATAGATCCCTGAAAGTTGCCACCCAGGTTGATAGGGTTGTGAAGAAGGCCTATGGAGTGTTGGCCTTTATTGGTAGAGGGATTGAGTTCCGGAGTCGGGAGGTCATGTTGCAGCTGTACAGAACTCTGGTCCGGCCGCATTTGGAGTATTGCGTACAGTTCTGGTCACCGCATTATAGGAAGGACGTGGAGGCTTTGGAGCGGGTGCAGAGGAGATTTACCAGGATGTTGCCTGGTATGGAGGGAAAATCTTATGAGGAAAGGCTGACGGACTTGAGGTTGTTTTCGTTGGAGAGAAGAAGGTTAAGAGGAGACTTAATAGAGGCATACAAAATGATCAGGGGGTTGGATAGGGTGGACAGTGAGAGCCTTCTCCCGCGGATGGATATGGCTGGCACGAGGGGACATAACTTTAAACTGAGGGGTAATAGATATAGGACAGAGGTCAGAGGTAGGTTCTTTACGCAAAGAGTAGTGAGGCCGTGGAATGCCCTACCTGCTACAGTAGTGAACTCGCCAACATTGAGGGCATTTAAAAGTTTATTGGATAAACATATGGATGATAATGGCATAGTGTAGGTTAGATGGCTTTTGTTTCGGTGCAACATCGTGGGCCGAAGGGCCTGTACTGCGCTGTATTGTTCTATGTTCTATGTTCTATAGATGTGTGGCCTCCTACAGCTGCTGCCGAAATGGCTGCAGCTCGGTGAGCACACAAATTTATACTCCGCTACTGGGCCGAGCCAGCAGGCAGGGATCTACCCCCGTACCAGCAGTACAGGGACCTTACCGTATTACATCTCATATGTGTACTATATACAAACAGTGGTGACTACCACACAGGTCACCCCTCATTCTTCTAAAAGCTAATGAGTATGGCCCCAATCTGCTTAACCTTTCCTCCTAAGACAACTTGTTCATCCTGGGATTTAGCCTAGTAAACCTTCTCTGAAACATATCCCTTGTTAAGTGAGGAGACTAAAGCTGCACATGTTTGGTACACTGCACTGAAAAAGACATGCTCAACTGCAAGCAGCTATCATTGAACTAGTTTTATTTATACTTCCCCAACAGAAACACAAATAAGAATCTTTATTAGTGTCAAAAGTAGGCTTACATTAACACTGAAATGAAGTTACTGTGAAAATATCCTGTTCACCACACTCCAGCACCTGTTCGGGTACACAGAGGGAGAATTCAAAATTCGAAACTCACGCAGACACGGAGAATGTGCAGACTCCGCACAGACAGTGACCCAAGCCAGGAATCGAACCTGGGACCCTGGTGCTGTGAAGCAACAGTGCCGTCCCAGGGCAACATTGAGGCAGCTGTACTTAAGAATAACTGATACGTTAAAATATAAATTGTTGCATGTGGAAAATTTACCAAAATACAATTGGCTGGATTCTTAAGTGTTGGCCCCGGGGCAGGATTTGTGGACATCCACGATAGCAAAACCAGCGCCGCACCTGGACCGGTCAGCTACTGTTAAGGGGTTAGCACCGGCGGCACGTGGAAACATTCGATTCCAATGAGAAACGGTGCCGGATTCGCTGGATTTACGAACTCCCCTCCGACACTGCGTGCTGGCACCATACCAGACGGCACCATACCAGCCGGCACCATACCAGCCGGCACCATGGCGGGGTGCCTGGCCACTGAGACCACCGGCTACCCTCCTCCTGGGCTGCATGTGTCGGACTGTCTAACACTGTCATTTTCTCTCCCCCCACCCCACCCCCCCCCCCCACCCCCCCCACCCGCCCAGGAGAAGGCCACTTATATCCACGGGGAGCAGGAAAATGCCGGATGGGGACCGCTGGACCTGCACCCTTCACTGTGGCTGAGCAGAGGACCCTGGGTGTGGTTGGACGCCCAGCGGAAAGGGAGGTCGCCGGGGTGGAGGTCGGCCGCGGGCAAGGAAGTGAGATCCCGCTTAGTTGCGGTTTACCGCAACATGTGGCAACCCCACCCCAAAACACCACCCCCACACCATCCTTGCCCTCACCCCACACCACCCTCACCAGCACACCACCTCACTCCCACCACCCCCAGTGCCCCATGGCCCGCGGTCTAATCATGCGTCTTGTCTTGCAGAATCTGTTGGTGTTGGGGCAGGTCCATCTGGTGTCCCCCATCCCCTACCAATGCCACAGCTTGAGCATTCCCCCCCCCCCCCATGTGCTGAACAGCACTGAGGACAGCAGCATGAATGGGAGCACTTGACCCAAGACCCAAGCCATCCTGGAGTTCGAGTCCAGGGATGACACAGATTTCCCATCACAGCTGTCTCCAACACCCTCCACCATCCCAGAGACACTAACCTCGGTTGGGCACTTGAGTGAAGAAGGTCCTGGGACACCCTCTGGTGCTCACCACACAGCTGATCTGGTACAGGAGGTGGAGGTAGGAACACCCGAGGGGGCGAACGGTCGGAGGTATGACTGACCCCAGGGACTAGCTGCTGTCCAGGTGGGATTTGGGCTTCTGGAAAAGACAGTCCCATCGATCTTGGAGACACAGTCGCAGAACCAGGGACTAAATGAGCGGTTGTCGGCGAGCATCCAGCACCTGCAGGAGCAGGAGATGGTGCCGACCATGCATGCCACCAGGCCAACTCTGCATGGGTGGTGTCCGTGGTGGAGTCATGGGACAAGGGTTTTGGCTTTGGATCAGTATGTCCTGCGGAATTCTGTGCAGGCACTGGCCGAGGCCCAGGACAGGGCTGCCGTCTCACAGGTAGCCATGTGCCAGAGCCACCTGGACATTACAGTGGCACAGTTTCAGTGTGATGTGGCATAGTCCCGGACGGAGATGGTCCGCTCCCTGTGCTCCATGGCCGCGAACATGCAGATCCTGGCCGCGATGAGAGTGGGTCTCCAGGACTGGCAGCGCCAGGTTGCAGGGAGCCTCAGGGGATAGCTCCGCTTGCACCACCGTCCCATGTAGTAGCCCAGGGGCCATCAGGCGCCCTGAGGGAGGCGGAGGTGTTGGGGTCCGTGCTAGTAACTCTCGCTGGGGAGTTGCCAGAACACTGAGGCACGTCGATCTCGCTCCCTCCTGTCCCTGGCGCATATGGGGGGCAGTGGGCAGAACAAGGTGGCACCACACTACCTGGGACACCTGAGCAGTAGCCGTGCCCATTCAGGACCGGTCGCCCCAGAAGTTTGCGGATATTGGGGATCCAGGTCACAGGGCAGGAATCACAGCAGGCCACCTCCACTCCTGATGTATCATCTGGGAATCGACTGAGACATAGCGTAAGAGCCGTAAGGCCAGAAGGTTCAACACCAGTGACGTTGGCACGTGTGCAGGGCACGGTTTAGTTATATGGACTAGGACATGTATCTCTTTATATTTGTTCACACTGTTACAACCTGCCTTGGTGCTCTGTCAGATAGGTGTGAGGTGTGGGCTGGCCTGGGCAAACCAGTGAGGGGGTGCAGTGGGGGGGGGGGGAGAATGGGCAGACATTGTAGATGGGCTGGGCTCCTCTCCCTCCCCTGAATTGTCCCCACCACCGCCACCCCAGCGATTTGCTGGTACCGTGTGATGGAATGGCCAGATGCATACAGGGATCATCCAGGTGGACGGTGGGAAGTGCTACCGTGGGCAGGCATCAGACGGTGATGAGAGATAAGGAGCACCAGTCCTAATCGCAGAGTGGGTTGTCATCATCCTCTATCCCATGGACCAGACTCGCTGTTACTGCCAACCCAGGGCCCACACCCCCATAGTGCGGCAGGTATGCATCATGGAGGGTGTAGCAGGCGGGGGAGTGGCCAGGGGGGCATGGGGGTGGGGGTGGGATGCGGTGTCTGTGTCCCTGGCTAGTCCCCTCCCGCCTCCAAGTCGGTGAACCTGGCGTCAATCACTGTGTCCCGTGCGCATTGGCCCTGGTGCACAAGTCGTGTGGCCTCCCATGCCTGCATGGGTCCCATCTCCTGCCCATCCTCCCTATCCCCCGCATCCTCCTCCTTGGACCAGGCCTGGCCTTCACGCTCCTCAGCCAGCACATCGCCCCCCTCCCGCTGCATTATATTGTGAAGGACGCAGTAGGCATCCACAATGCGGGCGACCGTCTCAGTGTCATACTGGAGAGCCCGTCCAGAGTGGTCCAGGCATCTTAACATATCTTTGAGTGCTGCTTCGGCATCCTGATCACAAACCTGGTTGCTGCGTGGGCATCATTGTAGCGGATGTCGGTCTGTGGCCTCTGGATCAGCCATGACCCCAGTGAATAACCTCTGTCGCCCAGGAGCCAACCCCCATCCGGGGGTCGAAAACATGTCAAGCATCATCGAGTGTGCCAGGATGAAGGTGTCATGTCCACTGCCCGGGTGTTGGGCATAGATGCGCATGATGCACATATCAGCTGCACGTTTATCGAATGGAACCCCTTTTTGGTTTGTGTAGAGCGGCCTGCCATCTGCAGGTGCTCGTAGGGGGTCATGCATCCTGTCAATCATCCCCTGGACACAGGGCATGTTGGTGATGGGGATGAACCCCGCTGCCCGGGCATCCTGTTGGCTCGGTGCACAATGAAATGGATATATTGTGCTGACTGAGTATAGGGACTCCGGGATGGCACAGATGCACCTGTGTACCTAGCTCTATGAGATCTAGGACACGTCCCCACTCATCGCCTGGAGGGTCCCCGTGGCGTAAAGGTTGATGGCTACCGGGAATATGTGTCCTCCCCCATACCCCCACGGTGCCAGCTGCGTCATGAACCGGCAGATGAACCAGCCCATGCACTGTCTCCCTGCTCAGCCTGAGTCTTCAACAACGTGCCCAGTCCAGCATGGTCCTCAAATGACAGGTGCTGACGGTACACATGAGGCCTCATACAGCGCCTCCTTTGCACCTCCTCCACCTTGGTCTGTTGGGCTGCCGGCTCTCCATCCTGGGCGGTTGCCTTCTTTTCCTCTGGGGCATGCTCCGCTGCTACACGCTCCGCTGCTGCAGCTTCCTCCTCCTCAAGCAGCTCCTGCCATACAGCCGCAGGGCATCCTCCAGGCTGCGCCGACTAGGAGGAAGGCCACCACTGCTGGTTGAATTCCAATATCCATTGTCAGAAGGGAATGAAAAGCTGACATGTTAGCATATTAGCAGGGGCCAAGGTGAGTGGTCAGTGGAGTACGCAGCAAGTTGGTTGCCTTGCAGGCCGCGGCAATGGCAGTCTGTGCCTGAACACCACCCCCTGGGAGTCACTCCGGCCACACAGCTCGTTCCCCGTTAACCCCCCACCCCTGGCCCTGGCAGGGCTTCCCACTCCAGCCAGCCCAGCAAGTGTCCGGCCCAGCAGCCCACAGTCACGCCCTCTGTGCCCTACCTCCTCTCTCTTCCCTCATCAGCCACGGGGCCAGTTTCTCAATTTTTAAAAGCACACGTGAACCTCAGCGTCGGGAATTCAGCCCATTGGAGGCGGAGAATCGCGGAGGCCCCGGAGAATATTGGGTCAGCCCTGCTAATGATATGCCAACTGGATATGCGTTCTGCAATGAGGCGATTTGGCGTGAAATCAGCGCCAGGCGGGGCAACTGATTTTCAGCTCAATCGCGTATCCCGATATTGGCATCGACCGGCGGAGAATCCTGCCCAATATAACTAAACCAACATCAACTTTACCTGAAATTCAAGAGATTGGATTACATATTTGTTTCTCGTGTAATCACAACTAAAACACATAGATGAACAATATTACCAGCATAATTCAAATGTAATAAATGAAATCATTTTCCTTACGCCAATATGCATTTAACAAAAAGGTTGACAAGAAATAATGAAAAGAACAATTTTCGTCTTCCTTCCTACACACTTCTCTTTCTGCCAGGGTATCGTCTGCTGTTTCCATCAGATTGACCCTACTTCTTCAATATCTCTCACTGATCTTGGACTTAGATTTGACCATAAATTCCACTTAATGTTTGGAAATGTGCAATTGAGTGAGTAGTCTTATTCAAGGACACTGGAGATTTTTCACCCGCAGGATTCTCCGTACCGCCGTCAGTGCGCTCCTATCTGTGGGTTTCCCGGTGGCGTGGGGTGGCTACAATGGGAAATCCCATTGGCCGGCGGCAGGAACGGGGAATCCCACTGCCAGTGACGGTGCGCCGCCGAGAAACACGCGGCTCGAGAGGCGGAGAATTCACCCCGCTGGCTCACGTGGCCCTACTGGTGAATTTTATAACAGCAAAACACTTTCTCTTTGTTTGTGACTTCCACTTCCTTTCACTTAGGTCTGTAGAAGGTGTTTGGATTACAGAAGGTTTACCATGTTCCCTTTTACTCAGATTTCCTCTGTCATGCAAATGATCTACATGACACTGACAAAGTATCACTCAAACCTTCACTAGGTATTTGAATGCATCTCATATCTTTACAGCAACTCCAGTCACACACTGCTCCTTATCACCTTGCGAGTTTTCACCATGACCTTCTGAGCAGCACTGAATTCTCTAAGCTTCAAGCCTGGTATGTCATGACTCATCTTCACTTTGCTTTGATTTTCTCTTCCTTTGATATTGACATCAGGCTTAAGCAAACTAACCTTGTCTCGGGTGTGCTGAAACACAAATTTATAAGATGCACAACTTACGGTAGATAATGGGTTAAGAGAACAGAAAATTGTCCAGACTGTGATGAAGATATAAATGGAAACATGGGGTGCGATTCAGTGGCCTCGTTGTGCTCGACCGGGAGCGTGATGAGGCCGGGGAATAGTGGGAGAGGCCGAAAATGAGAACTGCATCGGGCCCCAAACCATTTGCAATGCAACCGGCCCGCTCCCGTAGGCAAAATCGGGATCCCACCGCAGAGTGACGAGAAACCAATTATCACCTTTCTATACAACTAACGGGAGCAACCCCATATCGAATGGCCTCCCGTAATCCAGCGGCCTTCCCAGTGAGTGGTCACGCTGGCGCTGATTAGAACTACTTTTGAAAAACATGAACCCGGCAGATGGGATGCTGCAGGGAGCCGAGGTCGTGAATGGCCAGCTTCGCTCACAGACTGTGAGCCCTGGGGCACTGGGCTTGCTGCCCCTGGGCTTGCAGTGGCGGTGGGGGGCCAAACGGGGGGGGGGGGGGTGCAGCCCCGGCTGGAGGTGAGCCGCCATGGGGTCTGGGGATATCGGGGCTTGGGGTGTTCTGCTTGGGGGGGGGGCTCTGCTGGGGGGTGGAGGGGCGGGTGGCGCTGCTGGGGGGAGGGGGAGTCAACCGTGCACGGATCGTCCATGCAAACCCCTGGACCATGTGTTGCCACAGATTGCCGTCGACATCTCCTGCACCCGTAGCCTGGGACTCCTCCATTCGGCTATGGACTGCTGGAGTGTTGTTGACATCTCGCTCTGAATGTCCCAGCCACTCCCTAACTTCTCCATCTACTCCGGAATGGCCTGTCCAGAGGCTCGGCATTTGGCTGGGACCGAGCTGGGAGCTGGGATGCAGCAGCCCTCTGACTGCTATCTCGCCTGGGGGTTCTTGCCTCCACCTGATGTGCATTAGCGACTGGCTGCCCTGTGGTTCACCCTCCGGGGCTCTCGGGGGAACAGGCCATCCCTCCTGACCTCTACCGCATCTAGGAGCCTCCCCAGGTCTGCGGCTCCAAACCTTGGGGCCTGTCATCTCAGCGCCATGGCTGTGAGCTGAGTGGGATTGGCTGTGCAAGAGCTGTTTCAGAGCATCTCGACTTTGTTAGCAGTGGGCTGGGAAGCGGGATGCAGGTGAAATGGCTGGCGAGCCCTCATTTGCGGTTGAAAGCCTGTGTGGCCTCATTAACTGGGCCAATTAACATTGTATTGTGCTGCCGGCCTCGCCAGGCCGAGCACCGGGGAGTTTGCGGCAGTTCCTGTTCGCTACCACACTTAGAAATCTTAGAATCGCGCCCATGGAAATTACTGTCTAAATTGTCACCTGGCAAATATTTCTTGAAATTTATCTTCACAATCTGTACACTTCTACACTGTAAATTCTATGATTCTATGACTTCCTTCTGCAGTATCATTCGATATTGGGATATGGCAGGACTAGGATTTGTCTGACTCTATTCTTGCTTGGAAATACTTCAAACTCTTTTGATGTAAACTGTGGACCATCATCTGACAGTACTATTGCTGACAACCCATTAATTGCAAACCAACTTCTTAAAACCTCCATAATTTTGGGCACTCTTCCCTTTCTACCTAAAGAAATCAAAAGAGTGCAACACAAAGGCTGCTGTACAATATATTACAGTACACAGTACTCTAGGTGCATCTCAACAATGCCCTATATGGTTGCAACAAAAATGCCTTTTTTTTATAGTCCATCACTCTTGAAATTAAGGCCAATACATCCTATGCCTTCCTAATTACTTGCTGTACCTGTGTGCTAAACTTTAGGATTCATTTTCAAGTATGCGCAGATCCATCAGCGCTACATAATTCTGCCACTTAAAATCAGGAATTTACAGTGCAGAAGATCATTCGGCCCATCGAGTTTGCACCGGCCCTTGGAAATAGCCCCCCACTTAAGCCCACACCTGTAACCCAGTAACCCTACCTAAACGTTTTGGACACTAAAGGCAATTTAGCATGGCCAATCCACCTAACCTGCACATCTTTGGACTGTGGGAGGAAACCGGAGCACCCGGAGGAAACCCACACAGACACGGGGAGAACGTGCAGACTCCGCACAGACAGTGACCCAAGCCTGGAATCGAACCTGGGATCCTGGAGCTGTGAAGCAACAGCGCTAACCACTATGCTACCGTGCTGCCGTTTCTCTTTATTTAAATAATATTGTGCCCTTCTAATCTTCCAATTAAAGTAGACAACTCACATTTTTCCACATTATTCTCCTTCTGTCAGATTTTTTTTCCTTATTCACTTTACTTATTTATATCACTTTGTAGACGTTACGTCCCCTTCACAGTCTGAGTTCTATCTGTCTCTCTATCATCAACATATTTGGCTGCAATACACTTCATCCAAGTTATTCATTCATGCTCGGCCTGAAGGCAGGTTCTTGGCTCATTGTCTGCTGATAGTTCATGCTGAGCTATTTTCAACTCAATTTTTTTGTGAGTGGTGTTTTGCCATTGCCTTCCACTCTCAGGAGCAGGGTAAGGAGGCAGTTCCCAAGTCTACAGCCAGAAGGGGAATTGAACCCACGCAATTGGCATTATTCTAAAGCATGCACTAGCTGTCTAGCCAACTGAGCCAACTGCCCCCTCCAAGTTGTTTATCCAGATTGAAAATGGTTGAGGCCGCAGTTTACAAACTAGTTACAATATACCAACTTGAAAATGATCCATTTATCCCAGCTCTTTGTTTTCTGTTGCTGCAAATCCTCGATCATTCTGATTTATTGCACTCAACACTATGAGGCGTTTCATATGGCACTGTACTGATTTACTTTCTGAAATCTAAATACAGTACGTGCGTGAATCAGTCATCCCGTTGGCCACGGATTTGGGTGCTACGGGTGAATCGTGCAAGAGACCCAAATTGGGCTCCGTGCTGGGCTGATTGCGAGTCACCCGACTCGCTCTGCCCAGCGCGATCTGGATCGTGCCCACCATGTGCGAGATCCTGATCTGCACCTTTAACTGTTCCTAAGATGCCAGATTTACCAGCCACCCAGGATTCACCAGCCAAGGATGGGAGACCTCGCCAGGGGGCCGTTTAGTTCTGGTCCACACAAATGTGGACCAGCCGTAACGGCACCTGGAGGGCTCTCCAGGCAATTGGAGCCTCCCGGGTAGTCAGAGACAAGGCAGGGTCACATCCTGACACTCCTCCTGGCACCTGGGCACTGCCACCCTGACACTGCCAGGGTTCTGGGGGATTTCCATGGTGCCAGACTGGCAGTACCATGTGTCCAGGTGGCAGGTTGTCACTGCCATGGATCAGGCCTGGTTGTGGGGGGGGGGGGGGGGGGGGGGGGGGGGGGGGGGGAACCCGGTCCCGGTCCCGGTGCCGGGGGGGGTCCCTGCTAGGTCAAGGGGTGGTGTTCCCAGGGCTCTCCAAGGTTGGGGGTGGGGAAGGGATCAAAAGAGTGGGAGCGTCCTGAAAGGGGGGGAAAGGTCAGTGCTGCTGGACAACATGGTGCACCAAACTGCGAGGAGCCTTTCCTGCTGGATCTTCAGTTCGCCAGCAGGAATCCCTCTAAGTACGGCTTTGGTGGCGAGAAACACCCCTGGATTGTGAGGTGTTTCTCTGCATTGCAGCTGCCGAGAAACACTCCGCCAATCGTGTCTGTTCAGTGGACTTTAACTTGAGTCCACTGAATCACGCCCTACATCTCTTAGTTCCCCTTTTCCACCATGCTTGTTATATCTTCATAGAACTCTAATAAATTGTGAAATAAGTTCCCCCTTCACAAAACCATGTTGAATCTGCCTGATTGTATTATGATTTTCTAAATGTCCTACCTCTGAATAATGGATTGTAGCGTTTTCCCAATGACAGATGTTAGACTAATAGCCATGTATTTTACTACTGTCTCTCTCCCTCCTTTCTTCAACATAATTGTTACATTGGCAGTTTTCCAGTCCGCTGGAGCATTCCCAGAATCTGGGGAACTTTGGAAGATTACAATGCTGCCACTTCTGCTGCAGGCATTGCTATTAAGCCCCTAGGATTCAGGCAATCAGGTCCGGGGAGCCTGTGAGAATTTAGTGCCATTAGTTTTCCGAGTACTTTTTCTCCAGTGGTTGTAATGGTTTTATGTTCCTCCTGCCCTTTTGCCTCTTCATTTTCTACTATCCTTGGGATGGTTTTATCGCGAAGACGTTTACAAAATACTTATTCAAAGTCTCTGCCATTTGAATATTGCTGAAAACAGGCATGTTGCTGAAGCTTTTAGTCTTACACTTATCAGGACAAGCTGTAGAATGTCAAATTTCAAATGATCACAACAACTTATACTACAGGACAAGGACTTTTAGCTACTGTTTTCCTTTTTATATACTTGTAGAAGCTTTTACTGTTTGTATATTCTGCTCCCTTATTCTAAGTTGTTTGTCTTTATTTTTTTGTGGTCACCATTTGCTGGTTTCTAAAATGTTCACAACCTTATGGCCCACCACGAACATTTCTTTCAATTGATACCACTCCTTATTTCCTTAGTTAGCCATAGATGGTTAATCCCTTTCATAGAGCAGGGCTTCCCACACTGTGGGTCGTGACCCCCAGTAGGGTCATGGGATGAAAGTTGAGGATCACAACATATGAAACTGTAATGATGGCTGTGGAGAGAAGACTCCATCCTGGGGCTGGCTCTGAGGGCACATGATGCATTTGTTCTCTTTGTTCTGACATTCCTCCTGGCACCTAGGCATTGCCACCCTGACACTGCCAGGGTGCTGGGGGATTTCCATGGTGCCAGACTGGCAGTGCCATGTGTCCAGGTGGCAGGTTGTCACTGCCATGGATCAGGCCTGGTTGGGGGGGGGGGGGGGGGTCCCGGTCCCGGGATTTGTGTATTTAGATTTCATTCTTTGGAGAAAGAAAATTATTGTCAGGGTATAACCTTATTGGCAAAAGGGACTAATAATAATCTTTATTGTCACAAGTAGGCTTACATTAACACTGCAATGAAGTTACGTGAAAAGCTCCTAGTTGCCACACTACGGCGCCTGTTCAGGTACACAATTCAGAATATCCAAACTACCGAACAACATGTCTTTGGGGACTTGTGGGAGGCAACCGGAGCACCCAGAGGAAACGCACACAGACACAGGGAGAACGTGCAGACTCCACCCAGACAGTGACCAAAGCCAGGATTGGAACCTGCGACCCTGGAGCTGTAAAGCAACAGTGCTAACCACTGTGCTACCCGACTAATTTATAATACAGACTAACAAGGTTTATTGGCTAACAAAGATCAATATTTAACTTTCCCCTAATTGAGGCAAGGCACCACACACTGGACTGGATTCTCAGCAGCCCCGTGCCGAAATCACATTTGGCGCGGGGGCGGAGAATCAACTTTCCCCACAGAATCGGGCCCAACGCCAGTCCGGCGGTTCTCCGTGCCCCGGAAATCCGCGCATTCGCAAATTTCTCCGCGTGACTGGGGGCCATTGCCAGAGGCCCGCCCAGCGATCCTCCGCCCGACCAGCCGAGTTCCCGACAGCGTGGAACAAACATGGTATTGTCAGTTGTGATGTTCACGTGGTGGCGGCGGACTCAGTCCGCAGCCGCCCTGGTGGGGGGGGGCAGGGGGATTGGGCACCAGGGGGGCCTTATGGGCTGCCGGGGAGTGCTTGTGCGCGGTCGGATCTTTGGGCGCGCGGCTGATCGGGGAGGCCTACATCTTCCAGCTGCCTCCACGGTGGCGTCTGCCATGGCGCTCGGCACGGCTGCTGAAGGCCGCCGCCGTGCGCATGCGTGGACTCAAATCCGGAAGTGCGGGGGCCCGTATCCGCAGCTAAAGCTGCGTGAAGCACTCCAGATCCCTGCTAGCCCCCTGAAGGTGAATGAATCGACTGTTATTTTTTGGAGGAAACTCGGGAGTGCAACGTCATGCCGACATGGGGACATAGCACCATTTTGGAGAATCCAGCCCACTGTCTGTCATAATATGCACTCATGCACATAATGAGATACAGACAGGCAGTGACAGACACTCAGTACAGCCAGTCAACACACAGGACAGAACACAACCAATCACCAGGCAGAACACTAGAAGGTGGTCTCCCACTATAAAACACACAAGGCATCAACACTCTGCCTCTTTCCACTGGTGACAACTGTAGTGACAGTTGTATATATCAGTTAGCACCTTCTACACGTGGCTCAGAGCTAGTCTGGTCTAGTTAGTTATAGTAAGCACGCTTACATTAGTAGAGTGTCAAACCCACAGCGAACTGTGTGCAGGGTGATTAACACAACATGGTACCAGTCGTCTGCCTTCCAGCAACATGGAGAAGATCCAGGCCCCTCCACAGCTACGGAGCTCTGGCAATCTCGGCACTAACTGGCAGGTCTTCAAGCAGAAGTTTCTTCTCTACATTGAGGCCTCAGGCCTCGAGGATGCATCTGATGCCAGAAAAATCGCGCTGCTCCTATCAACTGTGGGGGACCAAGCCATCCAAATTTTCAACTCGCTTGATTTTACCGACAGCCAGGACAAGACCAAATTCAAGACCGTTTTAGAGAAGTTCGACAGTCACTGTGAAGTCAAAACAAACGAGAGCTTTGAGAGCTATATCTTCCAGCAACGCCTTCAGGGTAAGGATGAACCTTTCCAATACTTTCTAACTCATCTCCGTGTATTAGCGCAGTCCTGCAATTTTGGTGCAACCGCTGATTCCATCATCAGGGATCAGGGCCGGGAATATCCCCTACCCGGCGGGGCGGGGGGTCCCGGTGGGATGGAGTGGCGGGAACCACTACAGCATCGGGCCGCCCCAAAGGTCCGCACCTTTAGGGGCCAAGCCCTCACCTTGAGGGGCTAGGCCCACGCTGGAGTGGGTGGCAGGCCTTTGGCGCCACGCCAGCCGGGGCCGAAAGGACTTTGCTGGCCGGCGGAAGTCCGCGCTTGCGCGGGAGCGGCAGCTGACGTCATCCCCGCACATGCGCGGGGGAGGTGTCTCTTCCGCGTTGGCCGCACTGAAGGCTGTGGCCGAGGCGGAGGGAAAAGAGTGCCCCCACGGCACAGGCCCGCCCGCGGATCGGTGGGCCACGGTCGCGGGCCAGGCCACCGTGGGGGCACTCCCCGCGGCCAGATTGCCCCGAGCCAGCCCCTGGACCCCGGAGCCAGCCCGCGCCGGCTGGTCCCGTCGGTAAGAGAGGTGGTTTGATTCTCGCCGGCGGGACTGGCTTTCCAGCAGCGGGACTTAGGCCCATCGCGGGCCGGAGAATCGCCGGGGGCGGCTCGCCGACGGACGTGGCGCGATTTCCGCCCCCGCAGAATATCCGGTGCCGGAGAATTCAGCAACCGGCGGGGGCGGGATTCACGCCAGTCCCCGGCGATTCTCCGAACCGGCGGGAGGTCGGAGAATCCCGCCCCAGATCGTGTTTGGGGTGCACTCCGATTCTTTGCGGGAGCAACTCCTCAAAATTAAACACATGATCCTGCCAGTCGCAATCGAGACGTGTATAGTGCATGAGCATGCGAGAAATCGGTACTCCAGTCTCAAATCGGCAGAATACGAAAAACTTGCCTCCTATGAGGCAGAGAGTGTACAGGCCATCGCCCAGATGCAGCACCTCAGTATCGATGAAAGTGGCCATTTCCTGCGCTTTTCCCGGGGCCCCATGCATGCGCAACATGAACGGGAGAACGAAGCGGCCGAAAACCAAACTGCGCAGGTGTGAACGTCGGCTAACCGCACTGCGCATGTGCAATGACGCACGGAGCGTAATGACATCAACGTCATGACGTGCCCAAACTGCGGCACCGCCCACTTAAAGCGGCAATGCCCTGCAAAAGGCAGGCGATGTCTAAATTGCGGGAAGCCTGGAAATTATGCAGCTGTGTGCAGGTCTGCACCACCAGTCAAGGTCCAGCGATCCCAATTTCAACGCAGGTGCGTTCGATGTGTACAGCAAGGTCTACTGGATTCTGATCCTGGTAGCACTACGGATCCAGAGGATGACTGCCTGGAGACCCCTATCGTGTGGGCATCATCACCACATGCGAGAATGCCTCCTCAAATTCAGCAAGATGCCTATCTATCCTCAATGCGGATTCCACAGACGAATGGCGTGCTGTCGTACACGTAAATCACTGCAGCATCCAGTTGAAGCTGGACACTGGTGCTCTGCCAATCTCGTCTCTCAAGCTGATCTTGACCGCATTAAAAAGCAACCAAAAATTCTTCCACCATCCTGCCAGCTCCTCGATTATAATGGCAATGCCATAACTGCACTAGGATCTTGTCACCTATCCGTCTCCAGCAAAGACATCAATGTCACACTGCGATTCAAAATCGTCAAGCCTGATAAGACATCCCTGCTCGGTGCCCATGCATGCAAGCTACTCAACCTCATACAGCGAGTCCATGCCATGTCTTCTTCTGCTAATGTGGATCTTCAGGCTGACATTGATGTTGTCCTGGCTCAATATCCAGATGTGTTTGATGGAATGGGTACTCTGCCATACTGCTACAAGATCCTACTCAGGCCTGATGCCACGCATGTAATCCATGCACCAGGCCGGGTGCCGGCTCCTCTGAAGGAACGTTTAAAGGCACAGCTACAGGAGCTCCAAGATCAGGGCATCATCTCCAAAGTGACTGAACCGACTGACTGGGTCAGCTCGATGGTCTGTGTGAAGAAGCCCTCAGGAGAGTTGCGGATATGCATAGATCCCAAAGATCTGAACGGAACATAATGGAGAACACTACCTGATCCCGAAACGGGAGGAACGAGTCCAGCAGGAAGCTCTGTACGTACAACACACCATTTGGCAGGTATGTCGTTTGGCATTGTCTCAGCCTCTGAACTCTTCCACAGGATCATGGAACAATTGATGGAGGGCATTGAAGGTGTGCGTGTCTACGTAGATGATGTAATCATATGGTCCACGGCCCCCGAGGAACACATACCTCGTCTCAAACAAGTCTTTCGACGTGTCTATGCAAACGGCCTCAAGCTGAGCAAGGCCAAGTGCTCCTTTGGCATGTCATCCATCAAGTTCCTCGGCGACCAGGTATCCCAGCAGGGTGTGCGACTAGATTTGGACAAGGTCAAGTCCATTAACGCCATGAAGACCCCGGAAGACAAAAAGGCGGTACTATGCTTCCCCGGGATGGTCAACTTCTTGGGAAAATTCATTCCCAACATGGCCTCACACACCACGGCTCTCAGGCATCTGGTGAAGAAGTCCACTGCATTCCAGTGGCTACCCACACATCAAGCAGAGTGGCTCGAGCTCAGAGCAAAGCTCACCACTGCTCCGGTACGAGTGTTTTTTGACCTGGACAGGGAAACAAAAATCTCCACGGACCAAGCCAGGATGGCATTCGTGCGGTGCTCCTCCAGAGCGATGACTCCTCGTCCTGGGCTCCCATTGCTTATGTGTCAAGGGCCATGACGCCTACTGAATAGAGGTATGCCCAGATAGTAAAAGAGTGCCTGGGCCTCCTAACCGACATTGTAAAGTTCCATGACTACGTCTATGGTCTACCAATGTTTACAGTGGAGACTGACCACAGACCCTTGGTCCATATCATTCAGAAGGACTTGAATGACATGACGCCCAGGCTTCAGCGCATTCTCCTTCGACTCCGAAGATACGATTTTGAGTTAGTATACACACCACGCAAGGAGCTGATAATTGCGGATGCCCTGTCCCTCTCCATCACCACGCCCTGTGAACAGGTTGACTTCATCTGCCAGATTGAGGCACAGGTGCAGCTGTGTGCCAGCAACCTCGCGGGCTCAGATGAAAGAGTTATCAGTATTCGTGAAGAGACTGCCAAAGACCCTCTTCTGCAGCGTGTAATGCACCACCTTGGAAATGGCTGCCAAAAAGGGCAATGCCCTCAGTTCTTTAATGTGAAGGACGACCTGACAGTCGTCGAGGGGATCCTCCTCAAGCTAGATTGTATCATTATTCCTCACAGTCTGCAGAGCTTAGTGCTCAAACAAATCCACGAGGAACACCTAGGTGTCGAAAAGTGCAGGCGCAGAGCCCAGCAGACTGTCTACTGGCCTGGAATCAGCCAGGTCATTTCGAACATGGTCCGCAATTGCCCGACCTGCCAGCATTTCCACCCTGCTCAAACAAAAGAAACACTCCAGCAACATGAGATCGTGACCTCTCCGTGGTCCAAGTTGGGAATCGACCTTTTTCACGCCAATGGGCATGACTATGAGCTCATCATAGATTACTTCTCAAATTACCCAGAAGTTGTGAAGCTGTCAGACCTCACATCAAGGACAGTCATCAAAGCCTGCAAGGAGACATTTGCCAGGCATGATATTCCACTCACTGTCATGAGTGACAATGGTCCCTGCTTCCACAGCCTAGAGTGGGCCAATTTCGCCAAGTCGTACCAATTCTACCACATTACCTCAAGCCCACACTATCTGCAATCCAACGGGAAGGTTGGGAAAGGGGTCCATATAGTGAAGCAACTGCTCTGCAAGGCTGCGGACTCTGCTTCTGACTTCAACCTTGCGCTGTTGGCATACAGGGCAACCCCTCTGTCCACCGGTATGTCCCCGGCTAAACTCCTCATGAACAGAGACTTGCGAACAACTGTTCCAGCCATCCACTTACAAGACCTGAATCACCTCCCAGTGCTGCAAACGGTGCAGCAACTCAGGAACCGGCATAAGCTGACGTACGATGCTCATGCTACCGATTTGCCTGTGCTATCTCCGGAAGATGTTGTTCGGATCAAGCTACCTGATGGAGGCTGGTCAGCTCCAGCTGCTGTTGTTGTTCGACAGGCTGCTCCCAGATCGTTTGTAGTTCATATTGTTGCTAATTGTGTTTCTCTTAATTTGGCTCTGAAGGTGGTGGCCATTATGGTCGCCTTCCTTAATTCTAATTACGTTTGCTCTAGATTCGCCAGGTATCTCTCGATACCGCCACAAGGTTCAAAACCGAATACTGATCAAAGACTCGTTCCACCAGTTAGTATGTTCAAACTCAATGCTCATTTATTTATACATACAGTCAAATATACTCATGCATAAAACTCTACAAACTAAACTATCACTACTGCTAAAGCCTATACTTAGCTTCGGGCGCCCACTCAGTCAGAGGAACAATGGCCGTTGTTCGGTTCTGAGGCTGCTGGGGTCGGGTTGGTACAGAATAACAGCTAGGAGCGTCTGTCTTGTAGCGTGCGTTGACCTTGGACTTGGTTGTTCTGATGTTGCTGTTGGGCAGGTCTCTCCTTGGTAAAAGCTGGAGCCGCAAGAGAGCGATTCTCTCTTGGGGGATTCTTCTTATACCCAAAAGGGGCTTCACATGCTTTTGGGCGGGCCTTGAACTTGGCCCCAATTAATTGGGCTGTTTCCCAATCGTTCTCATCGATTTCCTCCAATAGAGGGGTGGGTGCCCTGATTGCTGGGCGTGTCCTAGGTGGCCGTTGGCCTGCTTTGTTCTGGTCTCCTCTGGTGCCGGGGTGTCTGTCTTGGTACTGTTTACTTAAATGTTGCCTTTTTGTTCCCGGGGATGGCTCATTAGTATGGAAATGGTTTGCAGTATCAGTCTTGTCTGGGAGCTATGGCTCCAATCAACAGACGGACCTTGCATCTGCTTGCTTTCTTAGTATTGTCCATTTTCCCTGCAATCTTTGCAAGGTGTCCATTTTGTAATCGGGAAGTGTCCATCCCAGATGACTACAGTATGGCTGATGGCTCCATTGTCAGGTGCAACAGGAGGGCACTGCGCAAAGTTGCCTGCCCTCCACCAGATCCTACTTTTCCGTCTGTTGTTATGCTTCCTCCAGACACTTTGCACCATGAGGCCACCAATCTGGCAGCAATCCCGCCTGTCAAGGCGCCGTCGTCCCCACTTCCACCTCTCAGATTGTCGACGAGGATCCCACGCAAGCCCCAAAGATTGGATTTGTAGACATTTACCTAGTAAATTTTGTTCTGTATCTGCACGCTAGACAACTCCTATGTATATATTCATCCACTCGCCATTTAATGTAAATAGTTCCACATGTAAATAGAGTCACATACGTTCCAAGCAACCAACATTTTATTTTAAAAGGGGAGATGTCGTAATATCATAGAATTTACAGTGCAGAAGGAGGCCATTCAGCCCATCGAGTCTGCACCGGCTCTTGGAAAGAGCACCCTACCCAAGGTCAACACCGCACCCTATTCCCATAACCCAGTAACCCCACCCAACACTAAGGGAAATTTTGGACACTAAGGGCAATTTATCATGGCCAATCCACCTAACCCGCACATCTTTGGACTGTGGGAGGAAACCGGAGCACCCGGAGGAAACCCACGCACACACGGGGAGGATGTAAATATGCACTCATGCACATAATGAGATACAGACAGGCAGCGACAGACACTCAGTAGCCAATCAACACACAGGACAGAACACAACCAATCACCAGGCAGAACACTAGAAGGCCGTTTCCCACTGTAAAACACACGAGGCATCAACACTCTGCCTCTTTCCACTGGTGACAACTGTAGTGACAGTCAGGGTGTATATATCAGTTAGCACCTTCTACACGTGGCTCAGAACTAGTCTGGTCTAGTTAGTTATAGTAAGCAGGTTTAGTTCAGTAGAGTGTCAAACCCACAGCAAACTGTGTGCACTGCTTAGCAGGTTCAATAAAACGTATTGAACGAACATCAACATTTGGAGTCTACTTTCCAGTACAACTGCATCCAGTTGCAGTCCGTGTTACCCCAGGGTGATTAACACGACACTGTCTTTCCGTGAATACCAGAGCGTCTGTGTCTTGACTTCTTCTTGGTTCCTTGAAACTGGTCTCTTGACTCACAATGAGATATGTTCTTTGAGATTTTAACTTAATCAACTTTAAAATACATGCAAAACTCCTTTTTGCAGCTTAAGACTTCAATTCTTATTTCCCAGTCTGTATTAACTGCTGTATTTTACAATTACTCATTTGCTTCTCTCACTCTTTTTTTCCTCTTTCCATCTATCTCTCTCTCTCTCTCTCTCGTTCTGGCTGGAAGTAGGTGCCTGTCAAAGACTAGTCACTTTTCCTTAACGCAATTATTTCAGCCCTAATAGTAGAATCTGATACTGATCTGGATTCTTACGGCAATTCTCAACACAGTGACAATTATATTAGCCACTTCTGTATTCTTACAGCAATCCCCAACCTTTGACAATATAATCACTTCTGGATTCATATGGCAATCCCAACCAATGACAATTACCCATCGACTAGGAATTTCCTCTATAAATGCTAATCTTCCTTGCAAATATCCTACTACTGACCCTTAACTTTCTCGCCTGGTAATTTCCCCTCAGCAACTGCCCTGAGGTTACTGTTATCTCCTGGCAAGTGCAAAGGTCCCTGGCAAGTGTATTTTCTTTTATACCCTTTTTGCAGTTAGCGTTTTTGTGTACTTGTGTCAACACAAGTTAATTCCACACAAATATTTGAAATGCCTGACCAATGGGAAGTGTGTTTCTGGTTTGCCTACAATCGTCTAACATTCGTGTGTACCCTATATTTACAATTCTTGACAAGGGGAAGCGTGCTTCTGGCTTCCTGCAATAAACTAGCCTTAACTTTTACTCTTTACTTACAATTCCCCAATATCCTAGCCAATCGGATCAGAGTTTTGGCTTCTGTTTGCTGTTATTGCTTGGTTCATTGGAGACCAAATATGCAAATGCTCCCCAGCTATAACTGTTGTGGAAATAGACAATGAGCACAGTTAAGGTAGACTGGGAAATTAGAGTAAAAGGCTTAAAGATGCAAAAAGGGTTTTGCATGTAAGTTAGAGTGGACTAAGTTAACATTTCTATGTTCTTTCTTGAAGCTACCTTCTCTATTTTGACACTTAAAGAAATGGCAACTTAATGATTTCTTGACAATATTCCAAAAATACATACAAATAAAGATTTTTGATCACTAAGCTATGCACAACACCATTTGATAACTTAACCTGAACAAATGTATCAATAAGATTAAATCTAATTTGTTTTTACCTACCTCAGCCTCAATGGGAATACCGATTGTTAGAACAATAATTGGGGGAGGGAGGACCTGATATAACTGGAGGGTTGAGCCAGGAAATAGCCCTCTGCATGCCTAAAAGTTGCCACCTCCTCATCAACATAGTAGTCCGTGCTACATCTGCAACTAATTTAATAGAAGTAAGTTCCCATTTTATGTTGCCTCGTTCAACATTGTTTTTCCGCAGTGTTGTGAATAGAGGGCCAATATAGGCACTTGGTGTTGGAAGTTTTATTTCCTTTCCTTTCAGCATTGTTTCAGACCAGGGCCAATGAGATGGTACATGACTCAATTAGCACCATTTTGGAGTGGCCTCTTTCATTTCCTGAAACTCTGCCCCACTCTTCACCTCCCTGCTGAAACATCCCCGCTCTGCCCTGCTCAACTCTCCCGATCTTCCCTGCTTGATCATTGCTGCTCTTCACTTCCCTGCCCAAATGTCTGATTCACCACTTTCCTGCTATTTCATGGAATTTACAATGCAGAAGGAGGCCATTCAGCCCATCGAGTCTGCACTGGCCCTTGGAAAGAGCACCCTACTTAAGCCCATGCCTCCACCCTATCCCCATAACCCAGTAACCCCACCTAACCTTTTGGACACTTAGGGCAATTTAGCACAGCCAATCCACCTAACCTGCACATCTTTCGACTGTGGGAGCAAACTGACCACAGCACTTGGAGGAAACCCGTGCAGATATGGGGAGGACGTGTAAACTCCACACAGACAATTACCAGAGTCTGGCATTGAACCAGGGTACCTGGAGCCGTGAGGCAGCAGTGCTAACCACTGTGCCACATTGTTTCATTTTGGCGGGGTGGCTTGTTGGGAGTGGAGTGAAGTAACAAGCACAATAATAACATAATTAAATATTTAAATAGGGCTGCAGTCAACAGCAAAGCAAAGGTGCTCGCCATTGTCCTTGAAGAAAGCTTCCAATAAATATTTAGCGACCTCTGGGATTTCAATACCCAATGTCAGTTTGATTCTGACATCAAATCAAATGGATCTCCAGGAATTCAGCAGCATTGATGCCATCATGCAGGGGAAGCAGGCAATCACATTGACGTATCCTTCCAGACAGCAAATTGGGAAACAAAAACCACTGAATTCTTTCACTTGCAATATTAATTTTTTACTGTGAGCAAAACAAATGCTCAGAATAAACACATAGTTAATACAGGTGAAAATATTTTTAAAATGTAACATTTGTAGTCAGGAGAAAATTAAATTTTTAACAAATATATCATTGCTCTTTCAGGGCCAGTGAGGCTGCTTCGCATTAGTAACCATAATCTTCTAAGTAGAAACCCAGTTATATGCAATACAATCACATGGAACGTTGCCAAGAGTCTTTACAACCAGCCTAAGGATGCAAGAATGGAGATTGTCATCAATTCATAGATTTGCAGTTGAATGCAATGTGGAGGAACTTTAACACCCCACCCTTGGAGAAACATAGAATCATTATTTTGGATTTCGGCGGGAGCGGTGCGCAAGTGATTTCTGGGAGGAACGTTTTTCCTTTAAAACATTCACCTTCACAGGAGCAGGCCTTTGGATTTCGGTGGGAACGGTGCGCAAGTGATTTCTGGGAGGTAAGTTTTTCCTTTAAAAACACTTACCTTCACAGGAGCAGGCCTTGGAATTTCGGCAGGAGCGGTGCGCAAGTGATTTCTGGGAGGTAAGTTTTTCCTTTAAAAACACTTACCTTCACAGGAGCAGGCCTTGGGATTTCGGCGGGAGCGGTGCGCAAGTGATTTCTGTGAGGTAAGTTTTTCCTTTAAAAACACTTACCTAGTCCCGTTTCTGTTCTTCTTTTCTGTTTTTTTTAAAATATAAGGCGGGAACCGGAAGTTCGACTTCTGGGAAGGCCCCACCCGCCCGCCCCAACCAATAAATTCTGGTGGAGAGGAAACCCGAGACACTACACGTGTAGGTTCTCCCACCCACCCTCCTCCTCTAACCTAATAATAAGATCCATTGGTGTGAGGTAAGTGCCATATTATATTATTATTATTAGCATTATTATATTATATTATTAGCATTGCGCAGGTCAAGGAGACACAGTAGTGGTAGTTTGGTGCAGTGAGGTAACCAGGAAAGGTAAGTGGTTAATCTAATTGTGCTGTTTTTCAGTTAAAAGTGCAGTGTAGATTAGTGTCTGATTGGCTGAAGCTGCCCCCACCATAAACTTAAATTAAACTAATTAATTAATTAGTGATGGCTGGTCAGGTGATGTGCTTGAGCTGCTTGATGTGGGAGCTGGCAGATCCCATTGCAAGCTGCAGCGACCACATCTGCAGTAAGTGTTGGCTGCTCGAAGAGCTCCGGCTCAGAGTTGATGAGCTGGAGTCTGAGCTTCAAACACTGAGGCACATCCGGGAGGGGGAGACTTACCTGGACACTGTGTGGAGTGTCCACACCTGTCAGAGTAAGTAGTTTAAATCCTGCCAGGGACAGCAGGGTGTGACTGCAAGTCAGGCAGATAAAGGGAACCAGCAGTCAGGAACTCAGGAGCCTCAGCCCTTGACTCTGTCCAACAGGTATGAGGCACTTGCTCCCTGTGGGGATGGCGAACAGGGTTGCAGGAAGGATGAGTCAGCTGACCAAGGCACCATGGTTCAGCAGGCCATTCAAGGGGAGGGAGTAAATAGGCAAGTTGTAGTTGTAGGGGATTCTATTATCAGGGGGATAGATAGTATCCTTTGTGAGCAGGATAAAGAGTCCCGCATGGTATGTTGCCTGCCCGGTGCTAGGGTGCGGGACATCTCTGACCGGCTTGAAAGGATACTGGAGAGGGAGGGGGAGGATCCAGTTGTTGTGGTCCATGTCGGTACCAACAACATAGGCAAGTCTAGGAAAGAGGACCTGTTTAGAGATTATTAAGAGCGAGGATTCAAACTAAAAAACAGGTCCTCAAGGGTCATAATCTCCGGATTACTGCCCGAGCCACGTACAAATTGGTATAGGGAGGCAAGAATAAGGGAAGTTAACACGTGGCTGAAAGAGTGGTGTGAGAATGAGGGGTTCCTTTTCATGGGACACTGGCATCAGTTTTGGGACGGGGGGACCTATACCGTTGGGATGGTCTCCACCTGAACCGAGCTGGGACCAGTGTTCTGGCGAAAAGAGTAAATAAGGTGGTCAATAGGACTTTAAACTAAAGATTGGGGGGGGAAGGGAAAGTCAGGGAACCAAGAGGTGAAGTAATCAGCGGGGAGCGTAGCTGCTTAGGAATACAAAAAAACACGAACAGACAAAACTCAAGAGTGGTTACGATTGTTCCCATCCCACAAATTATGACACAGTGTATGGAAAGGCTCAGTAAACCAAGGTCCACCACACTAAGAAAACAAAAAGGGACGGTCAATAGAGAATTAAACGTGCTCTATTTAAATGCGCGCAGTGTACAGAACAAGGTAGATGAGCTTGTGGCCCAGATTGTGACTGGCAGGTATTATGTGGTAGGCATCACAGAGACATGGTTGCAGGGGGTTCAGGACTGGCATTTAAACATCCAGGGATTCACAACCTATCGAAAAGACAGAGAGGTGGGCAGAGGGGGCGGGGTTGCCTTGTTAATTAGGGATGAAATTAAATCAATAGCACTAAACGACGTAGGGTCAGATGATGTGGAGTGTGTGTGGGTAGAGTTGAGGAACCACAAAGGCAAAAAAACCATAATGGGAGTTATGTACAGGCCTCCTAACAGTGGTCAGGACCGGGGGCACAAAATGCACCACGAAATAGAAAGTGCATGTCAGAAAGGCAAGGTCACAGTGATCATGGGGGACTTCAATATGCAGGTGGACTGGGTAAATAATGCTGCTAGTGGACCCAAGGAAAGGGAATTAATTGAATGTTTACAGGAGGGCTTTTTGGAACAGCTTGTGATGGAGCCCACGAGGGAACAGGCCATTCTGGACTTAGTGTTATGTAATGAGCCAGACTTGATTAAAGATCTTAAAGTAAGGGAGCACTTAGGAGGCAGTGATCATAATATGGTCGAATTCAATCTCCAATTTGAAAGAAAGAAGGTAGAATCAGATGTAAAGGTGTTCCAGTTAAATAAAGGTAACTACAGGGGCATGAGGGAGGAACTGACGAAAATCATCTGGGAGCAAAGCCTAGTGGGAAAGACAGTAGAACAGCAATGGCAGGAGTTTCTGGGAGTAATTGAAGACACAGTACAAAGGTTCATCCCAAAGAAAAGAAACATTGTCAGAGGGGAATTAGGCAGCCATGGCTGACAAAGGAAGTTAGGGAATGCATCAAAGCAAAAGAGAAAGCCTATAATGTGGCAAAGAGTAGTGGGAAGTCAGAAGATTGGGAAGACTACAAAAACAAACAGAGGATAACAAAGAGAGAAATAAGGAAAGAGAGGATCAAATTTGAAGGTAGGCTAGCTAGTAACATTAGGAATGATAGTAAAAGTTTCTTTAAATACATTAAAAGCAAACGGGAGGCAAAAGTAGACATTGGGCCGCTCCAAAATGACGCTGGTAATTTTGTGATGGGAGACAAGGAAATAGCTGAGGAACTGAATAAGTACTTTGCGTCAGTCTTCACAGACGAAGACATGAGTAATATCCCAACAATTCCGGAGAGTCAGGGGGCAGAGTTGAATATGGTAGCCATCACAAAGGAGAAAGTGCCACAGAAACTAAGAGATCTAAAAATTGATAAATCCCCGGGCCCAGATAGGCTACATCCTAGAGTTCTAAAGGAGATAGCTGAAGAAATAGTGGAGGCGTTAGTTATGATCTTTCAAAAGTCACTGGAGTCAGCGAAAGTCCCAGAGGATTGGAAAATCGCTGTTGTAACCCCCCTGTTCAAGAAGGGAACAAGGAAAAAGATGGAAAATTATAGGCCAATTAGCCTAACCTCGGTTGTTAGCAAGATTCTAGAATCCATTGTTAAGGATGAGATTTCTAAATTCTTGGAAGTGCAGGGTCGGATTAGGACAAGTCAGCATGGATTTAGTAAGGGGAGGTCGTGCCTGACAAACCTGTTAGAGTTCTTTGAAGAGATAACAAATAGGTTAGACCAAGGAGAGCCAATGGATGTTATCTATCTTGACTTCCAAAAGGCCTTTGATAAGGTGCCTCACGGGAGACTGCTGAGTAAAATAAGGGCCCATGGTATTCGAGGCAAGGTACTAACATGGATTGACGATTGGCTGTCAGGCAGAAGGCAGAGAGTTGGGATAAAAGGTTCTTTTTCGGAATGGCAACCGGTGACGAGTGGTGTCCCGCAGGGTTCAGTGTTGGGGCCACAGCTGTTCTCTTTATATATTAACGATCTAGATGGACTGGGGGCATTCTGGCTAAGTTTGCCGATGATACAAAGATAGGTGGAGGGGCAGGTAGTATGGAGGAGGTGGGGAGGCTGCAGAAAGATTTAGACAGTTTAGGAGAGTGGTCCAAGAAATGGCTGATGAAATTGAACGTGGGCAAGTGCGAGGTCTTGCACTTTGGAAAAAAGAATAGAGGCATGGACTATTTTCTAAACGGTGACAAAATTCATAATGCTGAAGTGCAAAAGGACTTGGGAGTCCTAGTCCAGGATTCTCTAAAGGTAAACTTGCAGGTTGAGTCCGTAATTAAAAAAGCAAACGCAATGTTGTCATTTATCTCAAGAGGCTTGGAATATAAAAGCAGGGATGTACTTCTGAAGCTTTATAAAGCACTAGTTAGGCCCCATTTAGAATACTGTGAGCAATTTTGGGCCCCACACCTCAGGAACGGCATACTGGCACTGGAGCGGCTCCAGCGGAGATTCACACGGATGATCCCAGGAATGGCAGGCTTAACATGCGATGAACGTCTGAGGATCCTGGGATTATATTCATTGGAGTTTAGGAGGTTGAGGGGAGATCTAATAGAAACTTACAAGATAATGAATGGCTTAGATAGGGTGGACGTAGGGAAGTTGTTTCCATTAGCAGGGGAGACTAGGACCCGGGGGCACAGCCTTAGAATAAAAGGGAGTCACTTTAGAACAGAGATGAGGAGAAATTTCTTCAGCCAGAGAGTGGTGGGTCTGTGGAATTCATTGCCACAGAGGGCGGTGGAGGCCGGGACGTTGAGTGTCTTTAAGACAGAAGTTGATAAATTCTTGATTTTTCAAGGAATTAAGGGCTATGGAGAGAGAGCGGGTAAATGGAGTTGAAATCAGCCATGATTGAATGGTGGAGTGGACTCGATGGGCCGAATGGCCTTACTTCCACTCCTATGTCTTATGGTCTTATTATGTGGCGATGCCAGCGTTGGACTGGGGTGAGCAGAGTAAGAAGTCTTACAACACCAGGTTAAAGTCCAACAGGTTTGTTTCGATGTCACTAGCTTTCGGAGCACAGCTCCTTCCTCAGGTGAATGAAGAGGTAGGTTCCAGAAACATATATATAGACAAAGTCAAAGATGCAAGACAATACTTTGAATGCGAGAATTTGCAGGTAATTAAGTCAAGAGAGAGGGGTAATCCCAGGTTAAAAATGTGTGAATTGACCTTGAGGCCACAACCGGGACCTTGGATTCATGTCGCATTGCATTCACCCCCCACCATCTGGCCTGGGCTTGTGAAATCCTACCAACTGTCCTGGCTTGAGACAATTCACACCTCTTTAACCTGGGATTATCCCTCTCTCTGGATCTGTAAAGATTTAATTACCTGCAAATGCTCGCATTCAAAGTATCGTCTTGCATCTTTGACTTTGTCTATATATATATTTCTGGAACCTACCTTTTCATTCACCTGACGAAGGAGCAGTGCTCCGAAAGCTAGTGATTTGAAACAAGCCTGTTAGACTTTAACCTCTGGAAGTGATTCAATATGCTAGATAATACACTTTTGGTGTAGCATAGGCATGTGTACACCCCCTGCCATATTGGACCCATTGGCAAATAACCAGGCAGAAAAGCGGACGCTTTGCAATCCAATTTTGAGATGACGAGAGTCTTGAGTACTCAGATTGTAGAACAGAAGAACTTCATCAAGTTTAAATCCATGCAAAATCAAATCAAGTATCGGCAAGCCATTTAGAATTATATAGGAAATAGGCCATTCTGATCAATAAAATCACATAAATCCACCCACCCAGCATTGTTTCCCGGCAGCCCCCCTCCTCCGCCAACCTCCCCTCTCCGCCAACCTCCCACGTCACTCCAATCTTGAGTGGCATGAGGGGATTAGCAACATTGTGAACAGTTGCCTTTGGAACGATCAGAAACAAGCCTATTTTAGCCTTTCAAGATCAAACATCCCAAGGACCATCATTTATCATGAATAGACATTTCCTTGTCGGTCCTCTCTAGCAGGCAGTTCAATGATGTATGATCAGCATGTTTTTCTAATTCAGTTCCAGCCTAAGGCAGACAGAACACTCAACAACCACTTGGTGAAAGTGACATTAGCGGTGTAGAGTATTTCTTCTCCTACACATATCAATCAAGATTTATTTGACCAATTTTATTTCAGTTAATGAATGGTTCACTTCTGTCATGTTGAAGATATCAAAATATTTGAAGATTGAGCTTCACACAGATTGAAAATTCCTATTGTCTCCAACATCTGGTATAAGAAGATTTACAGAGAAAAATCTCAAACCGAACAATAAGATCTAACAAAGTCACTCGATTCATCGCGACCTGAATATCTTTGGCTTTGAATCTAGAAGGAGAAATGTTTGTCTGTTATGTCTGCTTACAACAATATTTGAAAACCTATGTCATTCTATGCAGTAGAGATGCAACAACTTAAGACTTGATAAATAAATATTTTTCTCTTTAATTGATTCTTTTCTCAGGTATTTTCAACCTTAACATACAATGTGCACTGGTACACAATGAATACTTTCAAGTACAGTCTCCTTGGGGTAAACTAGACAATAGAGAAAATTTGGTTCCTTTGTACACTAACTATGGATTATAATATTAATGTTTAAACATAATGAAGCAACTTTTCAATGGGATGCCATTTTTGCTGTTAAAGTTTAATGCAGGTAGGATTTTTTATTATGTTACATTTATTAAAGCAGCACTACCGTAATCCTGCACATGATGTCAGGTCACAAGCCTGCAAAAGGTCGACAGTAATAGGCGGGTGGGTCAGAAATGAGTAGCCTGCCTGCTGTTTTGAAATTAGTACTTAAACATCGATTAAACTACTTGACAACCAAATTGGCTGCAATAAAACAATTCCAATGCCAGAAGGCAGGTGGGTGCAAGGGAAACACAGCCTGTGGAAATAGGAATTGACGAAAAGACAGATATAAAAACACGAAGTGGGCATGCTTGAATTTAGCAGGAAGTGCTGCTGAGAGTTATTTGTGAAAATTCTGCTGTTCATTAATCCCTGATCAGATTCCAGGGCTATTCCTCCTCCAAGGATCCGAAAAGTTGCTGTTCCGGTCATCTTTGAGCACTGCACCATTTGGGGTTTGAAACAGAGTCCACTGTGGGCATTGTGTGGGAGGCAGCTCCTCCAGTAAGGAGGAGATGGAGAAGGCTATCCAAGAATAGGGGTGAAATGAGTTGTAGTAAGGTGGACAAACTGATGAAGAGAGAGGAGCTGCAGAAGGGTGGAGGCAGCAGGCACACAGATAAGAACATAAGAACATAAGAACTAGGAGCAGGAATAGGCCATCTGGCCCTTCGAGCCTGCTCCGCCATTCAATGAGTTCATGGCTGATCTTTTGTGGACTCAGCGCCACTTTCCGGCCGGAACACCATAACCCTTAATCCCTTTATTCTTCAAAAAACTATCTAGCTTTATCTTAAAAACATTTAATGAAGGAGCCTCTACTGCTTCACTGGGCAAGGAATTCCATAGATTCACAACCCTTTGGGTGAAGAAGTTCCTCCTAAGCTCAGTCCTAAATCTACTTCCCCTGATTTTGAGGCTATGCCCCCTAGTTCTGCTTTCACCCTCCAGTGGAAACAACCTGCCCGCATCTATCCTATCTATTCCCTTCATAATTTTATATGTTTCTATAAGATTCCCCCCTCGTCCTTCTAAATTCCAACGAGTACAGTCCCAGTCTACTCAACCTCTCCTCGTAATCCAACCCCTTCAGCTCTGGGATTAACCTAGTGAATCTCCTCTGCACACCCTCCAGTGCCAGTACGTCCTTTCTCAAGTAAGGAGATGAAAACTGAACACAATACTTCAGGTGTGGCCTCACTAACACCTTATACAATTGCAGCATAACCTCCCTTGTCTGAAACTCCATCCCTCTAGCAATGAAGGACAAAATTCTATTCACCTTCTTAATCACCTGTTGCACCTGCAAACCAACTTTTTGTGACTCATGCACAAGCACACCCAGGTCTCTCTGCACAGCAGCATGTTTTAATATTTTATCATTTAAATAATAATCGCTTTTGCTGTTATTCCTACCAAAATGGATAACCTCACATTTGTCAACATTGTATTCCGTCTGCCAGACCCTAGCCTATTCACTTAGCCTATCCAAATCCCTCTGCAGACTTCCAGTATCCTCTGCACTTTTTGCTTTACCACTCATCTTAGTGTCGTCTGCAAACTTGGACACATTGCCCTTGGTCCCCAACTCCAAATCATCTATGTAAATTGTGAACAATTGTGGGCCCAACACTGATCCCTGAGGAACACCACTAGCTACTGATTGCCAACCAGAGAAACACCCATTAATCCCCACTCTTTGCTTTCTATTAATTAACCAATCCTCTATCCATGCTACTACTTTACCCTTAATGCCATGCATCTTTATCTTATGCAGCAACCTTTTGTGTGGCACCTTGTCAAAGGCTTTCTGGAAATCCAGATATACCACATCCATTGGCTCCCTGTTATCTACTGCACTGGTAATGTCCTCAAAAAGTCCACTAAATTAGTTAGGCACGACTTGCCCTTTTGGGCAGATCAATACAGGTGAAGGCTGCAAAGTTTCCAGGGTTTGAATGTACTACCTGCAAATAATGGAGCAACAATATTTCCAGAGATATTGCCTTTATGAAAATCACATCTCTACATGACATGCCTCAGCCTCTAATCATGTGGGGGATCACCCAATGCTGCTGGTCTTAAATGTGGCAGTCAGATTGAACAGACAATACCAGTCAAATGGAAAGAGCAGAGGCTTTGCAGCCATGGCTGGTTCCCCATGGGTGTAAGGGTCAGAGATTGTATCCATGCAGGCATTGTAACACCAGAAGAGCAGCCAGGAACTTTCACCAACTGCAATGATTGCCACTCCATTAATGTGCAGATTATGTGCAACCACAAACAAAGAATCGTACATGTGCGTGCAAGCTACCTTGGAAGCAGCCATGCCACATCCTACCTCAGATATTCCTAGGCGCCAGGAATGTTTACAGTTCTAGATGCGTTGGGTAGATGGCTACTCGGACACAAAGGATACCCCCGGGCCCGGAGAAGTAACTGGTGACCCCACCACAAAGTCCAGGACGATGCTTGAGTGTTGTTACAACAAAACCCACTCAATGAGCAGATCCATCTATTCTCTATTTTGTTACCTAATTTGTTTTAACGCTCTCCTTTTCTTTATTTATTCTGTTTTCTTTGTTTAAATTGTGCTGCCTAAAGAAAACTGGAGAATTGGTGGGGCAATGATATATTACTCAGAACTAGCTCTAGAAACACCAGCTGGAAGTTGGCGATGTACATACACTGATGAGTTGCACACTTGGAAATGGTGTGATTGGTGGAAACAATTTGCTTATGTTAGAAATATAAGTAAAAGATGAGTGAAAACACTTGTGGAGTTTTAACACATAATTAAAAAAAAGAATCTTTATTGTCACAAGTAGGCTCACATTAACACATTGCAATGAAGTTACTGTGAAAAGCCCCTAGTTTCCACATTCCGGCGCCTGTTCCGGTACACAGAGGGAGAATTCAGAATGTCCAATTCATCTAACAGCATGTCTTTCGGGGCTTGTGGGAGGACCCGGAGGAAACCCACGCAGACACAGGAAAAACGTGAAGACTGCACACAAACAGTGACCCAAGCCGGGAATCGAACTTGGACCCTGGCGCTGTGAAGCAACAGTGCTAACCACTGGGCTACTGTGCGCCCATTTATCCTGATACCCTGATAACGACACAGATTCCTTCAAGCATGGACTCATTCACAATTTTCTGCATGTAATTGTAATCCCCCCTTAATCATCCATAATTCTTTTGTACGGGATGGTTCGAATCCATGCTTGGCTTTCAAATCACCAGTGAGATATAGCCAATCCATATAAAAGTATCTGAAAGAATGAATATTACATTTACTCTTTCCAATCAGTTTAACTTACATGATTAAAATTATCAAAGGGCATATATGTACTCTTTGGAAATCCTGTCTAACCTGTGCACACAATAAATGAGGTACAACAAAAGTGGAAATGACATATGATCCTTTATCTGCAGGGTAGGGCCACAAATTTCTTCAAGGAGATTTATGAGCAGACCAACAATTTATAAGAGAGAGAATAATAAGGTGGACAGACACCGGGGGTGGAATTCAATAGAAAGAGCATGGTTCCTGATAACAGGACTGAAAGTGGGCACCGCTTCTGCTCACCTGTCTGAAGCCGCCACAAACTCAATTATGGTGTAAATTGTAAGTGTATGCATTGGGCATGCATTCCACATGGAGGCTGGAGAGCAGGCAGGGACTGTTCACTCCTGCCATCAACTGATTCAATTCCAATTCAGGGGAGTTCTAAAAGGCCGACCTCAGCAAGGGTCTACTCTGCAGGCAGGGATGACTGTATCAATTAGGAGATCAATTCTCACTATCCTAGAGGCCTTCCTTCTATTTCGCCTTGACCTATGGCCCTTCTCCATTGGTTGTCAGCCCATTCCAGGACTTCCTCTTCGATGGTTGTCAGGATGGTGACACTGGGGACACTTCCTCACACCCTCCTACTTTCTTGGGCGTTGTGTACTCTCTTCTCCTGCAACTAAAGAGGGAGATTGTAATGGTGATTCTATGCTATAATCATGCCTTCAAAAGTGAGGCAATTGTCTGCTTCCCCGAGTCACACTTTATTCTCTCCTCTTTCCCAGCGAACAGGTGTGGTAGTTCCCAACCCCCCTTTTTAATCCCATTTGGTGTGCAGATTTCCATGTCAGCATCATGCCGCCTTACATACTTGGGCAACACACAGGACACAGTTCTACAATTGACCACATCACACCCATCCAAATATGTTCATCTCCATAATGGTGATGCACTCACCCATACAGATCTCAGAAGGACATTGAGCCTTTTCTGGTACAGCAGCCAGATTCAGTCACTCTGCCTGCAGAGACCAGACCCTTGCTGAGGTCTGCCTTTTAGACCTCCCCTGAATTGGAATTGAGTCAGTTGATGGCAGGAGTGAACACTTCCTGCTGCTCCCCAGCCTGTGAGTGCATGTGGGATGCATGTCCTCTGTTGATCTCAAGGCTCCCGACCCCTGCTGTGACCTTCCTCCAGGTTGTTTATGTCTGGCTGCAATGTCTCCCCTTCTTGCTTGTAGGCATCCGGATTTCATGCTTATCACTTACAGCCTAGAAGAGGACTAGCAGAGAGTCACTGTTGAACACTGGATCCGCTCATAATCTGGGCCCCTCCCCAGCTCCTGGCTTTATTTTGTCCGTCATTTGTGGGGCAACAAAGTGAATCAAAGGCCTGATGTTCAATATTTCCCTGAACACTTTCCACTCATCAGTGGGATGGGCCAGCTGTATTCCAATGTTATTTCTTCCCTGGATTGGCCATGCTAAATTGTCCCTTAGGGTCACAAAGATGGGGCGGTGGGTTTAGGTGGGGTTATGGGGTTACAGGGCTAGGGCGGGGGAATGGGCCTAGGTAGGCTGCTCTTTCAGAGGGTGGGTATAAATTCGATGGGCCGAATGGCCTCCACCTGCACTGCAGGGTTTCCATGATTCTAAGTGGGTTTTGGTTCATGGTGCATTGGCATCAGTACTGGGGGAAGTGGGGACTGTATCATTGGGACAGCCAACATCTGAACTGTGCTGGGGCCGGTGTTCTTGCAAACCGCAGAACTGGGGAAGTAAACAGGGCTTTAAACTAAATAGAGGAGGACCGGTTCTGTAGAGGGAATATGTAGGTTGACAAAGCAAAAGTATATAACAGCATTCCAAGGCAGCTAATTAGGTAATGATACACACCGTGTGACAGGAAGGAACAAAGTGTACAAAATTAAAAACCAGCAACAAATAGGTTCTAAAAGGGAAAAAATGCTCACAATGCACAATTAATAGCTTTTTACTTAAATGCATGTAACATTTGGCACAAAATAAATGAATTAACGGCACAAGTTGCGGTTAATGGACATGATCAAAAAACCATGACAGAGATGTTGTTACAAGGAGATCAAAACTAGGAAGTAAATATTCAGGGATATGTGACAAATATCCCCATCTTCAATGACAGAGAAGCCGAGCACATCAGTGCAAGAGATAAAGCTGAAACATTTACAACAATCTTCAGACAGAAGTGCTGAGTGAATGATCCATCTCGGCATCCTCCGGAGATCCCCAGCACACAAATGCCAGTCTTTAGCCAATTTGATTTACTCCATGTGATTGCCCAGGTATGTCCTGTACACAAAAGGCAGGACAAATCAAACCTGGATAATTACAACTCCAATCAGTCTACTCGCAATGATCAGTAAATAAATGGAAGGAGTCACCAACAGTGCCATCAAGCAGACCTTACTCAGCAATAACCTGCTCACTGATGCTCAGTTTGGATTCCGCCAGGTTCACTCAGATCCTGAACTCATTGCAGCCCTGGTTCAAAAATTGTAAGGATCCTCCTGTTTAAACCCTGTTTGTTTCCTGTTTTTCCCTTTTATTTTTTGCTATTGCAATTTTTATCCATGGGTGATTAATGGACATTAATGATTTTAATGCAGGCTTTGCCTTTAATTCAAACTGGAGAGATCAGTGATGCCTGATTTTGATTGACTTGGCTGGTGGCCAATGAACTGGCTTGAAATGCTGGGCTTTGCTGGCAACAGGCGATGATTGGATATTTTACCTCTGAGGTGCTTTTGAGCCAAGGCTAGTTTTTGTTTCTCTTTGGATTCTGAAGCATGGATTGAGGAGCTCCAACTGCTTCTCTCTCAAAATTCTGATGAATTCTCTCTAAAAATCCAATGTAAGACCTCTTCCCTCTTCACAGTAAGGCTGGATGTCATTTTATTAAAATGGCAAAGGATTGAGATTAAAACTTGGGCTGGAAGCTGGGTTTGATGCAAGGCAAAACATCTGAAGAGAGAAGGAGATTCAAAGGTGGATCTATAGTTGAAGGCCCAGTTCAATAGAGGCTAAAGTGTTTCCCAGAAAAAATCCAACTGCCTGTGAGGACTGCATGAATTCTCCTGCAAGAAGACCATCACCAACTGTACTACGGTTGCTTCGATCAATCAGCATACTAGGAGGACAGCCTGCTGAAAAGATTTCAACATCAAAAGCAAGGACTCTTATCTTTCTTTAATCCCTACTGTTATTTTACCCCTTTCCACCCATCTGTGTTTGTCTGTATTGTGTGTGTGGGTAGAGGGTAGGACAGTAAAAGGGAAGGTTAATTTGCTATTAATCTGTTGTAATTACTGCAAATTTAATCTTTATTTCTGTTATGAATAAACAATAATTGTGTTTCATATTACAAACCTGGGGGGGTTGTTTGCTAGTGCTGTTGGGGAGGGTTTAAACGAATGTGGTAGGGGGATGGGAACAAATGCAGGAAGTCAGAGGATGGTAAAGAGGGGACAGAAACAAAAGCTAGTAAGGAGAACAGTGGAAGGCAGAGAAACAGACTGAACTGCCGAGTATGACAGGAGGGTAGGAACCAGAGCAGTAGGTCAGTGGGAGAAATAACTGAGGGAGAGCTGCAGACTAAGGCCAGTAAGATTACGAGGAAGAGTAGGCAGGGAGTGGTTGGCCAACACAGCAGGGCTGGTGGGCTGAAGTACATTAGTTTCAATGTGAGGAGTATTTCAGGTAAAACAGATGAACTTAGAGCTTGGATTAGTATGTGGAATTATGATGTTGTTGCTATTACAGGAGCTTTGTTGAAAGAGGGACATGATTGGTAACTAAACATTCCAGGATTTAGATGCTTCCGGAAGGATAGAGGGGAGGCAAAAGGGGTGGGGGAATTGCATTACTGGTTAAGGAGAATATCACATCTGTGCTGAGGGAGGACACATTGGAGGGTTCAGGCATCGAGGCAATCTGGCTAGAGCTCATGAATAGGAAGGTGCTGTCACAATGTTGGGGGTTTACTACAGACCTCCTAACAGCCAGTGGGAGATAGAGGAGCAGATATGCAGACAGATCTTGGAAGGAAGCAGAAACAATAGGGTTGTCGTGGTGGGTGATTTTAACTTTCCCTATATTGACTGGAACACACTTACAGCTAGAGGCATGGATAGAACAGAATTTGTAAGGAGCATCCAGGAGGGTTTCTTGAAACAATATGTAAGTAGCCCAACTCAGGAAGGGGCCATATTAGACGTGGTACTGAGAAATGAGCCTGGCCCAGTGATTGAAGTTTCAATAGGAGGTCATTTCAAGAACAGTGATCATAATTCTGTACGTTTTAAGCTGCTTATGGCAAAGGACAAGAATGGTCCTCAGGAGAAGGTGATAGACTGGAGGAAGGCTAATTACAACAGCATTAGGCAGGATCTGAAGATTGTTGACTGGACGAGGCTGTTTGAGGGAAAATCAACATCCGGCACGTGGGAGGTGTCGTGTTATTCACCCTGGGGTAACACAGACGGCAACACAATGCAGATAAACGATAAAGCATACACCAAACATAGGCTTTGGTTCAATAAGATTTATTGAACTTCAGTAAAGAAGCACACAGCTGCCTGTGGGTTGACTTTCTCCTACTCTAAGTAAACTAACTCTAACTATCTAGACCAGGCTAGCTCTGATCCACATGTAGAAGGTGTTGAATGATTTGTACACCCTGACTGTCACTACAGTTGTCACAAGTGGAAAGAGGCAGAGTGCTGATGCCACGTGTGTTTTATAGTTGGGAGCCCCCCTCTGGTGTTCTGTCTGGTGATTGGTCGTGTTCTGTTCTGTATGTTGATTGGCTCACCTAGATGTCTGTCACTGCCTGCTTTTACCTCATGATGGGCATGGGAGCATATTATGACATCCCCCTTTTAAAAAAAAAATTGTCAGTTGCTTATAGCATATACGACATATTTACAGAAGTAACTATTTACAGCAATTGGTGAGTGAATGCATATGTCCATGTAAGGTGTCTAACGTGCAGAAACATAACAGTATATATACAAAGGAACTATTTCTAAGTCCAGTCGTTGGGGCTGTCATCAGATTCTTGTGGACCGCCTGAGAGGTGGAGGCGGGGATGATGGTGTCTTGACAGGTTGGCATGCAGCCAGACTGGTGGCCTGGTGGAGCGAGGTGTCCGGATAAGGCATAACGACATCTGGGAACGTGAGATCCGGTGGTGGGCAGGCAAGTTTGCGTAGTGCCCTTCTGTTGCACCTTACAATGGATCCAACAGCCATGCGAACCACAAACGACCTGGGAGCAGCCTGTCGAACAACAACAGCTGGAGCTGACCAGCCTCCACCAGGCAACTTGATGCGAACAGTGTCCTTCGGAGAGAGCACGGGCAGATCAGTAACATGAGCATCATATGTCAGCTTTTGCCATGTTCTGATCTGCTACATCTTTTGCAGCACTGGAAGGTGATCTAGGTCAGGTAAATGAATGGCAGGAACAGTTGTCCGCAGGTTATGATTCATAAGGAGCTGTGCCAGAGACATACCGTTGGATAGAGGGGTTGCCCTGTACACCAGAAGAGCAAGATTAAAGTCTGAAGCTGAGTGCATGGGTGCATATTATGACAGGAGGCTTTCAAATGTCAATTGATTAGAATTAAGGACCGGCATGTGCCTGTGAGGATGAAAGATAAGGGTGGCAAGTATAAGGAACCCTGGATAACAAGGGTTATTATGAATCTTGTCCAAAAGAAAAAGGAAGCATTCGTAAAGTCTAAAAGGCTTGGGACAGATGAAGCCCTTGAAGAGTATAAAGCAAGTAGGAAGGAACTTAAGGTAGGATTTAGGAAGGCTAAACGGGTCATGAAATGTCATTGGCAAACAGGATTAAGAAATATCCTAAGGCGTTTTATACATATGTAAAGAGCAAGAGGGTAGCCAGAGAAAGGGTTGGTCCATTCAAGGATATTGAAGGGAGTCTATGTATGGAAGCAGAGGAAATGGGAGATATACTTTGCCTCAGTATTCACCGAAGAGAAGGACTTGGTGGATGAGGAATATAGGGTAGAGTGTGTAGATATTCTGAGTCATGTTGATATAAATAAAGAGGAGGTGTTGGGCATCTTAAAAAGCATTAAAGTAGATTCGTCCTCAGGTCCTGAAGGGATCTACCCCAGAATACTGCGGGAGGCAAAAGGAGGAAATTGCTGGGGCCTTGACAGTAATCTTTGTATCCTCATTGGCTACAGGTGAAGTTTCAGAGGACTGGAGAGTAGCCAATGTAGTTCCAATGTTTAAGAAGGGGAGCAGGGATAATCCAGGAAATTATAGGCCGGTGAGCCTTACGATAGTGGTAGAGAAACTATTGGAAAAGATTCTTAGAGATATGATTTACTCACATTCAGAAACAAATTGACTTATTTGTGATGGGCAGCATGGTTTGGTGAAGGGGAGGCTGAGCCTCACTAATTTGATTGAATTTTGCGAGGAAACGACAAAGATGATAGATGAGCGAAAAGCAGTAGATGTTGTATACATGGACTTCATTAAAGCCTTTGACAAGGTACCTCATGGTAGGCTGGTACAAAAGGTGAAGCCACATGGGATCAGAGGAAAGCTGGCAAGTTGGGTGCAGAACTGGCTTGGGCACAGAAGATAGAGGGTGGCAGTAAAAGGATGATTTTCTGAATGGAAGGCTGTGACTAGCGGCGGTCCACAGGGATCAGTTCTGGGGCCTTTGTTGTTTGTGGTGTATATAAATGATTTGGATGAAAATGTAGCTGGTCTGATTAGTAAATTTGCAGACGACACAAAAATTGGTGGAATTGCGGAAAGTGAAGAGGATTGTCAGACGATACAGCAGGATATAAACTGGTTGGAGTCTTGGGCGGAGAAATGGTAAATGGAGTTTAATCCAGACAAGTGTGAGGTAATGCACTTTGGAAGGTCCAATGCATGTAGGAATTAGACAATAAATGATAGAACTCTTGCGAGTACTGACAGGCAGAGAGATCTGGGCATGCATATCCACCGGTCACTGAACGTGGCAACGCATGTGGATAAGGCGGTGTTGCTAACTTGCTGTTATCACTTAATTTGGCTCTGTTTAATTACGTATGCTCAAGAATCGCCAGATATCTTTCGACACCGCCACAAGATTCAAAACCGAATACTGATCAAAGACTCGAAACACCAGTTAGTAAGTTCAAAAGCAATGCTCATTTATTTACACACAGTCAAATATACTCATGCATAAAACTCTACAACCTAAACTATCACTATGACTAAAAGCCTATACATAGCTTCGGGTGCCCACTCAGTCAGAGGAACAATGGCCATTGCTCGGTTCTGAGGCTGCTGGGTTGAGCTGTTTACAGGATAGCAACTAGGAGCTTCTATCTCGTAGCGTGCGTTAACTTGGAACTTACTTGGTCTGGTGTAGCAGCTAGGCAGGTCTCTCCTCGCTAATAGGCAAGGCCAAGAGAGAGATTCTCTCTTGGGGAGTCCTTTTTATACCCCAAAAGGGCTTCGCGCACTTTTGGGCGGGCCTTGAACGTGGCCCCAATTAATTGGGCCATTTCCCAATTGGCCTTATCGATTTTCCTCCAATAAAGGGGTGGGTTCCCTGGTTGCTGGGTGTGTTCTAGGTGGCCGTTGGTTGGCTTTGTTTTAGTCTCCTCTGGCGCCGGGATGTCTGGCTTAGCATTGTTTACCTAAATGTTGCCTTTTGTTCCCAGGGATGGCTCATTAGTATGTAGATGGCTTAGCAGTACCGGTCCTGTCTGAGAGCTAAGGCTCTAATCAATAGGCAGACCTTACACCTGCTTGCTTTTTCGGTATTGTCCAATTTTCCCTGCATTCTTTGCAAGTGTCCATTTTGTAATCTGGACGTGGCCATCTCAGATGGCTACACCCCCTCCTTGTGATCCTTCACGCAAAGCGTGGGGTGGAGTTGAAGTTGTGTCTGAGGACAGGTTGGACTGGTTGGGGGAGGATAGGAAAATATCAGCTCTGGGCGGGGTGTGCTCGTCTGCTGTGCGAGCAGGATGTGGTGTGTGTGGTTATTCTGCGAGCCATAAGCCTTGAACTGGTTTATGTGAAACCATGCAGACTTACCATTGGGATATGTCATTTTGTATACCGAGGGGCTGGCTTTGTCCGAAATGGAGTACGATCCGGAAAATTTAGGGGAAAGGAATGAACTGGGGTTGTATAGGGAAAGCAGGACTTGCTGCCCTACTGCAAACTCAGTGGCGTATACTGTTTTGTCGAAACAAGCCTTGCTCTGTTTCTTCCTGGTTCCAAGTCTCACAGCTGCTGCAAGTTGGGCTGTATCAGTTGTTGAACGGCATTTTCATGCGTGAGGGCTGTGACTGCGAGGCTGGCCCAATCCAATCCTAATAAATACTCAGTGCCTTTCATGGGGCGTCCGGTCATGAGGGTGTGGGGGGTGTATCCTGTGGACGTGGATACCGTGTGTCTTATAAACATTAAAGCAAATCGGAGAACTGAATCCCAGGTGCTGTTATGCTGCTGAACCATTTTCCTGAGGGTGGCTTTTAATGCCCTATTCATCCTCTCTACAATACCACTCAACTGGGGGTGGTATGCAATATGAAACTTTTGTCGAATGCCGAAAATCGTGAGGACGTTTTTCATTACACGTCCTGTGAAATGGGAGCCTTGATCGGATTCTATACTGCAGGGGAGGCCCCATCTTGTAAAGATGTGGTGTGTTAATATTTTAGCCGTTGTCTTGGCTGTATTAGTTCGCGATGGAAAAGCTTCCACCCATTTTGTGAAGGTGTCTGTGACCACCAACACATACTTATAACCATTTCTGCAAGGGGGTAGGGGTCCAATATAATATATCTGGAGATTTGTACGGGTTCCATTAATGGGGCGGGTATGACTAAGCCTTTTACGCATATCTGTCCGGATTGTTATAGGCACAGATTAAGCAATTCTCCATCTAGTGCGTTACATCGGTTTTTAAATCAGGCCACCAGCAGAGCGGTCTGAGGTGGGCTAGGGTGGGTTCAATTCCTTGGTGTCCATGATTGTCATGGAACTGACAAATGATCTGGTTCCTGTCCTGGCTGGGAACTATATAAATGCCATCCTTTAAAATCGCACCGTTATGTGTGGTTATTCTTGTATTTATCATACTAGGTTGGGAAGGTACCCGTTAAAACTTCCCTGATTTTCTCGTCCTCTTTCTTTGACGTCACTAAATCCTGAATGTTGGTCTGTGAGACCTGAACTGCGTGTACTGGGGTGCTTTCGGGGGGGTTCCAAAAATAACCATGCCTGGAGCCTGCCTTCGCTAGGGCGTCTGCTTTAACGTTACCAGGGGGGAAAGAACGGTGATGACTGCGAACCTTAATTATTCCGTATTTTCTATCCTTCGCTGTCTCTAAGATATGGCGGAGTAATGGGGCTGAGGTTTACTGTCCGCGGAAACAAATCCTCTTGTTTCCCACAGGGGTAGGAATTCCGTCAAAGTATTACATACATACAAGCTGTCTGAGTAGATGTCCGCTGCGATCGGGAATGGGTCGGGCTAGTCTACAATGTAAGCGATCGCTGCCAGCTGTGCTGCCTGTGAGCTTAAGTGTCCTGGCAACTTTAATGCAATCTCATCTAGGGTGCGTCCCTGCGCGTCCTCTATGTAAATACCGCAACCGGTAATTCTCTTTCCATTTAACACAGTGGAGGAGCCATCCACATAAACTTTCAGGGGTGTGCACGTGTCTGTGGGCTGGGGTCTCTGGGGTGTACTACCTGTTTTTCTGGGAGGTGTTTTGGGAATAAATGGGCCTGTGTTCTGTTTTGTGGTGATGTTCTCATACTCATGAGGGGTGCCTGCATACTGCAAATTATCGGCAAGGAAGATGTGGGTCTTGGTTCGTTTTACTGTGATGTCCCGTCCCTGTAAAAGAAGGGTCCAACGGGCTGTGCGGAGTTTGCTGACTGTGCCATCCTTAAGTCGGCCGTCTAACAGTAGCTGTGTTGGGGTGTGTTCTGTAAGGATGGTGATGGGGTTGAGTCCTGTAATGTAGGCGAAGTATTGTACTGCCCAAAAACCTGCGAGTAGGTGCCTTTCACAGGAAGAAAATCCTTGCTCTTTGGGGTCTAACACATGTGAGGCGTATGCTATGGGACGTAATTGGTCGTGGCGTTCCTGGAGCAGCACAGCCAAAAGGGTTCGGTTGGTGCTTGCTACTTCGATAGCGTACGGGGAAAGTGGATCTGGGACCTGTAGTGCTGTGCTGAGTGCTCTTTTTAAAGCATCCATGGCATCCATATGCTGTGGAAGCCATTCCCAAGGTGCCTGCTTCTTAAGAAGTTCGGAAAGGGGCGCAGCTTTAGTGGCGAAACCGTCAATATGGTTTCGGCATTAGCCAACCAGTCCTAAAAATGACCAGAGGGCTGAGACATTGTGGGGAAGGGGCAATTTGACGATCGAGTCAATCCTCTTTTGCTCGATCTCGCGTTTACCATGAGTGATCACTGTTCCCAAGTAAATCACTTTCTCTCTCAAAATCTGGGCCATCTTGGGGTTGACTTTACCACCAATTTCTTTTAGGAGTGCTAGGAGTTCGGCAAGAAGCGAAATGTGCTCTCCCTTTGTGTCTGTCTGTAGTAACAAGTCGTCTATGTACTGGACCAAGCAATCGGGGCGGGATAACTTTGCTAATCCATTTGCCAGCTGTCGGTGGAAAATGGAGGGGGAGTTGTGGAAGCCTTGTGGAAGGCACGTCCACGTGTACTGTTGCCCTTGGAATGTAAAGGCGAATTTGTACTGGAACGCTCTAGCCAATGGAATGGACCAAAAGCCGTTACTAATGTCCAAAACCGAAAAAAACTTTGACTGGAGTCCCTGTTTGAGCATGGGCTCGGGACTCGTGGCTACGGTGGGGGCTGCTGCTGGGGTTACTTTGTTCAGTTCCCGGTAATCAATGGTCAGTCACCATGACCCATTGGGTTTCCTGACGGGCCAAATTGGTGCATTGGTTGTGGAGGCTATTGATCTGAGTACGCCTTGATCCACCAAACTCTCTATTACTTTGGAGATTTCTCCCTCTGCTTCCTGGGGAAGTCCGTACTGCTTCTGGGGATTAGGGTCAGAACCTGTAATGTTCACAAAGCCAGCCAATTTGCCACAGTCGTGCTTGTGCTGTGCAAATGCTGCTCTGTGTTCCTGCAGGACTGCCCTAACCTGTTTGTCTGCACTTTTGTCTCGAAGGTCGAACCAGAAGTCTCGTACTGAGCTAATCCTGTTTACATACTCTCCTACTGTGAGCGTGGCGGGGGCTCATGCTGCCTTTGCCATTTTCCAAACACACTTGTTAACTGGGTCAAAAGAAAGGTTATGGGCGCTCATGAAATCGATCCCAATGATCTGCAGTCTGGGGCAGATCAACCAAAACTACGGGGTGCTCAGTTGTGCTGTTCCCTATCTGTATCGCTACAGGGGCTGTGATGTTTCCCTGTTGTAAATGGTCTGTAAAACCGCTGAGTGTGATGGTGTCTGTTGTGGGTCACATGTCTCGCTGAAACATCGTGGAGGAATTGAGTGTGGTGCGGGATCTTCCTGTGTCCCAAATAAATTCTACGGGGTGTCCCCGAACTTTGCCTGCCACTTCCGGTCTACCGGACTTGTCCCAAAGGATGTCGCTGACCCAAGTTGGGGAGCCCGAACACCGTCAGTCGGTGCCGTTCATGTCTGCATTCTCCGAACGGGTGCTAACGCTATGGATCGGCTTTGCCCTATTCCTGTTTAGGGTGCCTGTCTGTTGGCTTCTCTGCTGCTTCTGGGGCGCATTGCACTCTCATGCAAAGTGTCCTAGCTGTCCACAGTTGTAACATTCCTGCGCTTTGGGCTGGGGTGGGCTGTTCCTGCCCTCATTTACCCATGCAGGGTTCTGGTGCGCTTTAACTTGGTTCATCCCTGCTCTTCATCGGGTGTTATGAATGCGGTTTTGCCTGCAATTGATTGTTCCCAAGTGTGGGCCAATCTCTTCAAAACCCATTTTTCATTGTGAGCCTCATCTGAGGGGTCATAATTCGCGCAAGCTTTTCGTCCTGCGTCTGTGGCGTGGGAGACTAGGATTCAAGTCCATTTGGCCATATTATCTGGGGACAAATGGGCGTGGGCTAACTCTCCAAAAACTGCTGTGAAGTGTATCCACAAACGTCCAGCAAACGCTGTGGGGTGCTCTGTCTTCTTTTGCCTATACTTATAGGCCTTCTACCTATATTTAGGCCTTCTACGGGATTTCTTCTGTTGAAGCCGATCGCATCAAGGATCGCTGTGTGCATCTTTGGAGTGTGGCTCCTCCTACATTCTGTGGGTCGGGAAGGGCTGCCACGACTGAAGGGTCGAGGCTTAAAACAGTGAGCTTCACTTGCTCCTTTTCGTCCAGGCCAACATGGTTGCCTGCTGTTTAACTTTCGCGAAAAATTGGTGGGGGTCTGATGTGGGAAGGAACGGTGTAATTTTTCCACACGTGTCCCGTAATTGGGTCACGGTTAACGGGATTATGTAAAGGAAATCTGCTTCTCCTTCTGCTGTGGCCCTGCGGTGTGTGGTTACAGGGTTCATGGGGGTGTGCTCTGCCTGTTTGGTTGGGGGTTGGGGCGCTTTCCTTTTCTGGGGTTTTTCCTGCGTACATGTCCCATGTACGTATCTATGGGCAGTCTCGTTCAATTCCTGCCCGTCGGGGCCGTTTTCCTGGTCTAATTGTGGTCCAAATGTGCTTTGAAACCCATTTTGAACGGAAAGCAGATATTGCAATTCTGCAATTTGCTTCCGGCACTTTGCGTGGTCCACTGAGCTCTGCCTTTGTTCTGTTGTGGAAGTATGGAGTGCTCGTAGGGCTGCTTTCAGATCATTGCACTGTCTCTGTAATTTCTCAACTTGTTGTTCTGTCTCTTGTCTTACCAAGACTGCACATTGCGTGTCCTGGTAAGCATTATCGTATTGCGTTTGGAAACTACTCAAATGCAGGAGACAAGACTGGTGTCCCGTTTTGGCATCATCCACCTCTCTGTCCCTTGCTGCTAGCTGCTCTTTTAAACCTCTATTCTCCTTCTCTACTTTGCTCACGTCTACCTCACTACTTCTGTTGCTCTCCTTTATCTCTCTACAGAGCATCCTAACGACCTCCTCTGTGCCTCGCAATTGTGCCAAACAGGACATGATTGCCATCAGCTTGCGAGCTTTCCCTAAGCTCTTCTTGTGTATCTCTGACAGGTTCTCTCACCAAGCATGTCCTATACTCCCGGGACCTGTTTCGTCATTGGAGCAGAATTTGCTCCAAAGGGGCCATCCTTTCCCTTTGAGGTACTTTCTGATTTCTTCTTCCCATACGGGACGCTGTCCTACTATACTGGTCGCTGCGACCTTGAATTCCTGGGGGTTCATAAGGCGTTCCATTGCCTTCATTGTCATTTTCTCTATCTGGGTTCTCTACTGAATTTGGAACAGGGGGTGATAAAGTGGTGATGTAAACACGGGTACGGCTTACGCTAATTTCCTGCCTACAAAACTCCCGACGGTTTTACGCAACAAAATCTCTCAGGTTTACCTTATATCCCTGTCAGTACGCATGCATTAACACACTTCCGAATCTCGGAGGTTTGATCAGTACTGTTCTTACGCTTGTGGTTTTTCTGTTTCCAATTGGATTCTCAATTCAAATTTGGGTTCTTTCGGAGTTTTTAACGCTTTGGTATGCTGTACCCAGCAAAGCTCTAGGTCACACACCAAGGCAAAGAACATTTCTTCACAGACCCCTCCGAGGCAAACAGGCTTGTCATGGAATGCAGGCTGGAACAGCGACAGCAGGGGAAGTAATAAGGGGCCCCTGGAAAGGAGCAATGCATGCCGACGAGCCGATGATGGTGGCGGGTTGAGGAAGCACCTTGCCCCCCCCCCCCCCCCCCCCACAAAACACAACCTGAACGACAAAAGGCAAGCCACTACCTGAGGGATCACCCCACATGGGAGATTGTGATCTGGTACAAATGAACGAGCGCAGCGGAGAAGGGAAAGCGAAGTGGCAAGCAAGAGCAGTGCAGGGTAAGATGGGGAAAGAACGGGCAGTAACTACAGAGAGTGGGCAAGGGAGAAGCAAGACTGTAACTCGCAGGAGGGGGGGTCACCGCACTAGCAGGAAAACTAGCGTTGGGATATGCAGCAGAGCAAGGTGCACCCCCAACAGTGGGGGCGGCGCCAGGTGCGGGGGAAGGGGAGGAACATACAACAAGGATAGGGGAGCAAACGGGGATAGGAGCTGGGGGAAGGGGAACAAAAGAGGGGAACACAGGAGGGGGAAGATGAGGGGGGGAAGGAAGGAATCGGGGGGGGGGCACAGGGAGGAGGGGAGAAATAGGACTAGAACGAGAGCAGCAATAAAGCTACAAAAGGCCATAACCAGGGGCCCGGAACAAAGAAGCACTGCAAGCAACCATCCAGTATGGTCTCTGAGCAAAGGGAGACCCCTGGGTGCAGGGGCATATCCACGCCCGGCCATGTTGGGTGCCCCCTGGACAAAGGGAGACTCCGGAGTGCAGGGGCAGATCCACGTGGCGGACGCACTGTGGGCGGCCATGTTGGGTGTCCCCTGAACAAAGGGAAACCCTGGAGCCTAGGGACCCGACCGCATGGGGAGAGCAGTGACAGCGACCATCTTGGACGACCCCCTAACAAAGGGAAACCCCAGTGTGCAGGGGTGCCTCCACCAGGTAAGTATGGTTAATCCCACAGGAACAGGGGGACAGAAGCCCCCCCCCAGGATAGTCATGTGGTTCATAAGGGAACTCAACGGCCCAGTGAAAAGGTCCAGAGTCTTCACCCACCTAAGAAACATGAAAGCCGACATAGTCTTCCTCCAAGATACACACTGGAGATAGCAGGACCGACTGCGGGTAAGAAAGGGCTGGGTGGGACAGACCCACCATTCCTGCTACGAGACGAGGGCCAGGGGGGTGGCAATACTAATCAACAAGAGGACGATGTTTAATGCGACGAAGATGGTTACGGACCCAGGGGGATGGTATGTCATGGTCTGCAGGGCCTTGGACGGGGCATCGGTAGTACTCCCAACTCCCAACTGGGATGACACAAAATTCATTAAAAAGACCATGGTGGAAATCCCAGATTAGCGAAGCACCGACTGATCATGGGGGGGGAACTTTAGCTATGCACAGGACCCAAAGACAGACAGGTCAAACCCCAAAACGGGGAGGACTTCAAACATGGCGAAGGAACTCGGTACTTTTATGGAGCAGATGCGGGCGGTGGACCTTTGGAGGTTCACCCACCCAGGGGAGAAGGAGTTAATCCCACAGGAACAGGGGGACAGAAGCCCCCCACCAGGATAGTCATGTGGTTTGTAAGGGAACTCAACGGCCCAGTGAAAAGATCCAGAGTCTTCACCCACCTAAGAAACATGAAAGCCGACATATATACCAGGATTGACTTCTTTGTGGTGGGGAAAACGGTGCTTACGGGGCTGGAATACTCCGCAATTGCAATCTCCGACCATGCTCCACACTATATGGATGTGAGGTTGGAGACGGGCAGGGCCCAACGTCCCACATGGAGGTTGGTCACTGCCCTACTAGCCGACAAGGCTTTCAGTGAAAGGGTATCACAAGCCATGGCGGAGTATACGGAGAACAACCAAAACAGGGAGGTCTCACCCTCCACATTCTGGGAAGCACTAAAGCCCGTGATTAGAGGGGAAATTATCTCCTTCAAAGCGCAAAGAGACAAGAAGGAAAGGACGGGTAGGCAGCAGCTGGTTGACTCCATACTCTGGGTAGCACGTAAATACTCTGAGGTCCCCACAGGAGAGCGCCTGGCGGAGAGCAAAAAGCTACAAATGGACCTTAACCTGCTGTCCACGATAAAAGGCAGTGCACCAACTCCGCCAGGCATGGGGCACCCTATACGAACACGGAGACAAAGCCGCCTGCTGGCACACCAGCTCAGAAAGCAGGCAGCCACCAGAGAGATCGTACAAATCAGAGGCAACAGAGGCACATTAGAAACAGATCCAGAAAAGGGCAACAAAACCTTCAAGGCCTTTTACTGAGGGCTGTACTCCTTGGAACCCCCAATGGGGGAGTCCGGGATGAAACGGTTCCTCGATGGACTGGACCTGCCAGTTGTGGGGGAGGACAGAAAACGGGATTGGTAGCACCACTAGAACTGGGAGAGATCCTGGAGAGTATTAGCTCCATGCAAGCGGGGGAGGCGCCGGGACCAGACAGGTTCCCAGTGAACTTCTACAAAATATTCGCGGCAGCACTGGCCCCGCACCTGCGGGGTTGTTCATAGATTTGCTGACCAAGGGCACACTGCCACCTACACTAGCACAGGTTTCAATCTCACTAATACCTAAGAAAAACAAAGACCCGACGGAATGTGGGTCATACCGATCCATCTCACCACTAAACGTAGAAGCCAAAATACTGGCCAAAATCCTAGCCAGAAGACTGGAAGACTGCGTTCCAGAGGTGGTCGCAGAGGACCAGACCGGCTTTGTCAAAAGTAGACAGCTAACATCGAACATCAGGCGCCTGTTGAACGTGATCATGACCCAATCCGGGGAGAGAACACCAGAGATCATCGGCTCCCTGGACGCAGAAAAGGCCTTCGACAGAGTCGAGTGGCAGTATCTCATAGAGCTACTGGAGCAGTTCGGGCTCGGATCAGGGTTCACCACCTGGGTGAAACTCCTATACAACGCTCCCATGGCGAGCGTACGGACAATCAACACCAACTCCCAGTGCTTCCAGCTGCACAGGGGCACTAGGCAGGGATGCCCGCTGTCCCTGCTGCAGTTCGCCCTAGCGATCGAACCACTAGCAATCGCGCTCAGAACAGCAAAAAACTGGAGAGGGTCCCAAAGGGGACGCAGAGAGCACAGAGTCTCGCTCTATGCAGATGATCTGCTCCTCTACATCTTGGACCCACAAAGCAGCATGGAAGGAATCATCACGCTCCTGAAAGAGTTTGGTGCCTTCTCGGGCTACAAACGCAACATGAGCAAAAGCAAGATCTTCCTGGTAAACCCACAAGGGGGAGGGACAGCACTAGTGGGACTGCCGTTTAAACAAACCCAACACAAATTCTGCTACTTGGGGATCCAAATCGCTCATGACTGGACGGTGATCCACAAATGGAACCTGGTCCGATAGAGGAAGTCAAAAAGGACCTGCAAAGCTGGAACACACTCCCACTCTCCCTCACGGGGAGAGTGCAGGTGATCTCGCTCTGGGCCCTTGCCATGGCGGCACTCCCATCCCCACTCAATAAACACTCCAGCAGCCCAGTGGTGGTAGCCATCCTCCAGACCTGGAACCAACTACGGCAGCAATTCAGCCTGTCCAAAATGACCGACAAAGCCCCACCTATAGATTTGTACCAGCGGTTACCTATGCCACCTTCAAAAAATGGAGACAGGACGGGGGGGACACTGACAGTTAGGGACCTATACACCGACGGCAGGGTGACAAGCACTGGATGAACTGACGGAGAGATTTCAACTAGCTAGGGGCAACAAACTAAGGTACATGCAGCTTAAAAACTTCCTACTGAAGGAGACAAGGACATACACACGACCACCACGACAGACACTACAAGAGGAGTCACTTGACACAAACATTCTAGGTACAGGAAACTGTAGTGACATGTGCGGACGACTGGTAAAGAGGGCCGACACTGAATTGGACGCAACGAGGAAGAAAAGGGAGGAAGACATGGGGCTCGAAATAGGGTGGGGACTCTGGAGTGAAGCACTGCATAGGGTCAACTCCACCTCCATGTGTGCAAGACTCAACCTAACGCAACTAAACGTGGTACATGGAGTCCCCTTAACAAGAACCCGAATGAGTAGATTCTTCCCGGAGGTGGAGTACAGATGTGAATGGTGCCAAGGAGGCCCGGCCAACCATGCCCACATGTTCTGATCTTGCCCCAGACTTGCTGGGTATTGGGCAGCCTTCTTCGAGGCAATGTCCAAAGTGGTAGGGATGAGGGTGGAGCCGTGCCCGAAAGTGGCAGGCTTCGGGATATCAGACCAGCCAGATGTCTTCACGGGGAGGAGGGTGGACGCCCTTGCCTCCCTGATTACCAGCCATAGAATCCTGATCAGCTGGCGATCAGCAGCACCACCCAAAGCTGCAGCCTATGAGAATCTCTCCAAATGGAGAAAATCAAATCCGCCATCTGATGGCTTCTTCAAAACATGGGAGCCATTCACCCAACCGTTCCGGGACCTGTTTGTGGGCGACGAACAAGCTGATAAATAATCAAGTAGCCAAGAGCCTGGGGAAAGTAGCCAAAATATGAGAAAAGAGAAGGAAGTCAGGAAAGACCCGGGGGGTGGAGTGGGGAACAATGCAAGAAGGAGTAGCTAAACACAATGGAAAAGAAAGGTGAGCTGCAGGGAGGGAGAGGGGGGGGAGGAAAGTAGTGGGGGAAGGGGCAGGGAGTGGGGGAAAGAAGGAAGGTCAGGAGCAAAGAACAATAGAGGGGAACCAGAGGGGGAGAAAAGACGAGGGAACACACACTGGGAGGAGAGCACAGGAAATTACAACGACCATGACGAACACAGCAACAGAGAGTAAGAAAGTACAGGAAGAAGAATCAATGAACGGCCGAAGCAGAGTCAAACACACAACAGCAACCCCCCCCCCGCCCCCGCCCCCGCCAGATCTATTTTGTATGTACTCTCTTTGTTTAAGAAAAATGGAAGATTACACAAGACATGTATACTGCAATTGTCTCTCCAGTACCTCAATGTATATTCACTTCCCCAGTTTTTACCTCCCCACACCTTGTTTGTCTACTTTTTATTTACGTGAGTTTGCTAATTATATAGCGTTGTTGTTTTTATCTTGTTTGTGCTATCTTCTTTTTTTTTCTCTTCTTTGTGTACACCTGTAAATACACTGGGTGAAATTCTCCGGTATCGGCGCAATGTCCGCCGACTGGCGCCCAAAACGGCGCAAATCAGTCGGGCATCGAGCCGCCCCAAAGGTGCGGAATGCTCCTGCCCAATATAAAATGCCCCTAAGCATCATTTCACTGAAACCAATAAAATGAAAACCAGGTGGGTTCTATACCGTACTAGATTACCATCCATGTGGAGAAGGCAAGACACTCCATTGTGCCTTGCAAGGTAATTTCTCCTTATTGTGGACCTATGAAGTTATTAAAGAGAGAGAGATGGAGAAGTAATGAGTGAAGAAATTAAGAAAATTAGGGCAGAAGGAGAAGAGACAGGAGAAAATGAGGAAGGCAGATTGGGTATTCAACTAGTGTCCTCAGAAGTTTCAGAAAGTAGCTTTCATTGCCTGAGCCAAGTTCTCACCAATTGTGGATGATACTTTGGTGGCACAACAAATCCAGTGGAGCGAAGGAACAACCTGACAGTTGGCTGTGAGGCAAGCATGAATTTGCATAATTCACTACTGATGGCCACAAAGACGGTGAACATTGAAAGAGTGACCTATTCGTGCAGCTGGTGTCAGTTTATTAGGTTGCATGAAAGACATTGGATGCAATTTCAAACTCCTGACCTTTTGTGAAGCACCCCACTCTGTGAGGTTGAATGAATTACTCATGCTGCTGGTTGTCTAGAGGGAAGGAAATTAAATATCTTGCTGAAGCTAACGAGGCATTAGTGACTTGTTAAATATGTACTGCTCATTGGTTATGTTGCTAATGTTCCACGTGACAACCAACTAAATAAAACTAAGGGCACTTGGAACCTTCATGGTCGCTGTTATTGCTGTGCCTATGGAAGAGTTTAGCTGAAGGTCATCATGAATCAAAAACGTCATCACTATATCGCAAATTAGAGCTTCAGGCCACTTTGCCATTCTGACAAATAAAACTATGTTCGTCTCTGCAGTTATGTGTGGTCTGACCTACCTGCCATCATTCAATTGATCTTCCTCATAATGAAATGGTCAATCCTGGGGAAACCCCATTGTTCTTCTTTTACAGTCTTGCAAAGGAAAGTGTCACAGACTCCAAACTACAGATCCAGTGAAACATGCAAAAAGGAAAAACATTTCAGAAATGGTCTCTAAATGCTCTCATCAATGGTTTAATAGACCCCTGTACATGGTTAATTCAACAACTGCTCAGTTCCGGACAACATTGGGCATCCTTAAATAAAGCGCCTTGAATAAATCTCACATTCCTGCACATCTATATTTAATAATGGGGATAAAATTAAGTTTGATACATGAAAATAAACACTGTAGGTACTGGAAATCAGAGAAAAAGTGCTGAATTAATCGACGGGTCTCACAGCATTTGCGGAGAAGGACACATTTCAGGTCCATGACCTTTTATCAAAATTGCTTGAAGGGGTCCTGAGACTTCATTTGCAGCCTCCTCCAACGAAAGTCAGCCGCGTTCTACCAGTCCAGCTGTAGCTCCTCGGGTATGCTGCATACAGAACTAGTCCAAATTAAGACATCCATAAAACTAAGGAAGATAGTTCATAATTTTATCGAACAATACTTCCAGTGGTGCATACAAGTCAGGTATAAGGCTGAGTAGCCCTTGTCAACAAATTGAATGTAGATATTCGAGTACAAGGCTGATGGATGCAAGCAAGAACATGGATAGCAGTATTTTGAACAACATCAATGACTAGAAATGGTCTGGTATTGAAAATGGGGAGACAGGTATTTTATTTCTAGTCAAGACTGCTGCAATTCCTAAAATAATGAAAGAAGCGCACATAAAAAATAAGGCATTCCTCTTGGCCTTATAGTTTCACAAAACAAAAGCTAAATATAGAAAATGATGGAAATACTAAGCCAGCCTGGGATTCATCAAATGGCTTAAATAAAATGAGTACAACTGATTTTTGCAAGATGGATGCGTGGCTGCTGACAATAAACATGTTACCTAAAGAGTAGGTAATAGGACCTGTGAGGTTCAAAATGGCAGATCAAGTGGCAAATCAGTATGAGGCACTGTTTGGCGTCAGGACTTTCCCAATCTGCATGTTGCTGGCACATGCACGGCATACAATCAGGACATGTAATGCCGGCTGTGCCAGGAGCAATGTGGTCACCCTTTTACCAGCTCCACAGGCTTCCTAAATGCTGGTACAATTTTGGCCAGATTTTTCAGAATGTAAAAGAACATAATAAATAGGCCATATATCGGCCCAAGGGTCTACACTGCCATTCACTAAAATCATGAGTAAACTTCTGTATCAATTCCAAAGTCCCGCCTGATCCCCATATCCCTTCATTCCCTTAGTGTTTTTAAAAAAATAAACGTTTTATTAAAGTTTTTCCAACCAACATTTTTACATAACAAAGATAGAAGTACAAATAATAAAAAATAAACAAGAATTATTAAACAAAACAAGGTGGGTGTTGCCTTCCTATAAAACTTACACTATATCAACAGTTCCCCCCCCCCCCCCCAACCTGAGCGCCCCCCCCCCCCCCGCCCCCCCACCCCGAGGATGCTGCTGCTGACAACTACTGCTCCCCAAGGAAGTCAAGGAAAGGATGCCACCACCTGGAGAACCCCATCAAGGACCCCCTCAAGGCAAACTTTATTCGCTCCAGGCTGAGGAAATCCGCCATATCGCTAACCCAGGTCTCCATGCTTGGGGGTTTCAAGTCCCTCCACATTAACAAGATCCGTCTCCGGGCTACCAGGGAGGCAAAGGCCAGTACCTCGGCCTCTTTCGCTTCCTGCACTCCCGGATCCTCCGACACCCCAAATATTGCTACTGTTAGACTCGCCTTCACCCGAATGTCCAAAATCCTAGACATCACCCTCGCAAACCCCTGCCAGAATTCTTTAAGCGCCGGGCATGCCCAAAACATATGGGCATGGTTCGCCGGACTCCCTGCACAACTCGGACACCAGTCCTCCACCTCAAAAACTTACTCATTCTTGCCGCCGTTATGTGCGCCCGATGTACCACCTTAAACTGAATTAAGCTGAGCCTGGCACAGGGCATCGGCCCACAGGCCCTCGTCCAGCTCCTCACCCAGCTCCTCCTCCCACTTGCCCTTCAACTCCTCCACTGAGGCTTCCTCCACCTCCTGCAGCTCCTGATATATGTCCGATACCTTCCCCTCCCCTACCCAGATGCCAGACACCACCCTGTCCTGGATCCTACGCGGGGGCAGCAGCGGAAATGTCCCCACCTGTTTTCTAAGAAAGTTTCGAACCTGGAGGTACCTGAACGCATTCCCCGGGAGCAGGCCGAACTTCTCCTCCAGTGCCTGCATGCCAGGGAAAGTCCCGTCTATAAACAGGTCCCCCATCCTCCTAATACCTGCCCTATACCAGCCTTGGAACCCCCCATCCATCCTACCTGGAGCAAATCTATGGTTATTCCGTATCGGGGTCCACACAGAGGCCCCCTCCTCCTGCCTGTGTCTCCTCCATTGCCCCCAAATCCTCAGTGCCGCCGCCACCACCGGACTTATGGTGTATCACGCCGGCGAGAACGGTAGCGGAGCCGTGACTAGTGCCCCTAGGCTGGTGCCTTTGCATGACGCTACCTCCAGCTGCCCCCACGCCGCCCCCTTCTCCATCATCCACTTCCTAATCATGGCCACATTGGCCGCTCAATAATAGCTGCAGAGGTACGGCAGAGCCAGTCCTCCCCCCCCCCACCCCACCGGCCCGGCTACGCTCCAAGAATGCCCTTTTAACTCGCGGGGTTTTATTCGCCCACACAAATCCCGTAACAATCCTATTCACCTGCTTAAAAAAGGACTTGGGGATGAAAATGAGGAGGCACTGAAAGATGAAGAGGAACCTGGGGTGAACCGTCATCGTCACAGTCTGCACCTGCCCCGCCAGGGAAAGCGGGAGCATATCCCACCTTTTAAACTCTCCCTCCATCTGCTCCATGAGCCGGGTTAAGTTGAGCCTGTGCAGGGCATCCCAGTTCCTGGCCACTTGTATCCCCAAGTACAGAAAGCTTCTGTTCACTATCCTGAGCGGGAGCTTCCTCAGTCTCTCCTCCTGGCCCCTAGCATAGGCCACGAACAGCTCACTCTTCCCCACGTTCAAATTATACCCCGAGAAGCTCCCAAGGTCCCTCAGGATCTGCATGACCTCCCCCATCCCCTCTAGCGGGTCCGAACTGTACAACAACAGGTCTTCCGCGTAGAGGGAGACCCGGTGTTCCTCCCCCCCACGCACCAGCCCCCTTCAATCCCTTGAAGTCCTGAGCGCAATGGCCAACGGCTCAATTGCCAGGGCAACAGCAACGGGGACAGGGGACACCCCTGCCTCGCTGCCGGTGCAGCCTGAAATACTCCGACCTTAGCCGGTTCGTGGACACACTCGCAACAGGGGCCTGATACAGCAGCTTGACCCACCCTATCAATCCCTCCCCGAATCCAAACCTGCCTAACGCCTCCCACAAATACTCTCACTCCACCCTGTCAAAGGCCTTCTCCGCAACCATTGCAGCCACCACTTCCGCATCCCCCGCTCCGAGGGCATCATGACAATATTCAGGAGCCTCCTCACTTTAGTGTTCAGCTGCCTGCCCTTAACGAAACCCGTCTGGTCCTTCCCAATCACTCCCGGGACACAGTCCTCTATTCTGGTGGCCAGAATTTTTGCCAACAGTTTGGCGTCTACATTCAGGAGCGATATCGGCCTGTAGGACCCACACTGAGGCAGGTCCTTCTTCTTCAAGATAAGCAAAATCAATGCCTGTAACATCGTCGGAGGGAGGGCCACCACAATCTTCTCCATGGAGACCAACAATTTAAGAATTCTTGTTGTTCTTTGGCCCACTGGGCCCACAACTCCCGATCTTCTTCGGCCGCCATTTTGTCTTCCCGGACCTACTCTAGCTTCTTCCCTGCGTTTGCACGTCTGCCGGTCTCCCTCCTCGTTGATAAAAGTTATTATTTTCGAAAGCAATTGATTGAAATTGCCAGAATCTTAAGTTTTAAGACCCTCAAAACTAAATTGGCTAAATTAAGAGCAGACACGGGACTGACATGGCTTAAGTTGCTCCCCGTTGCCCTCTTCCAGCTGCGGGTTACACCTGCGGGACCAGCCCGGCTCTCTCCCGCCGAGATTCTTTATGGCAGGCCTCTTAGAACTCCCTGGAGCCTGCAGGTTCCCAGACTGGTTCAGTTTCATCAGATGACTGAAGAAATGACCGCCTATGTTCTAGCCCTCACGCAAGTGCTCAAGGAACTCCATGGCCAGGTCCGCGCGGCTCACCAGCCATTGCCCCAGTACCTAGCTCACTTTCAGTCCAGCCCGGTAGTTATGTCATGGTCAAAAATTGGACTAGGAAGGGGTCGGAGCCGGGATGGGACGGGCCCTTCCAAGTTCTCCTTACCACCCCCACAGCAGTTAAAGTGGAGGGGCGAAGTGCTTGGGTCCACCTACATCACTGTAAATTGAGTCCATCTCCACTACTGTAAAAGGTCGGATACTAACCTGCCTCCCTTCTCCAGTGCTATTTTACAGGTGTGGAGCATGATGGAGTGGCTACGCATCGTCTGTCTGATATTTGGCCTCACTTCGCTTGGCGTGTTATTGGCGATGGACATAAAAAAGGGGAATATTATGTATCTGTGTAGCCCCAACCAATCTACAAGGATACATCACCTATGCAAAGGTGATGTTCTTCGCTGCCCCATATACGAGGACATGGTATCGACTCATGGAAGGTCATCAAAGTTAAGGAGAATGCAGGAGTCATGAAGCAGTTGCACCGGTCCCGGCGATGGGAAGGGAACATTATATGGACATTGCCTTGTTTTTGGAATACATGTAAATTTGATTTTGGATGTGTTAAGAGTGGTACAATAAAGGTAAAATCAGGCTGTCAGAAGAGTGTAGGAAGAGGCTATGAGAAAGAGAAAGGGACTAGAGAGAGGACGGGGCGTATGAGAAGGGAAGTACAGCTAGAACGTAGGTTACCGGGAGATACACTTAAGTTAGTTAAAGGCCAAACTGAGGAAAACCCGGGTAGTAAACCTTGGGAGCCCTCGGGGCAATAACCAAGGAGTTGTCTCAGCTACGGTTGTTTGCAATGCAGAACCGGTATGCTCTTGACTATCTTCTGGCCCGTGAGGGTGGGGTATGCGCCATAGTACAGGGCAAGTGTATCATGGGAGTTCAGGACTTGACCGCTAACATCACTAAATTTATGGATCGCATACGGGATCACTTGGACGGGATGCAGGATCCTGGCTCTTGGGGTAACTGGGGATTTGGAGGATGGAAGGACTGGTTGATAAATATGGCCATGTATCTAGTGGTAGCTATCGGCTGCATCTTTGTGGGCCTGGCCATCCTTAAATGTGTGATGGGTAGAATGCGGGGTGCACTGGATCAGATCACCGCCCCAATCACCGAAAAAAATTTAACTGTTAAAATCCATGAGGGTGAGGCAGATGAAGGGGGGCTAAGACAGGAATTGGAAATGCAGCGACGGATCTTTTAGATGAGGAACCGTAGCTATGGATTGGATAGTTCGGTTATCATGGAATGATAAAAGGAGGGAATGACGAATGTGATATAAAATAGTTACTTTAGAGATACTAGTTAATGTAATGTAGAAATAAGCCACTTTGATTCTGGCAGTTAGGGAGAAAGGGATTTGAGACCGCATGGAAAAAGCAGGAAGAGGTGTGTCTATGAGAGTGATGCTGCATTGATAGGGGCCAGAGAAAGGGATTGGAAGTGAGCCAATCAGAATAGATCAAATAGGTCAGGAGGGATATAGGCTGACCTATGGGCGTCGAGCATGTGAAACTTGATACCATTTGAATTGATTTGCAGAGATCCCTTTGTTTCTTTGTTCATTCGCTTTCTGGGATATAGGAAACTGGATGTCTCTTATATTTCTATGAAATGAATCAAGCTTGCAAGCTAAATAAATAACTTCTTTTTACGTGCAAATCCATCTCAACTTTTATTGAGGCCAGACTGACAGAGAAAGAAATTTGGGAATCAACATAGTCCTCTGGAACAGAATTCCAAAAATTTCCAACATTTGAGTAACTGCGCTGGCCTCGTTTGTATTTTCCAGTCAACCTGCGGATCGCTGTAGCATTGTAAAAATATCAGGTACCTGGGATCAGCCTCCCCATGGTAGACTAGGGAGTCAGCACTCCAGACAGGCTTTGAGATACTCCCCACCTACCTGGTCAGAGCTGCAGCCATCGGTTGCCCTGTAGAGGGAATAATCATGGCCTGGATGCTCTGGTCATTTTTCAATTAAAAATGTTTTAAGCTGCTCAGACTGCGCTGCACATGGAGATACTTTTTTTCTTTCCCTTATCCACAATGGCATGTTGCAGCTACTTCCATTCCGGAGGACCTCATAGTGGCATCTTTCACATCTTTCTCTACTTTCTCTCCTTTCTCCCCTCATAACTACTTGGAGCTCACCTTGCCCATGAGACCCTCGTCTTGCTCCCTTGATTCTATTCTCTTAGTCAATGATCACCCAACTTCCCCTCCTGGCCCCGATGCTAGCTGATATTGTTAACAATTTTGTCTCTTCAGCTGTTGTCATCACTCCCCTTCAAAACAAGTGGACGCTTGAATCTTTTTCCATTCAACCTACCATCCCATCTCCAACCTTCCTTTGGTCTCTGACCCCCTTTAATGTGTTGTCATCTGGCAAACCCATTCCCATCTTTCCCAGAACTCCATTCAGGCTTCCAGCCCTACCACAGTACAGAACAAAGAACAAAGAACAAAGAAAAGTACAGCACAGGAACAGGACAATTGGCCCTCCAAGCCTGTGCAGACCATGCTGTCTATCTAACGTAAAACGTGTCTAACCTAAAGCCATCTATTCCCATCCTATTTATTTATTTGTCAAGACGCCCCTTAAACATCGTACCTGCTTCCATCACCTCCTCCGGCAGCGAGTTCCAGGCACCACTATCCTCTGTGTAAAAAATGTCCGACACACATCTCCTCTAAACTTTGCCCCTCGCACCTTAAATCTATGTCCCCTTAATTGACTTTTCCACCCTAAGTAAAAGCTTCTGACTATCCACTCTGTCCACGCCCCTTATCATTTTGTAGACTTTTATCAGGTCGCCTCTCAACCTCTGTTGTACTAGATACTCGTAGCTAATTCCCTTCACTCAGTCAACATCCCGGTGAACCTCTTTTCTACCCTCTCCAAGCCTCGACATCTTTATGGCAGTGTGGCCACCAGAATTGAACACGATTCCAGGTGTGGCCTAACTAAAGTTCTATACAGCTGCAGCATGACTTGCCAAGTTTTAAACTCAATGCCCCGGTCGATGAAGGCAAGCATGCCATATGCTTCCTTGACTACCTTCTCCACCTACATTGCCAATTTCAGTGACCTGTACACCCAGATCCCTCTGCCTATCAATAGTCTTTAGGGTTCTGCCATTTACTGTATATTTCCCACCTGCATTAGACCTTCCAAAATACATTACCTCACATTTGTCCGATTAAACTTAATCTGCAATCTCTCCGCCCAAGTCTCCAACCGACCTCTATCCTGCTGTATCCTCTGACATCCTCATCACTATCGGCAATTCCACCAACCTTTGCAAACCTACTAATCAGACCAGTTACATTTTCCTCCAAATCATTTGTACATACTATAAATATCAAAGGTCCCAGCACTGACCCCTGAGGAACGCCACTAGTCACAGCCCTCCATTCAGAAAAGCACCCTTCCACTGCTACCCTCGGCTTTCTATGACCAAGCCAGTTCTGTATCCATCTTACCAACTCACCTCTGATCCCATGTGACTTCATCTTATGCACCAGTAATCCTTGAGGGACCTTATCAAAGGCCTTACTGAAGTCCATGAAGACAACATCCACTGCCCTACGTTAATGATTCATATTCGTCACTTCCTCGGAAAACTCTTAACAAATTAGTGAGACATGACCTCCCCTTCATAAAACCATGCTGCCTCTCGCTAATTTGTCCATTTGCTTCCAAATGGGAGAAAATTCTGTCTTGAAGAATCCTTTGAATAATTTCCCTACCACTGACATAAGGCTCACCGGCCTGTAATTTCCTGGATTATCCTTGCTACCCTTCTCAAACAAAGTAACAACATTAGCTCTTCTCCAGTCCTCTGGGACTTTCCCTGTAGCCAATGAGGATACAAAAATTTCAGTCAAGGCCCCAGCAATTTCCTCCCTTGCCTCCTTCAGTATTCTGGGGTACATCCCATCAGGGTCCTGGGACTGATCTACCTTAATGTTTTTCAAGATGCCCAACACCTCCCCCTTTTTGATCTCAATGTGATTGAGATTATCTACACACTCTCCCCAGACTCATCATCCACCAAGTCCTTCTCTTTGGTGAATACTGATGCAAAGTACTCATTCAGTACCTCACCCATTTCCATTGGTTCCACACATAGATTCCCTCCCTTGTCCTTGAGTGGACCAACCATTTCCCTGCCTATTCTCTTGCTCTTTATATACATGTAAAAAGCTTGGGATTTTCTGTAATCCTGTTTGTCAATTACTTTTTGGGACCCCTTTAGCTTTCCTTGCTGAAGTTCCTTCCTACTTTCCTTATATTTCTCATGAGCTTTGTATGTTCCCAGCCTTTTAGCCTTTATAGATGCTTCCTTTTTCTTTTGCCTAAGCTCACAATATCCCTTGTTATCAAAGGTTTCCGAAACTTGCCATACTTATCCTTCTTTCTCACAGGAACATGCCGGTCCTGAATTCCTATCAACTGACATTTGAAAGCCTTCCACATGCTAGATGTTGATTTACCCTCAAACATCTGCCCCCAATCTAGATTCTTCAGTTCTTGCTGAATATTGTTCTAATTAGCCTTCTCTCAATTTAGTACCATGACCTGAGGCTACACTTATCTTTATACAACAGTACCTTAAAACTGAATTATGGTCACTGTTCCCTAAATGCTCCCCTACTGAAACTTCGACCACCTTGTCGAGCTTATTTCCCAATACCAGATCCAGTACGGCCCCCTCCGGAGTTGGACTATCTGCATATTGTTTCAAGAAGCCCGCCTGGATTCTCCTGTACAAACCTTGCCCCATCCAAACCCCTAGCACTAAGTGAGTTCCAGTCAATATAGGGGAAGTTAAAATCACCCATCGAAACAATACTGTTGCTTTTACACCTTTCCAAAATCTGCCTACCTATCTGCTCTTCTATCTCCCACTGGCTGTTGGGAGGCCTATAGTAAACCCCCAACATTGTGACTGCACCCGTCCTACTCCTGAACTTGACCAATATTGCCTTTCTGCATGAGCCCTCTGAGGTATCCTCCCCCAGTACAGCTGTGATATTCTTTAACCAGTAGTGCAACTCCCCCACCTCTTTCACAACCCCCTCTATCCACCTTCTTTTATTATACTCCTGTATCAATCATGTAAAATTTAGTTTTGTCCTCATCTTCCAAGAATTAAAGGCGTTATAGATCTCTATAGCTTCATGTCCTGCTATTGCTAGTAGCAGTGCTATTTTCCTTTTTTCAGAGGCTGTGTTTAAATCATTAGCTGCCATATATACTTGGAACTGTTGTATAAACCTTGTCCAGTTATTACTTAAGTTACCGTTAGTTTTCAGCTGCCATGGAGCTTGAATGTGGTCCATCGAATTGTTTAGTCATCGAGGATCCAATACATCGAAGTCTTCCACAGTCGAACAGTCGGTACTTTGTTTTCTTCCTTCTGGTCTAACCTATTCTAACTAGTTCTTTTGAAGCCAACAGTCCTGGTACCATCTTTTCCTGTACCATCTTTTATTACACTTCTTTGTGTGTTTTGATATACTACGGAGTGTAATATGTGTTACTCAAACCGTGGTTGCTGATGAGGTTTTCTGAATCTCGATGAAGAAGACTCAAACTTGTCCAGCAGTAAGAAAAGGTTTACTGAGTAACTATAACAATACTTGTGTGAGTTCTTTACTTTAACATTGATACTAATGATAAGGTTAACTAGATCTACCTACAGTAACTATGCTTAACTACACTAACCATCTGAGCTAATCTTATACTCCTGTCCTGGTCACAGTCCACCCGAAAGAGAGAGTGAGAGGCACAATGCGGTTGCTTTTATACCCCTTTTGGTCCGGCCCTCTCATGATCATCTGGTGCGACTGATTAAGCATTAACCCCTTATGTACATGCACTTTCATTTCATTTCATTTTTTATTTCATAGAGATCACCACACACCTGAAGCATCTAAATCCTGGAGTATTTAGCTGCCAATCCTGTCCCTCCCTCAACCACGTCTCTGTAATGGCAACAACATCATAGTTCCAAATACTAATCCAAACTCAAATTCAATGATAATCTATGATTAATCTAGGACAAAGGTTCGGCACAACATCGTGGGCCGAAGGGCCTGTTCTGTGCTGTATTTTCTATGTTCTATGTTCTATGTTACCTGTTAAACTTCTCGCATTGAAACAAATGCACTTCAGACCACCAGTACTGCTGTGTTTTGCAACATCTCCCTGCCTGCTCTTCCTCTGAGTCTTACTGGCCCTATTCTCTAGTTCCCCCTCGGTTATTTCACCTTCTGATCTATTGCTCCGGTTCCCACTCCCCTGCCACACTAATTTAACAGCTCTTATCAAAGTCACAAATGACATCCTCTGTGACTGTTGCAAAGGTTAACTTTCCCTCCTTGTCCCTCTCGATCTTTCTACAAACTTTGACATGGTTGACACCAGCCTCTTCCAACACTGGTTCAGGATCATCCAGCTGGGTAGGACTGCTTTCACCTGGATCCACTCTTATCTAAATTTGTAGCTACATTGGCCTTGGCTCAAGTGCACTGCTGCTGCTAACGTTCCTTTCTGCCGCATGCTTTGGCAAATTGATGGAAAGCTGGGCATTTTCTTGGATCATGCAGAAGGCCACTTCAGAATCAAGTTAAGCTTCTGTATTCATCGAATAGAGTTCATTTTGACATTTTTCCACCTTCGGATGATCCCTTTCTCTGCCCCCATAAGATGAACTTGACCTTCTCCAAGTACAGGAATTCTGCCAGGTCGCTCACCTACACCCCTGCCTTTGGCAGCTCCGAGTCCCACCATCTCAACAAGATCTGCCTCTGGGCTCTCAGGGAGGCAAAGGCCAAGATATTGGCCTCTCTCCCCACTTGGATTCCTGGATCTTCCAACACTCCAAGTATCGCCGCCTTCAGACTCGAGGCCACACCACACCCAGGACCTTGGACATGACATCCGAGAAAGCTTGCCAGAACTCCCCCAGCTTTGGACACGCTCAGATCATGTGGACGTGATTTGCGTCCCCGCCCGCACCGGTCCTCCACCCCTGCAAAGAACCGGCTCATCGTCGCAATCATCATGTGGGCTCTGTGCACCACCTTAAATTAGATGAGGCTTAACCCCGCGCACAACGAGGATATGTTTACCTCCGCAGGGCTCCTTCCATGTTCTGGCCATCACTCCCCACCCAACTCCTCCTCCCATTTGTGCTTGATCTCCTCCACCAGTGTGCCCTCCCCCTCCATCAATTCTCCATAATACTCTCCCCTCCCCAATGTCATCCTCGGACAACAGCTTATCTTGCAAAACCGGAGGCGGCAGCCCCAGGAAGGAAGGCACCTCTCTCCTCACAAAGTCCCTCATCTGCAGGTATCTAAAGCCACCCCCCAAAGGCAACTCATATATTTCCTCCATCTCTTCCAGGTCTGCAAGATTGTCCCCTACAAACAAGTCCCTGAGGTACTCTGTCTCCACCTGCCACCACCCCCAGAACCTCGCATCCAGCCCCACCGGCACAATCCCATGGTTCTTGCATTTAGGCTCCCACAACAGCATTCCCTCCAACCTGAAGTGTTGCCTTCCCTGGTTGCAACCTTGCAATGCTGAGACCATCGGGCTCATGTAATATCGGACGAGCGAAAACGGGAGGGGCCCCAACAACAGTACCCTCAAACTCATCCCCCTACACGATGCAGCCTCCAACTGCTCCTCCACTGCCCATTTCCTAACCATTGTGATATTCATTGCCCAGTAATCGTTCATCAAACTCGGCAATGCCAGCTGCCCCCCCCCCCCCACCCCCTCTACAAAAACATTGTGTAGGCGTCTTCCCCGCCTACACGAACCCCCACATTATCCCATTCGCCTTCCTAAAAAAGGACTTGGGAACACAAACAAGAATTTGGGCAGCACCGTCATTTTAACCATCTGCACATGCCCAGCCAGTCACAATGGCAACGCATCCCACCTCTTGAAGTCCGCCTTCATTTCCTCCACCAGCCGTGCCAAATTCAATTTATGCAGCTGTGCTTCGCTCTGCGCCACCTGATTCCCAAGATACCGAAAGCTCGCCCCCACCACCCGAAACAGCAACTCCCCCAAGCTCCTCTCCTGTCCTCCAGCATTAATCGGGATCACCTCGCTTTTCCCCATGTTCAATTTATAACCTGAAAAATGGCAAAATTCCCTCAGGATCTCCATGATCCTATCAAAGCTGCCCACTGGGTTCGCAATGTATAACAGAAGATCATCCCCATACAACGAGGCTCTGTGCTTGATCCCACCCCGCTCAATATAAACCCTTGACGTCCTAAGTGCCATTACCAATGCCGATCGCCAGAGCAAAAAGCATGGAGAGAGCAGGCACCGCTGCCTCATCCCCCGATTCAGCTCGAAGAACCCCAAATTCGTCCTATTCGTCTGGACATGGTGTCCTATTCGGTAGCCAAAGCCAATCCACAAAACTCTGGCTTAACCCGCACTGACCCAGCTCCTCCAAAAACACGCCCACTCCATCTGCTCAACAGCCTCTCCAAATCCATTGCCACCACTATTTCCACCTCGTGCTGTCCGAAGGCATCGTAATGACTTTGAGCAACTTGCTCACATTTGCCGACAGCTGCCGCCCCTTTATAAACACCGTTGGTCCTCCCCTGTCACCCTCCGCACACAGTCCTCTGCCTGTGATGCTACCATCATCAGAAATTGTGTAGAAGTCTGCGTACCAAAATCGGTAGCATTTACGTTCCCCATCCAGAAACCATGGTTTAATCAGGAGATTGACTCCCTACTGAAGGCCAGGTCTGAGGCGTTCAAGTCAGGCGATGCTGAACTATACAAGAAATCCAGGTACGACCTCTGCAAAGTCACCGGGGATGCCAAGAGACAATACCAAACTAAGCTAGAGTCACAGACTAACGTCACGGACTCTTGTCGGTTGTGGCAAGGCTTAAACAACATAACGGGCTACAAAGCAAATCTGGGTAGAATCTCTGGCAGCAGCGGATCCCTCCCCGATGAACTCAATGCATTCTATGCTCGGTTCGAGCAGAAAACCACCAAACCGTTGCCAACTGTCCCAGCAGCCTCAGACACACCCGTACCACCGCCACAGCTTCCGAAGACGGATCGGCCTTCTTGAAAGTGAACCCTTGGAAAGCGGCGGGACCTGACTCCTGCTCCTGCACGGACCAACTGGCAGATGTGTTCACGGACATCTTCAACCTCTCCCTACTCCGTTCTGAGGTTCCCACCTGCTTCAAGAAGACCACCACCATACTGGTACCAAAGAAGATCCAGGCATGTGCCTCAATGACGACCGTCCGATGGCCTTGACATCGATCATTATGAAGTGCTCCAACAGATTGGTCATGAGGCACATCAACTCCATACAACCAGAATGCCTTGATCCACTGCAATTCGCCTATCTCCACAACCGGTCCACAGCAAATGGCACCTCCTTGGCCGAACACCCATCCCTGGAGGATCTCGACAACAAGACAGAACTCCTACGTCAGACTCTTATTCATTGACTACAGTTCCGTCTTCAACACCAAAATCCCAGCCAGGTTCCTATCAAAGCTCCAAAACCTAGGACTTGGCTCCTCCATCTACAACTGGATCCTCGACTTCCTGACCCATAGACCATAATCAGTAAGGATAAACAACAACAACTCCTCCGTGATAGTCCTCAAGGGCCCGCAAGGCTGCGTACTTAGCCCCCTACTATATACTCTCTATACACACCCGACAAAGGGAATTCGGCATATCCACATTGACTCTTACCAATTTTTACAGATGCACCATAGAAAGCATCCTATCTGGCTGCATCACAGCCTGGAATGGCAAGTGCTCGGTCCAGGACCGTAAGAAACTACAGAGAGTCGTGAATACAACCCGGTCCATCCCACAAACCTGCCTCCCATCCATTGACTCTGGCTGCAGAAGATTCAAAAGTCTGAAAACACACACTAACAGGTTCAAAAACAGCTTCTTCCCCGCTGTTACCAGACTCCTGAACGACTCTCTTATGGACTGATCTGATCTCTTCACAGATCTTCTCTACTGAGTAGTGCTGCACTCCGTAAGCTTCACCCGTTGCCTGTGTCTATATATTTACAATGTGCATTTATGTATGTCCTATGTTTTTTCATGTACGGAATGACCTTCCTGGACTGTACGCAGAACAATACTTTTCACTGTACCTCAGTACATGTGACAATAAAACAAATCTAAATCCAACATCTTCGTATCTACATTTAGCAGCAAAATCTGGCGGTACGATCCACACTGCTCCGGGTCCTTCTCTTTCTTTAAGATCAGCGAATTGGACGCCTGTAACAATGTGGGAGGGAGCTTTCCCTCCCCCTTGCCTCATTATACAGCCTCACTAACAGGGGCCACAGCTCCGCACCAAACTTCTTGTAAAACTCATCTGGGAACCCATCCAGCCCCAGGGCCTATGTAGTCCATCACCTGCCTCAGCCCAATCGGGGCCCCCAACCCCTGCACTTTCTCCTCCTCCACCCTCGGGAACTCTAGCCCGTCCAAGAACCGCCTCATTCCTTCCTCGCCAGGCAGGGGCTGCAACTCATACAACCTTCTGTAGAAGGCCTCATCCACCTCATTCACCCCTTCCGAATCTCCCTTGCCTCTCTTATCCCTCACCTTTGCAACCTCCCTCGTCGCTGCCTGCTTCCTTAGTTAGTGCGACAACATCCTCTTCGCTTTTTTCCCATACTCGTACCACTGCCCTGCTGGCCCTCCACAATTGCCCTGCCGCTTTCCCGTGGACACCAACTCAAACTCCATCTTGAGCCTTTACCTCTCCCTTTGTAACCCCTCACTACAGCGCCTTTTTGGGTACACTGGGGAGAATTCAGAATGTCCAGTTCACCTTAAAAAGCACGTTTTTCAGGACTTGTGGGAGGAAACCGGAGCACCCGGAGGAAACCCACCCAGACACGGGCAGAAAGTGCAGACTCTGCACAGACAGTGACCCAAGTCGGGATTCGAACCCAGGTCCCTGACGCTGTGAAGAAACTGTGCTAACCACTATGCTACTGTGCCGCCCCTTGTTGATGAGCACTGCTACCCCTCGTCTTTATATCCATTTCCAAGTGGAACACCTGCCCCACCCATCCCTTCCTCAGCCTCTCTGATCTCCCAGCTTCAGGTGCGTCTCCTGAAGGAACACAACTTCAAACTACTCAAGTGTGCGAAAACACATGACCGTTTAACCGGCACATTCAACCCCTGCACATTTCAAGTAACCAGCCAGGCTGGGACACTCCCCGCCCCTTTCCTCTATTAATCAGCCATAACCCTTCAGCCAGTTCCCCCTCAGTCTCGCACTCTTCCAGGCCCACCCCAAGATGTCTGACGCCGTCCGTCCTTAAATAACTGCGCCACACCACCCATCCCCAATCCCACCACTTCCTCCCCCTGACAACCTTCCGTTTCACTCCTGCTATCTAGCCCACCCAGCTGGCATGGTGGCCCTCACCCAGGGCCTCTGACAATCCTTCCTCCCCCCAATCCACCACTCAACCCCCATCCCACCCAACAACAAACACACAAGGAAAAACAAAAGGCACACTTGCCCTCACCACTCCCCCCGTCGTCACATTTACCAGTCCACCCCCACCCTGGATTCAATATCCTCATACTCCGTGGTCTCTCAAAGCCCTTTGGCTGCTCGGCCGAGTCAAAATAAAACTCTTGGTTCTGGTGCATACCCGCAGACGAACGGGGTACAGGACCCAAACTTCAGCCCCATCTTGTAGAGGGCAGCCTTGATCTGGTTGTACCCTGCCCTCCGCTTGGCCAACTCTGCTCCCTGGTCCTGATAGATATGCAGCTTGCTCTTCTCCCAAGTGCACTTCTTGGCCTGCCTCACCGACCTCAAGATCTTCCCTTTTTGAAGGAAACGATGCAGCCTCATCACCATTACCATCGGTGGCTCCCCCACATGCGGTCTCCTCCTCAGCACTATGTGCTTAATCCACCTCGAGAGGCCGGTCAAAGAGCCCCTCTTCTATCAGCTTCTCCAGCATTCTTGCCACATACTTGGCAGCCTGCTTCCTTCAATGCCTTCAGGCATCCCCACGATCTGTAGGTTTTGCCTCCTGGAGTGATTTCTCGAGATTCTCCAGCTTCTCCCTCAACCTTTTCTGACTACTCGTCACCATCTTCAACTCCGTCTCCAGCAACGTCAACCCATCCTCATGCTCCACCACCGATTCCTCCACTTTCTGGATCGCCAGGCCCCATGTCCCTTGCCTCTGCTCGACCCGCTCGATCATCACCCTAAGCAGCTCCACCACCTTAGACAAGTTCTCCAAGGCCTCCTTCCTCCACTGCTGGAACTTGCTGTTGCAGAATTCCACCAGCTGCTCCGTAGACCACTGGGCGGGCAGCACTGCCCCCCTACTCTCTGCCATCTCTTCTGTGGCGCACCACAAATACTCTCTTGCTCAAGCTGCTATCTCTTTCTTGTAGCCGTTCTCATCCGGTGAGCCATAAACCAATCCCACCAGAGGAACATAGAACATAGAACATAGAAAATAGAAAATACAGCACAGAACAGGCCCTTCGGCCCACAATGTTGTGCCGAACCATTGTCCTAGATTAATCATCGATTATCATAGAATTTACTGTGCAAAAGGATGCCATTCAGCCCATCGAGTCTGCACCAGCTCTTGGAAAGAGCACCCTACCCAAGGTCAACACCTCCTCCCTATCCCCATAACCCAGTAACCCCACCCAACACTAAGGGCAATTTTGGACACTAAGGGCAATTTATCATGGCCAATCCACCTAACCTGCACATTTTTGGACTGTGGGAGGAAACCGGAGCACTCGGAGGAAACCCACGCACACACCAGGAAGATGTCTAAACTCCGCACAGACAGTAATCCAAGCCGGAGTCGAACCTGGGACCCTGGAGTTGTGAAGTAATTGTGCTATCCACAATGCTACCGTGCTGTCCTTAAGAACAAATAAATCTACACTATAGCATTCTACCGTAATCCATGTACCTATCCAATAACTGCTTGAAGGTCCCTAATGTTTCCGACTCAACTACTTCTACAGGCAGTGCATTCCATGCCCCCACTACTCTCTGGGTAAAGAACCTACTTCTGACATCCCCCTATACCTTCCACCATTCACCTTAAATTTATGTCCCCTTGTAATGGTTTGTTCCACCCGGGGAAAAAGTCTCTGACTGTCTACTCTATCTATTCCCCTGATCATCTTATAAACCTCTATCAAGTCGCCCTTCGTCCTTCTCCATTCTAATGAGAAAAGGCCTAGCACCCTCAACCGTTCCTTGTAAGACCTACTCTCCATTCCAGGCAACATCCTGGTAAATCTCCTTTGCACCTTTTCCAAAGCTTGCACATCCTTCCTAAAATGAGGCGACCAGAACTGTACACAGTACTCCAAATGTGGCCTTACCAATGTTTTGTATAGCTGCATCATCACCTCTTGGTTCTTAAATTCAATCTCTCTGTTAATGAACGCTAGCACACCACAGGTCTTCTTCACAGCTCTATCCACTTGAGTGGCAACTTTCAAAGATGTATGAACAGAGACCCCAAGATCTCTCTGCAGCTCCACATTACCAAGAACTCTTCCGTTAACCCTGTATTCCGCATTCATATTTGTCCTTCCAAAATGGACAACCTCACACTTTTCATGGTTAAACTCCATCTGCCACTTCTCAGACCAGCTCTGCATCCTATCTATGTCTCTTTGCAGCCGACAACAGCCCTCCTCACGACCCACAACTCCACTAATCTTCGTATCGTCTGCAAATGTACTGACCCATCCTTCAACTCCCTCATCCAAGTCATTAATGAAAATCACAAACAGCAGCGGGCCCAGAACTGATCCCTGCGGTACGCCACTGGTAACTGGGAACCAGGCTGAATATTTGCCATCCACCACCACTCTCTGGCTTCTATCGGTTAGCCAGTTCGTTATCCAACTGGCCAAATTTCCCACTATCCTGTGCCTCCTTACTTTCTGCAGAAGCCTACCATGGGGAACCTTATCAAATGCCTTACTAAAATCCATGTACACTTCATCCACTGCTTTACCTTCATCCACATGCTTGGTCACCTCCTCAAAGAATTCAATAAGACTTGTAAGGCAAGACCTACCCCTCACAAATCCATGCTGACTATCCCTAATCAAGCAGGGTCTTTCCTGATGCTCAGAAATCCTATCCTTCGGTACCCTTTCCATTCCTTTGCCTCCCACCGAAGTAAGACTAACTGGCCTGTAATTCCCAAGGTTATCCCTAGTCCCTTTTTTGAACAGGGGCACGACATTCGACACTCTCCAATCCACTGGTACCACCCCTGTTGACAGTGAGGACGAAAAGATCATTGCCAACGGCTCTGCAATTTCATCTCTTGCTTCCCATAGAATCCTTGGATATATCCCGGCAGGCCCGGAGGACTTGTCTATCCTCAAGTTTTTCAAAATGCCCAACACATCTTCCTTCCTAACAAGTATTTCCTCGTGCTTACCAGTCTGTTTCACACTGTCCTCTCCAACAATATGGCCCCTCTCATTTGTAAATACAGAAGAAAAGTACTCGTTCAAGACCTTTCCTATCTCTTCAGACTCAATACACAATCTCCCGCTACTGCCCTTGATCGGACCTACCCTTGCTCTAGTCATTCTCATATTTCTCACATATGTGTAAAAGGCCTTGGGGCTTTCCTTGATCCTACCCGCCAAAGATTGTTCATGCCCTCTCTTAGCTCTCCTAATCCCTTTCTTCAGTTCCCTCCTGGCTATCATGTATCCCTCCAGCGCCCTGTCTGAACCTTGTTTCCTCAGCCTTACATAAGTCTCCATCTTCCTCTTAACAAGATATTCAACCTCTCTGGTCAACCATGGTTCCCTCACTTGACCATCTCTTCCCTGCCTGACAGGGACATACATATCAAGGACACGTAGTACCTGTTCCTTGAACAAGTTCCACATTTCACTTGTGTCCTTCCCTGACAGCCTATGTTCCCAACTTATACACTTCAATTCTTGTCTGACAACATCGTATTTACCCTTCCCCCAATTGTAAACCTTGCCCTGTTGCACGCACCTATCCCTCTCCATTACTAAAGTGAAAGTCACAGAATTGTGGTCACTATCTCCAAAATGCTCCCTCACTAACAAATCTATCACTTGCCCTGGTCCATTACAAAGTACCAAATCCAATATGCCCTCCCCTTTGGTCGGACAATCTACATACTGTGTTAGAAAAGCTTCCTGGACACACTTCACAAACACCACCCCATCCAAACTATTTGATCCAAAGAGTTTTCACTCAATGTTTGGGAAGTTGAAATCACCCATGACTACTACCCTGTGACTTCTGCACCTTTCCAAAAGCTGTTTCCCAATCTGTTCCTCCACATCTCTGCTACTATTGGGGGGCCTATAGAAAACTCCTAACAAGGTGACTGCTCCTTTCCTATTTCTGACTTCAACCCATACTACCTCAGTAGGGTGATACTCCTCGAACTGCCTTGCTGCAGCTGTTATACTCTCTCTAATTAACAATGCCACCCCCACCCCCACCTCTTTTACCACCCTCCCTAATCTTATTGAAACATCTACAACCAGGGACCTCCAACAACCATTTCTGCCCATATTCTATCCAAATTTCCTTGATGGCCACCACATCGTAGTCCCAAGTACCGATCCATGCCTTAAGTTCTCCCACCTTATACCTGGTGCTTCTTGCATTGAAGTAAACACACTTCAACCCATCTCTGTGCCTGCAAGTATTCTCCTTTGTCAGTGTTCCCTTCCCCACTGCCTCACCACACGATTTGGCATCCTGAATATCAGCTACTTTAGTTGCTGGACTACAAATCCGGTTCCCATGCCAAATTAGTTTAAACCCTCCCGAAGAGTACTAGAAAACCTCCCTCCCAGGATATTGGTGCCCCTCTGGTTCAGATGCAACCCGTCCTGCTTGTACAGGTCCCACCTTCCCCAGAATGCGCTTCAATTATTCAAATACCTGAAGCCCTCCCTCCTACACCATTCCTGCAGCAACTGCACACTCTCCCTATTCCTAGCCTCGCTGTCACGTGGCACCGGCAACAAACCAGAGATGACAACTCTGTCGGTCCTGGCTTTTAACTTCCAGCCTAATTCCCTAAACTCGTTTATTACCTCCACACCCCTTTTCCTACCTACATCGTTGGTACCAATGTGCACCACGACTTCTGGCTGCTCCCCCTCCCCCTTCAGGATCCTGAAGACACGATCCGAGACATCCCTGGCCCTGGCACCCGGGAGGCAACATACCTTCCTGAAGTCTCGCACGCGACCACAGAATCTCCTATCTATTCCCCTAACCACTGAATCTCCTGCAACTATTGCTTTTCTATTCTCCCCCCTTCCCTTCTGAGCCCCAGAGCCAGACTCAGTGCCAGAGACCTGGCCGCTAGGGCCTTCCCCTGGGAGGTCATCCCCCCAACAGCATCCAAAACAATATACTTGTTTTGAAGGGGAACGGCCACGAGGGATCCCTGCACTGTCTGCCTGTTTGTTTTCTTTCCCCTGACTGTAACCCAGCTACTCTTGTCCTGTACCTTGGGTGTGGTTACCTCCCTGTAACTCTTCTCTATCACCCCCTCTGCCTCCCGGATGATCCGAAGTTCATCCAGCTCCAGCTCCAGTTCCCTAACACGGTCTTTGAGGAGCTGGAGTTGGATGCACTTCCCACAGGTATAGTCAGCGGGACACCGGTGGTATCCCTCACCATCCACGTCCTACAGGAGGAGCATGCAACTGGCCTAACCTCCATCCCCTCTTACCTTACAGAATATAGCTGCCCTGTGGACCAACTGGACCTCCGACCTCCGACTCTGCTCCTAGTCAGCTGCACTCTATGTAAACTCCTGGCTCCCTTTTCGCTCTTTGCGGAAATGTAAGAAACAAAATGAAAGGAGCACCTTCCTCCCTCCTCACCTAACTCCCTCAGTCACCAAACTCTCACTATAGCACTCAAATGCAACAAATTCACCTCTCCCTCAGTCACCAAACTCTCACTATAGCACTCAAATGCACCAAATTCAGCTCTTCCCTCAGTCACCAAACTCTCACTCTAGCACTTAAATGCACCAAATTCAGCATTCAGTGCAAACAACATCTGCACTGTAGGGGGATCACTTTTATACTGTGAATCTAGCCTCTGAAAACTGGCCTAATCCAATTAACTAATTAACAAGCTCCAGCTGCAAGTACCTACAAGTAGAACCTTTGTTTAAAGCTGATTGAAAATTCACCTTCTTCTAAACCAAACGGCAACTTCTAAGTTAATTAACTAAATAAAAGAAAGACTAGACTTTAGATAAAAATGAAGCCTTTCTATCCCTCAGTCACCAAACTCTCACTATAGCACTCAAATGTACCAAATTTAGGACTCAGTGCAAAACAGAGGAGTTTTATATTCCCTTATGCTCATGCACCTTCTGCCATCCAACACCACATAGCTCGGATGGGGAAGACCTGAAAAAATCAACCTCGAGCGGGAGCCACCAAATGTGCAAGCACTCACTCCATGGCTGCCACCGGAAGTCCACTACTTTAAACTTTGACCAAGCTTTTGACCAGCTGATCTAATATCTCCGTATCCACTCAGTGTCACACTTTGTTTACAATGTTACTGTTACTGGTATCACTCTGCATTCCCCTGTGCTTCACCTAATTCAATGACAAGAGCATTCAATAGAAAGGGCACAGAGCCAGGGGTGATCTTGTTCGCAGCTGAGAGGCACAGGTGTTCTTCCTGAATGTGTTCCCAAATGGCCATCTGATGGTAGAGCCTTAACTGAGTCTGACTCACCAATTTAAGGACATTGAGGCTAATTAACTGAAATGCTGCCGGAGATTAATTAAATCAACACAGATTTAGAATGAAATCTTGGGTCTTGGGGGGGGCACGTTAGCACAGTGGTTAGCACAGTTGCTTCACAGCTCCGAGGTCCCAGATTCGATTCCCAGTTGGGTCACTGTCTGTGCGCAGTCTGCACGTTCTCCCCGTATCTGCGTGGGTTTCCTCCGGGTGCTCCGGTTTCCTCCCACAGTCCAAAGATGTGCAGGTTAGGTGGATTGGCCATGCTAAATTGCCCTTAGTGCCCAAAAAGGTTAGGTTGGGTTACAGGGATGAGGTGGATGTGTGGGCTTAGGTAGGGGGCTTAGGTAGGGTGCTCTTTCCAAGGGCCGGTGCAGACTCGATGGGCCGAATGGACTCCTTCTGCACTGTAAATGTTATGATCTTTCTTGTCTTGTGATAAAAGGATATTCTTGTTTGCCATTTTTAAAGCAAGAAATACTTACCTGGTTGTCAAAATTGAAGCAGCACATGGTGTAAATTTTCAATCCCAGCTGGGAACTGTGCTTGCATGGGGTGCAGGATGGAGATAGATTAGACAATGTTTCCCTCAGTCACTCTCATTGCAAATGTGCTTGTTCACTGGAAGTGCAAGACCATGGAATTGCCTCTCAGGAGTTTAATAGGAATCTCACACATCCAGTGACATGTTCCAAAATGGAAGATGCGACACGAGAATATTGCTGAAAGTCCTGAAAATGCTTTTTGATTCCACAGAAGAGAATGAACTCAAGACTCAAACTCATAATAACATTCATGAGTTACAAAGGTCATCCTCACGAGTACAATGAAATAGCAATACATTCAGCAGTTTCAGTGTTTCAGCTTCAAGGAAAGAATGGATTTTATTATTACCCAGGTCTCTGCCAAGGGCTTTTGAGCACAAATTATGGATTTATTCCAGTGATATCAAGAAGAAAATACATAAGGAAATCTTAAAATTTATTCCGTGAAGGGACACAGAGGTAGAGAAAGGAAGGGAGTCTGTCATCTGGAAGAGGTGTTAACACATGGAAGAGAAGCTATTCTTGAGAAGAGTTGCTGGCTAAGCAGAGTGTTTGCTGCACAAAATAACTACTGCCACCATTGTTTGAAAGATAAGAAAGAACTTGCATTGATATAGTGGCTGTCACATTCTTAGGACATCTTTTGAAGTGTTCTTTGTCACTATAGTAATGCAGAACACTAATTAAACTGAAGCAAGTTGACTTCTCTTGGCAAAAGTCTCTCTTTAAGCTGTCTATATTGATGACAAGACACATGCAAGAATTATGGAAGCGAATGTCGCTGTCAGCAGACTTCGAACAGCAGTTTGGGACTGAAGAGAAGCAAGTTTGCCTATCAAACTGAAAGTTTGATGAGTTCTGTGCTTGCTGTTCTACACATGTGAGACTTAGGGTATGATTTAACTACCGTGTTGCGCCCAGCGCAGATCTGGGCACGCCGTTTAAATAGCAGGAAAGGTCAAAATTGAGATTTGTGCCAGGCACGAATCTGTTTGCTAACTAACTGGCCCGCTCCCAGTGGTGAGTTCTGGATCTCAACCAAATATGGCGAGCATATCATTAACCTTAATTGGCATTAATTTCCATTTCATTGGCGACACTGAAGTTGAATGTAACACCCTCCTGGAAATTAACTGGCTCCCCAGCTAGAAATAACATGGGTATAATAATAATAATAATCGAATAATAATAATAACAATCTTTATTCTTGTCACACGTAGGGTTACATTAACAATGCAATGAAGTCACTGACAAAATCCCAGAGTCGCCACATTCCGAAGCCTGTTCCCCACAGAGGGAGAATTCAGAATGTCCAATTCATCTAACAACCAAGTATTTCGGGACTTGTGGGAGGAAACCGGAGTACTCGGAGAAAACGCACTCAGACACGAGGAGAACGTGCAGACTCTGCACAGACAGTGACCCAAGCCAGGAATCGAACCTGGGTCCCTGGTGCAGCGAAACAACAGTGCTAACCACTGTGCTAGTATTGTTTCGTACTCCTTTTTCAAAATGTGAAGCTGACAAAATGACTGCTGAGGGGAACTGAGGAGATGAGTAACCATTTCCATTTTCAGGCATGCAGCTCAAGGGCACTGGAGCAGTGCTTGGAGTGGGGGAGGGGATAGGGGACCTCTTGGGGGGGTGGGAGGGTGTACTTGGTTGGGGGATTGAAACATTCCATGTAGGGGCGTCACCCGTGGGGGGGCTGGGATGGTGAGGAATTCTGTGTCCATGAGACCTACAGGACATCTTGAAATATTGTGGATACCCAAAACAGGGTCACTTACAGCTGCTGCCTGCCTGACCTATCAAAAACTTCCAGGATAGAGCCCTGTTCTTGGTTATATTACTTTAACTCCCTTTGATTGTGAGTTGCTTGTAGCTTCACAGCTGAAGACTATTGCTAATAACGAATTGGCCTTGTCAGTTGTGAGAGCACTTCACGGCTCTCAAATGGATTCTCATGGGTAACACATGCCATACCTCAGACAATGATTATTGTGTCGCATCTCAATCAAACTTTGAAGCTTGAACACTTTGCCTGAAGTCCAGAAGTGTCAGCATCATAAAGGCAGCAGCCAACAATCAGACACTCAAGAGCTTGGTTTCAACACTAGGAATATATTCGCGACCAAAGTATAAGTGTGTTGATCAGGGGAGGGCACCTGAGCACGGTCACCCTAATGTTCCCAGCAGGGGTCTGAGATCTAGCGGCTCCTGATGTGGTCAGTGGTTAATGTGCAGACTGAAGTTCTCCAGCACAACTGGCTGGCTGGATGACACTGAGAGAAGATGGGGCATACAAGGGTGGGGGAGGCTTGTGGGATTTGAGGGTTCTGGGGTGGAAGCCCTAACTGATTTTCAGTCTCTCTCCTTCTCCAATTCTTTCCAGAGCTAACAACATTGCTGGTATTGTAAGTCCCACAGAGGCTGCCCTTGCGATGCTGATGCAAACCCAGGCGGCCAGACGGCAGAGAAGCCGGCAGCAGCAATGACGCATCCTGGAGGCTACACCCCATGTTTAGGGGGCTGCCGAGCACCCTGAAGACACGGCCGTCCATTAGGCTTAGGAGGAATACCGAGGGAGATACCAGCGATGGCCCCAGGTATACAGATATCATTTGTCTTTCACGGAGATGACAGATAGCATGTGCTGCAGGAAACTCACAAGCTACAGCCCACAAATGCATCCATGAGGTCATGGTATGCACAGGCATCAGACTAATCAATTTTGAGCTGGACCAAGCCCACCAAGGTGCCCAGGCTGCAGGATTCTCTGCATTGCTGGGATGCCCCAGGTGCAGGGGCAATCGATGCACGCATGTCACCGTGCACGCGCTGGGACATCAGGGAGTGCCCTTCATAACAGGAAGGAATTGCACATACTGCATATTTAGCTCATGTGTGACCACAACCTCTGTATCATGCAGGTGCATGTATGCTTCCCAAGGAGCTACATTCTGGGACACTCGGAGATCCCCGGCATCTTTGAGGACCACCCCAGGATAACAAGTTGGCTCTTGGGGGAAAAGGGGTACCCACTGAGGTCCTGGTTGATGGCGCCAGTGCAGAGACCGGAGACCAAGACACAATATAATGAGGTCGATGCTGCCACTTGTGCTGCCATTGAGCAGTGCATCGGGTTTCTCAAAATGCCATTCTGATATCTATAATTATAGAATCATAGAATTTACAGTGCAGAAGGAGGCCATTTGGCCCATCGAATCTGCACCGGCCCTTAAAAAAGAGCACCCCACTTAGGCCCACACCTCCACCCTATTCCTGGAACCCAGCAACTCCACCCAACCTTTTTGACACTGAGGGCAATTTATCATTGCCAATCCACCTAACCTGCACAAGGGTCTGGCATGCCCAGATGATCAGGGATGCCCTCATCCTCACCTGATTCTCATCGGACGAGGCGTTGTCCTGTCAGCTCACCTCCTCTCCTGCCATTCCCCTACCCCCATTACTTTTTTTTCACCCCTCCAACATCCCCAACCCCCTCCTCTACACCCCCCATCTCATTACCTTGTTTACTCTCCCAGGGTCTGTGTTACATCACCCCAGGGTTATAGATCTGTGCCCGCACTGTCAGTGGGTCAATTTCCAAGGCAGGAGAGGGATGATCACTTGCTGTGAGGAAAGCTCTGCTGCTTTTCAGCTTTTGCAACGTCTGGCTCCTGTTGTGTGCTGACAGCGTTCGGAACGGTGTCTGTATCCGAGGCGTTTGATCTTGCACCACTCTGCCTATGGCCATTGGGTGGGGGGAGCAGAGGCAACAAGGGATAGGGGTGCAGATAGCCGCACTTTGAAGATTAACGAGCCAGAGGCTTCATATGTGTCAGGTGTTGTAACAGGTTTAACAGTAAACACTGGACATTCCCATTTCCCCTAGCTACACATAGTGACCCCCCTGCCCAGTGTCCCCCAGTGCCCACTCAGTGCTCCTCAATTATCCTAATCTTACGTGGTCTAGTGTAATGTTCAGGTGTAACCCCAGATTGCACATCAGAGGTTGAGGCAGCATGATGCTTTTTGCGCCCTGTGGCCTTTGATGCCCTTGGCAAATGTCCTCTAGAAGGGCATGGGGCCAGGAGGGCCCCAGCAGACTTACCGGTGTCACTAGCTTTGCCGTGCCATCCTGTTCTGCTTGCTACCTTTGAAATGCGCCGGTGGCAGGAGGGGGTGGGGATGGGCGGGGTGGGTAGGGCCCTGGGGGTTTCCATGGGATGGAGGGGTAGCTGGAGTGAGCTCCAGATGCCTCTGCGTCATCTAGCTCTGCCAGTCTTGGCATCTCCCTGTTGTCTGTACCATAGCGGTGATGCCCTCAGCGATGTTCCTCAATGACTGGACCATGCTCTGCAGTGCCCTGGCAACGTCCACCTGATTCTGGGGCATGTCCCTCAACGATTGGGACATGCTCTGCATCGCCTCAGCAATATTCACCTGTGTATGGGACATGTCCCTCAGCGACTGTCACATGATGTCGAGGCCCTCAGCCATGGTCATCACAGACTGAACCATACCTTGGGCATCACCACTCAAGACACTGATGTTGTGCTGCAGGCTTTTCACTGCAGTGGCCACCTTAGCAGTGTTGGCCTCAGTGACATGCATTGTCGGCACCATCGTGGTACCTGTGGCCTTTGGGACTCTTCCAATTGGCTATGCACGCACTGAAATTCCCTCCTGAACCTCGGCTCCATGTTCTAGCATCTGTATCAGCACCGGGATAATCTTGTCCAGAGGTTCGGCATCTGACTGCAACTCAACAGAGTCCTTGATCCAGCAGACCTCCGACTGCTGTCTCTCTTGGATGTTTCTGCCTCCACCTGATGTGCATCTGCAACAGTGTGGTGCTCTCCAGAAGCCTGTCCACTAATGTCGCCCACCATGGTGCATGTATCTGCAATGGTGGAAGGTGGGGGTGACAGCTGTGACACTTCGATGGTGGTGTCCGTGGAGCTCTCCTCCGAGGTGGTCGCTTGGGAGGAGGTGGCGGGGGGTGGTGGTGGGGGAGGGGAGTGCGTTGGTGACACAACTTCAGATGGCCAGGCCGCATCAAATGGAGATCCTGCGAGAAAATGGACATGTGGTCAGTGAGAGGGAAGGATAATTTTGTCTGACATAAACAACTCACTTGAGACAGGTCATCTAATCTAGGTGCAGGGGCAGTGGATCCTTGCCTCTGCTGCACAGGCCAACCTCACTGCCAGTGATTGTTCTCTCTCGGGCAACCCAGCGGTCTCCAAGGCTCAAATATCTGGTACTTTACCCCCTTTCTTTGCCCTTTCCCATTTATTATGCGCTCTCTTCTCCTGCGGGACAAAGAGAGGGTGTTGTAAGCCACGCGCTTAATGGAGCCGCGTGGGTCTATAGCAGGTGGCATGTGTGGGCATCGCAATTGGACATGAAGGGATTGTGTTGCTGGGTGCCAAGGGGTGCTAAGCACAAAGACCGGATGTGGGTAGGGTGCGCCGTGTCAGCCAGTGATTTGTACGGGGGGGGATGAGGGATATGGATTGGGAATTTGAGGGGTGGCAAGTGGACCTGATGGTCTTCTTCTGACATTGGATGCTGGTCCTCCTGGTCATGTTGCCCAAACTGACAGCTGCTGCCATTGCTTCCCAGGGGGTATTGGTGGCCCTGCTGCTGGCCCTCCAGCCCATCTCTCATTCATAGCGTTGAGAAAACTATCCATGTCGGCATTGCAAAATGAGGAGCAGGTCTGCACGCTGCCATGCTTGTGCATTGACAGGGAGTGAGTTCGGAGGGAATGTTTAAAAGCTGCTCCCCCTTGTTAGCGGTGAGATGCTGAGGCGTGAGTCTGCCAAATGAGATGGCGAGACAGCTAGTAATGTCAAGAACCTGGTGGGGGCTCATTTTCGGCACCAAGTGCTGTTAAATACGGGCTGTGATCTCGCCAACGTGGCCATTGAGATACACCTCGCCAATCATGCCCAAAATAACACTTGCAAATTTTTCCTTTAAATATTCCTTGTGTACTTTTCTTGTGTAATTTTCCTTGTGTACCTGCACAGAAGAGGTTCATCCACTTTTCTTGAACTGCCTTCAGAGCTTCTGAAGTTCAGGTGGAAGGAGGAAGTATCAGACACTGAGGTGCTTACCTGAGCTAGCGTGCCAAACATCCAACCCACATTGAGGCAGTCGCAACGGAGTTGGGCTGCTCACGCAGCCAGAATGCTGACTGGCTCGTGGAGAGTTTGAGTCTGGGTGTGATCTCAGGGTGGTCGGAGCAAGTGCTGCAAGGACACTCTGAAAACCTCACCTCGGAGTTTAGATATCGACTTTGAGCCCCAGGAGAAGCTCACCCAGGGTTGCAGCTCCTGTGCAATCAAATAAAAAATGGATTGCCCTCTTATAAAAACAAGAACATACTAGAAACATCGAGAAAATGGAAGGAGGGGAAGACCTGAGCCAGCACCTCGTCCAGAGCTCAATTGTCCGCTGTGGAATGTTTCAGGTGCATATCAGCCTTAGCAGTTACCTACATACCCTTATTAAGTTGCTGCTGCTTATTTTTTTGAAAAATTATTTTACAGAATCTTTAACTGAAATCCTGGAATTTTAAATGAGACGGAACAAACTGCTTTAAAATGCAAGGTCGGGGCTGGGAGGGGCACACTGATAATGGGGAGTGGGATGAGGGTAAGACACCAGAGTGGTGAGTGCTGGCTGAACTGCAGTCCCTGGGCCAAGCCCGCCCACAACGTCTGCCCATTCCCCCCCACCCCCACCCCCTTGTGTCCACTCTGCGGCCAGCTCAGACCAGCCCGCCCCTCACACCCTTCAGAGCACCAAGGCAGGTTGTAACGTTGTGCACAGGTGTTTAATGTGAGAAAATATGCAGGTTTGTTCCCTAGTCCCTAATGCTGTACTGTGCTCTGCACCCATTCCAAGCTAACTGGTGTCTACTTTTTGGGCCTTACGTGCCCCAGCGCTATGCCCAGGTGGATCCCCAGATGGTACATCAGGAGTGGAGGCGGCCTGCTGCGATTTTTACCCTGTGACCTGGTTCCCTTTTAGCGCCATCTTCTGGAGTGACTGGGCCTGGATGGGCCTGACTGCTCCTTGGGTGTCCCAGGTGGTGTGGTACCACCCTGTTCTGCCCTTTGTTCACCAGATGCGTCAAGGGCAGGAGGGGACAGTCCAAGTGCTGCGGTTTTCCGGCACCTCCCCTGCGGATGTCACTGGCATGGGACACGTCACCTCCTCCTCCCTCAGCGTGCCTGATGGCCTCCCGGGCTACTCCATGGGTCGGGGGTGTCAGCGGAGCTAACCCCTAAGGCTTCCCTGCCACCTAGCACTGCCAGTCCTGGAAGCCAACTCTCGTCTCGGCCAGGGTCTGCATGCTCATGGCCATGCAGCATCGAAAGTGGACCACTCCGTCTGGGACTATGCCACATCATGCTGTGACTGCGCCATCTCCCTCTGGGTCTGGGCCACCTCCCTCTGTGTCTGTGCCACATTGGCCAGCACCTGTGAAATGCAGCCAATGCTCTCAGCCATGGACTGCTGTGATTGGGCCACACTCTGGAGTTCCGTTGTCATGTCTGGTGGTTCTGGTACATGGCTGCCTGTGATAGGGCAGCCCTGACCTGGCGCTAGGCCACCACCTGCTCAGATTGCCCCAGGCCTTGGATATGTCGACCCATGGCCGAAACCTTCGTCCCCAAGGCCTCCACTGCGGACGTCACCTACGCACTGTTGGCCTGAGTGGTCGGCACCACCTCCTGCTTCTGCACCCAGTTGGACTCCCCTAACTGCACCTGCAAGTGCTGAATGCTCATCGACAACCTCCTATCCAGTCCCTGGCTTGGTGACTGCACCTCTACAATCGATAGGACCGTCTGTTCCAGAAGCTCGAAATCTGTATGGACGGCAGCTAGTCTCTGGGGTTGGCTGCCCTCCGACCGTCTGTGCCCTCAGGAGTTCCTACTTCCACCTGCTGTACCGGATCATATGTGTGGTGCCCACCAGATAGTGCCCCACGAGCCTCTTCACTAAAGTGTCCAACCAAGGTGAGTGTCTCTGGGATGTTGGAGGAGCTGTGACGGGAAGGCAGTGTCTTCCCCAGACTCGAGCTCCAGTCAATGACTTCCGTCTATGTTGGTGTCATCATTGTCACTGGTTGACGCATGGGGTTCTGGTTGTAGCTGGGGTCAGGGGCAGATGACACCAGAAGCACACGCACCATCATCAACATTTCCTGCACGACACAAGACAAGATGCATGATTGCATTGTGGCTCTGGGGGGAGTGGGGGTGGTGGGGGCTTGTGGTGGGAGGGCATGTGTGGGGTGGAGGATGGTTGTAGAGAGGGGTTGTGGTAAACCTTGGTGTCGCTGGCCTTGCTGCCACCTTGTTCGCTGGGATGGTGTGTGTGGGGAGTGAAGTGTGTATATGTGGCTGCAGCTTGTCAACCTCCTGAGTGTCAATTCCGCACCATTTTTCATTGGAATTGATCGTGTTCCATGTGGCACCGGTGCTAGCCCCTAAACGGTCATTGAATTGGTCCAGGTGCGCCGCCAGATTTGATGTCAAGGAAATCTACGAATCCTGCCTCGGCGTCAACACGTCATCTCAGGAACGGAGAATCTCGCCTCTAATAATTTATGCATACTTTCATTATTTTTCTTTCCATCAACTAATATATTTTGTTTATAAATGCAAGTGCGCATACGTTTGCTCGCAAAACTTACAGAACTGCTCGCAACCTGACCTCAGAAGGGCACTGTGATAGCAGGCCAAGAAGACTCAGACTGTGCGGATGCTACCCGTGCTAGCAGAGAAATGAATCGCGCCTGTTTAAACATAAGAGCTGTTTACGAATGCATTGGAATTGCGCAAAAGTGATTTAAAAAAAAAAAAATAGACATGCTGACTACAAGCTTCCGATCAGAGATTGTCTCTGTCAGGGACGAGTTAAAGTCCTTCATTACAACACTGCAAGCAGTCTCTGAATCTCAGGAAAATGGTTTGAAGGAACTTTAGCTCTCAGCAGTGTTCTCTGGCGATACTGTGGTGGACCTGCTCTCTGCCAAAGTCACATCATTGAAAGCAAAATGTGAAGATTTGGAGGGGCGTCAGAGGCACAACAACATTTGCCAATTTGGTGTGGATAAGAAGGTGGAGGGCTCTCGCCCGACGGAGATTGTTGCGCAGTTATTGCAGGTCACATTAAAATTGGAGGACAGGGCTCTCCTGGACTGTTCGCACAGGTCACTATGCGCGAGACTGAAGGATGGCGAGGATCCACACCCCTTTGTTATGTAGGTTCACTTCTACCATGTTCATGACCAGATCCTCTGCCAAGCCAGAAAAGCTTACTTCCCTTACTCTAAGAGACTCTCCACATTTCCAGACTTCACCCCACTGTGGCCAAAAAAAGGAGCTGCCTTTGGTGGTATGAAGCGCCTCCTGCACTCTTGCCCACGAATCAGGTTTGGCCTCTACGTCTCCACCTGATTGAGAATCACACACTTGTTTGAAGATCCACCTGCTGCTGCAATTTTCACCAACTAAGTAATGAAGTCAGGTGGTCATATGGATATGGAACGACAGGAAGTTACCTGAGGGAATGTTTTTACAAATGCATTTATCTTCATTGTGTGCACTTGTTATGTAGGGTAGGATTTTGTTAAGCTTTAGTCATTGTTAGTATGTCTTTTTCTGTTTGATTTGTTAATGTCACTGATGTCGTGTTGGGTGTTCCGCTATACAGACAAAGCAACATGGTTGTAGATGGGACATCTCTGTTTTATTACTCTTGATAACAACATCTGTAAACTTATGACTGTGGTTCGTTCTTTACCCTTTAACCTGTGGACCCAGCCCTAACACTATCTTAGAGAGGCACTCAGCACATGGTGTATGTCTGAGTGGCGCGCTGTGAGCTCTATGCCCTGAGCTGTCTCCTGCTGGACTGAGCGGGAACTGTGGTGTTCCCCGTTTTATAGTGCGTGTGCTCTCACTGGTGATTGGCTGTGATGTTGCGTGTGTGTTGATTGGTCCATTGATCTGTCCATCAGTGTATATGTGTGTTTGCACCATGATATGTTTATCTGAATATCATGACATCCCCCTTTTTACAAGAATATGTGCCGATGTGGTAATAAATATTGGTGTGTACTGAGTGCAGCTGAATATGTGTGTGCAATATCTACAACATGGACATGAGGCTAAACTATATACATAGGAAGGTGTCAGGTGCAACATAGCAACAAGGTTGTACCATAAACAAAACAAGTGCAATCATCAAACATCGAAAACGAACTCCTGTAACGACAAAAAGAGAAACACAATTACATTATGGCATAACACTTTAGTGAGTCCAATGTGCAAACAGGCTCATAAGTAGGTGGGCGACGAATTCGGGTTGACCGCCTCAAGAGTGGGTTAGGATCCACCGGCTGAGGAATGGGCCTGGCCACAGGCGATAGAGGAATAGGCATGGTGGCAGGAAGCTCCACGAAGTCGACATCAGGAACAACAGGAGGGCGTGGCACCGGTGCATGATCACGTAGCGAGCGTGGAAGCAGCCGAAGAGCCCGGCGATTACGCCGGCGAATGGAGCCATCAGGCATGCGGACCAGGAACGAGTGGGGAGCCACGCGGCGGAGAACTTCGTCAGTTGCCGACCAGCCACCCTCTGGTAGGTGGATGCGGACATTGTCTCCAGGCGCCAAAGCAGGAAGATCAGTTGTCTGAGTGTCATGTGCCACCTTCTGCTGTCGCATCCTCTGCAGTACTGGAGCATGGCCGGGTTTAGGAACATGAATGGACGGTACAGTGGTCCTGAGAGCGCGACCCATCAACAGCTGGGCTGGTAAGAGGCCAGTGGACAGCGGGGCCGAGCGATAGGCCAGCAGGGATAAACAGAAATCTGATCCGGCATCAGCAGCCTTGCAGAGGAGCCGCTTGACGATATGGAAGCCCTTTTCCGCCTTGCCATTCGACTGGGGATGCAAAGGGCTGGACGTCACGTGTGTGAAGCCATACGAAGCGGCAAAAGAAGACCATTCTTGGCTCGCAAAACAGGGCCCATTGTCCGACATGACGGTAAGCGGAATGCCATGGCGAGCGAAGGTTTCCTTGCATGCCCTGATGACAGCTGACGATGTCAAATCGTGCAGGCGTACGACCTCTGGTTAATTTGAAAAATAATCAATTATGATGATGTAGTCCCTGCCGAGCGCATGACAAAGGTCCATACCCACCTTCACCCAGGGGGATGTTACCAACTCATGGGGCTGAAGCGTCTCAGGGGGTTGTGCCGGCTGAAACCTTTGGCAGGTGGGGCAGTTGAGCACCACGTTGGCGATGTCGTCGCTGATGCCCGGCCAGTACACAGCTTCTCGGGCCCTCCGCCTGCACTTTTCAACTCCGAGATGGCCTTCGTGTAATTGTTCGAGGGCAAGCCGGTGCATGCTGTGTGGAATCACAATCTGGTCCAGCTTTAGGAGGACACCGTCAATGACGGCCAAGTCGTTCCGGACATTGTAGAATTGTGGGCACTGTCCTTTGAGCCACCCTTCCGTCATGTGGCGCATCACACGTTGTAGAAGGGGGTCAGCCGCAGTCTCCCGGCGAATGTGGGCCAGACTTGCATCAGTAGCTGGCAGATTGGCCAATGTGAAGGCCACATGCGCTTCGACCTGACATACGAACCCCCCTGATTCGGGCGGTGTGCTCACTGCTCTGGACAGGGCATCCGCGGTGATGAGATCCTTTCCCGGGGTGTAGACCAGTTGGAAGCCGTACCTCCGGAGCTTGAGCAGAATGTGCTGGAGGCGAGGAGTCATCTCATTCAGGTCCGTTTATATGATGCTGACCAGGGGGCGATGGTTGGTTTCCTCGGTGAACTGAGGGAAACCATACATTGTAGTCGTGGAACTTATCTAAGCCGGTTAACAAACCCAGGCACTCCTTCTCAATCTGCGCATAGCGCTGTTCTGTGGGGGTCATGGCCCGCGAGGCGTAGGCGACCAGGGCCCATGATGCAGTGTCGTCTCGTTGCAGGAATACCGCCCCAATGCCGGGCTGGCTGGCATCAGTCAAGATCTTCGTATCTCGAGAAGTGTCGAAGAACGCCAAGACCGGGGCTATGGTGAGCTTAATCTTGAGCTCCTCCCATTCCTTCTGGTGTGCGGGCAGCCACTGGAACTCCGTAGTCTTCTTCACTAGGTGGCGAAGAGTCGTTGTGTGGGAGGCAAGGTTGGGAATGAACTTCCCCAGGAAGTTGACCATCCCGAGAAAGCGTAGCACTGCCTTCTTGTCTGCCGGCTGCGGCATGTAATAGCTGTCACTTTGTCTGCATCCGGACGCACTCCTGACTGGGATATGTGGTCCCCCAGAAACCTTAGCTCAGTTTGGCCAAAAGAACACTTGGTTCGGTTGAGGCGCAGACCGTGTTCTCGTATACGAGCAAAGACGCGCTGGAGAGACTGATGCGCTCCTGTGATGTGGTGGACCAGATGATGACGTCGTCAACATAGTCACGCACCCCTTCGATGCCCTCCATCATCTGTTCCATGATTCTGTGAAACACCTCGGATGCCGAGATGATGCCAAACGGCATTCTATTGTAGCAGAACCTGCCAAAGGGAGTGTTGAAGCTTCCTGCTGGACAGATCCAGTTGAATCTGCCAAAAACCCTTTGAGGCATCAAGCTTTGTAAAAATTTTAGCCCGGGCCATTTCGCTCATGATCTCTTCCCGTTTGGATATGGGGTAGTGTTCCCTCATGATGTTGTTGTTCAGGTCTTTCGGATCGATGCAGATCCGGAGTTCGCTAGAGGGCTTTTTTATGCACACCATGGAGTTGATCCATGGCGTGGGCTCCGTGACCCGGGAAAGCACTCCTTGGTCCTGCAGGTCCTGCAGTTGCTGCTTGAGGCGGTCCTTGAGTGGTGCTGGGACTCTACGACGTGCGTGAATGACCGGGGTGGCGTCCGGTTTGAGCCGTATTCTGTAAGTGTAGGGCAGTGTGCCCATACCCTCAAAAGCCTCCTGGTTATGGGCGAGGAGCGAGTGGAGCTGTGCCCTAAAGTCTGCATCCGGAAAGTCGGACGTGCCTTCTGGAGACAGAGTGTGTACCCGCTGAACGAGGTGGAGAACCTTGCACGCCTGTGCGCCTAGCAGGGAGTCCTTCGATGATCCAACTATCTCGAAGGACATTGTGGCTGTGTATGCATTGTGTGTAACCTCGAGCTGGCAGGATCCCATGGCCGGGTTAACATTCCCGTTGTAATCAACCATCTGACAGCGGGATGGCCGAATCAGTGGTCTGACCTTCAAGGTGTAGAAGGCTGACCTTGCAATAAGGTTGGCAGAGGCACCAGTGTCTAGACGGAATGTGATTGGTGGTCGGTTTACCGTTAGGGTGGCACACCATTCATCACCCGGATTAACGCTGTTCACTGGCATCGGCTGGTGGGTCCTACTTGGGGACATCCGATTCCTGTCAATGACCACAACGCGGAAGGCTTCCCGGTCATCGGTATCACCGGTCTGTACATCGTCAGGGTATGACTCGGTGTATGGAGGCTGAATTGCCCGCACATCCCTGCGAGGCTGGCGGAATTGGGGAGCGTTGGCAGGGTGAGCTGCTCGACAGCAGGCAGCGTAGTGTCCCGTCTTGCCACAGCGGAGATATTGTCGATTCTTTGCTGGACATTGCCGCTTTAAATGTGCGGATCCACAGTTGCCGCACGCCGTGACGTCATGGCGTTTGTTGCGCAACCGCGCATGCGCAGTTCGGTCCTGCGTAGAGCGTGCCTGCACGTCACATCCCTCTGCGTCGACGTCTCTTTTGGCACGTGCAAGCGCGGGAGGCCGCGGAAAGCGCGCGAAATGGCCGCCCTCGTCCGGGCCGCGGGCCGGGAGGAACTCGATCGACTGGACCCGCTCGGCCTCGTAGGACCCCTGCCGTGCCGATTCGGCTGCCTGGAATTGGGAGTACCAGCTGGTCGCGTTTTCATGGAGGACGCAGGCTTCGATGGCGGTGGCTAGGATGAGGCTCTTAATTTTGAGGAGCTGCTGGCGTAGGGTGCCCGAGGTGACCCCAAACACTATCTGGTCCCGAATCATGAATTGGAGGTGGCCTCATAGCCGCAGGACTGCGCGAGGATACGGAGGTGTGTCAGGAAAGATTGTAAAGGCTCATCCTTACCCTGCAGGCGCTGCTGGAAGAGGTACCTCTCGAAGCTCTCGTTCACCTCGATGCTGAATTTTTGCTCAAGTTTTAGAAGGAGCGTCTTGTACTTCGTCTTGTCCTCACCTTCTGCGAACACCAGGGAGTTGGAGATGTGGATGGCGTGTTGCCCTGCCGTGGAGAGCAGGAGGGCGATTTTCCTGGTGTCCGATGCATTCTCCCTTTCTGTGGCTTCTAAGAAGAACTGGAAGTGCTGTTTAAACAACTTTCAGTTGACGCCGAGGTTTCCAGCAATTTGGAGCGGCTGCGTTGGGCTGATGGTGTCCATGGCGCAGGATGGCGGATTCCTGAAGATGTGCAGGTAGGTCTCACAGTTGCTGGGTTCCAATTCTGGTACTATGTCGTGTTGGGTGTTCCGCTATACAGACGAACCAACACGGTTGTAGATGGTACATCTCTGTTTTATTACTCTTGATAACAACATCTGTAAACTTATGACTGTGGTTCAGAATTTACCCGTTAACCTGTGGACTTAGCCCTAACACGATCTTAGAGAGGCACTCAGCACATGGTGTATGTCTGAGTGGCACGCTGTGAGCTCTGTGCTCTGAGCTGTCTCCTGCTGGAATGAACGGGAACTGTGGTGTTCCCCGTTTTATAGTGTGTGTGCTCTCACTGGTGATTGGCTGTAATGTTGCGTGTGTGTTGATTGGTCCGTTGATCTGTCCATCAGTGTGTATGTGCGTTTGCACCATGATATGTTTATCTGAATATCATGACAACTGAATCTCTGTTAACAAAGAAATTTAGTAGATAAGCTTTATTTCATGAGGAGTGTTATGGAGAAGTTAAGAAGAGTTGGGACTACATGCATCTTGTTTGGGGAGATGCTTTGGGTGTGTGGTTTGTGTTCTTCATATTTCTATTGTCTCTTTTTAAAATGGTTATGTTTGGTCTTCCGCTGTTTTATTACATTACATCTGTTTGGGCATTATAACAATGTCAATTATCTTTACAATATTACGCCCCCTACCTCTGATAATGGCCAAAATTATATTTTTACAGAACAAAATATGATTTAATCTAAAGTCACAATAGCCCAGGGCAAGTGATCTTAACTTTGCCACCAGGAATGTTAAGGTTGAATCGACTGACCAATCCCAACAAAGTTTTACAGTACCTTAAACATCTGTGTGCACAAAGTGTTTTCCCCCAGGAAACCCTCCTTGCAGTCTCAGATCGCATTAGGCTTCACAAAGGCCAATTTAATCATTCAGTTTTTCACAGCAAAGCAAGGGGAGCAGCAATTTTAACACACAAGTTCTTACCTTTTGTAGCTTCAAATGTTGTGACTGATGCAAATGGCCGATATGTTATTGTTACAGGTAGAATAAAGTATACTCCCTTCATTCTTTCTAATGTATATGCCCCTATTTGGGACAATAAAAATGTATTTTGCTCATTTTTCTTGTTTCTTTAAGACCATAAGACCATAAGACATAGGAGCAGAATTAGGCCACTCGGCCTATCGAGTCTGATCTGTCATTCAATCATGGCTGATATTTTCTCATCCCCATTCTCCTGCCTTCTCCCCATAACCCTGGTCCCCTTATTAATCAAGAACCTATCTATCTCTGTCTTAAAGGCACTCAGTGATTTGGCCCCCACAGCCTTCTGCGGCAAAGAGTTCCACAGATTCACCACCCTCTGGCTGAAGAAATTCCTCCTCATATCTGTTTTAAAGGATCGTCCCTTTAGTCTGAGATTGTGTCCTCTGGTTCCAGCTTTTCCTACAAGTGGAAACATCCTCTCCACATCCACTCTATCTAGGCATCGCAGTATCCTGTAAGTTTCAATAAGATCCCGCCTCATCCTTCTAAGCTCCGAGTACAGCACCAGAGTCCTCAACCATTCCTCATGCAACAAGTTCTTCATTCCAGGTATCATTCTTGTGAACGTCCTCTGGACCCGTTCCAAGAACAGCATATCCTTTGTTAGATATGGGGCCCCAAACTGCTCACAATACTCCAAATGGGATCTGACCAGAGCCTTCTACAGCCTCAGAAGTTAATCCGTGGTCTTGTATTCGAGCCCTCTTAACATGAATGCTGACATTGCATTTGCCTTCTTAATTGCCGACTGAACCTGCACATTAACCTTAAGAGAATCGTGAACAAGGACTCCCAAGTCCCTTTGTGCTTCTGATTGCCGAAGCATTTCCCCATTAAGAAAATAGTCTACGCCTAAATTCCTCCTTTCAAAGTGCATAAAGTCACACTTTTCCACATTATATTTCATTTGCCACTTCATTGTCCACTCTCCTAGCTTGTCCAAGTCCTTCTGCAGCCCCCTTGCTTCCTCAAGACTACCTGTCCCTCTGCAGATCTTTGTATCATCTGCAAACTTAGCAACAGTGCCTTCAGTTCCTTCTTCCAGATCATTAATGCATATTGTGAAAAGTTGTGGTCCCCGCACAGACCCTTGAGGCATACCATTAGACACCGGCTGCCATCCTGAAAAATACCCCTTTATCCCCACTCTCTGCCCTTCTACCAATCAGTTAATCCTCTATCCATGCTAGGATCGTACCCTTAACACCATGGGTTCTGCCAGATACAGGCATTTAATTTATTTTAGGGGTTGACTTCAATTGCTGGCTGAATCTTGCCCTTGACTGCTCCACTACTAACCAGCAGGCCTTCGAAGTCTGCTGAGAATATTAAGCGGGCGGCACGGTAGCACAGTAGTTATTATGTAATTTAATCTATGGTGAAAAGCTCCTCGAAGCAATTCATTGAGTCGGGATCAATGGCGGGGGCATTCAAAGATTTAAAACATTCCTCAAAGGTTTCTATGTAAGCAAGATGTTTGGATTTGCAGAAGGCAAATTGATTGTTTACCTGCAGAAGATCAATTGATATGCCTGCAGGAGTTTGGATCTGTGTAATAAGATGGGTTGAGTACAACTGGCGGAGGTGATGGGCCAACAATTTACTTGCTTTCTCACCATGTTCATGATGTACATGTCATGATTTAAATAGCATCTCTTCAGCTTGATGTGTAAACAAGGTATCAAAGTGAGCGTGTAATAGGAGATGCTCCTTATGCTCAGTTGGAGATGTATTAGTGGCCTATATGCTGTCCAATTGAATAACATGGGCGAGATTCTCTGACCCCCCGCCGGGTCGGAGAATCGCCGGGGGCTGGCGTGAATCCCGCCCCCGCCGGTTGCCGAATTCTCCACCACCGGATATTCGGTGGGGGCGGGAATCGCGCCGCGCCGGTTGGCGGCCTCCCCCCCTGGGATTCTCCGGCCTGGATGGGCCGAAGTCCCGCCGCTAAAATGCCTGTCCCGCCGGCGTAGATTAAACCACCTACCTTACCGGCGGGGCAAGGCGGCGCGGGTGGGCTCCAGGGTCCTGGCGGGGGCACGGGGCGATCTGGCCCCGGGGGATGCCCCCACGGTGGCCTGGCCCGCGATCGGGGCCCACCGATCCGCGGGCGGGCCTGTGCCGTGGGGGCACTCTTTTCCTTCTGCCTTCGCCAAGGTCTCCACCATGGCAGAGGCGGAAGAGACTCCCTCCACTGTGCATGCGCGGAAATGCCGTCAGCGGCCGCTGACGCTCCCGTGCATGCGACGTCGGGAGATGTCATTTCCGCGCCAGTTGGCGGGGCACCAAAGGCCTTTTCCGCCAGCTGGCGGGGCGGAAATTCGTCCGGCGCCGGTCTAGCCCCTTAAGGTTGGGGCTCGGCCCCCAAAGATGCGGAGCATTCCGCACCTTTGGGGCGGCACAATGCCCGACTGATTTGCGCCGTTTTAGGCGCCAGTCGGCGGACATCGCGCCGTTTCCGGAGAATTTCGCCACATATTCTGTTAATTCAGATAATTTTTTACTCCTCTGTTTTCTCTCATTGGCGGCATAGGATGTGATCTTCTCTCTTAAGCAGACCTTCAGGAACCCCCATAGAACAGATGTGGCGAGATCAGGAGTGTTGTTAAAAGCTGTAAAAGCATCTTTCTGGGCAGACAAAAAGTTAACAAAGTCATCATCTGAGAGCACACGTGTATTAAATCATCCGGGGGTATGTGATTCAACCCTGCCACAAAGTAATAAATCCATTGTTAGAGGAGCGTAATCAGAAATAATGATGGCATTGTACGGACAGGAGCACACAGCCGGGAGAAGTTTATTTTATAATTAAAAATAATCAATAAGTGTGTATGTATAATGAACATGGGAGGAGAAGGAGTAGTCCCTGCTAGTTGGAACAAGCTCCATGGGTCTGAGACTGCATATTCCTGAAGGAATTAAATTATTTAGGCAGCTAGAGCCATGCAATGTGGAACATGTCAAGGACCAGATGGATATCCGACTGAGATTTATAAAGGATTCTCAGACAAACCAAATCCTCTACTACTTAACATGTTTAATGAATCATTTGAATTCCATTGTCTTCCTCAAACGTTTCATTTCATACACTACTTTTTAAGGTCTCCTTTAATCAATTTATCTATCTCAGGGTGCATATAACAGACAAATTTGATAATGGGTGGAATTTTACCAGAATTTGGCCAAGTGTCAGGCTCAGACTGAATTAACTTTCAAGTTACACATATACGTTTTCTCTTTAAATATTGAGCCTCTTAGAGAAAATAAATAAGTGGCCATGGTTTATGCCATCACTCTGGCCAGTGGCCTCATAGATCCAGCAGTGGGCTCTGATGGACATCAATTCAGTCGAGACGCTGAGTAGTAGTGAACCGATGCTTTAATAGACTAAAAATGTGCCAACCTGTAGCTCTTCCCACACTGCAAGACTGCCCCAGATCAACGGGCTTTATACCTCCTCAGAGGGGCGGAGCCACAGGCGGAGCCAACAGCATCACCAATAACATTCCAACAGTACAACAGCAACAACTAATAACAGAACAGCAATAACAGTAAGAATATACAACAGTGGAGATAATAATAGTAATAGAACAGTAGAACAATAGTGAACATATATACAACAGTCTTACGTAGCCATACGTGGCTCACCACAGTCTCTACAGAGATCGGGGCGCCATCTTTGAAGGGCACCCGGTCATTACTGCAGCCCAATGGCCCTTAGCCCCCATCAAGGAGGTATCGGTGGCTCTCCTCCCACCCCACAATCCTTGCCGACATTCCAACACCCCCGACATTCACCGCTAGCATTCCACCGACCCCCAACCCCGCTCCGACCCTCACCACCAACATTCCCACCCCCAAATCAATACCGCAGAAGTATCACTGGCACTCCTACCCCCTCAGTATCTGCCCCCCCCCCCCCCCACCACATATAAATTCACCCCACCCATGGGGCTTCCACTAGAGTCTGTCCCTACACAGCTCCCAGGCACAGGTTGGCACTGCCAGGTTGGCACAGTGCAGGCCTGGCACTGTCAACCTGTGCCATGGGCAGTGTCAGGGACCTGCCCAGGCATATGTCTCTACCCTTTAGGGGCTATAACTACCTCTGCGTACCTGGAGGAGTCCCTCCGACAGCTTCTCATCAGGCCAAAACTGTTGTAAATCCCGGCAACATGTCATTATTTAGTGAGGGGGATTAAGTAGCTATTGACATGAAATCTATTAAAATGAGGCTCACGCCTGTCATGTTACGTACACTGGTATAACACTTGCTGCAACTGGATGCAGCTTAGATCAAAAAGATACTCCAGACTTTGAAGCTAGATCAATCAGGTGTATTGAACTAATAGCACAGTTAGCACAGTTCTCTGTGAGTTCGACTCTCTGCTAACTTAAGTGTGGTTACTCTGTCTGACTGAACCAGACTAGCTCTTAGCCACGTGGTGGAGGTGTGAGATTGTAACAACACCCTTGACTGACGCTCTCGATGTTCATCAGTGGAAAGAGGCGGAGTGTGCGTGCCTTGTGTCTTTTACAGTCAGATCCCACTCCTGAGTGTCCTGCCTGCTTATTGGTCATGTCCTGTTCTCTGTGTCTATTAGTTGCTTGTCTGTGCCTGCCTGTATATCATTGTGTGTGTGTCTGCATATCATGACAACGCCCTTTCTGGGCGTGAACCTTGCGATGTCGCCTTTGAGGGGTGGGGATAATCGGGACATAGGATCTCTCCGGCGAGAATCGTATTTCCTGATTCCCGCGGGATTTTCCTATTGTGCCGCCGATCCCGTACATGGCTAGTGTGGGTTCAAAATCACCCTCAATCTCTTTAAATGCAATTTTGCCCCTCTCTTTGCAGATGTAGGTCTGGATTTAAAGCAGTGGTCCATCCTTCCACTGTTTCTAGCAGTGATGCTGTCAAAATGAAATTCCTCACCAAATTTACGTACCTTTTTCAGTGTATCCTAATTTTCATCCCTAAAACGTTCTTTCATAAACTTGATTGTCTCATCTCAGACTTCATTTGGAATAGAAAGGTCCCAAGACTTAGCAGAGCAATTTTGCAAAAAACAAAATCTTTGGGAGGCATGAGTATACCCAATTTCCAATTTTATCTCTGGGCCTCCAACTTTAGGGCTGCTCTATATTGGTTACAGTCAGACAATCACCTGGTCGCCCCAGTCTGGTTGCATTTAGAATCATTGTTTTGCACTCGTTCTTATTTGGCGGCTCTAATTTACCCTCTCAATAATTTGGCTACCTCTCTTTTTACCAAGAACATTATTGTTGAGTCGACACTTAAAATTTGGATACAATTCATATGCCAATTTGGTTTGCAAACATTTTCAATACTCTCCCCACTTTCAGAGAACCACTTCTTTCTGCCCTCTATCCTGGATGGATCTTTTAAAATATAGCCCACTTGTGGCATCAAAGCATTTAAAGATCTTGATGATACATTTGCCTCATTCCAACAGATTATGGACAGATTTACCCTCCTTAAGACCGACTTTTACAGATACTTGTAGGTACGCAACTTTGTACGCAATATGACCTCTCAGTTCTCTACAGTTCCCTCACATTCCCCTATTGGTGCATTTATGGCTCCAGCCCCAACTATGAGGGGGGTTAAATCGATGTTGTATGCTAAAATTCTCTCTCTTTGTAGTCCTTCATTATCAACTTTGGTGAGGAATGCATAGGTGAGACTTGGGATTCAGTATTATATCGCAATCATTCCTCATTCATCTGTGCTAAACATGGTGTGATACAATGTAAAATATTCCATTGCACCCATCTGACTAAAATCAGACCATCTAAGATTTATTGAGGGTTTGATTCCATCTGTGACAGGTGTCATCAGGCCGCAGCTACCTTGACACATACGTTATGCTTTTGACCATCATTACACAGTTACTGGATAGCCATCTTTAAAACTATTTCTGAAATATTGCAAACACTTGTTGACACAATTTCACTGACTGTACTTTTCGGTATGCTCCAACAAACCTTCAATTGGCCAAATGTCAGACTGATTTTACAACCTTTGTGACCCAATTCATTTTTTTCCCAATTAAGGGGCAATTTAGCATGGTCAATCCACCTACCCTGCACATCTTTGGGTTGTGGGGGCGAAATCCTTGCAAACACAGGAAGAATGTGCAAACTCCACACGAACAGATCGAACCTGGGACCTCGGTGCCGTGAGACTGCAGTGCTAACCACTGCACCACCGTGCTACCCTCATTGTGACTCTCTTGACAGGACATTTAATTTCACTTAGATGGAAGTTGGGGGGCTGGTTTAGCTCAGTTGGCTGGACAGCTGGTCCGTGCAGAGAAAGGCCAACAGCGTGGATTCAATTCTTGTAGCGACTGAGGTTATTCATGAAGGTCCCGCCATCTCAACCTTGCCCCTCGCTTGAGGTGTGGTGATCATCAGGTTAAATCACCACCAGTCAACTCTCCCCCTCAAAGATGAAAGCAACCTATGGTCATCTGGGATGATGGTGACTTTACTTTGCTCTAAGCTTGGGAATTTGAAGCAGAGTGGGGATTGAATTGTTCAGTCTATTCCTTTTCTCAAAGTTTAGTTCTCCAGGTTAATAAGGAGCTGCCCCAAATAGCTGAGTGGCAGTTATCTGTCAATCTTCTGAAGCCTGATTAGCAGGCAAGAGGTCTTGATTACATCATTTGAACCTTAACTGGTGTTTGAGTCATCTCAGACAATTTCAGCTTTATTTAAGTAAAGAGCTTCAAAGCGCACTCAGTGAGTTTTGCGCATGAGCAGTGGGATAGAGGCCACATCTGAAGTGAGGCCACAGGCAGAGTGAGCTTTAAACTTGGGAATTTGAAGCAGAGTGGGGATTTGCTGCAGAGCAGGAAGAGATGCTCTTTACTTTTTTCCTTGCTTTGTAACTTTTAAATCGTCAGAGAGTGGTCTTTCCCTGCTGCAGCTGAGGATACAAGGGAGAGACCCGACTTGTAAGTATTAATTATAGTTTGAAAATAAGTTTTGTGGTTCGTAATCTGGAAGAGCTCGAATTGGTATGAACGAGAACAAGCAAAGAGGGGCTCTAGAGAATTGGATTTAATCTAATATCAAGCATCTTCAAAGGTTTAATTTAAAAGGGTAAGTCATGGCAGAAGAACTCAAAGCCTTGGTTTGTTCCTCTTGCTGCTTGTGGGAGGCCAGGAATATTTCCAAAGCCCGGGGACCAGCATGTGTGCAGGAAGTGTCTCCAGCTACAGGAAGCCCGGGTTTCGCAGCTGGAGCAGCGGCTGGGGACACTGGAGCATCCGCGAAGAGGAGTCTGTCTCAGACTCCACAGGCAGGAAGGGAATGGGTGACAACTAGGCACAGCAAGAGAGATAGGCAGGCAGTGCAGGAATCTCCTGTGGCTGTTCCCCTGCAAAACAGATAAACCATTGTGGATACTGTTGAGGGAAATGACCTTTCAGGGTAAAGCAGCCACAACCAAATTCATTGCACCATGGTTGGTTCTGTTGCAGTGGGGAGGAATAAAAAGTGTTGGAATGCAATAGTTATAGGGGATTCAATTGTAAGGGGAATAGGTAGGCATTTCTGTGGCAGAAACAAGACTCTAGGATGGTATGTGGCCTCCCTGGTGCTAGCGTCAAGGATGTCTCGGAGCGATTACACAACATTATGGAGGGGGAGGGCGAACAGCCAGTGGCCGTGGTGCACATCGGTACCAACGACATAGATAAAAAAAAGGATTAGGTCCTGAAAACCGAATATAGTGAGCTAGGAATGAAGTTGAGAAATCGGACCTCAAACATAATGATCTCAGGATTACTACCATTGCCACGTGCTAGTCAGAGTAGAAATAGTAGGATGTATTGGATGAATACATGCCTGAAGAGATGGTGTGAGGGGGAGAATTTCAGATTCCTGGGACATTGGGACCAGTTCTGGGGGAGATGGGACCTTGGATACGTACTAGAGCAGTTGGGGAGGGTTTAAACTAATATGGCAGGGGGAATCAAGAACAAGAGAAAAGAACAGAAAGATAAATGAGAAAAGCGATAAGCAGAGAAATCAAGGGCCTGTATCAGATATTAACACTGTAAAATATTGTAGCGACAGGACAGAGTACGTTAATAGGATTAGCCTTAAGGTTTTGTACCTGAACGCTCAGAGCATTCAAAATAAAATGGATAAATTAGTTGCACAGATAGATGTAAAGGGATATGATATAATTGGAATTACGGAGACATGGCTCCAAGGTGACCAAGGATGGGAACTAAATGCGAAGGGCGAGTAGGTTTTTAGAAATAACAGACAGAAAGGAAAAGGTGGTGGAGTTGCATTGTTGATTAAAGATGATATTGATACAATATTGAGGAAAGATAGGAGTACAGATGATATAGAATCTGTCTGGGTTGATTTAAGGAGGATCAAGGGGCACAAAATATTCGTAAGGGTAGTATACCGACCACCAAACTGCAGTGGTAATGTTGGGAATAGTATGAGACTGGAAATCAGAGATGCATGTGATAAAGGAACATCTGTGATTATGGGTGACTTTAAGCTGCATAGAGATTGGGTGAGTCAATTCGTCACAGTGCAATAGAGAAGGAATTTCTGGAGTGTATATGGCATGGTTTTCTGGACCAGGATGTTGAGGAATCAACAAGGGAACAGACCATATTGGACTGGGTGTTGTGCAATGAGAAAGAATTAGTTGGCAATCTAGATGTGAGAGAATCCTTGGGGATGAGTTACCATAATATGGTAGAATTCCTAATCAAGGTGAATAGTGAGGTAGCTGATTCTGAGACCAAGGTCCTGAACCTCAATAAAGGTAACTATGATGGTATGAGGCATGAGCTGGCTATGATGGACTGGGAAACATTACTGAAAGGAAGGACGGTGCACAGGCAGTGGCAGGCATTCAAGAAATGAATAGGTGAACTCCAAAATTTGTTATTTCCTATTTGACGCAAGAGTAGAAAGAAAGCTGTGGCCAAACCATGGCTTACAAGGGAAATTAGAGATAGGTGTTAGATTCAAAGAAGAGGCATACATATTAGCCAGAAAAAGCAGTAGACCTGAGGATTAGGAACAGTTTAAAATTCAGCAAAGGCAGACCAAGGGATATATTAAGAAGGGGAAAGTACAATTTGAAAGTTGTGGTAAACCACTGTAGTATATAATATGTGTATTGTGGTAAACTGCTACTGTATTACATGTAATGTGGTAAACCACTGCCTGATGGCTCCGCCTCCCCTTGGACTCGGTGTAAAGGTGGCTGGTCTCTGCTTCTGCCCCAGTTCGGGATCAGAGGCCAGGAGACTTTCTGTTTAGCTTATTAAAGCCTCAGTTACGTTCACTACTCGTCTTGTGTTCATTGATGGCACATCAAAAGTAAACTAGCGGGAAACATAAAAACTGACTGTTAAAGTTTCTGTAGGTATGTAAAGAGAAAAAAATTGATAAAAACTAATGTAGGCCTCTTACAGTCAGAAACAAGGGAATTCACAACAGGGACAAAGAAATGACTGAGGAACTAAATTTGTACTTTGTTTCTGTCTTCACAAAGGAAGACATGAATAATGTACCGGAGGTTCTGAGAAGCACAAGTTTTTGTGAGTGTGGTTAATTTCACATTTCGCCTCGAAGGAGGAGCAAGAAAAAGTGCAGAGGAACGGATAAGTTGGTGTGCTAACCAATTGATGTTTAATATGGTGCTATCTAACACTGCAGAGAACTCTTGGAAGAATGAAAGGAGAAAATGCATTCCAGGAGTTAGTCATTGTGTGAGATCCAGCCTGGGGAGATATCAGTTGATGCATTCTGTGAAACAAAGTGCTTGTCAAATGCACATAAATGAAGGAATTTAAATAATGGGGAATACAGTGATTATGGAAGATGATAGGTAGCTTTTTGTTGATGTATACAATGTGTTTTTTTTTCATTATTTTCCCAGTGCACAACTCAACAGTCAGTTGATCATCCGGATTTTAATAACTGTCTGCATGTCATCATGTTCGCATGTTTCCTGCCAGCCTGTTAAATTGACTTCACAGGAACTGAATGCAGTTCAAAGCTCATGAATTTAGCTTCATTCTTGTGGAATTCCAGCATTTATATCCAATCAGAAAGAGTTTGAAAATGCAGTTAATACTTGAACAGGATTGACATTTATTCAGCCAGAAGAACATAACCAAAGTGAAAACAATACTGGAAGACATTTCCATTCTGATGCGTGAGGTCACTAGATGACCTGCACAAAGTGAATAGAAGAGAATCAAAGAGGAAGGTGCATCCTTCAAGAACCCTGGCTGATTTCCCATCTACTTAAAGGAATCAATGGGAAATCAATTGGGAGCATAAGACCACAAGACCAGGAGACATCGGCCCATCGAGTATGCTCCGCCATTCAGTCATGGCTGATATTTTTCTCATCCCATTCTCCTGCCTTCTTACCATAATCCCTGATACCCTTATTAATCAAGAATCTATCTATCTCTGTCTCAAAGACACTCAGTGATTTGGCCTCCACAGCCTTCTGCGGCAAAGAGTTCCACAGATTCACCACCCTCTGGCTGAAGACATTCGTCCTCATCTCTGTTTTAAAGGATCATCCCTTTAGTCTGAGATTGTGTCCTCTGGTTCTAGTTTTTCTGACAAGTGGAACATCCTCTCCACGTCCACTCAATCCAGCCCTCGCAGTATTCTGTAATTTTCAATGAGATCCCCCCTCATCCTTCTAAACTCCAATGAGTACAGACACAGAATCCTCAACTGTTCCTCACACGTAAAGCTTTTCATTCCAAGGATCATTGTTGTGAACCTCCTCTGAACCCTTTCCAAGGCCAGCACATCCTTCTTTATACGTGGCCCAAAACTGCTAACAATACTCCAAATGGGATCCGACCAGAGCCTTATATTATTGTATATACAGCCTCAGAGGTACATCCCTGCTCTTGTATTCTAGCCCTCTCAACATGAGTGCTAACATTGCATTTGCCTTCCAAACTGCCGACTGAACCTGCGCGTTAACCTTAAGAGAATCGTGAACAAGGACTCCCAAGTCCCTTTGTGCTTCTGATTTCCTAAGCATTTCCCCATTTAGAAAATAGTCTATGCCTCCATTCCTCATTTCAAAGTGCATAACCTCACACTTTTCCACATTGTATTCCATCTGCCATTTCTTTGCCCATTCTCCTAGCCTCTCCAAGTCCTTCTGCACCTCCCCCCCCCCCCCCCCGCTTCCTCAATACTACCTGTTCCTCTTCATATCTTTGTATCATCTGCAAACTTAGCAACAGTGCCCTCAGTTCCTTCTTCCAGATCATTAATGTCTCTTGTGAAAAGTTGGGGTCCCAGCACAGACCCCTGAGGCACACCACTAGTCACCGGCTGCCATCCTGAAAAAGGCCCCTTTATCCCCGCTCTCTGCCTTCGGCCAGTCAGCCAATCCTCTATCCATGCTAGGATCTTACCCTTAATACCATGGGCTCTTAACTTATTTAACAGTCTCCTATGCGGCACCTTGTCAAAGGCCTTCTGGAAATCTAAATACATCACGTCCACTGGTTCTCCTTTGTCTAACTTCCTTGTTACCTTCTCAAAGAACAGATTTGTCAGGCATGACCTCTCCTTGATGAAACCGTGCTGATTCAGTCCGATGCGCAGCATGGTAGCACAGTCGTTAGCACAGTTGCTTCACAGCTCCAGGGTCCCAGGTTTGATTCCCAGCTTGAGTCACTGTCTGTGCAGAGTCTGCACATTCTCCCCGTGGGTTTCCTCCGGGTGATCCGGTTTCCTCCCACAGTCCAAATGTTTGCAGGTTAGGTGGATTGGGCATGCTAAATCAAGTCTGCCTCATTACACATCATCAAATCCAGAATTGCTGGTTCCCTAGTAGGCTCTGTCACAAGCTGCTCCAATAAAACATCTCTTAGACATTCCACAAATTCCTTTTCTTGGGATCCACTAACAACCTGATTTTCACAAGTTTACCTGCATTTTGAAGTCCCCCATGATTATTGTAATATTGCCTTTCTTATATGCCTTTCCTTCCTCCTGATTTATTTTCTGCCCCACATCCAGACAGTGCTAAGGGGCCTGTACAGAACTCCCATCAGGGTCTTTTTACCTTTGCGATTTCTCAACTCTACCAAAGAGATTCTATCCTTTCTGATCCTATACCGTTTCTTGCTATCTATTTAACTTCATTCATTACTAACAATGCAACCCTGCCCCCTCTGCTCATCTGCCTGTCCTTTCGATAGGACACATATAATTAGATCCTAGCCCTGATCCGCTTGCAGCCACATATCTTTGATGCCCACAACATCATACCTGCCAATTTCAATGTGCGCAAAGGTAATTTGTCATTTACCTTGTTCCTTATACTGCGCGCGTTTAGGTACAACACCCCCAGTCTTGCATTGACCACCCCCCTTCGCATAATTGTCACCTTTTTTGCTCTGCCTGAGATTCTCCATACAAATGTACTCCCCCCCGACTATTTAGTTTAAAACCCTATCTACAGCCCTAGTTATACGATTCGCCAGGACTCTAGTCCCAGCATGATTCAGATGAAGATCATCCCATTCGGAACAGGTCTCCTCTTCCCCAGTATTGGTGCCAATGTCCCATGAATTCAAAATCATTCCTCCCATATCAATCTTTGAGCCATGCGTTTACCTCCTTAATCTTATTGACCCTGTGCCAATTAACTCGTGGCTCAGGTAGTAATTTAGCTCCTAGCTGTTCATACTCCCTTGGCAGAAGCTCTGTCCCTGTTCTACCTATGTCATTGGTACCTACATGGACTACGACAACTGGATCTTTACCCTCCCATTCCAAGTTCCTCTGCAGTCCAGATGAGATGTCCCAAACCCAAGCATCAGGCGGGCAACACAACCTTCGGGATTCTTGATTTCTGGTCACAGAAAACAGTGTCAATGCCCCAATTATGACTCCATTTCTTTTTTCTCTCCCCACTTAAATGGCTCCCTGTGCCGCAAGGTTGTGGTCAGTTTGCTCATCCTCCCAGTCCCCGTCCACACAGGTAGCAAGAACCTTAAACATATTGGACAAGTTCAGGCAATGAGGCTCCTGCAACCCTATCTTCTGGATCCCTCTACCTGCCTCACCCACAGCCACACCCTCCTGTCCCTGACCCCTGGCCGAATTCAAGGTATTTAATCTAAGGAGTGTGACTGCCCCTTGGAACAGAGTGTTCAGGTATCTCTCCCCCTCCCTGATGTGTCGCAGCATCCGAAGCTCAGAATCCAGCTCATCAACTCTGACCCGAAGCTCCTCAAGCAACCAACACTTACTACAGATGTGCTCACTGGGGCCCACAATGGGGTCCACCAGTTCCCACATCATGCAGGAACAACATATCAGCTGACCCTCCATTTTATTTAATTAGTTTTAAATTTGGTTTTAATTTTCTTTTATTTATACTTAAAAAAAATATATCTACTCATTTTCTCGGTCTCAACGCAATTTCTAACCAGTAATTTAAATGGATTTTCAAATTTGTCACAGCTCCCTAGTAGCCAACAAATCACAGCCTTCCTGTGATATCACTTTTGAGTTATTTGTTTTTCATCTGAACTCGCTGTCAGTTTCAGAGAATCAAGAGTAGCACTTACCTTCCCCCACACAGCACTCTGCTTCTCCTGGTCGCAGCTCCTGAAATGAGGTAGATCTTTATATCACTTACCTTCCCAGGATGCTCTCCGGATCTCTCCCTGCAGATTAACAGTGACAAAGCAAGAAGAAAGAAAACATAATAAAAAGGGTAAAAGCACCTCCTCCCACTCTACACGAATTATCAACTTTCAATCCCCACTCTGGCTACAACTTCACGTGCACTAAGCTTACTGAGGGAGGGCTTTCTGCTTCTCTCTTATATAGAGCTCAACTAAACCGAGATGACTCACACTAGTTAGGCTTCAGACAGAAGAGTGCAATTTACACCATTTGCCTCTAATCAGGCTTCAGGTGATTGACAGATAACTGCCACTCAGCAATTTGGGTGGGGGCAGCTCCTTTTTGCCAGCTAACTAGACCACTAAACTTACAACTGAAAAACAGGAAAATTTAATTTACCACCTACCTTTTTAATTACCACACTGCTCCAAATTACCAACTTTCAGTCGCCACTCTGGCTGCCTCACTCAGGCTGTCTCCAACGTCACGTGCGCAAAGCACCTTATAGGTGTGCACTCTTCCTGCTCTCGTTTCCTGTATTTATTACAATTTAATTGTCCTAAATATGGGATTAGGAATATCTGACGCATATTTGCATATCCATGCAATTTTTTACCTTAGCCAACCAAGATTTGATTGGGTTTAAGAGATGAGGATATGTTTTGTGCTCTTGGTCCCATAATTCTGCCTTTTGGGTTTAGTAATTCTAACATTTTTCAGCATCAATTTTTTCTTGTTTTTGTGCTGGCAGAACAATTTTGCAGCAATATTAATGTGAAAACCTGTCAACTGTGACATACCTCTGAAAATGCCATTTTTATACTTCTCAAGTGAACTAACAGCTACTCATTTAGTATCTTTATTACCTGTCAAAATTGAACTTGCTGGAGAAAGTGCAATTACTGTGCTATTATAGAACTGACTGACTTTTTTTAAACTCCTGGTTGGGAGCAGACAGGAGTAGATGACAATCTGGCATAGAAATCATCATCAGATGCATGACATATTTGAATTGTGGGGCTTCATTTGAATGCTGATGGTCAGCTGCATGCCCACCTTGGACAGCAGACAGCATCTGTTTGGCGAGGAAACTGGAGATCAGCTGATTGCCAGAACCAAGAAAAGGATGAGAGGGGGAGGGTGTTGAAAAGGTATCTTGGCTGGTGAGGGCGATGAAATGGGAGTGCGGGGAAGCCGAGGTATGGACCTTTCCTGTGGGGCTCTGGGGAGCACTCCTGATCTTCACGGTCCCATTCCAAAAATCTTTTTCTTTGAACTTACAACTGAGAGTCTTGGTGGCTTCCTGATAGCTTTACCTTGCCAAGGGTTGCTCCCTACTCAGCAACCGTTTAATTGTCATTGGGGCACCTTGGACATCAGAGATCCTGATTTGCAGACAGAGCACTCAGTGGATTCTATCGGGAGTTTTATCCACTCCAAAATTGAGTAACGTTAATCAAGAGGAAGAGACTGGATAATGGAACAGCTCCATTTTAACTTTTCCCGTTTGATCTGCAAGATCTAAAATGCTCCTTTATGTTTCGGCCTTGCAACTTTAACATGTGGATCATCAGGTCTTTGGTGAATGAGTGCCCAGGAAGAGCGAGGACCCATTTTCACTCCAGTGGTCAACACCACTAAAAAAAGAACAGAACATAATTATGGATGCAATGACCACATGCCAGCATAAATGCCAAATTAATGGTGTGTCTATAACTTGGATCAGAAGTGAAAATAGAAGAAGTTTCATTACTTGTTTTTTTTATTCACTCATGGGATGTGGCCAGCTAGCATTCATTGCCCAATCCTAACTGCCCTTGAGAAGGTGGTGGTGAGCTGCCTTCTTGAACTGTTGCAGTCCATGTGTTGCAGGAATACTCATGGTGCTGTTAGGGGTGGGTTGCAGGATTTTGACCAAGCGACAATGAACGACAGTGATTTGGTTCCAAGTAAGGATAGTGTGGCTTGGAGGGGAACTTTCAGGTGGTGGTGTTCCCTTGCATCTGCTGTCCTTGTCCTAGGTGAAAGAGGTCATAAGTTTGAAAGGTGCTATCGAAGGAGCCTTGGTGAGTTGCTGAGTACATCTTGTAGATGGTAAACACTGTTGTTTCTGTGTGCCAGTCGTAGAGGAAGTGAATGTTTAAGGTGGTGGATGGTGTACCAATCAGGCAGGCTGCTATGTCCTGGATGGTGTCAAGCTGCTTGAGTGTAGGGTGGCATGGTGGTGCAGTGGTTAGCACTGCTGTCTCACAGCGCCGAGGACCTGGGTTCGATCACAGCCCGAGTCACTGTCCGTGTGGAGTTTGCACATTCTCCCTGTGTCTGCGTGGGTGCCACCCCCACAACCCAGAGACATGCAGCATAGGTGGATTGGTCATGCTAAATTTCCCCTTAATTGGAAAAAAGAATTGGGTACACTAAATTTATTTGAAAAAAGCTGCTTGAGTGCACCGGTGATGGAGGGGGTGAATATTGAAAGCGATGGATGGGATCTTGATCAAGCGGGATGCTTTGTCCTTGATGATGTCGAGCGTCTTGAGTGCTGTTGGAGCTGCACTCATCCAGGCAAATGGAGAGTGCCTTGAGCCTTGTAGATTGTGGACAGGCTTTGCGAAGTCAGGAGGTGACTAACTCACCGCAGAATTCTGAGCCTCTGACCTGCTGTTGTAGCCATAATATTTATATTGATAATCCAGTTGAGTTTCTGGTCAATGGTAATCCCCAGAATGTTGATAGTGGGAGATTCAGTGATGGTAATGTCAAGAGGAAATGGCTGATTTCTTTCTTGTTGGAGATGTTCATTGCCCATCACTTGTATTACTAACCATTTAGCAACCTGAATATTGACCAGGCCTTGCTGCATATGGACATGGACAATAGAACAAAAATAAGACAACATAAAGTGTAGATTATTGAACAGATATGGACTGTGAGATTACCACATGACAATTTGTTTGCAATATGACCTTCTGCTTGTCATCATGGCTAGAGCCAAATAAGATCTGAAAATTGAAGATAATGTGCAAATGGTTTCAAATAAACACAACCCCAATATGGAGAAAGTGCATCCTGTCTGCCGCTCTAAAACTATATTTTGAAGAAAAGAACAGATTTAATAATCAAAGGTAAATAACTCACAAATCTTCAGGGAAACTTTCAATGGTTTCAATGGTGAAATATAGATGTATACTCATTATTACACTTAACTTGTGTATGAAAAGATGTCAATTATTTTGATGTTCCTGTTATAAATAGCAGAGTAAGTTATGAATATTCATTGTGAGTATTCAATATCATATTATCCAGAATTTTTAAAGTGCTACCTTGGCTCTCTTGGGTCTCAATATCAATATCTACCTATTCCAATGAAGCTGGCTTCCAATAGCAGAATCAAAAACAATTCATAATTGACCAGGATTTCAATTAAGGGTCAGGAACTGATGACTAGGGCGGCATGGTGGCACAGTGGTTAGCATTGCTGCCTACGGCGTTGAGGACCCAGGTTCAATCCAGGCTCCGGGTCACTGTCCGTGTGGAGTTTGCCCATTCTCCCTGTGTTTGTGTGGGTTTCACCCCCACAACCCAAAGATATGCAGGGTAGGTGGATTGGCCATGCTAAATTGCCCCATAATTGGAAAACAAATGATTGGGCACTCCAAATTTATTTTAAAAAATGAACTGACGATTGGTTCAGTTCTGCATCCTGGCCCTGCATGAGTTGTTCCAGACACATTCACCAGGATTGCTAAAGGCCAAATAGTCACGCTGAGTAGCTTGGTGGTTAGGTGCCTGAGGCTTGAGGGCCAATGGCAGGCCCTCCAGCACTGGCACATCAGCAGCCACACTGGCTGAGGTGGGAGCTGAAGATCTTTAACAGAGTGAAGGAGGATGCCTCAACAAACAGATATCCTCGAAAGAGAAGATCAATTTGATTGTGATTTAAAATGGCCGCAACTACCTGGTCATGATTGTGGAAGGGCAGGCCTTGCACAGGGCATCCAGTGGGGTGTGTTGGATCTCTTGCATGATGCATTGTCAAACCCAGTAGGAACATAGAGTGCAGAAGGAGGCCACTTGGCCCATCGGGTCTGCACCGACCCACTTAAGCCCTTACTTCCACCCTATCCACTTAGCCCAATAACCCCATCTAATCTTTTTTGGACACTAAGGGCAATTTAACATTACCAATCCACCTAACCTGCACGTCTTTGGCCTGTGGGAGGAAACTGGAGCACCCTGGAGGAAACCCACGCAGACACGGGGAGAATGTTCAGACTCCGCACCAACAGTGACCCAGCGGGGAATCGAACCTTGGGATCCTGGCACTGTGAAGCCCCAGTGCTATCCACTTGTGCCACCATGCTGCAGTACTGGCTGCTTGACTCCACCATGTTGGCTTGGACATGCTCCAGGTCGAGATGGGCTGGCCACATTGCTGACTGAAAATCCCAGTTGGGGCGGTGTCTTAATAGACCATTTAATTCACATTAAGTGGCCTGAATTGAATGCCCACTGCTTCCTGCTGGGTAACCATTCCAATCCCAAATGACTTTCAATGAAAATGTCTCAGGGTTGGGATGATTGTGGTGGACTGACACAGAAGTCAGTTGTGCAAAATTGCGTGCCTGCCCACCTATTTTCTTAGCACTGACCCCTTTGAGAATCCTTCCCAATTACCAACAACTAATTGTATTTAGATGACACCATTAATGTAGAGAACTGTTATTAGGCACTTCACAAATCCATATGGCACATAATTGGTGCTGAGGCAAAGAAGGAATTATCAGGAGGAGTGAGCATAATATTTCCTAGAATTTCATAGAATTTACAGTGCCATTCGGATGAATGTGTGTCCCTCATTGGTTGGAGGGATCAGGAGGTCCTGGTGGGGTGTTCAGAGAGCGGAGCTCATTAGTGCAGAAAATTGGACTAAGCGCAGCCTCGGCGGGTCATTCCTTGCCAAGGCCCAGAAATGAAGCAGAGTCCAATTTAATAGCGGGTTGGTTCTTGCTGCTGCCTGTGCCGGGATACCCTTGGGGCAGGCGAGGTCCACGCGCAACTTCTGGGTCCAACATCCCTGCCATAGTGTTCAATATCGGCAAGGCATTAGGAGAGGATGTTAGACTGACAAACAGCAGTGGCTACCATCCCGGGATCCACCATTCCCCCACGTATCCCCCCCATCCGCCTACCCGGAACACTCTGCCCGGCTGCAGCGGGCCCCCCTCACCGGGCCCCCAGACACTGTACCCGGACACCCACTCACAAAGCCACCGGACCGGGCGCTTGTCCAATCCCTGTGGCATTCACCCACTCTCCGGCCATGGACATGTCCCCCGGAACTGTGTCCCATCTCCTGGGTGTTCGGATGTTGGCTGCTGTGTGTGTGGTACTGCGACCAGACGCCGGAGACGGCGGCAGCAGCAGCGTCTGCAGATGCTCGAGGTAGCGGCCCATGTGCTGGACCCCGACCTACATCCTGAGGACCCGGCCACCCATCAGGCCAGGGAGGGACCCAGAGGGGTTGGCCCGCGATGGCCCTAGGTATACAGGTGTCGCTGGTCCTTTGAACAAATGACGGAAAGCGCGTGCCGCATCAACAAGGAGTTGGTATGACACCTGTGCCAGGTCCTAGCGGACATGGCACCACATGGAGGAGGAGGACACCCACTCCCGGTGGCCATCAAGGTCATTGCAGCCTTGAACTTTTACGGCATGGGATCATTCCAGGGCTCGAGTGGGGACCTGTGTGGCATCTCACAGGCCACAGCCCACAGGTGCATCCAGCATGTCATGAATGCCCTCTATGCCCGGCCGGAAGACTACATCGCCTTTGACATGTACCAGGCTTAGCAAGATGCCCGGGCTGCAGGATTCTTCCCCATCACAAGGATGCCCCAGGTCCAGGGAGTCATAGATACTAAGCATGTCATCCTGAACGCACCAGGCTATCTGAGTGCCCGATGTTTACCTCATGCTGCCCGGACTCACTCATGCTGCCCGGTGTAGATCGTTGTCCTTCTTCTGGCACTGGAGGCCAGTCCTCTTGGTCACACTGCCCAAGCTGATTGCCATCGCCACCTCTCCCTGGCAGCACCGCGTCCAGGAGCCTCCCCAGGTCAGCATCCACCAATCTTGTGGCTGGTCTCCTTGGTGCTGATTGGCCGAGCAAGTGCAGCTTAAGTGCTGCTTGACCTTGTTAGCGGGGGGGTGACAGGTGTGCACGATCCTGGTGAATCAGCTGGCGAGCCGTCATTTGGGGCGAAAAGCCTGTGAGGCCTCATTAAGTGGACTAATTAACTTTGAATAGGTTTCCAGACCTCACTGGGCTGAGTTCGGGCAACTCGCAGCAATTCCCACTTGCTAGCACACTGAGAAATATTTCCGGAGAATCGCACCCTAAGTGTGGGCGAAACCGTGAGAAACTTCCCAGGGCCCGACAAAGTGACTACTGGCTGGATTCTCCGATTCTGCGGCTATGCCCGCAGGATCAGGCTGATCTTACGACCAAAAGGTCACCGCCATCCCCACACCGATGCTCCACCTGATGGCAGTTAGCAGCCATGCCAAATAAAGCCCCGGCTTTACCTGCCGAGACAGATGCAGAATGGCCAGGTCCATGATCGCGCATGCGCACGGTGGCGGCCTGCGGTGGCCGCGCCCTACAACATAGCGCCGGCTGCGCGTGGACCTCACCTGCCAAAAACTGCCCCCTGTAACCCCCTTGTCACCCCTGGACCGCCCACCACTAGTCCTCCCAGCCCCTGCCGAAGCCAGCCCTGCCAGCGGAACAGCTCCCCACCCCCCACGCCTGTGGCGGCGCTGGACACAGTCTGCAGCCGCCACGCGAGGTATGCGAAAAGTGAGGGGACATGAGCCCCACACAGTCTGGGACTCAGCCCATTGAGGGCAGAGCGTTGGAAAAACAGCGCCGCCCACGATTCTGCCGTAAAAATGGATTCTCCGGCCGATCGTCGAACGCTATTCCGACTTCGGCGATCGGAGAATCCTGCCCTACGTGTCATTGAATAACGGTGCGAAACCACCGTTATTATTATGGGGGACCACACCATTCACAACTACAGCTCCCTTACGTTCGCTGACGGCGAAGACAAAACAAAATTCAAAACAGTCCTGCTGAAGTTTGACAGCCACTGCGACATTGAGGTGAATGAGAGCTTTGAACGGTACGTTTTCCAGCAGAGGCTTCAGGGTAAGGATGAACCTTTTCAGTCCTTCTTGACCCATCTCTGCATCCTAGCGCAGTCATGTAACTATGACTCGACGGTTGATTCCATGATCCGGGATCAAACCGTTTTTGGGGTCCACTCCGACTCCCTGTCGCTATCGAGACGTGCGTTGTCCATGTGCATGCTAAGAATCGTTACTCCCACATCAGGGCGGCAGAAACTGCAAATCTGGCCTCCCACGAGGCGGAACGGGTGCAGGCCATTGCACAAATGCAGGGCCTGAGCATTGAGGAGAGTGGCCATTTTGTGCGCATTTCCCGGTCCCTGTGCATGCGCGCCACGACCGAGTGGACGACGAGCCCGACAACCTGACTGATCAGATCTGTACGTCGACCGACCACACTGCGCATGCGCGATGGCGCACGGAACGCGTTGACGTCGGCGCCATGACATGTCCGAATTGTGGCTCCGCCCATTTAAAGCGGCAATGTCCGGCAAAAGGACGCTGATGTCTACAGTGTGGCAAGCTTGCCCACTTCCCAGCCCTTTGCAGATCTGCTCCACCACTCAGCAGCCAGCGATCCCAGCTGCGGCGCAGAAGTGTTCGCTCAATACAACAAGGCATGCCAGATTCCGATCCCGACAGCCCAACAGACCCTGATGCTGAGTGCCTCAAGTCCCCATACCGGGTGGGCATCATAACTACACATGCGCTGCCTTCCACCACAACGGCGAAATGCCTCTCGATCCTCAGTGTGGATCCCGACGACGAGTGGTGTGCTGTCCTCACAGTTAACAAGGCTCACATCCGATTTAAACTGGACACCGGCGCATCAGCGAACCTCATCTCAAAATCCGACCTCGACACCATCCGCACCAGACCAAGCATTCTTCCACCGGCCTGCCAGCTCTGTGACTACAATGGCAATGCCATAGCTGCCAGTGGCTCCTGTCAACTAAGGGTATCCAACAAGGCGATCAAGGCAACACTGCGGTTTGAAATCGTCGGGCCTGACAGAGCGTCCCTGCTCGGTGCTCGAGCCTGCAAGCTCCTGAACCTGGTTCAGCGAGTCCACACCATGTCATCATCACCGGCGACGGCCTCGCCTGATGGAAACTTGCAAGCCGACATAGATGACATTATCACGCAGTACCACAGCATATTAATGCACGGTAGCATTGTGGATAGCACAATTGCTTCACAGCTCCAGGGTCCCAGGTTCGATTCCGGCTTGGGTCACTGTCTGTGTGGAGTCTGCACATCATCCCCGTGTGTGCGTGGGTTTCCTCCGGGTGCACCGGTTTCCTCCCACAGTCCAAAGATGGGCAGGTTAGGTGGATTGGCCATGATAAATTGCCCTTAGTGTCCAAAATTGCCCTTAGTGTTGGGTGGGGTTACTGGGTTATGGGGATAGGGTGGAGGTGTTTACCTTGGGTAGGGTGCTCTTTCCAAGAGCTGGTGCAGACTCGATGGGCCGAGTGGCCTCCTTCTGCACTGTAATTTTTATGATAATCTATGATATTCGATGGAATGGGCACGCTCCCATACCGATATAAAGCCCTACTCACCCCAAACGCCACCCCTGTAATTCATGCACCACGTTGAGTGTCGGCACCCCTCCAGGATCGTCTGAAGAAGCAATTACAGGACCTCCAAGACCAGGGCATCATATTGAAGGTCACAGAGCCAACAGACTGCGTCAGCTCCATGGTCTGTGTAAAGAAGCCGTCAGGGGAGCTTCACATTTGTATTGACCCTCAGGATCTAAACCGCAACATCATGCGGGAGCATTACCCGATACCAAAACGTGAAGAGTTGACCAGTGAGATGGCTCATGCCAAATTCTTTACTAAGCTGGACGCCTCCAAGGGTTTTTGGCAAATACAGCATCCAGTCACAAGCTGTGCACGTTCAACACCCCGTTCGGTCGTTACTGCTGCAACCGGATGCCTTTTGGGATCATATCTGCCTCCGAAGTATTTCACCGCATCATGGAGCAGATGATGGAGAGCATCGAGGGGGCGCGAGTATACGTTGACGATTATCTGGTCCACAACGCCCCAGGAATACATCGCTCGCCTCAAGAAGGTATTCCTAAGAATTCATGAACATGGTCTCCAGCTCAACAGGGCCAAGTGCTCATTTGGTCAATCGGATATTAAGTTCCTCGGTGGCCATATCTCGCAGCAGGGCGTGCGGCCAGATGCCGACAAGGTCTCGGCGATCAACGCCACGAAGATCCCGGAGGACAAGAAGGCGGTCCTCCGCATCCTCGGGATGGCCAACTTCCTCGGGAAATTCATTCCCAATATGGCATCCCACACCATGGCCCTCCGCCATCTTGTCAAGAAGTCGACGGAATTCCAGTGGCTGCCCACGCATGAAGAGGAATGGCGTGAGCTGAAAGCAAAGCGCTCCACAGCCCCGGTTCTAGCGTTCTTCGACCCAACCAAGGAAACCAAGATATCGACTGATGCAAGCCAGGACGGCATTAGGGCGGTGCTCCGTCAGCGAGATGACTCCTCGTCCTGGGCTCCAGTGGCGTATGCCTCCAGGGCCATGACGCCCACTGAGCAACGGTACGCTCAGATTGAGGAGGAGTGTCTGGGCCTCCTGACAGGGATAGTCAAGTTTCACGACTACGTTTACGACCTGCCAAAATTCACGGTAGAAACGGACCACAGGCCTCTACACGCAGGCAAAGAGCCGATCGTTGCAGATGCCCTATCCAGGTCCATTACCACACCATGTGAACAAAGTGACTTCATCTGCCACATAGAAGCGCAAGTGCAGTTGTGTGCCACCAACCTTCTGGCCTCTGACGAACGGGTGGTCCAAATTTGTGAGGAGATGGCCAAGGATCCTCTGCTGCAGCGTGTGGTGCAGCACCTTACCCATGGCTGGCAGAAGGGACAATGTCCCCAGTTCTATAATGTAAAAGACGACCTGACGGTGGTGGAGGGAATCCTTCTGAAACTCGACAGGATCGTAATTCCGCAGAGCATGCGGGCTATGGTGCTGGGCCAACTCCATGAGGGTCACCTTGGAGTCGAGAAATGCCGACGCAGAGCTCGGGAGGCGGTCTCTTGGCCGGGCATCAGCCAGGACATTGCCGACACAGTCCTCAACTGCCCTACATGTCAGAAGTTTCAACCAGCTCAACCCAAGGAAACGCTGCAACAGCACGAGATTGTTACCTCTCCGTGGTCCAAAGTAGGTTTAGACCTTTTCCATGCCAAGGAGCATGACTACATACTCCTGGTTGACTACTTCTCCAGTTACCCAGAAGTGGTGAAACTGTCTGACCTCACGTCGAAGGCGGTAATCAAAGCCTGCAAAGAAACGTTCGCCAAGCATGGGATTCCGCTCATGGTAATGAGCGACAATGGTCATTGCTTTTCCAGCAAGGAATGGTCTGATTTTGTACAGTACTACAACTTCCGTCACGTAACCTCCAGTCCCCACTACCTGCAGTCAAACGGGAAGGCTGAGAAAGGGGTCCATATTGTAAAGCGGTTGCTGTGCAAAGCTGCAGACTCAGGCTCCGACTTCAACCTGGCGATGCTGGCATACAGGGCAACCCCACTGTCCACTGGGTTGTCTCCAGCGCAGATGCTCATGAATCGCACTCTGAGGACCACAGTTCCAGCCATCCATGTTCCAGACCTTGACCACCTCACGGTCTTACAAAAAATGCAGCAGTCACGGGTCCAACAGAAGGCCACATACGATGCTCATGCCACGGATCTACCCGAGCTGGCCCCAACTGATCATGTTTGCGTACAGTTGCCTGAGGGCGGCTGGTCAGCTACAGCTGTTGTGATCAAACAAGTGGCCCCAAGATCGTTCCTTGTGCACATGGCTGATGGCTCCCTGCTACGGTGCAACAGAAGGGCACTGCGCAGAGTTTCACGCCCGCTACCTGACCGAAGCGCCCCGCCACCTAACCATGCTTCCTCCATGAGGTACCCTGCCACGAGGCCACCGATCTACCAGTAATCCTGCCGGCCCATGCGACCACCACGATGGCATCGATCCCGCCGATCCACGTGCAGGCGGTTCCTGATCCACCTCTGCGGCGATCGACAAGAATTCATCCCCCACCAGAAAGACTGAATCTGTAGACTGAGCTTTTGTACATTTTGTGACTTCATCGATTTAACCTCTGTAAATATTGTTTTGTTTGCCATGTATCTGCACTATCGACACCTTCCTATCTATATACGTTCATTTAGACACCTTTTGTATATAGTCATATATGCACGCACACCTTAGTATTTATTTATCTAAAAAAAAAGGGGAAGATGTCATAATATCCACTCATGTATATAATGGGATGCAGACAGGTAGTCATTGACACACAGGATGACCAGTAAGCACACAATACAGTGCAGCCAATCACCAGACAGGACACTACCACTATAAAGCCAGAGGGCACTAGGTTTCCCGCTCTCTCGGGACCCAGCCACTGAGACAGTCAGAGTCCACGAGCTAGCAAGTGCAAACACCATGCGCTAGCTACTAAATCTGGTCAGGCTACTAAAAGGTCTCCAGTCAGTTCAGTATAGTATTGACCCACAGCTGAATATGTATATCAGTTCTATCTTTGAATAAAACAGTGTCGGATCTTCTCCAGTGTTAGACGTCTGTTTCTAGCTTCCCTGCATCGAGTGCAGTCCACATCGAACCTACCTGCCTCACACATCACCAGCTGCCCACACCCTGGGCTGCATGCGTCGGACTGTCTAAGCCTGTGTTTTCTGCCCCCCGCCCTGGAGAAGGCCGCCCTTAGCTGCGAGGAGCGGGAGGGGGACCGCCAGACCTGTGGCCCCTCACTGCGGCTGAACAAAGAGCCCTGGATGTGGTCGGAGGCCAAGAAGAAAGAGAGATCGCCGGGGTGGAGATTGGCCGCGGGCGAGGAAGTGAGACCCCGCTTAGTTGCGGTTCCCCATGCCACATGTGTCAACCCCCCCCCCTCAACGCCACCCCTACCCAACCCCATCCTCACCCCCATCCCACCCTCATGCACACACCATCCTCACCCTCACTATCACCATTCCCCCCCCAATCTCACCCCACACTATTCTAACTCCCACTACCCACACTCCCACCCCTGCCCGCAGTTTAATCATGCGCCTTGTCATTCGTCTTGCAGGTCCCACGCACCCAGCCACTGCCACAGCCGGACCACTCAGCACCCTACCACCTGGGACACCCGAGTAGCTGCCGCGCCCATCCAGGCTCAGTCTCCCCAGAAGACGGCCGCCAATGGGCGGGAATCATAGCAGGCCACCTCCACTCCTCATGTACCGTCTGGGCATCCACCTAAATGTAGTGTTAGGACCATGAGGCCAGAAAGTTAAGTTGGCACGGGTGCAGTTTAGTATTGGAGTGTAGGGCACGTATCTGTAAATATTTATGCACATTAAACACCTGTTAACACTGTTACAATCTGCCTCAATGCTCTGTCAGATGATTGTGATGGGTGGGTTGGTCTGGCCTGGCCAAAGAGGGGATGCGGCGGGGGGCAGGGGGGGGAATGGGCAGACATGGTGGGTGGTCTTGGCTTCCCACCCTCCACCTTGACTGTCCCCATCACCGTCACGCCAAGGATCCAATTGCACCATGAGATGGAATGGCCAGCTCGCATGCAGGGATCACCCAGGTGGATGGTGAAAACTGCTACCGTGGCCAGGAGTCAGACGATATCATCCGATGCAGAGCACAAGTGAATCTCACCGTTGGAAATTCAGCCCATCGGAGATGGTGAATCGCGGAGACCTTGGAGAATACCAGGTCGGGCCCACTAATGTTATGGAAATGGTGTTTACTGCCTGTGCATTTTGGAATGCATTGGCGCTGCTGTCGTGGCAACGGAGAATTGGGATTTGGCATGAAATCAGCACCTGCCATGATTTCAGCATTGGAACCGATTGCCCACCCAAGCGCATTTCCCGATTTTGGGGTCGGCCAAATGAGAATAAAGCCTAAGAAATCCATGGGTTTAGTGTGAAAGAAAAGGGGGCCTATACTTGTCAGGACTTAAACCTGTGCAGAGAGATTGCAATGAATTTTAGCCCATTACCTTAATTACACAATCACAACTACTGGGCTGGATTCTCCGATTCTGGGGCTATATTCCCATGCCGGAGTGGGAACGGTGGCATTTTACGCCAGACAAAATGGTGCAAAACGGCCAATGATTCCTCATTTTGCTGGGGGCTTGCAGGCTGGCAGCAGAGAGCACCCGGCTCTAACCGCTGAAACTCCCTGGAGAATTGCCGGGTCTGTGGCCACGTGTGCGCACGGTGGGCTCACAGACCCAGCCCACAAAATAATCCTCACCGTTGGTCAGCTCGCCCACCCGGACCAACCCCCCCACAGTGCCCTCAGCCCCGAATAATATCACCCCCCTGCCCATGGATCAGCCCTCCCCTGACTGTGGCGGTACTGTGTACTGTTGGACTGAGTCAGCAGCCGCCACGCCGAGTCCCCAATGGGTGACACCACACGTGTCCCACGCCGTTGGAAACTTGGCTGGCCGGGGGCGGAGCATCGGGGGGTGGGCCTCAGGAAATGCCCTGAGGCCATCGATACGTGGCACAGCGTACTCTGGAGGGGACGGAGCATCGCGAAAGAGGAGCCACCCCCAATTTGGTCGGGCACACGGATTCCCCAGCTGAACGCGATTTCGGCATCAGCGACCGGAGAATCCATGCCACTTACTTTGCTCTGTCCCTGTTTTTCTATTAGCTTCTCTCTCACCTCACTGACACAAGTCATTTCACACAACATGACATTACCTTGGAGGACGAGGCCAGTTATACTAATGACCTCAAAGGCACGGTCTGATCAACATGAGTCACCTGATGAAAAGTCATTGACTTGAAATATTGGGCTGGGTTCTCTATTTTTGGGACTATGTCCCTATGCCGTCGGGAAACCTGTGGTCTTTTACGCCAGGAAAACTGTCGTCAAAAGACCACAGATCCCTGTTTTGCTGGGGGCTAGCAGGGAACCGTCGTAGAGCTCACAGCTCTAGCTGCTTATACGGCCCTCCGCAGTTCCGGGTCAGAGGCCTTTCATGCGCACAGCGGCCGTGCCATGTTCCATGGTGGGCTCAGCCGCAGACCTGTATCTCCAAAATAGTGCCCCGCATTGGCCGCTCGCGTGCCCCGGACTGCCTGCACATATTGCCCCCAGCCCCGAATGAAGCCCCCCCCTACCCGCCAATCAGCCCTCCCCCAACTGTGGCGGCCCCGGACTGAGCCCGCAGCCTCTACGCGGGGATCACGGACAGTGGAACCATGTTAGAACCATGCCATCGGGAATTCAGCCGGTCGGGGACGGAGCATCGCGGGGCAGGTCTGAGGCGGTGGATACTCGGTGCTGCATACTCCATGAGTATGCCGATTTTTTGGGGGGCGGAGAATTGTGCAACCGCCGCCAGTCCCAATTTTGTGCGCCAGAACTGATTCTCCGCCCCGTCGCCGAACGCGATTTCGGCGTCGGGAGACGGAAAATCCAGCCCATTAACTTTGTTTCTCTCTTTCGGATGCTGCCTGATCTGTAGAATATTTCTGGTATTTTCTGTTTTAACATCTGTCACCTGATGTGTGACTCTGTGGACTTGAGTGGCATCAAGCCCTAATGTGTCTTTGAAGCTATTAGTAGCATGAAAGTTCAGTGCAATGATTTCTTTGTCTGACACAGGGAACTAAATGCTGAGTGGGCACTCCTCGCAGCATGTAATTCATGAGTTGACCCAGATACTGCCTCGGGGATAATTGGTATTGGTGGTTGGGAGTCTTCTGTGCAACCTTCGCTGCATCTTGTACGGTGATTCAGGCCAACACACATTGCAACTGTAACATTTCAGGTCAATAGCATTGTGTTTCAAGAAGCATTTATCACATTAAATATGAAACAGCACCAATTGCAATTAACAAATTCCTAATGGGAATTTTTGAACAGTGGGCAGTAAATTAACACCCTCATTAATTAATGACCCTCATACCATCTGCAACTCACCGACCTATGCTGAGCAGGCCTGAGGCTGAATTTCAGTTGAGGTTCTGTTGTTCGGCTTCTGGTGCATACTTCAATTAAGAGGCCTGATATGAGCCTAAATGTGGACCAAATCCAATTTTTAGTTCATATTTTATCATATTGCTGCAAAACATTCAACTGCACTGAATATCCTAATTAAATCTAACAAGGGGATGGTAAACGTATGTTTATTTTTCAGTACAAATATTTACAAATGTTGAGAGTTAGAGAGTTAGAGTCACACAGATTTTGTGGGTTGCGCCATTTTCCTTTCAGTGTCCCCATGATAGAAACATATAGAACATAGAACATAGAACGATACAGCGCAGTACAGGCCCTTCGGCCCACGATGTTGCACCGAAACAAAAGCCATCTAACCTACACTATGCCATTATCATCCATATGTTTATCCAATACATTACAACATTACTGCAGACAGCTAGAAGATTGGGGAGGGGGTAAATATGCAGAAGATCTTTCCAGCTGGTGCCTTGTAGCACTGCCTCTGCATGAGTTTGCCAGGTCAATGGGAGGGCAGTTTGTTCCAATGGGACAGATAGATCCAAGTGTCACCTTTGTTGTATATCCAATGCCCGCTTGCCCACAGTCATTAAACATTTTATTGCTCTTCCACTATTTGGAGGGCAACCACCCTGACCCCAATCATTTTCTTTTTGTATACCCAGCAAAGGGGCCTACCTTTAAAAACTTTATTTTTACAATTCTTTATCTGTGATCCAGAATGCTTATTGGCGTTCATTCTTGTGGGGTTGACAGGAAAGTTGAATCATGCCAAACATTAAAAATATCATTAAGTAAAAGCGGAACTCGACACATCGCTACTGAAGTAATTTGCGGAGTTCTGCCCTCGCTCAGCTTGACGGTGTACAAACATATGGCATAATTGAGTGTTGCCCCATCTGGAATCATAGGATTTAGGTACCATCTTCTGAATAATTTGAACTAGATATAACCAGTGGTGCTGGTACAAAACGAATTGAGAGCTGTTAATGAGGCTAATGTTTGGAAGACGCTCTTTGGTGTCCTGAAACATAATCCTGACAGCAGGAGCTAGCATTGATGGCTCATGCAAAACTGTGTTTCCAAGACTACCAACAGATACTTTTTATTACTGTCAGTACTGCTTCCTTTATCTTTCTTTGTAGGTGTTCTTATCCTCTCAGCAGTTTGCCAGCTAATTTCATGCTTTATTAGAGAATCCTTGCATCCAGCAAAGCAAGAGTCACCTGATCAATGTGAGCAAGGCGCCATGACTGGCAACCAGTCATTTTCATTTGACCTTTGTAAACCCCAGCATGACCTCAGGCAAAAAGTAAAGGATCTTGCATTCCTCTAGCCATTCGCAATAAATTGTGAATGAACAATCTAATTCATTGGACAATATCTGCCCAAGAGAAGGAATAAACAATGGTATGTCATTAGAGCCACAGAAAATCAAATGTGTAATATGGTTGTACAGTATATAGTTACTTACAAACAGATTTGCTTTTATCACTTTTATTTGAAACCCTGTGGAGGAGGTTTTTAAAAAATATTCTATTAATACAGAGACCGTGACAGAAGATTTGTCTTTACTTTAATCAAAATTACCTCAAGGCTGTAATCGATTGCTGTTCAGTAAACAAATATGCAAGATGGGCTGAACTTTATGTTCCATTGCAGGCAATCGGAGTCCAGCCCAGAAGTGAGCGGATTGTTGACCCCCCACCCCCGCCTTTGAACGACATCAGATAGTATAGAAATCAGACAATTAATGGCGGCTGGGTGGATTGCGGCCAACGGATTTTGTGGAAAGTGAGCTGCTCTCCCATGGGACACTAAAGTTGGAACGTCCAGGCATTGAGGTGGCAGGCCATGAACCAAAGAAAGACATGGTCATGCATTTGTAGAGACTCCTAGAATGGGTCTGCATCAGGTGCATGAAGGATGATCATTGGCACAGAATAATAATTTTTATTTTGTTCAATATGAAAATTTGAAAACATTGCCAGAGGTGAGTGAAAATTGTTATTTATTTTTGAGTGTTTTGACTGATGGAAGGTCTTTAGCAGAGAAGACAAAGCCATGGAATGCAGTTAAACCATAAATCTGAGAGATATGTAGCATCCAACTGTTAACTCTCCCTGTCTCTCTGCAGATGATCATGAGAAGGGAGCCTTGTGACGGGGAGGGCAGAATGGATAGGATGGCCCCAAGGTTCGACATTGGCTCCCTGAAAGCCCTCCTCCAAAACCTCATGCCAGCGAACCAAAGGAGGAGTTATTCTTGCCTGGTCAATACAGCCTGAACTAAGGTCACAACAGAGGTCAGCAACTTTAGGGTTGTCCAAAGAACATGGATTCCGTGTAGGTAATGCCTCAATGATCTTTCAAGGTCAGTGAGGGGGAGTGAAGTTCCAGTCACAGGAGGTTTTGGGAAACATCCACTAAAAGTGTGAGGCATCATGATGCACAAATTAAACTGTACATGGCCCCGAGGTCTATGAAGGGAAGTTTAGTGGGGGGGGGGGGGGGGGGAGAGATAGAATGTATAAAAGGCACACAGGTGGTGGGGGTAAATCAAAGAGAATACTTTGCAGTCTGTGGTGTTCTCATGGGCCAATAATCTGAAGGAACGTTTCTACAGGAGATTCAAAATCATTACAATGTTGCACTTTAATTACAGGAGAAGAGGGCACACATTGCCAGGGAGAGAAACCAAATAGGAGGCGTGTGCCAAATCTGGGCATTCTAAAACCTTTGCTGGAGCTCGCAGTGAAGGACTGGAGTTGCTCCACCACTGAAGGTGAGAAGGCCCTGGGATGGTGAGATCGTGAGGGGCATTATTTATAATTGAAGGAGTAATGTGTGAAGAGGGCTAAAGGGGCATGATGTCTAGTATGCTATTACAAATGAGATATTGATAGTTTGTGATTTTGAAGGACCTCGTGTACCAGGGATGAAAGAGTGACTGCATTTTGGATGTTGTGTGATGCAAACAAAGGCCAACAACTCACAATTTTTGTAGTGCTGCCAATGCAGAAGTTTTTCTCTGCACACTCATCTCAAAGCTGGAAAATGGCCTGAACCTTCCAGATTTTGTTCCCTCATCCAAATCATTAATATATATTGTGAATAGCTGGGGTCCCAGCACTGATCCCTGTGGTACCCCACTAGTTACTGCCTGCCAATTTGAAAAGGACCCATTAATCCCTACGCTTTGTTTCCTCTCTGCCAACCAGTTTTATAGAACATAGAACATAGAACAATACAGCGCAGTACAGGCCCTTCGGCCCACGATGTTGCACCGAAACAAAAGCCATCTAATCTACACTTTTCTATCCACCTCAACACATTTCCCCCAATCCCATACGCTTTAATTTTGCACAATAATCTCTTATGCAAGACTTTATCAAACGCCTTCTGAAAGTCCAAATATACCACATCAACTGTACTGGTTACATCTTCAAATAATTCCAACAGATTTGTCAAGCATGATTTTCCCTTCATAAATCCATGCTGACTCCGACTGATCCTGCCACTGCTTTCTAAATGTTCCGCTATAAAGTCCTTGATAATGGATTCAAGCATTTTCCCTACTACCGATGTTAGGCTTACTGCTCTATAATTCCTTGCTTTCTCTCTACCTTCCTTTTTGAATATCGGAGTGACGTAAGCTACCCTCCAATCTGCAGGGACTGTTCCAGAGTCTAGAGAATCCCGGAAGATGACCATCAATGCATCCACTATTTCCAGAGCCACCTCCTAAAGCACTCTGGGATACAACCCTGGGGATTTATCTGCCTTCAATCCCATCAATTTTCCCAGCACCATTTCTCTACTAATGTTGATCTCCCTCAGTTATTCCCTCTCACTAAACCTTTCATTCTCCAACATTTCTGGTATCTGATTTGTGTCCTCTTTTGTGAAGACAGAACCAAAGTATGTATTCAATTGCTCAGCCATTTCTTTGTCCCTTATTATGCATTCCCCTGTTTCTGTCTGTAGGGGGGCTACTTTTCTTTTTACCAATCTCTTTCTCTTCACATATCTATAGAAACTCTTAGTGTCAGTCTTTATGTTCCCTGCAAGCTTCCTTTCGTACTGCGCTTTCCCCTTCTTAATCAATCCCTTCCTCCTTCTTTGCTGAATTCTAAACTGCTCCCAATCCTCAGACCTATTATTTTTCTTGGCCAATCTGTATGCTTCTTCCTTGGATCGGATATTTGTTCTAATTTCCTTTGTGAGCATTGGATTGGCCCTCTTACCCCCTTTGCTTTTGTGACAGACAGGAATGAACAGTTGCTGTAGTTCCTCCATACGTTCCTTGAATGTTTGCCGTTGTCTTTCCACTGTCATCCCTTTAAGTAACTATCCGTAATCTATCAAGGCCAACTCACGCCTCATATCTTCATAGTTCCCTTTATTAAGATTCAGCATCCTAGTCTCCGAATCAACTACTTCACTCTCCATCTTGATAAAAAATTCTATCATGCTATGGTCGCTCATCCCCAAGTGGTCTCGTACAGCCAGATTGGCAATGATTCCCTTCTTATTACACAGTACCCAGTCTAAGATGGCCTGCTCTCTAGTTGGTTCCTCCACATATTGGTCAAGAAAACCATCCTGTATACACTCCAGGAATTCCTCCTCTACGGCACTGTGGCTAATTTGATTTGCTCAATCTATGTGAAGATTAAAATCACCCATGATCACCGATATTCCCTTATTACATGCATCTCTAATTTCATATTTAACGCCATGCCCAACCTCACCACTGCAGTTTGGGGGTCTATATCTGACACCCACTAGTGTTTTTTGACCGTTGGTATTTCTCAACTCTACCCATACAGATTCCACATTGTCAGAGCTAATATCCTTTCTCACTACTGTGTTAATTCCCTCTATAACCATCAGTGCCACACCACCACCTTTTCTTTATGTCTGTCCTTCCTACGTACTGAAAACCCTGGGACATTCAGTTCCCATCCCTGGCCACCCTGCAGCCATGTCTCCATAATCCCAATTATATCATACCCATTTATATCTATCTGCGCGATTAGTTCATCCACTTTATTGCAAATGCTCCGTGCATTAAGGCACAGAGCCTTTAAGTTTGTCTTTTTCACATTGTTTGTCTTGCTCCCAATATTGTTCTCTATTGCCCTGTTTGAATTTTGCCCTTGGTTTCTCCACCTATCACTTTTCTTATTCACTTTTCTACCTTTTGTTTTTGTCCTTGCTCCCTCTTTCTCTGACACCTTGCATAGGTTCCCATCCCCCTGGCATATTAGTTTAAACCATCCCCAACTGCTGTAGCAAATAGCCCCCCCAGGACATCAGTTCCAGTCCTGCCCAGGTGTAACCTGTCTAGTTTGTACAGGTCTCACCTCCCCCAGAACTGGTCCCAATGCCCCAGGAATCTGAAACCCTCCCGCTGACACCTTTTCAGCTACGTATTCATCCTATATATCCTGCTGTCTCTACTCTGACTAGCACGTGGCACCGGTAGTAATCCTGAGATCACTATCTTTGAGGTCCGATTTCTTAACTTCCTTCCTCGCCCCCTGTATTCTGCTTTTAGGACCTCGTCCCTTTTTTTAACCTATGTTGTTTGTACCGATGTGCACCATGACCACTGGCTGTTCACCCTCCCCCTCCAGAATGTCCTGTACCTGCTCCGAGGCATCCTTGACCCAAGCACCAGGGGGGCAACATACCATCCTGGAGGCTCGTTTGCGGCCACAGAAAAGCCTGTCTACTCCCCTTGCAATTGAATCCCCTATAACTATTGCTACTGCAGCAGAACCAACCATGATGCCACGTGTTTGGTTGTTGCTGTTTTCCCCTGGGAGGCCATTCCCCTCAACAGTATCCAAAATGGTATATCTGTTCTGCAGTGGAATGGCCACAGGAGATTCCTGCACCACGTGCCTAGCTCTCTTGCTATGTCTGGTGGTCACCCATTCCCTTCCTGCCTGCGGATTCTGACCTGTGGTGCGACCACCTCTCTAAAGGTCTTACCAGTTAGGAGTGTCCCTCGCAGGGCTGGCTGTCTCCGCTCTACCCCAAGCCTTGCGCTGCCTTTATCCTCTGTCCCAGTAGAAGTGTCTGTCGCAGGTCCGGCTGTCTTCACTCAGCCCCGAGCCTGGTGCTGCCTTTATCTACTGGCCCAGTTAGGAGTGTCCCTTGCAGGTCCGGCTGTCTCTGCTCCTGGAAGGTGAGTGATACTAGCTAGATACTAGCACCTCAGTAGGTCTGCGTATCCTGGAAGTAAGGGAACCACAAACTTGTGCAGGCAGATCACAGTTGTCCATGAAGCTGATGGACACTGTGATGGAATAGGTATCTGACAGTTGGAAGAGTGCTGGAGGAGAGCCAGATGCTGAGTCCTAGTTGAATGTTGAGCCTCTGGAGTCTCCAGAAGGCAGCAGATAGGTGTGAAAGGTATGGGGATTTGGCAGGGATACCAGAGAGTTTGCCAATCTGGCACAGACTTTGGAGGAGTTTTACAGCAGAGAACATAGAACATAGAACATAAAGTGCAGAAGGAGGCCATTAGGCCCATCGAATCTGAACCGACCCACTTAAGCCCTCACTTCCACCCTATCCCCGTAACCCAATAACCCCCCACTAACCTTTTTGGACACTAAGGGCAATTTAGCATGTCCAATCCACCTAACCTGCACGTCTTTAGACTGTGGAAGGAAACCGGAGTACCCGGAGGAAACCCAGGCAGACACGGGGAGAACGTGCAGACTCCGCACAGACAGTGAACCAGCGGGGAATCGAACCTGGGACCCTGGCGCTGTGAAGCCACAGTGCTATCCGCTTGTGCTACCGTGCTGCCCTAAAGAGAAAGAGATCCTTCAGCCTATAATGTCTATGCCGGCCATCAAGCACTTATCTACCTATCTATTCTAATCCCATTTTCGAGCTCTTGGTCCGTAGCCTTGTTTGCTGTGGCACTTTAAGTGTTCATCTAAATGCTTCTTAAATGTTGTGAGGGTTCCCACCTATTTCTGCTCCTAAGTCTTACGGTCTTAAGGTCATCCTTTCAGGCAGTGAGTTGAGTCCATCCAGGTCATGACCACTGCGATCACTAACTCTACAGAATGTATGGGTTTCTCCATTAACAGACTGCAACTGTCTTGGTTGGCCAAACCCAGGAGATTACGGAAGCTGGGTAGGCTTTCAGACTTGCACTCCATCACCGTGTCTCTGAGCTCAGGGACCTAGAGACAAGACAATAGGGAGATGAGGACCCTGGATTCATATCCAGACTTGGTCCTGCACAGAAAAGCAGGGAGGGCCAAATGGACCTCATCTGAGAGGGTGAGCAGCGGCTGATGCCATCAGGGGTACCTTTCAGGGCACTTCTCACGGGGACAGCCTCTCCTTTGCATCTCTTCCACTGTCGCAGCTCCCATTTGCATTAACAGATGGGCCTTCTGCCCTCCTGCCAATGTCCAGAAGACACCCACCACTGTGGGGCGCACATAGCCTCAGGCAACCATAAGATTAGTGGATTCCACCCTCACACCAATCATAGAAGAGAGGGCACAGAGGTCAGCAGCCCAGTCTACATTGCAGGTACCATTGAGGTGGGGCAGGAAAACCAAGTTGCAGCAACCGGAAAATAATTTTAAAAAACCTCTCAGTAGTCATGCTTCAGTGCGCATGGATGGTTTTATCATTTGCATTATTTGCACTTGTTACTGAGGTTCTATATACATAAATAATGTCTTGTGTGAACATTCACGGAACGATCACTGGGTTATTTACTGTGAGTGATAATGCATTGAAACAGATTCCATTTAGAGTCTTATTTTATTGTGTAATCATGTACACTCAAATGAATGATTTAGTCTGCATTTGTGTGATTGCCAGAGATAACAAATCGGTTTTTTGTGATGGTGGAGGAAGAAGAAAGAAACACTGGCTGAGTTGATGAGTAGTTTGGATAGACTTTACTATTGGAATCTACACAGGGTTAATGCCTCTGTTGCCTCATGCCCATTCAGACGCTCCCTGGCACGGCATTACACATCTAGCTGAGGTAGTTCACCCTCCCCTTCCTCGAGTTCCTCATCATAGGAACAGATTGTCTCCCATGGCTCATCCTCAGAAAGGGGATTCGCCTGTGCAGCATTAGGTTGTGAAGCAGGCACAAAAAAATAACCACTATGAGAAACACACTAAATCGCTTTTTGAGCAGAACAATGGTCTGCTTGGAGATGGCCCTTATTATGCCATGGCTCTCATTGTATCAGGCACTCAGGGCCAATCTGTGGACTGCAAACAGGTGTTATGAGCCAGTTCATCATAGGGTACCCTTTGTCACCCAGCAAGCGTCCTTCCAATGCATCAAGTCCACAAATCATGCTTAGCACCTGGGAGTGCCTGAGGATGTATGAATCATGCTTGCTCCTTGGGTACCATGCACACATCTACATTACACATTGCCAGTGGTCGTAGACTATCAGGACGTTAATTGAGTGGTAACCCTTTCTGTTAATGAACACCTCTGGCTGTCCTGCCGGTGCCTTGATGGTGACATGGGTGTAATCAATTACTCCTTGCACCCTTGGAAAACCTGCCGTGGCCACAAAGCCTCTGGCTCATTCCATTTGACTAATGTACTCGGTGGTCATAGAATCATAGATCATAGAAGGTGAAGGCAATGATTTAGCTATGTCCATATTGGATTCAGCAATAATTCTACAGCGATATTAGTGTGTAGTGTCTTGAAGACACTAGAATAATCAATACCCTGATACTATGCAGCAATTCATGTACTTCAAAGATTAGCAAGTGAAAAGCCTGTCGTAGGCATAGACCCATCTCTAGCATATACCCACCCTTTCCACTATTGGTGAAAAAAACAAGGTGTGGGATTTTCTAGACCCCCCCCCTGCGATGTGGGAAGACATCTCCATCGCCGGGATCTTCCGGTCCCACCGATGTCTACAGGGTTTTGCACCGCACCTCTGCTGCCAGGAAATACATCACGAGAGGCTGTCATCGGCAGAACTGGAAAATCCTGCCTGCAGGAAGTGTCAGAACATTTTGGCCAAAGTTTCATCCTGGCATGCTTCATGTGCAGGCTATATGCTATAGCAAGGGGGAAATATTGTTGCAGTTGAGTGGATTGCTAATAGGCTTAAATAATTGTGAATTGCTCATTTCAAAATGGGGGAATGGCTCCTGATTTTGGAGCCTGCCCCGCTGCCCCGTCCACCAAGCATTTTATTGCCGACTGGCATGATGAAGTAGGGTTTGAGGCCCAACAGCATCACCTTGGATGTTATGTTGCCGCATTATGTTTTCAGAACATAAAATTCCATCTTACTTTTAAATTTGTGCACATTTTTTTCTCAACAAATTTCCCTCTTCCTGAAGCTGTTAATTCTTCGCAAAGGTTACATGGATGCTTTCAAATTCAAATGGTTATTAGTCAAGTGGAACCTTGGTTGTGATTTACAATATAGAAAGAGTCTATTCTGTACACCATGGATGAGGCAAATTCCTTCATTCTACAATTGGCAATTTGAAGCTGATGCCCTCTTCACTGACTATCCATCCAGACAAAATTGTCTTTCCCCATCACGCTATCATAATTCTTCCTTGTTTCAAAAGCCTTCATTAAATTTCCTGTGCTGTACTCGAAATTGTCTCTGAACTTCTCATGTCTCCTAACTATAATTTCTGAACCAGATATCACCAAGTGCAATTTTAAATTTCCTCGATTGACACTGGGGGCGCGATTTTCCGGCCTCGTATCACTCGCACTCAAGCATAATGAGGCCGGTGAATAGCGGGAGAGGCCAAAATCGGGACACACAGCAGGCGGCAAACAGTTTGTGATGCAATCGGCATGCTCCCTGAGGCGAATTCGGAATCTCGGCGTAGCATGGCGAGAAACCAATTATCACCACTTAGGCCCCATTTTCATACAAGTAACGAGAGCCATCTATCATCCAACAGCCTCTTGTCATTTACCCACCTCCCCAGCAAGTACTCACGCTGGCGCCGATTGGTACACCTTTTTAAAAACGTGAACCTGACGGAAGGCTTCTGTGGGGAACCGAGGAGGGGAGCAGCAATCTTTCCTCACAGGCAAAGAGACAGGGGGCGCTGGCCTTGCTACCCCAGTGCTCGAGAGGGGGTGGGGGCCCTTCCGCAGGGGTGGGCCGCCATGAGAGGGGAGGGGGAGGTGCTGGGGAGGGCAACTGGGGTGGGGCGCAATCGCTTGCGGCACCACCGTGCCAACCCTTGGATTCCCAAACCCAAGCTGGGGGCAACCCTTGTCCCTGCCTGTCTGCCCCATCGATTACCCATAACCCCCACCAATTAGATGGTATGGGGTGCCATCGCCCAGTGAGGCAGACATACTGCCAAGGCCCTCAGCCATGGGCGGCACCGACTGCGCGATGCCCCAGACACCTTCACTCATGGTGCTGACGTCCTACAGCAGGCTCTCCACTGCGATCGCCACCCTAGCAGTGTTGGCTTTGGTGCCACTCATTTCCGGCACAATCTCTTGAGACTCCTCCAATCGGCTTTGGATCTGCTGGAGTGACGCTGATATCTCCCTCTGAACGTCCCAGCCACCCCCTATCATCTCCATCAGCTCCGGGAAACTCTGTGCCGTCGGCTCAGCATCAGGTTGGGACCCAGCTGGGTCCAAGGATCCAGCAGACCTGCGACTGCTGTCTTGCCTGGGGGTTCCAGCCTCCATCTGATTTACATCATCAGTAGTGTGGTACTCACCAAATTGTGCCCCAGAAGGCTGACCACTAACACTTCCCACCAAGGTGTGTGTATCTGCACCCAGTGGAGGATGGGGAGGGAGTGCTGAACGGGAAAGGGGATGGAGGGAGTGTTGGGGGTCGCCTGGGGGAGATGTTCCCTTGGGGGTTGGGGGGGCGGGATGATGGTGTCTAATCACTCAGGCTGCCCAGTGTAGGTCGTTGACCTTCTTCCACCACAAGGCAGCTGACTGCTGCCGCCATCTGGCCCCAGACAGCACTGGCTGCCTTGTGGCTCATCCTCAGGGGAATAGGACCTTCCCCCTGGCCTCCACCATGTCCAGGAGTCTCCCCAGGTCAGCATCCCCGAATCTTGGGGCCAGTCTCCTGGGCACCATTGTTGTGAGCTGGCTGGGGTTGGCTAAGCAAGTGCAGCTTAAGTGCTGCTCGGCGTTGTTAGCAGGGGGTGGCGGGCATTCGTGGAAGCCCGTGAGGCCTTGCTAAGTGCACCAATTAACGTTGAATAGAGTTGCCGGCTTCGCCAGGCCGAGCACCGGGAACGCTCACTACAGCAGTTGGAATTTTTTCCGGAGAATCGCGCACTGAGTTCCTTGCTGCCGCCATGAGGTCTGAAAACGGATGGCACAGCCGGATATATTTCTATCGATGGGTTCAGAATAATCAATGGTAAAATTACATTGTTTAATTTTCTTGTTTTTAAAAATCGTATCCAAACACTTTGGCCAGAAATTTTCATTTTATTTTCGAGCATGCTTCTGACTCGGAATAATGTTAAATTGTGTGGGATGATGTTGGCGGAGGTCCCAACACCATTGTGCATTTTTGCGAGAATAGGGCCGGTGGGAATGCGCGGGAGTCGGTTCCACAACCGCCGATAACTAATCAGCCACTTCAAGCATTTAAAAGGGCAATTGACACAAATTCCACACAGCTTGAGCGATTTTTAGGTTGAAGCACAGGCAACACGGGCAGGTGGCCATCCCTTTTTTTTACTTTTCTTAACCAATGGGGGCAGAAGCATTGGCTGTGTGAGTCACTAGGAGTTCAGGCGAGAGGTTGCTGTTGCTTTATTGTTGAGATTTCTCTTTTTCACCTGTTTTCATCTAAAGTATTTGCTTTGTTAGCCTTATTCTGGGGACTCTTTTTTTGTCAACCGTGGGAGCATTTATGCCCGTTGCAGCCTTCAGTGCACATGGCTGTGCTATCTGCATCTCAGTAGGTTTGTTTGTTTGTTATTTATGGCACAGAAGGAGGCCATTTGGCCCATCATGTCTGCACTGGCTCCCAAAAGAGCAACCTATGTAGTCCCATTCCCCGGCCCTATGTCCTAGGCCCCTAAATTAATCACTTTCAAATATATATCTGACTCTCTTTTGAAACTTCCTATGGAATCCACTTCCATCACTCTCCAAGGCAGCGCATTCCAAATCCCAACAACTCTGAGTAAAGAAGTTTCTCCTCATCTCACTCCTAGCTCTCTTGCTGACCATCTTAGTCTTCCATATTCCAGCCTTAGCCTCTCTCCTGCATTTGAGATACTCTTCCTAATTTCTATTGCTATTATTATTCCGACATGCATCATCTGCCTCTTTTTTCTTATTTTATCATCTGTATCCTCAGTCATCGAGGGTGCTCTAGCTTTGGATACCCTGTATTTATTTCTCATGGGTGCGTACCTAGCTTGCACCCTATTCATATCTCCTTTGAAAGTCTCCCATTTTTCATCCACTGCTTTATACACCAAAATGTGTTTCCAATCAACCTGCTCCAATTCAACTTTTAGACCCCTACAATTTGCCCTTTTCCAGTCTGGGATCTTAATCAATAACTGATTTTTAACCTTTTCCAACTTAATATTCAATTGTATTATATTCTGATCACTACTTCCCAATGGCTCCCCCACTCCGATGTTCTCCATCTGCCTCATTTCCGAGGACCAGATCCAGCAGGGTTTGCTACCTGGTAGAACTGGAAATATACTGTTCCAGAAAGTTCTCCTGCACACACTGCAGGAATTTCCCAACTTCCATTCCCCACAACTTACCCATTTCCCAGTCTACCTTGGGGTAATTGAAATCCCCAACTATCACAACCTTACTTGCCCTGCAGGTTTCCATAATCTGCCTACATATGCTCTCTTCCACTTCCTCCCCAATATTTGGGGGTCTATAGTAAATACCAAACAAGGTCACCGCTCCCTTCCTGTTTCTCACCTCCAACCATATAGATTCTAATTCAGGAACTACTTCTCGTTCAAGGGCTATGATACTATTTTTGACCAAAACTGCTACACCTCCTCCCTTTTTACACACCCTGGGCGAAATTCTCCCCAAACAGCGCGATGTCCGCCGACTGGCGCCCAAAACGGCGCCAATCAGACCCCGTTGATCGCGGCCGCTGACAGTTTCCCGCGCATGCGCAGTGGAGGGAGTCTCTTCCGCCTCCGCCATGGTGGAGACCGTGGCGGAGGCGGAAGGGAAAGAGTGCCCCCACGGCACAGGCCCGCCCGCGGATCGGTGGGCCCCGATTGCGGGCCAGGCCACCGTGGGGGCACCCCCCGGGGCCAGATCACCCCGCGCCCCCCCCCAGGACCCCGGAGCCCGCCCACGCCGCCTTGTCCCGCCGTTCAAAAGGTGGTTTAATCCACGCCGGCGGGACAGGCAATTTATCGGCGGGACTTCGGCCCATCCGGGCCGGAGAATCCAGCGGGGGGGCCCGCCAACCGGCGAGGCCCGATTCCCGCCCCCGCCGAATATCCGGTACTGGAGACTTCGGCAACCGGAGGGGGCAGGATTCACGGCAGCCCCCGGCGAATCTCCAACCCGGCGGGAGGTCGGAGAATGACACCCCTGTTCCTACTAAAAACCTTATAACCTGGGATGTTAAGTATCCATTCCTGTTCTGGCTTGAGCCATGTTTCTGTCAATGCTACTATGTCAGATGCCCCTAGCGCAATTTCTGCTTCCAGTTCCCCAATGTGGTTCACGATACTCCATGCATTTACATACATACAATTTAACCCTGCCCTTATCTCTTTCTTGCCCTTTGGGAGGTGACCATTTCTTTGTTCACACTCAAGCCTTCTCTCACTTCCTTTTCCCTATTCCCCATCTTCTCTCTTTTGCCCTCACTGATATTTGTAAAACTAATCCATTAACCAACTCACCCCTCTGCCTTACAAGTTTAAATCCACTCCCACTACATTATTTACTCTGTCCACCAGGAGATTGGCTCCATTGCCGCTCAGATGAAGCCTCTCTCTTCTAAACAGCTTTCTCCGTTCCCAGAACTGATCCCAATGACAATAAAATCTAAACCCTTCCCTTCGACACGGTCTTCAAGCCATGCATCTACCTCCCTGAACTGCCTTTGCCTAAATGGTAAAGCTCGTGGCACAGGTAGTATTTCTGAGATTACTACCCTGGAGGTGTCTGCAGGCAGCGTTGCAGGGAAAGACCTGTGGGAGGAAAGGTGCAGGCACCGGTTGTTCTTCCTCCAAGGGCCAAGGGAATATCCTAGTGGTCAGCTATGAATGAAACCGAATCTATCAGTGCCGCATACCATTACTTAATGTCTGTGCAAGCAGACAGTTTCTTGACAAAACAGACATCTACCTCACCAAGGCACTGTGAGTGGCCAAGCGATGGGTACTCAGGATTTGAACTTCTCATTGGAGATGCCATGACAGTGCCCTTCTTCACACTCCCCCACTGCAGTGTTACCACCCTCAGGAACTTCTGCCTCTCTCGGACCTGAGGACCTTAATCCTTGCTCGCATTGACCCAAGCACTTGGTTGCATGGACTCTAGCGCATTATGGCTTCTTTTCTTGTGAATGTAACAAAGGCCTTCATTAGTCCATCCTTTATTTCCAACACCATTCCAGCTTCATGAGCACCTCCACAGCCCCCCACTCTTGAGGTGCCCGTCAGATTGGCACTCCTCACCCTTTTATACTTACAAGGCAAGCAGAAACACCTTCCACCCTTAGCAGGTATATGGATGTGTGCCATTTGGCATTTTGCATCTCACACCCCTGAGTGTCGTAATTTATGGCCACCCTCCAAGACATCTGTACTCAGTTTCATGTCAAGTTTGTACTCCCATTGCGGATGCAAAAGATCATTGAACTGTTTCTGGCACTGGATCTATGTGCAGTACACCGCATCATACTTGTGCAGCCACCTCTGTCCAGGCATTCTTTGTTTGATGGGTTGGTATTTCACACCGGTCATCTACTGGCTCCAGTGATGGCAAGCACGACAGCAGTCGACTGAGAATCATGGGGCAGAGTGGCCACCAACATTGGCCTCCCACCTACCATCCATGCGAAGGCCATCATTTATGCCAAATACTCCACTCTATCATCAACAGCACCATTATGTTGTTCCCCAACTCCTGGCAGCCTTCATAGAGCTGCCTTCTGGGTCACCATTCGACTCAGCACCTGCCATGTTCCTGCCCCCTCTGGCAGCCCCTCACCAATGTCCAACCGTGTTCTACATTGGCTGGCCCAACAGCCAGCATGACGTCTTGTGGTTCCGATGTTCATAACCAGAAGTGTACAACGTGGCCGTTTCCGAGCCCACTGGTCATGTGCACCCGATGAGCATAAACTTCAGGCCTTTGTCATTCTGGGTTGAATTTTGCAGGGTGGGGCCCCCAGAAACATAGCTGATGAGCAGCCCAAAAAACAGAAAGAAACCAGCCCCAGATGCATAACACACTGCCAGTGAACTAAACTGGGTAAGAGTGGGACTTTCAACTTTCAGTGGGTGGAAGTCTTGCCCTCACGACCGATCTGATTTTTCGCGCCAGAATTCAGCAGTGGGCACTGCCAAGATTGCAAGGAGGAGTAAGTAGATGAACAATGGTTGCTGGAGACCATTAATTCCCAGTCTTTTAGGATGGGAAGAAATCCAAAAGCCCTTAGAGTTGGGGGATGTGGATTTTGTTGGACAGGTAGTGAGGAACAAAGTTGAGGTTTGACATTTTGTAGAACATGCCCCTAATTTACACAGGGTACCCCCAGAATGATGAGGCCCCTCCCTTCCTTCCCACTCTTTTTCAACCTGACCTCAAAACACTTACTGCCTGCTTCCTTCTACTTTCCCACACTAAACATATTATGGTGTGGCAGCTTAATATCCTGGACAATTGGTTTGGTAATAAGCCTATTTGACCTTTATTTACTTAAATATGGCAGGTGGGCCGCTGGTTTTGGCATCTATCCATCTTGTGTATTACAAGAGATAGCTTGGGGGTGGCTGGAAGCTGGTGGGTTGGAAACCCCTCATATATTTTGTGCCCCTCTCCACCCACCAGAAATATGCCCAGCTTGGGGGATGGGGGGTGCCTGAAAAATCTAGCCCATTGGTTGCATCGTATATAGCACTGAAATGTCCACATGTGCACGAATGAAAGCGAGAGGAGGCAATAAAGGCCGGCTTTTAGTCCCAAAGTGGTTCATAGCTTGCAACATTCACCAAAAACCAAAGCCTGAGGATTATTTGAAATCATACATCATCTTCACAACTCAACCCAAGCTCAAGGTGCTTGTTGGGCCTCTGAACTAAATGGTCATGCCTGGAACAATTTGGGCTGCTGGCAATGCCAGGAGTGGTCCTCACGGGTAACTTCAGTGCTGTGAGGGAGTTAGTCATGATCCGGGAGCACACCTCCTCTTCCTGGCACACAAGGGAATCATAAATAAATGTATTAACTTATCTCATTGGTCTCTTCTTATCTAACACCTAGCTCCCAACTAAGTCATTTGTGGCTTAGTTGGGAGCATTCTTGATTCTGGTTCAGGGCCCAGGAGGAGAGCAGGAGCACGGTGTGGAGACAAGGACCAAGTACAAACCTGGGAATTTAGTGAGGGTGAGAATTCAGTGCAGAGGATAAAAGAAGGGCGCAATTCTCCGGCCCCGCCCCCGCCGGGTCAGAGAATCGTCGCGGCGCCGTGCGAATCGCGCCACGCCGCCCCGACTCAGGGATGCAATTCTCTGCAATGCAGAGAATCGCCAGCGTGGTCGGCGCAGCGCCAGTCGGGATATGTGCCGACTCTCCGTCCCGGGCTGGCATGGGCCGGCGTGCCGATTCTCCAGGCCTGATTGGCCGAGCAGCTGTCAACAAAAGGCCGAGTCCCTCCGGCGCTGTTCTAACATCCTCTGAGCCGGTGGGATATCGGCATTGAAGGGTCCGCAGCCTGTGGGGGGGAGGAAGGGTTTGACCCCGAGGGGGGGCCTCTGTAATGGCCTGGCCTGCGATCAGGGCCCACTGATCGGCAGACCGACTTCACTGCCCCCTGGCCTCCTTTCCTCCGCGTTTCCTCCTGTAGCCCTGCACCATTTGGGGTCAGGACCGCCGCGGGGAGGAAGGCCACTGAGTATGCGCTAGTTGACGCTGGCTCAACTGCGCATGCGCGGACCCTGCTGTGCTGGTTTCAGGCCGGGATGGCAGCTGGGGTGGCAGAGGCTGCTCCAGCGCCATCCTAGCCCCCTGTAGGCCGCAGAATGGGGTCCTGGAACGGGCGCCAATGCCGGAGTAAAACACTCCCGTTTTTACTCCGGCGTCGGCACTTAGCCGCCCGTTGGGTGAATCCCGCCCGACGTGTTACTTCTTATACCCTTTTTCAGCCTTCAGTAGTTGGTGAGTGTTGAAAGGCATTAATTAGGTGAGCAGGTAGGTGATATGGGCGGCATAGTGGCACAGCCCCAGGCACCCGGGTTTAATTCCCGCTTTGGTGACTGTCTTTGCGGTGTATGCACAGTTCTCCCCGTGTCTGGATGGGTTTCCTCCGGGTGCTTGAGTTTCCTCCCCAAGTCCAAAGATGTATAGGTTAGGTGAATTGGTCATGCTAAATTGTTCCTTAATGTCCAGAGATGTGCAGGTTAGGTTTCAGGGTTATGGAGATAGGGCGGAAAGATCGGAGGAGTGGATTTAAGTGGATTCTCTTTTGGAGGGTCGGTGCAGACTCGCTGGGCTGAACGGCTTTCTTCTGCACTGTAGGAATTCTATGAATTTTATGATTGGTGGGTGAGTTTCAAGATTTTATACATTGTAATATGGGCAGCATTTAAACCGATTACATGCAGTGACACCACTATAACATTCTTGCATAGAATGCAAACATCTCCTTGTTTACTTGTGGTGTCATTCTATGCAACTAAGGTTCTTTAGGTTGGGCCATTGAAGTAAAGCCTCATCTTGTCTTCATACATTATTCACAAATATATACTCCTAAAGCGAGTCACCTTTTCAAATCCCAAGAGCACACACTCAGGCTGACTTTCCTCTTTCAAATCCAGGGGAGTTGTGAAAATTTATAGCTGTCCTCTCACAACTCAGCTGAGTTCAGCTAACTCTGTACAAAGATTGAAATTGGGACCTTCCTGTTTTTGTGTTGCTAAACTAATCACTGGTACAGTTGCAATGTCATCAAAAGAACACAATTACTGCATTTAAAAAATACTGAAGAGAAATTAATCATAAATTATCAACTATCTGTCATCTCCAAGAAGGCCTCCTGAAACCTTAACATTTTACAGGAGTTTTGAAATGCAATTTAGCGGAAATACTGAATATTTTAATTATACCTTGGAGGTCTGCAATATTAGTTCTGATGTGTAACTGTAATTTATTTACAGCAGCCGATCCACAGTCATTTTGCAAACATTGGTTATAAGATCAAAAGTTTTATGCTGTATTTTATCCCAAGGCACTGGATTGAATTTTCCCAGGACCTTGGAGGATGCAAATTCTGAAAAAGGTTTTGGGGCTATTGAACAAAGAGTTCCTCCTGGGCGAAATTCTCCCCCAACGGCGCGATGTCCGCCGACTGGCGCCAAACACGGCGCCAATCAGACGGGCATCGCGCCGGCCCAAAGGTGCGGAATGCTCCGCATCTTTGGCGGCCTAGCCCCAACATTGAGGGGCTAGGCCGACGCCGGAGGGATTTCCGCCCCGCCAGCTGGCGGAAATGGCATTTGTTGCCCCGCCAGCTGGCGCGGAAATGCGGCGCATGCGCGGGAGCGTCAGCGGCCGCTGACAGTTTCCCGGCGCATGCGCGGGAGCGTCAGCGGCCGCTGTCAGTTTCCCGCGCATGCGCAGTGGGGAGAGTCTCTTCCGCCTCCGCCATGGTGGGGGCCGTAGCGGAGGCGGAAGGGAAAGAGTGCCCACACAGCACAGGCCCGCCCGCGGGTCGGTGGGCCCCGATCGCGGGCCAGGCCACCGTGGGGGCACCCCCCGGGTCAGATCGCCCCGCGCCCCCCTTCAGGACCCCGGAGCTCGCCCACGCCGCCTGGTCCCGCCGGTAAATACCAGCTTTGATTTACGTCGGCGGGACAGGCAATCTCTGGGCGGGACTTCGGCCCATCCGGGCCGGAGAATCCAGCGGGGGGTCCCGCCAACCGGGAGGGGTGCCGGTCATGCGTGCCACCCAAGCTGTCCCGCCAACCGGATTCACGGCGGCCTACGGCCATTCTCCGACCCGGCGGGGGGGTCGGAGAATGACACCCCCTGTCTCTGGCTGCTTTTCCTGGGTTTTGTTCAAATGCATCTTCACACACACTTTTTCCCCTTTGGGGAATAGTGGGTGGGTTCCCGAGCTGTTTATCGCCTATATTACATTATCACACAAGGTCACATTCTACCCACAATATTTCGTTACCAGCAAACTGATAGTGGCTGGCTCTTCTGTGATTTTACAGTCAACACACATTTCCTGAAATGTTGAAAGAAGTAAAGATTGTGAGGTGTATTCCTTCATAAAGCTCTTACCTTCAAATATTTATGTAGTGCTTGTTGTTCCATGGAGCAGGGCTGAACTGCTTTCAACTTTTTATCAGTCTTTCATTGAAAGCTAGGCATACAAGGATGAGTATGTCTGAGATGATTACTAATAGCCTCCTCCCTTAGTTTTGGAGGAGTTCCTGAGTGATGACTGGGATTTTACCTGAACGACCAAAACAAAACTGAGAAATCATGGGCAAAATTCTCCGTTATCGGCGGAAAGTCCGCCGATCGGCGCAAAAAAACGGCGCAAATCCGACTCGCGTCACGTCGGAAAAATGGGTCGAAAGTCTCCGGCCCGAAATGGGCTAGCAGCGACGTAGCGGGATCCGCGCTTGCGCAGTGGTTCACGCCGTGCAGCGTCATACGCACCGCACGGCGTGACGGCTCATAAGGCCGCGCTGCTCCCCCCCCACCCGACCGCAACACCCGACCGCAACACCCGACTGGATGGCTGGCCGCCGCTCAGCCCCGAGGTTCGAGTCACGGGATGTGGAGGCGCTCCTGGACGCGGTGGAGCAGAGGAGGGACGCCCTGTATCCCGGGCACGGCCGCAGAGTTGCCCCACGCCACAGCCGGCGTCTGTGGAGGGAAGTGGCAGAGGCCGTCACCGCTGCGGCCCTGACACCACGGACAGGCACCCAGTGCCACAAGAAGGTGAACAACCTCGTCAGAGCAGGCAGGGTGAGTCTCCCCCATATCCCCCCCTCCCCCATATCCCCCCTCCCCCATATCCCCCCATATCCCCCCTTCCCCCATATCCCCTCCTCCCATATCCCCCCTTCCCCATATCCCTCCCTCCCCCCATATCCCCCTCCCCATACACCCCCCTCCCCCATATCCCCCTTCCCCATATCCCCCTTCCCCCATATCCCCCCTCCCCCATATCCCCCCTCCATCCATTTCACCCCCTCCCCCATATCCCCCCTCCCCCCATATCACCCCTCCCCCATATCCCCCCTCCCCCATATCCCCCTCCCCATTCCCCCCTCCCCCATATCCCCCATATCCCCCCTCCCCCATATCCCCCCTCCCCATATCCCCCATATCCACCCCTCCCCCATATCCCCCCTTCCCCCATATCCCCCCTCCCCCATATCCCCCTTCCCCCATATCCCCCCTCCCCATATCCCCCCTTCCCCCATATCCCCCCTCCCCATATCCCCCCTCCCCATATCCCTCCTCCCCCATATCCCCCCTCCCCATATCCCCCATATCCCCAAGTGAATCCAGCCCTAACCTTAACCTCTGCAATGCACGCGCAACTGATGGCGTGCATTCATACACCTGCCTAACAGTGTTGCCTTTTACCCCTGCCACCCCCCCCCTCCCCACAGGATAAGCGCGCACACAACAATAGGGAGCATGTGAGGACTGGAGGAGGCCCCGCTGATGAGAGGCCAATGACCGAACACGAGGAAAGGGCCCTGAAACTGGCTGGCGGACCTGACGATCGGGAGGTTGCTGCTGCAGAGGTCGGGGGAGTAGTAGCAAGTGAGCCACCGACAGCCCGTCCCCATATCCCCCCTCCCCTATATCCCCCTCCCCATATCACCTGATCACTGCCTGATGTCTAACCATGCATGCTTCTTGTGTATCGCAGGACCAAACGTCCAGGCACCCATCCCCGCAGATGCAGACCGCCCGCAGGATGCCCCTCGGAGGCCACGGGAGACGGAGAGACACGAACCCTCCAGCATGCGACGCCCACAGGATGCTCCTCGGAGGCCACGGGAGACGGAGAGACCCGGACCCTCCAGCATGCGACGCCCGCAGGATGCCCCTCGCAGGCCACGGGAGACGGAGAGACCCCGACCCTCGAGCATGCGACGCCCGCAGGATGTCCCTCGCACACCACGGGAGACGGAGAGACCTGGAGCAACAGGGAGACGACACCCCTGTCACGTGCGGGAGCGACCACCCAGCGATGAGGGGGGCAGCCACAGGCCCCCGTCACATCCGAGCCAGGACACCACTACCCAGGACACCACTACCCAGGACACCACTACCCGGGACACCACTACCCGGGACAGCACTGCCCAGGACACCCCTACCGGGACAGCACTACCCAGGAAGACAAAATACCGGACAGTGACTCAGAGTGGATGGGTGGAGACGAACCCCCACCCCAAAGTGCCATGGACTCAGAGTGGGACGAAGAGCACGACACAACGCCACTGCTGTCACCAACACCCTCCACCATCGCAGAAACACTCACCTCGGTTGGGCAGTTTAGTGATGAGGCGTCTGGTACACTCACTGGTGCGCACAACACAGCCGTCCCGGTACAGCAGGTGGAGGTAGGAGCAGCAGAGGGGCCGGGCGGTCGGAGGGCATCCCAGCCCAAGCGAACATCTGCCGCCCAGATGGATCCCGGGTTCCTGGAGTTACCACACCCACACATAGATCCGATGCAACCACCGACCCGGAGACGAGCGAAGAGGGTGACGTGCGGCTTGCAGCGGCTGCAGTCGCAGGTGGAGGAGTCCACCCGCGTCCAGGAGCTGGGAGTGGTGCCGGTCATGTGTGCCACCCAAGCTGACACCGCACGGGTGGCGTCCGCGGTGGAGGCAATGGGTGCGACGGTGTCAGACATGGGGAACGGTTTGCGAGGCCTGGGGCTTTCCGTGCAGGCGGCGTCTGTGGCCCAGGAAATGGCTGCCCTCTCACAGGAGGCCATGAGCTAGTGCCAGCGCCAGATGGCAGAGGCGCTCAACGCCATAGCCCAGTCTCTGCAGGCCATGGCCCAGTCTCGGCAGGCCATGGCCCAGTCTCAGCAGGCCATGGCCCAGTCTCTGCAGGCCATCGCTGAGGGCATCGGCACCAGTGGCCATGTGCGAGCCGGCGTCGCACTGTCACAGACAGGGTTTGCCAACCCCCTGGGCTCCATGGCTGCAAACCTGCAGACCCCTGTCGATACCAGCACGGGCCTCCACGACTGGCAGCGCCAGATGTCGAGGGGGCGTCGGATGGCCAGTCCGTTCGCAACCCCCACCCATGTAGAGGCCTGGGGGCCATCGGGCACCCCGAGGGAGGAGGAGGTGGTGTGGTCCATCCCGGCTCCCCCTGTAGGGGAGGTCCCGATACACCGCAACACCTCGGACTCCCCCCCTTCCGTCCCAGGTGCATCGGGTGGGCAACGGGCAGGACAGGCTGGCAGCTCGCCATCCCAGTCGCCCGGGCCGCAGCCTGGCCCATCTAGGCCAGGACGCCCCAGGAAATGGCCGCCAAAGGGATCCAGTGTCAGAGGGCAGGAATCACAGGAGTCCACCTCCAGTTCTGCTGTACCGTCTGGGGAACCACATAGACGTAGTCAAAGGGCCCGTAAGGCCAAACAATTAGACACTGAGTAAGTTGGCACGGGTGCAGGGCACAGATGAGTTTTAGGGGCTAGGGCACGTGCATGAACTCCTTTGGTTATTAAAGTCAATGTTACACCTACAGAAGCTGCCTTTGTGCTCTGTCCAAAGCGTGCGGGGGTGTCATGTACATTGAGCGCAAGTGTGTGTGTGAGGGGTGGTCTTACCTCAGCCCCAGGTGAGTCTGCCCCCTTCCCACTGGGCCGCCATCAACATCCCCCGGGCAGAGGACGGGACCGTGCGCTGCAGTGTCACAGCCGCATGCAGGGATGGTCTGGGTGGATGGTGGTACTGTGGCCATGGGTCAGACATAGTCTAACGATGCAGAGCCAGGAGCTCACCGCAGGGCGGGTTGTCATCATCCTCCATGGCCTGCAATAGACACGTGTCCACCCGCAACTGTGTGAGCCCGGCCCGTTGTGCCGCAGGTGGATCGGCAATGGGGGGGGGTGGTGTGCATGCGGGTGGGGTGGGTGGGGTTGGGGAGGGGGGTGTGGGTGCTGGGTGGGTGGATGGGTGGGGGGTGTGGGTGGTCGGCTGTTGCCATGGTGTGCGGTCTGTGGCCATACTACCCGATTCCCACGGCCATCTAGTCAGTGAAGCGGGCGGCTATCAGTCTGTCCTGTGCCTGCTGGGCCAGCCGGTAACGGTGGACAGCCACCCGCCTGTGTCTACCCCGTCTGCCCTGACCATTGCCCCCATCCCCCTCATCTGGGGAGGACTGGGCCTCTTCCTGCTGCTCCTCCACTCCGCCCTCCTCTGCCTGCGGCACATCGCCCCTCTGCTGGGCTTTGTCGTGCAGGACGCAGCACACCACAATGATGCGGCCGACCCTATCTGACCGATACTGGAGGGCGCCCCCAGAGAGGTCCAGGCACCTGAAACGCATCTTCAGCACGCCAAAGCACCTCTCTATCACACCGCTTATTGCTACATGGGCATCATTGTAGCGGTTCTCCGCCTCATTGCGTGGCCTCCGTATAGGCGTCATCAGCCACGATCGCAATGGGTAGCCCCTGTCGCCCAGCAACCAGCCCCTCAGCCGGGGATGGCGTCCCTCGTACATGCCGGGGATGGATGACCGCGACAACACGTATGAGTCGTGTACACTGCCTGGGTAACGGGCGCAGACGTGCAGGATCATCATGCGGTGGTCGCAGACCACCTGTATGTTCATCGAATAGGTCCCCTTCCTATTGGTGAACACGGCCCTGTTATCTGCAGGTGGCCGCACGGCGACGTGCATCCCATCGATCGCGCCCTAGACCATGGGGAACCCGGCCACGGCAGAGAAGCCCACGGCCCGGGCATCTTGGCTGGCCCGGTCCACGGGGAAGCGGATGTAGCGGTGCGCCATGGCATATAGGGCATCTGTCACTGCCCGGATGCACCAATGCACCGATGTCTGCGATATGCCGGACAGGTCCCCACTCGGTGCCTGGAATGACCCCGTTGCATAAAAGTTCAGGGCCACCGTAACCTTGACGGACACGGGGAGAGGGTGTCCCCCGCCAGTGCCACGCGGTGACAGGTGTGCCAGCAGGTGGCAGATGTGTACCACGGTTTCCCGCCTCATCCGGAGTCTCCTCCTGCATTCCCGGTCTGTGAGGTCCTGGTATGACTGCCGGGGCCGGTACACACGGGGCGCCCTCGGGTGCCTCCGTTGCCGTGGGGCCGCGACGTCCTCCTCCCCCTCCTCGTCCTGTCGGTCAGGTGTCCCTCCAGCCTGGGCGGCTGCCGCCTGTCCCTCTGCGGCAGCCTGCGCCACCTCTCTGGCACGCTCCTCCTCCTCCTCATCCAGGGCAACATAGACATGAGCGGCTGCCGCCACGGCGGCCAACATCGCTGGATGATCGGAAAACATGACGGCCTGGTGGGGGGGAGGGGAACGACGACATGTCATCATTGCCCATATCCCCTCCTCCCCCCAGCCAGGTGGCATGGACCGCATGGGTCCAACTGTTGGAGGCTGGCACCTGGCCAGGTGGACCAACTCTCTTGCCCTCGCATCCCACCCCCAACCTCCACCCCGGCACGGACCCCCCCCCCATCCCCCTCCCCGGCACGGACCCCCCCCAACCTCCACCCCGGCACGGACCCCCCATCCCCCTCCCCGGCACGGACCCCCCATCCCCCTCCCCAGCACGGACCCCCCCCCCAACCTCCACCCCGGCACGGACCCCCCCCCCAACCTCCACCCCGGCACGGACTCCCCCCCCCAACCTCCACCCCGGCACGGACCCCCCATCCCCCTCCCCGGCACGGACCCACCCCCAACCTCCACCCCGGCACGGACCCCCCATCCCCCTCCCCGGCACGGAACCCCCCCCCAACTCCACCCCGGCACGGACCACCCCCCCAACCTCCACCCCGGCACGGACACCCCCCCAACCTCCACCCCGACACGGACCCCCCCCAACCTCCACCCCGGCACGGACCCCCCATCCCCCTCCCCGGCACGGAACCCCCCCATCCCCCTCCCCGGCACGGACACCCCACATCCCCCTCCCCGGCACGGACCCCCCCATCCCCCTCCCAGGCACGGACCCCCCCATCCCCCTCCCCGGCACGGACCCCCCCATCACCCTCCCCGGCACGGACCCCCCCATCCCCCTCCCCGGCACGGACCCCCATCCCCCTCCCCGGCACGGACCCCCCCCCCAACCTCCACCCCGGCACGGACCCCCCCCCAACCTCCCCCCCGGCACGGACCCCCCATCCCCCTCCCCGGCACGGACCCCCCCCAACCTCCACCCCGGCACGGACCCCACCCCCAACCTCCACCCCGGCACGGACCCCCCCCCAACCTCCACCCCGGCACGGACCCCCCATCCCCCTCCCCGGCATGGACCCCCTCCCCAACCTCCACCCCGGCACGGACTCCCCCCCCAACTTCCACCCCGGCACGGACCCCCCCCAACCTCCACCCCGGCACGGACCCCCCCCAACCTCCACCCCGGCACGGACTCCCCCCCCAACTTCCACCCCGGCACGGACCCCCCCCAACCTCCACCCCGGCACGGACCCCCCCCATCCCCCTCCCCGGCACGGACCCCCTCCCGGCACTCCCCCGGAGCCCAGCCTACTCTAACCACCCCCCCCTCCCCCCTCCCCCCCCCCCCCCCCCCCCCCCGCCGCACACACACACACACAACCCGAGACACACCTCTCCTCACGCATTCAGACTGCGGCCACGCCATCGCCTGCCCAGAGCCAACCCCCCAGGCCATCACTCACCTCCACGCTGGTCGGCGTGTCCCTGGAGCACAGGGTCACGCCGATGAAAAGGAGGTTTAATTTACGTCGACGTGAACGGTCATCACGTCAACGGGACTTCGGCCCATCCGGAAGGGAGAATATCGGCAGGCCGAAAATCGGCTGCCTTGCGCAGACCCGTGACATTCTCCGACGGCAGCGGCGACATTAACGCCCCGCCGACTTTTCTCCCTTCGGAGACTTCGGCCACCGGCGGGGGCAGGATTCACGGCGGCCAACGGCCATTCTCCGACCCTCTGGGGGGTCGGAGAATGACGCCCCATTTTGTTGGTAATCTCAAAGAAAAAAAATCCAACTTCTCAAATCAACAGTTTATCACAAAACCTCTCTTTATTCCTGATCTGCTCTGCAAATACATTTGGAGGTGGGCATCTCCTCCAATCTTACCATTTAAATGTCTGCACTGCTGTGGTTTCGGATTATTTTGCCACTTTTCCACAAATTATTTAAAAATATATCCTGAGCAAAGATTTCCTCAAAGATGTTGGGTACAATTCTGTCAGCAGATTAATATGCCAAAGCAATCTTTGCAAACTCAAACAGGAGATAATTTGTTAGCAGCAACTTGCCGTTCATGGACTCATCTAGCATCTTGGGATTGATAAACTTTTTTGATCTCTGAAGGTTTGGGATAGAAGCTACAAAAATCAAGGCAGAGCAGAAGTTTGTGAGGGAAGAACCTCTGCCCTTGCCAGGGAGTCCAATGTTTTTACATTACGCAAGTAACATACTGAAGATGTGCATGTTAGGTGGATTGGCCACGCTAAATTTTCCTTTAGTGTCCAGTGGTTAGATGGGTGTACGGGGATAGGGAAGGCTAGTCCATTGGACTTTATTCATGTACTACATGTTGCTGAATTGTGTTTTGCATGAATCCCTCATCTACTTCTCCCTTCACTATTAGCTGACCTTGGTTGACCCTCACTTCCGACTTAAAAAACCACCACAACTTCTCTAATTAACCAGTTTGCAAATACATCAGTTTCTTGCTGGTCAGATGTAGCCCACCTTCATGGTACAGCTTCCATTTGTCCTTGAACGAGCACCGATGCTCAGTAAAGTGGAATTTTTCCTGACACCATACTTCTAGCCATGTATTGACTATCCAATCTTCCAGTGCTTCTCTATTTTAATAAGCACCTGGGAAGATTTTGCCATCCTCTTAACTATTAATTCTCTTACCACCACTACGTTTATATCTGTGTTGCCCCTTCAGCTATCTTTAAGCTGTTGGTGCTATTGATACTTATTCCTTGGTCTCTATTTTTATTGCAGGAAGTTAGAGTTACAAATCTGTTTGACAGAATAAGTTGTTATGGTCACTTTTGTAAGGGAAGGAGTCCACGCCGAGTTGTAGAGAAAAACAAGACTTATTTTATTTAACACGTTAACTATTATGTACAGCTCCAGTAGTTCCCTCCTGGGCCTTCTCTAGTTGGCGCCTGACTGGCAGACTCTATTTATGCAAAAGCATATTAACTGGTTAAAGGGTCCCCCCCCCCCCCGCCCCCAACTTTAACAGGGGAACTTGTATTTTGCAAGCTTCACAGGGCAGTGAATCACCTCTACCCCGTCAGACCCATATGATTATAACAGTCACTGTAGTTCTAACTTCTGCTCCCTTCTTCATGTGTCAGCTATTTTCCAGTTCTCAGGTTTTTAGCTCAAGCAATGGATATTAGTGATATTTCCCAAAGGAAGTGATTGCCCAAGTCAACATAAGCCATTTGCAATTCCCAAACATCGCATAATTTTTTGAAGTTTGCTTACATTATTATACTTAAAAGTTTATATTCAACACATTAAAATATCAACTGGATATTCTTAGCAATGCCCTTACTCTTTGCACCTAATTCCTACTTTGACCAAATTATTACTCTCATGCTGTTCCTACCTCACCCCCTCTGTAAGGAGCTCTTGGCTTGAGCTTTCATCTCTTTGCGAATAAGACATAAGGGGCAGGATACTCCATCGGCTGATGCCGAATTCGGGAAACATGATTGGGCGGAGAATCGGTTTCGATGCCGAAATCGTGGCAGGCGCAGTTTCATGACAAATCGCAATTCTCCGGTGCCTCGACAGCGGCATCAATGCGTTCCACTCCACACATACAGTAAACACTGTTTGCATATCAGTAGAGGACCTGACTCATTATTATCCGGGGCCTCCGCGATTCTCCACCTCCAATGGGGGGGAATTCCTGGCGGCAAGGTTCACTTATGCTTTTAAAAATTGTGAAACAGGTGCCGTGACTGCTGAGGAAGAGAAAGAGGAGGCATGGAAAGTGTCCAACAATGCCATAGTTTGCTGATAGTTATGCTGGCTAGGGGCTTCTGCCAGGTCTGGGGGGGAAATAGTGGGGGTGGCCAGGAAGTGGGCTGTGGGGTCGGGGTGGACGAGCATGTAACACCATTCCCGCAGTTTGCAGGCAGCCATGCTGCTGCGTACGATGCTGACTGCCCATTGTGAACCTAGGGCTACCGGTCCTTGTGGGTGTCCCCCCCCCCGTTCCCCCCCTCCCAGGCCAGTGCCCTAGGTGCCCTCTAGCCCCACCAGGATGGGCACGCTCCAACACGACATCTTGTTGGCTGGGATGAGTGTGTATGGGGAATAAATTGTTTATGTGCGGCTGCAGCTTGTCAACCTCCTAAGTGCCAATCATGGACCTGGCAAATCCTGCAACGTTTCTCATTGGAATCGATTGTGTTCCACGTGGCGCCGGTGCTGGCCCCTCCATGGTAGCGGAATTGGTCCTGGTGCGTCACCAGTTTTGCTATCGTAGAAGTCCATGAATCCTGCACCGGCATTAACACATAGGGCGGGATTCTCCGACCCCCAGCCGGGCCTGAGAATCGGCGGGGGGGGGGGGGGGGGCGCGGCGTGAAACCCGCCCCGCCGCGGGCTGCCAAATACTCCGGCGCTGTTTTTTTGGCAGGGGTGGGAATCGCGCCGTGCCGGTCGGGGGCCATTGGCAGCGCCCCCCCCCCCCCCCCGGCGATTCTACACTCTGCGATGGGCCAAGCGGCCGCCCATTTGCAGCCAGTCCCGCCGGACTGCGCAGGAATCATGGTGGTTCCAATGTGTTTATTCACAACTCATGCCGGCCGGCGGAGGCCCTTTGGCGCCGGTTGGCGCGGCACCAACCACTCCAGCGCCGGCCTAGCCCCCGAAGGTGCGGAGGATTCTGCACCTTCCGGGCGGCCCGACGTCGGAGTGGTTCACGCCACTCCTTGGCGCCGGTATGGCCCGCCCCGCCGGATAGCGGGGAATCCCAGCCTTAGTCTCAGGAAGGGAGAATTCCGCCAAAGATCTTTCTCACATCATGATCAATCCATATGGCAATACAATACTGCAATTACGTCCTTGAAAAGTTGACATCCTGTACAGTAAACTACCCCATTAGCAGTAGGATTTAAACAGGACAACAATGTTTACTTCGTGACCATGCATTTCTGTTGAAAGTTACAATTGCTGGCTCCATCTGTTCTTGCAGAATTACAATCTGAAAACCTGTACTATACATTCCACAGGACATCTGGGTCACATTCTAACACCATCATCAGGCAGGTTTCACAATTAATTGAAAACCAAGAACTTTTGTTTGAAGCCTGACAAATATACTTTCTCATTCTACATCCAGGTGTAATACCTGAACCCAATGCCTACATGTTCCATAAATAATATTTTGATCAGTTGTTACAAATAAAAGAGAAAATTACCAGGTCATTATTGCAAAGCAAGTGTTAGGTGGAATTTACTGATTACGAATTCCTAGCCAAGCTGCAGAAGTGGAATCATATTTTATTCTTTTATGTCTCTGTAAGTTACATTTTTCACCACTCTCAACTTCCTAATATTTCATGGTATATGATGTAGATACATAGATCTACAGTAAAATACTGTTATAGAAAGGTTGCAGTATTTCACTAAATAATAATTAGTGATGAAAATCCAAATGCAGTAACATGCAATTATTGATTAAAACTTATTGCTAACATTACGTGTTAAGGGATTCTATGATTCTATTACAATTGCTGGTGCCTTCTTACTTAAATAAAAAAGGTGAAATACTTTCAACTTGATTTTATTATGTGTTTGAAAGGTATAATTTGGCATAAATAGAATGCTTGTCTCAAGCTAAAATATACGCACAAATATTAAAAATGATGCAGTGCCAATGGGTGTTTCCTAAATCCATTTATATGGCGAGGAGGAACAGCTGGGCCTGAATTTTCATTCCTGGCTCTACAAACCCAATACTGGAAAATGTGTCCCGACATCGTGTTTTTGTTCTGGGTGGGCGAGGTGGATAGGAGTCGGACCTGACACCCACCCCCCGAAGAGCTTAGAGGCAGAACAGAAATTGTCTTGGTGCTCCGAAATTGTGAAACAAAAGAATAAAACCAAAAAAAATCTCAAGATCTCACGCCTCCTCATTCTCCCTCATACCCTCTCAGATCATCACACACTTCCCATGACCATCCTTGCCGACCCATGCCACCGCATGCATCCATTCACCCCATAGCCCCTCAAATGTTCCATGCCAACCTGTGCTCCTTCATCCACTCCCCACAGCCCTATGTCAACCTATTTTCCTTTACTTAGCCCTGCGGTCCTTTATAACCCCACTGCTAACTTAGTGCCAACTCTGCTATTCCATGCTCTCACCACCTTTGCCCTTGCACCCTCCATACCAACTCACCCAGTGACTACCATGGGCAGACCTCAGGAGCTACACTGAGATTAAACAAAGTTCTTAAATGCTTATTTGTTCACTTTTTTTAAAAATCGCATTGATCAGAAACCCATTCACTTCATTTAATTTCCTTTAATCCTTTATAAGAACAAACATTTGGCTTCATAGTCCCACTTCAAGATATCATAAACATTTGAAACTGTCAATCAAGCTGTAAACTGATAGGCAGGCACCCCATTGTGAAAATGATAGGTTGTGAAAACAGTCATGCAGCACTAACCCTGAAGTGGTAGCTTTCCGGCTTATGTCAACAGACAGAGAGAAATTGATATTTTCCAATAATGCAGACAGGTTTTCTTCTTCAAAAATTTAAAGGGAATATGATTTAAATGCCTTGACAGCTCCTTTTGACAAATCTCTTCATAGTTCCCTTCCATAGTTCCAATGACCTTGACAGTTCCAATGTGTTTATTCACTTTTTAACGATCGCAAATGGCACCTAATCACTTCCAAGGTGCACTTGACCCTTGTCCAAAGACGGTCTTTTCCGATCAGGTCTAATATGCACAAGTCATAATTTCCATGTTCTCCTTTAGGGGCAGGGCTTCGGATTTAGGCCTCCATTTTCACAAAAAAAGAGAGCCTTTCTATCTGTGTGAAAATTGAGACCCTAAGTCTGCCCACAGGCCAAAAATCCAGTGGTCATTTCTGGAAACTCCAACAGGATCAGGCAGTAAGTCAGTCAGTGACCAGCTTGCTGATGGGACTCCCAGCCCTTTAAAAGCAAAGTCCTCAGGCTAAAGAGCTGCTGGCCAATAAGAGGGCGGGGAGCTCTTCCGTCTCTGCTGAGACACTGTGAGCATTGATCACTGGTGGTATGGCAACATACTCGGAGCAGCATTCATGGAGATTTAAAAAATGTATTTATGGGATGTGGGTATCACTCGTTAGGCCAGCATTTATTGCCCATCCCTAGTTGCCCTTCTGAAGAAGGTGATGAATTTCCTTCCTGCAGTGCAGCAGTCCCTGTGGTGTAGGTACACCCCCAATGCTGTTAAGGAAGGAGTTCAGGATTTTGATCCAGAGCTAGTGAAGGAACGGTGATACATTTCAAAGTCAGGGTGGTGAGTGACTTGGAGGGGAACCTCAATGTGGGGGGGGTTCCCAGGTATCACTGCTCTTGTCCTTCTAGATAGTAGTGATTGTGGGTTTGGAAGGTGCTGCCTAAGGATCCTTGGTAAGTTCCTGCAGTGTACCTTGTAGATGGTACACACGGCTGCCACCGTTCATCGATGGTAGAGGGTTTAAATGTTTGTGGAAGGAGGAGCAATCAAGCAGCTGCTTTGTCCTGGATGATGTTGAACTTCAAATAATATTGGAGCTGCAAGTGGAGAGTATTCCATGACACTCCTGACTTTTGCCTTGTAGATGGTGGAAATGCTTTGGGGGGGGGGGGGGGGGGGGGGGGGTCAGGAGGTGAGTTACACACAGTAGGATGCCCAGCCTTTAACCTGCACTGGTAACCACAGTATTAATATGGCTAATCCAGTTCAGTGCCAGAAGGCGATTGAGTGGGAAGGTCTCACTGAAGCAAATCCCAGCAAGGTGGGAGTGTTGTTGTAGAGACAGAACATTGCTGTGGGGTTGCTTTTTCGGCAGGGGGTATCATTGCGCTGGGCTGCACTCCATGGGGCATAGGGTAAATGATCAGGGTACCCTCTCCTGACCCCACAGGGAGGATGCCAGTTAGGATCCACAGAATCTACAGAATCCCTACCATGCAGAATGACACCATTCAGCTCAACGGGTCTGCACAGACCTTCCGAAAGAGTACGCCCTCTGGGCCCACTATCCTGCTCTATCTCCGTAAACCTGCGTATTGACCATGGCCAATCCATCCAACCTGCACATCTTTGGACTCTGGGAGTAAACTGCCGCACCTGGAGGAAATCCATGCAGACATGGGGAGAATGTGCAAATCCACACAAACCTGAGTCCCTGGTGCTGTGCTAACCACTGAGGTGGGGTTTCCATATGGCATATGGCTGCTCAATTAGCTTCCAGGCAGGGAACTCATTCCCTGTCCCTGACTTAACTGGGGGTAGTCACAAAGCTACAGGCTTTCCACACATACCTCACGGTAGCACAGTGGTTATCACTGTTGCTTCACAGCTCCAGGGTCCCGGGTCCAATTCCCACCTTGGGTCACTGCCTGTACGGAGTCTGCACATTCTCCACGTGTCTGCGTGGGTTTCCTCTAGGTGATCCGGTTTCCTCCCACAAGTCCCGAAAGACAGGGGGCGGTATTCTCCGCCAGTGGGATTCTCCGTTTTGCCGGCGCCCGGGGGTTTCCCGACGGCGTGGGGCTGCCCCACAATGGGAAACCCCATTGACCGGCCGGCGTAACGGTGAATCCTGCCAGCGGGTCGGGGCAGAAATGTGGCGGGGCGGAGAATCCAGCCCGTGCTGTTCTGTAACTTGGACATCCTGAATTCTCCCCCAGCATACCCGAACAGGCTCCAGAGTTTGGTGACTGGGGGATTTTCACAGTAACTTCATTGCAGTATTAATGTAAGACTGCTTGTGACACTAATAAAGGTTATTATTATTATTATCTCTGCCTGATTGTATGAGCCTGGCCGTTCCTGCGGGGAATGAAATTCCACTCGACATGTGGTTATCAATTAAGACAATAACCTGCCAACTGTATTTTTACTTTCTGACTAACTGGGAGACTGAACATTGCTCGAAGGCATCCGATCCCCTTCCTTTGTTAAGTAGCAACTGTAACTTCTAAAATGGAAACAGAAAACACAAGTCAAAAGGAAGTGATTTTTACCAAGTGAATGGATGTATGGCTATGGTGTAATACTACTGAAAAACGATAATCAAATCACCGACAAGGAAAACAGTTCATCTGGAAAACTAATTGTTCACTTCTGGAAAAATAAAGTGACAAACAATTTTTTTCCCACAATCCCTTTCGTACACAAGTAGTTGGATAATTTTCCATTAATTTGACACTGAGGAGTGAAATTGCCTTGGGGTTCCCTGTCTTTATATTTGCACTGACTTTTTTGCCAACATTGGCAAACAGCTGAAAAAGTATCCCTTTGTTTAGAATCCAGTGAAATGAAAATGAACCTCCAGGGGACAACAACCTGGTCCCAGTTTGCTTCCAGCTAGCAATTTAATGCTCAAACTCATTCAATGTTTTTTGATCAGGAACTTGTTTTATCTCCATCACTGTCCTTTTTACAAACTTGTTTTGTCTCCAAATTCTACAGCTGGACACACATGTATTTAACAATGCCCTAAAGAACTGTAAAGGAGGCTAAATGATACAAACTGATCATAGCAAAGTGCATAGATATCATTACATTCCATTATTTCCTGATCAGCAAATAAAATTAAAAAGAGATGAGAAGGTTTACAGCCAATTGTTGAGAAACAATTGGAGGATTTGGAAAGTGTATCAGATTAAGGGTGGAATTTTCTCATCCCGCCCACAGTTGGTCTGGTGGCGGATGGGTGGGAGCAGAGAATCTTGCAGGAACAAAAAGGTCAGGGGCGCGATTCTCCGACTCCCCGCCGGGTTGGAGAATCGCCGGGGGCTGGCGTGAATCCCGCCCCCACCGGTTGCCGAATTATCCGGCACCGGAGATTTGTCGGGGGCGGGAATCGCGCCGCGCCGGTTGGCGGCACCCCCCCCGCGATTCTCCGGCACGGATGGGCCGAAGTCCCGCTGCTAGAATGCCTGCCCGCTGGCGTGGATTAAACCACCTCTCTTACCGGCGGGACAAGGCGGTGCGGGCGGGCTTCGGGGTCCTGGGGGAAGGGGGGGGCGCGGGGCGGTCTGGCCCCGGGGGGTGCCGCTACGGTGGCCTGGCCCGCGATCGGGGCCCACCGATCCGCGGGCGGGCCTGAGCCGTGGGGGCACTCTTTTCCTTCCGCCTTCGCCACGGTCTCCACCAAGGCGGAGGCGGAAGAGACTCCCTCCACAGCGCATGCGCGGGGATGCCGTGAGCGGTCGCTAACGCTCCCGCGCATTTCCCGCCCAGCAACGTCATTTCCGTGGGGGTACCAAAGGTCTTTTCCGCCAGCTGGCGGGGCGGAAATCAGTCCTGCACCTTTAGGGTAGTGCGATGCTGGACTGATTTGCGCCATTTTTGGCGCCGGCGGACATCGTGCCGATTACGGAGAATTACGCCCCATGTCCCCACGCCGGCTTAAAAACGCAGTGGAGGGAGTCTCTTCCGCCACTGCCATGGTGGAGACCGTGGCGAAGGCGGAAGGAAAAGAGTACCCCCACGGCACAGGCCCACCCGCAGATCGGTGGGCCCCGATCACGGGCCAGGCCACCGTGGGGGCACCCCCCGGGGCCAGATCGCCCCGCGCCCCCCCACAGGACCCCGGAGCCCGCCCGCGCCGCCGTGTCCCGCCGTCCCAAAGGGGAATTAGGCAACCGGCGGGGGCGGGATTCACGCCAGCCCCTGGCGATTCTCCGACCCGGTGGGGGGCCGGAGAATCTCGCCCCAGGTCCCATTTTGAGAGAATCCATGGGCGGGATTCTGCGCAAATCGTCGGGGCGGGAAAAAAATGGCGCAAACCCTGGCTGGAACCACTCCAGCGTCGAGCCACCACAAAGGTGCAGAATCCTCTGCACCTTCAGGGGCTAGGACGGTGCCAGAGTGGTTTGCGCCACTTCGGCCGGCGGAACGGGGCTTGGCACCACGCCAACCGGCGCTGAAGTGCCTCCGCTGGCCGGTGCGAGTTGGCGCATGAGCGGGTGTGCCAGCGTCTGCTGGGGTCAGCCCCGCGCATGCGCAGGGGGTGTTCATCTCCGTGTCAGCCGTCGCGGATTGGTACAAGGCTGACGCGGAGGAATAGAGTGCCCCCACGGCACAGGCCCGCCCGCGGATCGGAGGGCCCCGATCACTGGCCAGGCCACTGTGGGGGCACCCCCCGGGGCCAGATCGCCCCGCGCCCCCCGAGGACCTCGGAGGCAGCCCACGGAGCTGGGTCCCGCCGGTAGGGACCAACCTTGATTTACACCGGTGGGACCCTCGTTAAATGGGCGGGACTTTGGCCCATCGCGGCCAGGAGAATTCGGGTGGCCCCCGGGCCCATTGCGTCGCACCAGTCCCCGCCATTCTCTGAGGCAGGCGGCGCAATTCACGTTGGGGTGATTTTTGGGGGGCCGGAGAATTCGGAGGACGGCAGTGGGGGGATTCACGCCAACCCCCGGTGATTCTCCGACCCGGTGGGGGGTCGGAGAATCCTGCCCCATATCTTTTCTCTTTGCAACAACAAAGAAACATAACAGGAGAGGAAACTGGCGATAAGGTGTGAGGCAGAATAATGACCGGAAATAATATTTTTGCGGCGAATTGTGGGATGGCAGCGGGATCAATGGAAGGTTCTCAGGAATGGACTCGCGCACATGCAAACGCTGGGTGAAGCATTGCTGCAGATGTGAAGGTTTAACAAAAACTTTCGACAGTAACTGTGAGTAAGAATACCAATCGTCGAGGAAAACTTGCTTGCATTGAAGTGAGTGGGGTCTGGGCTTAGGAACTGTGCACATGGCAAAGCTATACGGGCTGTGGGGAAGGGGGATTCCAAAGTCTGCCAACTCTGCCCGGTCACTAATTGGTAGAAAAGTCAAAATAATCAGGCAAAGATTTTGTTTGTTAAAAGGCTTATTTGTGCCATACTTTCCAACACAATTGGAAGGGAGGAAGTGTAGACCCTTGAAGCCGGATCCAAAAAAAGTCAGGCAAAATAGCCTCCATAGACACATTTGATGAGGATTACGAAACATGGAATTCATATGAAGGAAGATTCCAATTGTTTTCAATAGCTTATAAGACACCGGAGGACCTAAGGGTCATAACATTTTTCAGCTTAGTTGGCCGTAAAAAGTTTATGCTCCTGCAGAATCTTGTTCACCTCGCAAAACCAGGAGAAAATCCTTCAGTGAATTAATGAAATTCTTAGAGGCACCTTTCTCGCCTAAATCTTTGATTGTGGAAATGTTTAGTTCCACTGCCGTAGTCAGGAAGGTGAAAGTATTTTATAGTTTGAGATGCCTTTAAGAAGATTAGCTAGAGGTTGAGAATTTGGTGCAACACTTGATATTCTTTGAGACAGGCTGGTTTGTGTGTTATGCAGTGAAGGTATTCAGAGGAACTTGCTTACTGTAAGTGATTTAACTTCAAAAAGTGCTGTGGAATTGCCACATCCGTAGACTTAAAATGAGAGCAGCTTCGCAGATAGGAGCTAGAGCAAAGTTCCACAAAATGGATGCCTCAGGGAACAGGGTTGCAAAGGTGAAACTATAACACTGTTGTACACAGGTTGGACACTCAGCAGGGGATTGCTGGAGTAAATCGAATACATGCAAGAACTGTGGCAAAAAGGGCCACATTGCCAAGACCTGTTGGACTCGGAAAACCTCTCCGCCACCAAGCAAATAATCTAGTCATGTCAACAAATTAGTGGATGAAGCTCATGATCACTCAAAAGACAGCAAAACCGAGGTACAGCAAGAGTTTAAGGTAGGTGTTTTGTCAATGCAGGGTAATGAACAATGGCGGGATTCTCCGGTCGCCGACACCAAAATCGCATTCAGCGATCAGCCGGAGAATCAAAGTTTATGATCAAATCGGGGGCGACACCTCTTTCGCGATGCTCTGCCCCCGGCAAATCGGCGTACTCAGAGATTACTTTGCGTGACGTATCGACGGTCTCAGGACGTTGCCTGAGGCCCGCCTCCCGATGCTCTGCATCCGACCGAGGTCCCGACAGCATGGGTTCTCATGGTCTCATCTGTCAGGAATTCAGCGTGGCAGCTGTGGATTCAGTCCAGTGACACTACAGTCAGGGGATGTCTATTCTGGGGGCAGGGGAGACTTTTCCAGGGACCGGGGGCACTGTAGAGGGGGTGGTCCGGGGCGTGCGAGTCGGCCACAGGGGCAGCACTATTTTGCATGCCGGGTTCGCGAGCGCCGGGCGCCATGTTGCAGTGCGCGGCCGCTGCAGGCCGCCGCCGTATGCATGCGCGGGCACGGACCCAGCAATTTTCTGGGCCATATCAGCAGCTAGAGCCGGGTGTTCCACAATGCCTTCCTGCTAGCCCCCAGCCAAACAGAGGATCGGTGGCTGTTTTACGCCTTTTTTTTGTCGTAAAACGTCACCGTTCTCACGCCGGCGTGGGGACATAGCCTCAAAATCGGAGAACCCAGCCCAATGTTTTTGGGCATATCCACAACATGAAGGTCATGAAATTAAAATGGAGGCAGGTATGGGCGCAGCCGTTTGGAGTGTCACATGTTCTTAGTGATTGTGGACGTGCATGCGAAATGGCCAAAAGTTGCAATAATGAAGTCATCGACGACTGAGCAGTCCATTGAAAAACTAGATGAAATATTCGAAATATTTGGAACACAGGAGCAGATTGTCGGTGATAATGATATGCAATTTACTTTGAAGGAGTTTGAGGACTGCTTAAAAGGAAATGGTATACACCATATCAAGTCAACTCCATATTATCCAGCAACGAATGGATTGGCTGAATATTTTGTGCAATTATTATTATTTATTTGTTTATAAATCTTTTTATTGGCATTTCCCATATTTATAAGCAGTTGTATATATACACATCACATTTTTCACATCACATCACATTTTTCTTGCCCGCGCTAATTTCCTTTATTATACAGAGATTTAGTTTGTCCTTCATTTAACTGACCCTATGTGCATTTCGTTGCCCTCTGGATCGGTCTATGGTTCCATCCCCTTCCCCGTTGCAGTCTGCAGCTGTGGGTGGTGCTGCCGATCGCCAGCCGAGCAGGATTCTCAGGCGTGCGATTAGGGAAGCGAAAGCGAGGGCGTTGGCCCCCTTCCCCGTGTGTAACTCTGGCTGCTCCGATACCCCGAAGATTGCCACTATTGGGCATGGCTTCACCCTCACACCCACAACCCTGGCCATTGCCTCAGAGAAGGCTGTCCAGGACCCAGCAAGTTTGGGGCAAGCCCAAAACATGTGGGTGTGGTTGGCCGGGCCCCTCTGGCACCGCTCACATTTGTCCTCTACCTCCAGGAAGAAGCTGCTCATTCGGGTTCTGGTCAGGTGCTCACTGTGCACCACTTTGAGCTGCATTAAGCTTAGCCTTGCGCAGGAGGAGGTGGAGTTCACCCTGCTCAGTGCTTCGCTCCAGAGTCCCCAACCTACCTCTGTCCCCAGTTCGTCCTCCCATTTTTGTCTGGTCTCATCCAGTGGAGTCCGGGCTCTGTCCAATAGCTGTACAGATATTTTCCCACATAGCCCCCCCTTCCCGTTGCTTGTGCCTATCAGATCCTCTAGTAGTGTGGTTTTTGGGACCCCAGGGTATCCTACTGTCTCTTTGCGGAGGAAGTGTTTTATTTGGAGGTGTCTCATTTCCTGTCCTTTTGCTAGCCTCCACTTCCTCTTCAATTTGTTTAGTGTCGCCTGTCAGTACCCTACGTAGAAGTCCCCGACCGTCAATGTGCCCCCGTCCCACCTCCATCTTTTGAAGGAGGTATCCAGCATGGCTGGGGGGAATCTGTGATTGCCGCATATGGGAGCCATGGGGGACATTTTGGCTATCCCGAAGTGTTGTCTCAGTTGGGTCCACGTTCTCAGCGTGGCCACTACCACTGGGCTCATTGTGTATCTTGTTGAGGAGGATGGGAGTGCTGCTGTGGCCAGGGCCCGGAGGGTCATTCCTTTACAGGATGCCTCCTCCATTTGTCCCCAATCTGTGTCGGATTCTTGTACCCATCCCCTCAATCTTTCTGCCGTTGCTGCCCAGTGGTAGTATTGTAGGTTTGGTAAGGCCAAACCCCCTTTGATTTTCCTTCTTTGCAGTGTATGTTTGGGAATTCTCGGGTTCTTGCCCCCCCCACACAAACGCCATGATTAGACTGTCTACGTTTTGGAAAAAGGCCTTGGGGATGAAGATCGAAATGGATCTAAGCAGGAAGAGGAACCTTGGCAGTACTTTCATCTTGATCGTCTGCACTCTGCCCGCCAGGGAGAGTGGGAGTGAGCCCCATCTGTGAAGGTCTCTTCTTACTTCCTCCACCAGACTCGTCAGGTTCCACTTGTGGATCTGTGTCCAGACTCTGGCTATCTGGATCCCCAGGTAGCAGAAACTGTTCTGGGCTGTTTTGAATGGGAGCCCCTCCAGCTCTCTCCCTCCCCCATTTGGGTTCACTGGGAATGCCTCGCTTTTGCCCAGGTTAAGTTTGTAGCCTGCGCTATTTCCCTTGTGGCTGCCTGCTTTCTCAGCTGGTGAGCCAATAGGCGGCCAGCCTTTTCTCCGTGTTAGTAGAAGGTCCCCTGTGTCTGACGGAGTTGGTACACTGCTTTCCTAGTGGATAGCAGATTAAAGTCCATTTGCAGCTTTTTTCTCTCCGCCAGCAGCTCTACACCCGGGGCCTTGGAGTATTTTCTGTCGACTTCCAGGATGGAGTCCACCAGTTGTTGCCTGGCCACCCTCTCTTCCCTATCTCTGCTTGCCTTGTAGGCTATGACCTCTCCTCTAATCACGGCCTTCAGTGCCTCTTAGAACGTGGAGGGTGAGACCTCCCCGTTTTGGTTGTTACTAATGTAGTCGCCTATGGCCCGCGATGTTTTCTGCCAGAAGGCCTTGTCGGCCAGGAGGTCCGTGTCCAGCCTCCATGTGGGGCGCTGGGCCCGGCCTGTCTCCAACCTCACATCCATATAGTGTGGAGCGTGGTCAGAGCTTATGATTGGGAGTACTCCGTTCCCGTGATCCCTGGAAGCAGCGGTTTCCCCACTGCAAAGAAGTCGATACGGGTGTATACCTTGTGTACTTTTGAGAAGTATGAACATTCCTTCTCTCCCGGGTGCAGGAACCTCCATGGGTCCACCGCCCCCATCTGCTCCATAAATGCTCCTAGTTCCCCAGCCATGCCAGTCTTTTTCCCTGCACTAGGGTTTGATAGGTCAGTCAGTGGTTCCTGTACACAGTTGAAGTCGCCCCCCATGATCAGTCGGTGTGTGTCGAGATCGGGGATTTCTGCCATGGTCTTCTTTATGAATTCTGTGTCGTCCCAGTTGAGAGCGTACACATTTACCAGTACGACTGGTGCCTCTTCCAGGACACCACTGACCATGATGTACTGTCCCCCTGGGTCCGTAAACCTCGTCCTCTTGATAATTAATATTGCCACCCCCTAGCCCTCGTCCGTAGCGTGAGTGGTATGTCTGTCCCACCTAGCCCTTTCTTACCAACAGTCGGTCCTTCTCCCTCAGGTGCGTCTCTTGTGCGTAGATTATGTCTGCTTTTAGGCTTCTTAGGTGGGTGAAGACTTTGGGCCTTTTCACCGGGCTGTTGAGTCCCCTTACGTTCCAGGTAACAATCCTGGTGGGGGTTTTCGACCTCCCGGTCCTGCGGGATCACCCATACTTACCTGGTGGACGCTGTTGCTATTTTTTTAATGGCTATAAATATGGCGATTAGTAAGGTCGCCTTTCTTAATCTTAATTATGAATATGCTTTCAGAGTCGCCAGGTATCTCTTGATACCGCCACAAGGTTCAACCGAATACCGACCAAAGAGCCAATACACCAGTTAGTTCGTTCAAAGTCAATGGTACTTTATTTACACACAGTATTAATTAATCATGTACAGTAACACTACAGGCTAAACTATGTCTGTCACTAACACCTATACTTAACTTCGGGTGCGCACTTAGATCAAAGGAACAGTGGCCCTTGTTCGGATCTGAGGCTGTTGGGTTTGAAGAGGTAGCAGGAGTGTAGCTATGGTCGTCTGTCTGGTAGCGAGTGTTGAACTTGAACTTACTTGCTTCTGGTGGTGCAGGTGGAGGGGTCTCTCCAGTTGAGAGCCGATTCCAAGAGAGCGAACACATAGCGGGGTTCCTTCTTATACTCGGGGGCTTTGCGCACTTTTAGGCGGGCCTTAAACTTGGTTCCAATCAATTGGGCAGCTTCTCGATCACCCCCATCGATCTGAGCCAATAAAGGGGCGGGTGCCTTGATGGCTGGGCGTGTCCTAAGTGGCTGTTGGCCTTGCTTTGTTTGTGTCTTCTTGATGAGGTAGTGGCGCCGGACTGTCTGGGACGTTATCGGCTTTGTTCATCGGAGATGGGCCATCAATGTGCAAATCGGCCAAGAGTTTTGGTTCTGTCTGCAGTCTGTCTTCTAAATACACATTCAGGCTCTGTGCCTGCTTGTTAGTTTGCATTGTCCATTTTACCCTGTATGCTCTGCGAGTGTCCATTTTATATGCCGAAAGCGGCCATCCCAGATGGCTACAACTCGCTACTGCACTCCGGGGTTTCCCTTCGTTAGGGGGCCGTCCCAAATGGCCACGGTCGCCGCACTCGCCATGAGGTCGGGCCCCAGGTCTCCGGGGTTTCCTTTTGTCCAGGGAGCACCCAACATGGCCGTCAGCTGTGTGTACACCACGTGGCTGCGCCCCTGCACTCCAGGATCTCCCTTCGCCCTGAAGCCCTCCCGAGTGGCAGTTTGTGGCACCATCTTGGCTCCTCGCCCTGCTCCATGCCTGCCGAGACCTGTTGCTTATCTACCTCACCCTTCTCTTTGCTTCTCTTCTGTTTTGCGCTCTCCGCCCGACTCCTCTCCCCCCACATAGTCCCTGTCCCTCTGTCTCCCCCCTGTGTTCTTCCCCCCCTTCTGCCCTGTCCCCCCCCTCTTTGTGCCAGGCGCCCTCTCTCCCCTGAGAGGCACGCCGCTGCCCTCCTTTCTTCCTGCCCTCCTGTGTTAGCCCTCCTCGCTAGCACGGTGACCCCCCCACCCAGTACTTGCCCTGCTCTGGTCCTGTTTTACCTTCCTTTTGCTAGCCCTTGTCTTGCCCTCCTGTCCGCCTTTCTCACCCTCACTCACCTTGCTTTGCTCCCCCCCATTGCATTAAGAGATGGAACGAGCCTGGAGACGAGTTAGCACAGTTCCGCACAGTACACCAAACACGTGTGTACAGTTCATGATCTTATTGTCTCTGTTTGCGGTCTGCCCTCCGCTCTTTGTTCCGATTCTCCCTTTCTTTTCCATCCCCGTCGCTTTCATGATGGCCGTTCTGGCTGTCCCTCCCCCAGTTTGTTTGCTCTAATGAACTCCTCCGCTGCCGCTGGGGTGTTAAAAACAGCTCCTTCCCCTCAAATGTTACCCAGAGTTTGGCCGGGAATAACATCCCAAATTTCACATTATTTTTGTAGAGTGCTGATTTGACCCTGTTGAATTCAGTCCTTCTTTTGGCCAGGTCCGCCCCAATGTCCTGGTACATCCTTATGATCTTCCCTTCCCACGTGCTCAATGTTGTCTGCCGGGCCCACTTTAGGATTTTTTCCCTGTCTTGGAACCTGTGCAGCTTCACGATAATCGCTCTGAGCTCTCCCCAGCTTTGGGCCTGGGTCAGAGCGACCTGTGCGCCCTGTCGATTTCTGTGGGGTTTGGAAAGTTCTCCCTTCCCACTAGCTTGCCCAGCATTTGGGTGACGTAACCTGCTGGGTCTCTGCCCTCCATCCCCCCTGGCATACCCACTATTTAACATTCTGCCGTCTGGACCTATTTTCCTGGTCCTCCACTTAGGCTCCCCTGGGTCGTTACCAGCCATTTCACCTCAGTTTCCTCAGTTACCATCTGTCGCTCTGGTCTGAGGCGGCCCTCTCCAACTCCTGAATGGTTTTCTCCTGCGCCTCCACCTTTCTATCCAGGCCATCGATGGTTCGCTGCATTTTGAATTTAAAAATTATTATTATTTTTTGTCTTATCCTCTCCGTGTTCCGATTTTCAGGCAGTTTCTTAGTCTGATCCCCAGTCCCCCTCCACGTGCAGCTGCTCCGCTGACCAGGACCAGTCTCTCCTCTTCTTTTTCTCTTTCGCTCCATGGAACCATTTTGTACAATTATTAAACTATTCTGTCAAAGCATCGAAGGACAGGTGGACATTACCAAGAAGAGTAAACAAATTTATTTTATCTTATTTTACCTTATTGGAACACTGTACATGTTACCACACAAAGTTCACCAGTAATGCTGTTGATGAAGAGGAAACCACAAACGGAGTTTGATTTGTTAACTCCACCTGATGCTTCAGAGAATGTCAAATGAAAAGAACAGGATCAAATTGTTCGGAGTGAGAAAATCTCTAAAAAGTTAGTATTCAACCAGGGAGAGAGAGACTGCTATCAAGGCGTCACACCATCAATGAGAAATGGGAACCAGCTTGCTCTGTACTTGTGATGAAGTCACAGGTACATTATCCATGAGTGAGAAATACAGGGTGTTGCCAAAATGTTCTTCAGCTTCTTTTTTGACTTTTAACAACAATCTAAACAAAGCATCAGTATTTGCATATTTCTCTGACTTAAGGTATTGGATATCATGGCCGGGATTCTCTGAAATCCTGGCCAAGTGTTGATGCCGGCGTCAAAACTGGAGCGAGCAACACCAATGTCAACGGGTCTCAGGCCCAGGCATTCACCCCTTCCTAGCGGGCTAGAACGGCACCGGAGTGCTGTCCGCTGCTCTGGCGGCGAAAGCCGGTTTGCAACGGTCGGCACGGGTCTGCGCATGTTGTCTCCGTGCCGGCCCCCGGGCAATATGGCGGAGCCCTACAGGGGCCCGGCGCGGAGGAACATAGGACCCCCCAGAATTAGCCCGCACGCCGATCGGTATGCCCCGATTGCGGGCCTGGCCACCGTGGAGACCCCCCCCCCCGGAGTTGGATCCCCCCCCTCGCCCCCCCGCCCCCCCCCAACCCCCCCCACCCCGCCCCCCCCAACCCCCCCCCCACCCCCCCACCCCCCCCACCCCCCCCTCCCCCCCCCACCCCTCCTAGCAATCTGTGCTTGTTGGTGTCGTTTGACAATCTCTGAAGTATCAGATAGCATTAACAAATCAAACTGTGTTCTCAGTTTCCTCCTGACAGCAGTATTGCTGGTGAACTCAATGTTGTTGCGTGTGCAGTGTTCCAGTAAGACATTTAGAATTTGTTTACTCTTCTTGCCATGTACCTTGGTCCTTCGAAGCCTTGATGGAATGTTTCAATTATTGAACTAACCTTTCTGCCATCCCGTTTGTTGCAGGATAGTACGGAGCTGACTTTATGTGCTGTATAGCGTTCCCTCTTAAGTAGTCCTCAAACTCCTTCCAAGTGAACTGAGCACCATTGTCATTGAGGACCTGCTCTGGTGTACAAAATCATGCAAATATTTCAGTTAACTTCTCAATGGTTTGTTCGATCGTTGTGAATTTTATAGTAATGACTTCAGGCCATTTGTAGTGTATCCACAAACACTAGGAACCTGTGACCCTCGACTGGACCACACTGCCATGGCTGTGTCAGCCATTCCTACAGATTTAATTACATAGAATTACATAGAATTTACAGTGCAGAAGGAGGACGTTCAGCCCAATGAATCTGCACCTGCTCTTGGAAAGGGCACCCAACTTAAGCCTACCCCTCCACCCTATTCCCATAACCTAGTAACCCCACCTGACCTTTTTGGACACTAAGGGGCAATTTAGCATGGCCAATCCACCTAACCTGCACATCTTTGGACTGTGGGAGAAAACCAGAGCACCCGGAGTAAACCCACGCAGACACGGGGAGAAAGTGCGAACTCCACATAGACAGCCATTCGAGGCTGGAATTGAACCTGGGATCCTGGAGCTGTGAGACAGCAGTGCTCACCACTGTGCCATCATGCCACCCATAATGGTTACAGTGGTGGAGTGTTTCTTAGTTTTGCACAGGACGGATAATGCCTCACTTTCTCTTCAATTTGAGCATCTAATCCTGTCCCTCTGTACCACAAAATGGATAGCATAAGAAACAAGGGGACAACCATGTTACTGGAGTGCACAGGTTGGACACTCAACAGGGGAATGCTGGAGTAGAGAAAATAAGTGCAAGAACTGTGGCAAAAAGGGCCAAATTGCCAAGGCTTGTTGGGCTCAGGAAACGTCATCTACACCAAGGATGAGCAAGGACAAAAATACATATAAACAGACTAGTCGTATCTGTAAGTTCAAAACTACTCAGAAAATGACGACGTACCCAGGTACTGCAGGAGCTGAAACTAGGTGCCTGGTCAGTGTGGGGTGATCAACATCATTTCTGGGCATTCCCAAAACTTGACGGGCATCAAATTAAGATGTAAGTGTATACGGGCACAGCTGTATTATTAATACCTAAGACAATTTATGAACAAAAGTTGAAGCATCTGCCTCTTGAACCGTTAAATGTGATCCTAAGGATGTACACAGAAGATGTATCATTAAAAGGATACACTATGATGAAAATAGAAGTAAATCAACAGGCGACGGAGTTGCCCCTTCACGTTGCCCATGGAAACGTTCCTGCTTTATTTGGTTGAGCATGGTTGGCAAAGATTAAACTCAACTTTTGCACTGAGTGCTGAATTTGGTGCTTTTTGAGTGCGATAGTGAGAGTTTGGTGACCGAGGGAGTGCTGAATTTGTTGCATTTGAGTGCTATAGTGAGAGTTTGGTGACCGAGGGAGTGCTGAATTTGGTGCATTTGAGTGCTATAGTGAGAGTTTGGTGACCGAGGGAGTGCTGAATTTGGTGCATTTGAGTGCGATAGTGAGAGTTTGGTGACCGAGGGAGTTAGGTGAGGAGGGAGTAAGGTGCTCCTTTCATTTTGTTTCCGACATTTCCGCAAAGAGTGCAAAGAGAGCCAGGAGTTTACAGGAAGTGTAGCTGACTGGGAGCAGAGTCGGAGGGCGGAGATCTAGTCAGTCCACACAGGAGCTATATTCTGTAAGGTAAGAGGGGATGGAGGCTAGGCCAGTTACATGCTCCTCCTGTAGGATGTGGGTGGTGAGGGATACCACCGGTGTCCCCACTGACTATACCTGCGGGAAGTGCACCCAACTTCAGCTCCTCAAAGACCGTGTTAGGGAACTGGAGCTGAAGCTGGATGAACTTCGGATCATCCGGGAGGCAGAGGGGGTGATTGAGAAGAGTTACAGGGAGGTAACCACACCCAAGGTACAGGACAAGAATAGCTGGGTTACAGTCAGTGGGAAAAAAACAAACAGGCAGACAGTGCAGGGATCCCTCGTGGCCGTTCCCCTTCAAAACAAGTATACCGTTTTGGATGCTGTTGGGGGGGATGACCTACCGGGGGAAGGCCCTAGCGGCCAGGTCTCTGGCACTGAGTCTGGCTCTGGGGCTCAGAAGGGAAGGGGGGAGAATAGAAAAGCAATAGTTGTAGGCGATTCAATGGTTAGGGGAATAGATAGGAGATTCTGTGGTCGCGAGCGAGACTCCCGGAAGGTATGTTGCCTCCCGGGTGCCAGGGCCAGGGATGTCTCGGATCGTGTCTTCAGGATCCTTAAGGGGGAGGGGGAGCAGCCAGAAGTCGTGGTGCACATTGGTACCAACGACATAGGTAGGAAAAGGGGTGTGGAGGTAATAAACAAGTTTAGGGAGTTAGGCTGGAAGTTGAAAGCCAGGACAGACAGAGTTGTCATCTCTGGTTTGTTGCCGGTGCCACGTGATAGCGAGGCTAGGAATAGGGAGAGAGTGCAGTTGAACACGTGGCTGCAGGAATGGTGTAGGAGGGAGGGCTTCAGGTATTTGGATAATTGGAGCGCATTCTGGGGAAGGTGGGACCTGTACAAGCAGGACGGGTTGCATCTGAACCAGAGGGGCACCAATATCCTGGGAGGGAGGTTTGTTAGTACTCTTCGGGAGGGTTTAAACTAATTTGGCAGGGGAATGGGAACCGGATTTGTAGTCCAGCAACTAAGGTAGCCGATATTCAGGACGCCAAAGCATGTAATGAGGCAGTGAGGAAGGGAACACTGACAAAGGAGAGTATTTGCAGGCACGGAGATGGGTTGAAGTGTGTATACTTCAACGCAAGAAGCATCAGGAATAAGGTGGGTGAACTTAAGGCATGGATCGGTACTTGGGACTACGATGTGGTGGCCATCACGGAAACTTGGATAGAAGAGGGGCAGAAATGGTTGTTGGAGGTCCCTGGTTATAGATGTTTCAATAAGATTAGGGAGGGTGGTAAAAGAGGTGGGGGGGTGGCATTATTAATTAGAGATAGTATAACAGCTGCAGAAAGGCAGTTCGAGGAGTATCACCCTATTGAGGTAGTATGGGTTGAAGTCAGAAATAGGAAAGGAGCAGTCACCTTGTTAGGAGTTTTCTATAGGCCCCCCAATAGTAGCAGAGATGTGGAGGAACAGATTGGGAAACAGATTTTGGAAAGGTGCAGAAGTCATAGGGTAGTAGTCATGGGCGACTTTAACTTCCCAAATATTGAGTGGAAACTCTTTAGATCAAATAGTTTGGATGGGGTGGTGTTTGTGCAGTGTGTCCAGGAAGCTTTTCTAACACAGTATGTAGATTGTCCAACCAGAGGAGGGGCAATATTGGATTTAGTACTGGGTAATGAACCAGGGCAAGTGATAGATTTGTTAGGGGGGAGCATTTTGGAGATAGTGACCACAATTCTGTGACTTTCACTTTAGTAATGGAGAGGGATAGGTACGTGCAACAGGGCAAGGTTTACAATTGGGGGAAGGGTAAATACGATGTTGTCAGACAAGAATTGAAGTGCATAAGTTGGGAACATAGGCTGGCAGGGAAGGACACAAGTGAAATGTGGAACTTGTTCAAGGAACAGGTGCTACGTGTCCTTGATATGTATGTCCCTGTCAGGCAGGGAAGAGATGGTCGAGTGAGGGAACCATGGTTGACAAGAGAGGTTGAATGTCTTGTTAAGAGGAAAAAGGTGACTTATGTAAGGCTGAGGAAACAAGGTTCAGACAGGGCATTGGAGGGATACAAGATAGCCAGGAGGGAACTGAAGAAAGGGATTAGGAGAGCTAAGAGAGGGCATGAACAATCTTTGGCGGGTAGGATCAAGAAAAACCCCAAGGCCTTTTACACATATGTGAGAAATATGAGAATGACTAGAGCGAGGGTAGGTCCGATCAAGGACAGTAGCGGGAGATTGTGTATTGAGTCTGAAGAGATGGGAGAGGTCTTGAATGAGTACTTTTCTTCTGTATTTACAAATGAGAGGGGCGATATTGTTGGAGAGGACAGTGTGAAACAGATTGGTAAGCTCGAGGAAATACTTGTTAGGAAGGAAGATGTGTTGGGCATTTTGAAAAACTTGAGGATAGACAAGTCCCCCGGGCCTGACGGGATATATCCAAGGATTCTATGGGAAGCAAGAGATGAAATTGCAGAGCCGTTGGCAATTATCTTTTCGTCCTCACTGTCAACAGGGGTGGTACCAGGGGATTGGAGAGTGGCGAATGTCGTGCCCCTGTTCAAAAAAGGAACTAGGGATAACCCTGGGAATTACAGGCCAGTTAGTCTTACTTCGGTGGTAGGCAAAGTACTGGAAAGGGTACTGAAGGATAGGATTTCTGAGCATCTGGAAAGACACTGCTTGATTAGGGATAGTCAGCACGGATTTGTGAGGGGTAGGTCTTGTCTTACAAATCTTATTGAATTCTTTGAGGAGGTGACCAAGCATGTGGATGAAGGTAAAGCAGTGGATGTAGTGTACATGGATTTTAGTAAGGCATTTGATAAAGTTCCCCATGGTAGGCTTCTGCACAAAGTAAGGAGGCATGGGATAGTGGGAAATTTGGCCAGTTGGATAACGAACTGGCTAACCGATAGAAGTCAGAGAGTGGTGGTGGATGGCAAATATTCAGCCTGGATCCCAGTTACCAGTGGTGTACCGCAGGGATCAGTTCTGGGTCCTCTGCTGTTTGTGATTTTCATTAATGACTTGGATGAGGGAGTTGAAGGGTGGATCAGTAAATTTGCAGACGATACGAAGATTGGTGGAGTTGTGGATAGTAAGGAGGGCTGTTGTCGGCTGCAAAGAGACATAGATAGGATGCAGAGCTGGGCTGAGAAGTGGCAGATGGAGTTTAACCCTGAAAAGTGTGAGGTTGTCCATTTTGGAAGGACAAATATGAATGCGGAATACAGGGTTAACGGTAGAGTTCTTGGCATTGTGGAGGAGCAGAGGGACCTTGGGGTCTATGTTCATACATCTTTGAAAGTTGCCATTCAAGTGGATAGAGCTGTGAAGAAGGCCTATGGTGTGCTCGCGTTCATTAACAGAGGGATTGAATTTAAGAGCCGTGAGGTGATGATGCAGCTGTACAAAACGTTGTTAATGCCACATTTGGAGTACTGTGTACAGTTCTGGTCGCCTCATTTTAGGAAGGATGTGGAAGCTCTGGAAAAGGTGCAAAGAAGATTTACCAGGATGTTGCCTGGAATGGAGAGTAGGTCAAACGAGGAAAGGTTGAGGGTGCTAGGCCTTTTCTCATTAGAGCGGAGAAGGATGAGGGGCGATTTGATAGAGGTTTATAAGATGATCAGGGGAATAGATAGAGTAGACAGTCAGAGACTTTTTCCCCAGGTGGAACACACCATTACAAGGGGACATAAATTTAAGGTGAAAGGTGGAAGATATAGGAGGGATATCAGAGGTAGGTTCTTTACCCAGAGAGTAGTGGGGGCATGGAATGCACTGCCTGTGGAAGTAGTTGAGTCGGAAACATTAGGGACCTTCAAGCAGCTGTTGGATAGGTACATGGATTATGGGAAAATGATATAGTGTAGATTTATTTGTTCTTAAGGGCAGCACGGTAGCATTGTGGATAGCACAATTGCTTCACAGATCCATGGTCCCAGGTTCGATTCCGGCTTGGGTCATTGTCTGTGCGGAGTCTGCACGTCCTCCCCGTGTCTGCGTGGGTTTCCTCCGGGTGCTCCGGTTTCCTCCCACAGTCCAAAGATGTGCGGGTTAGGTGAATTGGCCAATGATAAATTGCCCTTAATGTCCAAATTGCCGTTGGTGTTGGGTGGAGGTGTTGAGTTTGGGTAGGGTGCTCTTTCCAAGAGCTGGTGCGGACTCGAGGGGCCGAATGGCCTCCTTCTGCACTGTAAATTCAATGATAATCTATGATTAATCGAGGACAAAGGTTCGGCACAACATCGTGGGCCGAAGGGCCTGTTCTGTGCTGTATTTTCTATGTTCTATGTTCTATGTTCAACTGTGGAGCACAAAATCAACTAGCAGAGTCCAAGAACAACTCCGACAGAAGAATGAGAATATGTTTGACGATTCGCTGGGCTCCATGACCAGAGTTGAAGTTCAATTAAAGATCAGGTCAAACAGTACACCAAAATGTCTCAAAGCTAGAACCTTACCATACACCATCATGCCAAAAGCCGAAGAGGAATTAGAATGGTTACTCCAAGCAGGAGTCATTGAGCCAGTTATTATGAGTGATTGGGCAACACCAGTAGTTCCTGTACAGAAATGTGATGGCTCAATGATAATATGTGGAGACTTTAAAACAACTATTAACCCAGTATTGTGCACAGATCACTGTCTACTGCCATTGATTGAAGACTTGTTTGCTGGACCGCCTGGAGGACAGAAAATGAATTAAATTGATTTATCACTGGCATAATTACAAATGAATATGGCTGAAAACTCACAGCCACTACTCACAAAGGTGATGCAACTGTTTCATTCCAGGAAACTTCCTTCTGGATTAACATCTGCTCCTGCTTCTTTTCAGAAGTATATGGATCAAATTCTGAGTCGAATAAATAGGGTTCAATGTTATTTCGGTGACATTCTCATTACCGGTTCGTGTGATCAGGAGCATATGAAGAACTTGGAAGAACATTTTGTTGACAAAAGCATAAACTCTTGAGTTGAAAAGGAAAAACACAACTTTTTCAAGACATCTATAAATTATCTGGGCAACATCATCGATACAGATAGCTTACACAAGGAGCCAAAGAAGGTGACAGAAATCTTAGAAGCACCACATCCTCAAAATGTGGCACATTTTAATGTGTTTTTTGGACGGCATTTCGCAACATGATTGAAGCCTTTACATATATTTTTATGTGCCAAATGGGCATGGCTCTGGTCAGAACAGTGCAGAAGTGCATACTATGAGGGAAACAATGCCTTACAGAAGTCGGAGCTGTTGGTTCCCTACAATCCCAAGTTGAAGTTACAACTTGCTTTAAGATGCATCACCCTATGGGTTGGTGCTGTAGTCTCGCACATAATGCCTTCAGGAGAGGAATAACTGGTGGCATTTGCTTCAGGAACTCTTACTGGCATCAAAACTAATTACACTCAGATAGCAAACGAGACTTTGAACATAATTTTTCAGGGGTAAGAAGTGTTTCCACCACTATCTTTATGGATGTCATTTTACTCCTTTGATGGATTATCTTTAAAAAAAATTTTTTTTTTATTCTCCTCCTTTTTCACGTTTTCTCCCACATTTACACCCATCAACAATAAACAATAATCAACAAGATATGTCAATCCCCATAATAACAACGATCCCATCCACCCACCAACCCCCAAACCTCAACCCGCCTGTTTACATAAACAAATGACAAAAAGGAATCAGGGATTACCTGTAGTCACCCTTAATCTACACGGCTCTCCACCCACCCACCCCCCCAACCAACGCCATCCAGCCTCTAAGAGAGTACCATACATGATACCCCAAAGTTGTAACTCCCCCCCAAGTCTCCAGCTCCTCCTGTCCAATGCCTCTCATAAAACTCCTCCTCCCAACCTCGGTTCCCTCCCCCAACCTCGGTTCCCTCCCCCAACTTTCCACCCCGGCTAGACCACTCGGACCCCGTTCTGTCAGGCTCCGATGGCCGCAGCCCCTCCCCCCACCTCACTCCCGTTCACTGGCCGGCTTAAACCGGCCAGCGTGGAGGCCCCCGCCCGGGTCCCTTTCCCCCTTGCCCGGCCCTAGGAAAGCCCAAAGATCCCCTTTTAGCACACAAACCCCGCATATCCACCTACACCCCAAAGAGCCCTCATTTCGAGTGAAAGTGCCGTCCCTTCCCTTGTCCAAATATATGCAACATTGGCTTCTTTAGCCTCTACACGCGCGCGCAGTGATACAAAAAAAAGAAGAAAATACAGTCATGAGGTTACATCGGCACATGACCATTCTTCAATTTGTCAGTTCTGCCACAGTCCTTCTGCCTTCGCAAACTCCTCCGCTGCTTCCACTGTTCCAAAATAAAAGTCCCTGAGCTTGTAAGTCACCCTCAGCTTCGCTGGATATACAATGCCGCACTGCACCTTGCCAATGTACAGTGCCCTCTTCACCCGGTTGAAGGCAGCCCGCCTCTTCGCCAGCTCCACTGTAAAGTCCTGGTATACACGTATAACAGCTCCAACCCACTGCACCACCCGCTTCTGTTTGGCCCAGCTCAGGACCTTCTCCTTCACACTGTACCTACGGAAATACAGAGTCACTGCCCTTGGCGGCTCACTCGCCTTTGGTAAAGGCCTCCACGACCGATGAGCCCGATCCAGTTCATATCGGGAGGGGTCCTCCCCCTCCCCCAGTAGTTTTGCCAGCATCGCGGCAAAATACTCAGTCGGCTTCGGTCCTTCAACTCTTTCGGGCAGCCCCACGACCCTCAAATTCTGTCGCCTGGATCTGTTTTCCAGATCTTCCATTTTTCCTCTCAGATTCTTGTTCGTGTCCATCACCTTCCGCATCTCCTTCCCCATCGAGGCAAGTTGATCACCGTGCTGCAATACCATCTCCTCCACTTCCTTCAGCGCCTCCCCTTGCTCTCGCACCTCCGCCACTGCGCTCGCCACCGCCGTCTTCACCGGGGAAACCGCCTCCTCCACCAGCACACTCAAAGCCTCCCTCATCTCCTTCCTCACCGTCTCCATACATTTCTCAATCTGCGCCAACTGCTTTTGGAATTCTGCAGCCATCACCTCAGTTAGTTCTTCAGCCGTAAGCACTGCGGCCTCCCCTGGTGCTCCAGCCTCCATTTTCTTTGTTGACCGCGCGGTGACCTTTCCCCTCTCCAACGGACTTTCAGCTGCTTTTTTCCCGGCCGTTTTTTTGGTGATTTTCGACATCCTTCTTCTCCTTGCGCTATCCCCGACTTTTACTGCCGACGCTGGCCCATGGACCGGGCGTTACTCCGCAAAAATGCCGTTCCCGAACGGGAGCCCTCCAATGTGTGGCTGCCTCCCGCCCGCCGTCACCGGAAGTCCCCTTTGATGGATTATCAACACTTGACGGCAATCTCTAGGCCATGTAAAAGTATTCCGTCTTTCGCAGCTCATAGGTTACAAAGATGGTCTTGGATATTGTCAGCACACATATATGGGCCTGGATTCTCCGATCCCGCGCTGGGTCGGAGAATCGCCGGATGGGGGCGAGAATCGCGCCATGCTGCTCCGACGCCGGGCCGCCGATTCTCCGCCAACCGGAGAATCGACGGCAATCGCGCCCCCGCGGTCGCCGCCGCGCCAGTCAGGGGCCGTTGAAAGCGGCCCCCGCAGTAATTCTCCACGCTCGACGGGCCGAGTGCCCACCGACTTCTGCCAACTCCCGCCAGCGTGGGTTACATATGGTCCCACCCGGCAGGACCTCGGAGTTCTGGCTGCGGAGGCCTTCCTGTTTATATGTATTTTTGTCCTTGCACATCCTTGGTGTAGATGACGTTTCCTGAGCCCAACAAGCCTTGGCAATTTGGCCCTTTTTGCCACAGTTCTTGCACTTATTTTCTCTACTCCAGCATTCCCCTGTTGAGTGTCCAACCTGTGCATTCCAGTAACATGGTTGTCCCCTTGTTTCTAATGGTATCCATTTTGTGGTACAGAGGGACAGGATTAGATGCTCAAATTGAAGAGAAAGTGAGGCATTATCAGTCCTGTGCAAAACTAAGAAACACTCCACCACTGTAACCATTATGGGCGGCATGATGGCACAGTGGAGTCACAGAAATGTCTCAAGATTTATTTCCCTTGGACAATGTAGAATGTAAAAGTCCAGCTTTTGTTTCTGAGGGCTTCCCAATACCTATGGAGATGGACACTGGACTAACTTCCCTGGAAGTACCACCTACCGAAGGAAAAGAGGACATTCCCAAGGTCTCAAATAGCCAGGTTCCAGAACATCGTATTCAACCCAAAAGGAATAGATGTGCCATTGAGTTGTTTATCAGTCTATAGAGATAATGGCTGGAATTCTCTGGCTGTTGGGATTCTCTTTTCCCACTGGCAGTGCACCACATGGGTTGCTTCACTGGGAAATTCCATGGACAAGTGGTGAGAACAGAGAACCCCACCGCCAGCGAAAGGCGTGCCTCCGAGAAACAGGTGGCTGGCAGAGCGGAGAATCCCAGCCAATGCATAAGTGGGTTTGTTGTAAAAGTGTGAAGCAGTTGTCATTGCACTAAAGAAGTAAAGGAGGAGGGGTGATCTGTATCAGAGAATACATCCTTGCTGGTTGTGACATTGCTTTTGTAGGGGTCGGGGTTGTAGGCACTGGCAATGGCACGACTCCCGTTTGCCCAGGAAGATATTCAGGTAGTCCGATGGTGGTGATGGTGGTGACCATACTGAAGATTTGGAGTTGGTGTGGATACCGGCAGAGGGGACTCTGAGCTGCACACCCTTAGGATTTCCTGAGTGAGTGGAGGTCCCTGGGATGCCTGGCTGATTACTATCCTCTCTGTAGGTGCCAGAGGGCCCAGGCCTGACTCCTGCAGGACCTGGAGGGAGGTTAACGTGCCTCGACACCATGTAGCAATTATCCTGATGGTACCCACCAGAGTTTGTGGCCATGAAGTGCATGCCTGCATCCAAATCCAGCAGGACCTGCTGGACCAAGGTCCCCATGGTGTTTGCCAACCTTCCAATGTGGCTTTGAGGCACTCACATGTCAAAATCAGACAGAGCGCGGATTAACTCCTCCATCGTGCACTCTAGTCTTCATGGTGTGTGTTGAATCTCTGCCGAATGATCCGCTGCCTTCCTTTGCATCTTTACCAGTACACTGGCAGCCACTTCCAGAGGCTCACCATCTCACTGGCATTGAGTGTGTGGCTGGTCTCCAACAGTGCTCCGAGTGTCGACTTCCTGGGCTGTCCCTGTCTCTGACTGCTGTGGGAACGTGTCAGTGAGGTGTTCCCCAGAGAGTGATCCTGAGTCTCACCTTAAACTATGCCCGGGTGGCACGGCAGCACAGTGGTTAGCACTGCTGCCTCACTGCACCATGGTCTTGGGTTTAATTCCATTCTTGGGTGACTGAAGTTTTCCCTGTGTGTGCGTGGGTTTCCTTCAGGTGCTCTGGTTTCCTCCCATAGTCCAAAGATGTGCAGGTTAGGTGCATTGGCCATGCTAAATTGCCTCTTAGTGTCTCAAAAGGTTAGGTGGGGTACTGGGTTACGGGGATAGCGTGGGGGCAAGGACCTTGTTCGGGTGTTCTTTCAGAGGGTTGGTGCAGACTCGATGGGCTGAATGGCCTCCTTCAGCACTGTAGCGATTCTATGATATGCCCTATCAAGAGTGTGTCTCTGCACTGGTGGAGGGTGCAGATGAGTGCTGTAATGGTTCTTCCTGAGCACCTTCATCCTCAGATATGCTTTGGGGGCTCGGGGAGCTGCTGGGTGGGCTAGTTGGCCATGGCCAATACAAAGGAACAGTTGTAGTGGATGATCTGAAACTATTTCTGAGCACATTGCACTCACTGTGAATTGCAGGATTCGGTGAAGTGATGGAGCTGAGATCATATTAAATTGTTGGGACAGGCCAAGCTCTGCCTCGCCAAAGGAGTGATCCCTGTCCTTGCCGGCGAGCTCTGCTGCAGCCCTCTCGAACTCGCTGAGGGCGAGAACCTCTGCTGTCCTTCCTCACTCTCAGTGGCTGAGCGCAGGTTTGGCCTGTATGGGGACAAAAGTAAGGCATGTACTTATAGGGGATGGATCGTAGGTTGGGTGAAATGAATGCCCTCTGTGTGTGGTGCGCCCTCTCCAGAAGAGTCGGAATATGGAACATGAGCAATAAGACAGATGAGATGGTGGTGTTGTGAAAGTCCTGTTGAGAAAGTGTTAGATATGTGTCCCTTGTGACTGAATGTGTGAGATCCATGAAGAGAATCACCGTTTGAGTGCATGATGTCATGCTGAGAGTTTGACAGTGATGGAAACTATGACAGACTTACCCTGGTGGAGTGGATGAGATCAGTCATCTGCCTCCTGCACTGGATGGTGCTTCGAGGGCGGCTGGTCACTGCGCTGACCTCCTGGTCAATAGCCTTCCTGGCCATAGAGGTGAGGTTTGTGTGCTTTCTTCAGCTAGCACTTGGGTGGAGCACATACTGGTGAGGTTGGGCTCCTCAAATGAGGGCATCAAGGGCCCTGGCAGTGAATACGGATGCTGCCTTCTTCTTGAGCCTACTCGCCGTTTCCCTCTGGGATGCTGATATCCGGCACAGTCCGATGAAAAAGGTGGGCTGGTGTAGCCACCTGGGTTGGCCACTTCCCGACTTAAAATGGAGAACCGCAAAGACTAAAGGGAAATTCAGCCAATACAGGCAAAAACGAGCAAGTGCAGAAATCCTGTGTATTAGAACTTGCAAAAACCAGACAGCACTGAAACCAGCAGTCATCTGCATAGTAATGAGTGATTCCCAGGCACAATTGATACACTTCAGGTGAATAAGGCCAAGCCAGACTCCTCGGCGCCAGCAGGAGCCAAGACAAAGGAAGGCCAACGGACACTCAGGGACCGCCCAGCGATCAGGGAACAACTCCAGTATTAGAGAAATCGATCCAAGTGATCGGGACGCAGTCCAATCACTTGGAACCAGGTACGGGGTCCACTCCGAAGGGCGGGAAGCCCCTGGGGACTATAAAGTAAAGCCCCCAAGTTCAAATCGGTCTTCTTGGCAGGGTCACTCAACAACGCGAATCAACCCCTGAGTGTGAACTGCCCAGCTGCCGCACCAACCAAGTAAGTCTCCAGTCAACGCTCGCTACGAGATAGGCGCTCCTAGCTACAAATCCATACCAGCTTTTGAATCCTGCAGACTCAGGACCTGAACGAAAGGCCATTTGTTCCCCTGACCTGGTGGGCCAATTCCGAAGCTAAGTATAGGCCTTTTAGTGATAGAAATAGTCTAGAAAGTAGAGTTATATGCCTAAGTAGTGACTTACTGTATATAATAAATGTGTTTTGATTTGAATCTTACTTAGTGGTGTGTTGAGTTATTGATCAGTACTTGAACTTGAACCTCGTGGCGGTATCATAAAGATACTTGGCGACTCGAGAGTAAAGGTTAAACAAACAGAGTAAATTACGAATTAAGAGCCAACCAAAAGTTAGCAACACTGGAGAGAGTGATATCAGTGTTCTGGGCTTTTGTTTGAATAAGGTGCTCGGACGTTTGAACCCTGTGGTGAACCACTGTTATTGTAGTTCCACTGTTACTTATAGCACTGTATATATTCGCTGTTACTGTTTGTTCCATTGTTACTCACTGTGTTATATATTGTTGTTCTTCCGTGGCTCCACCCCACTGGGTGTTGTATATAGTTGGCTGATCTGTAGCCCTGTCTCCAGTCTAGGTTCAGCAGCAGACAGGCTACATCTTAGAGTATTAAAACCATTGCTTTGTTTTCTACAACTTGCCTCGTGTGTAATTGATGGTGCATTAATTAAATACGCTAAGATAGTATGATGGATAAGTCACTCAAGCCTGAGCGATTGGACCTGGACCCAGAGGCAGCCGGCGCCACTGCGATCTTCCAGCATTGGCTAAGCTGTTTTGAGGCCTACCTCGACTCTTTCACTGACGCCATCTCAGGGAAGCACAAGCTTCGGGTCCTCAACGCCCAGGTGAGCCACCGAATATTTACCCTCATCAGAGACCCGGCCACGTACGACGAGGTGATTACACTCCTCAAAGGGCAGTACGTGAGGGCGGTAAACGAGGTATACGACCGGCACCTCCTCGCCATGAGGCATCAGCATCCAGGAGAATCTTTGGGCGAGTTCCTGCGTGACCTGCGGGTACTCGGCCGGAATTGTAGCTGCCAGGCAGTAACGTCAGTTCAACATACCGAGCTCCTGATCAGGGATGCCTATGTGGCCGGCATTAGGTCTGACTACATCCGTCAGCACCTGCTCAAAGGGGGTACCCTCAACCTAAACGACACGGTGCGGCTCACAAACTCCCTGGAAGTGGCCTTCCGGAATATGGATGCCTTCACGCCCGTCCACGCGTCATCCTCGTGGGCGTCCTGGGCGCAGCCATCACCCGATCCGGGGGTGTCACAAGCTTGTGCCATGCGGCAGCCCGCCAACTCCGGGGGACCATCCTGCTACTTCTGCGGCCACGGTCAGCACTCCAGACAACCCTGCCCAGCTCGGAATGCGGCCTGCAGCGAGTGCGGTAAGAAGGGCCACTTTGCAAAAGTCTGCCAGGCCCAGCCTAAAACGTCCAAATCCCGCCGCGTGGTATCTGGCCTGTCACGACCGCCCCCTTCTAATGCGTCATCCGCCTCGTGCGACCCGTGGAGTCCGCCACCTTGTTCGCCATCTCCGACGCGACCCGCGACATGCGACTCGTGGGGGCCGCCATCTTGGCCACCATCTTCGACGCCACCCGCTACCACCGACCAGACCAGCCACCTTCCGCAGCTTGCCTCCGTCACCCTCGAACAGTCCCGGCCCCATCATCTCAAGAACTCCATGATGATCGTCTGGATCAACGGGCACGAGACGACCTGCTTATTCGATTCCGGGAGCACGGACAGCTTCACCCATCAGTAAGGCGCTGCTCCCTCCGAGTTTTTCCTGCGTCCCAGACAATCTCCCTGACTTCCGGATCACACTCTGTTGAGGTCCGGGGGTAGTGTGTCGCAGCTCTTGCGATACGTGGCGTAGTGTACGTTAACTTTAAACTCTATGTCCACCCCTATCTCTGTGCTCCTCTTTTATTAGGCCTAGACTTCCAATACCATCTCCGAAGCCTGACCTTAACGTTTGGTGGACCCCTGCCCCCTCTCACCGTCTGTAGCCTCGCGACCCTTAAGATCGCCCCACCCCCGCTCTTCGCTAACCCCTCTCACCGACTGTAAGCCCGTCGCCACCAGGAGCAGACGATACAGTGCTCGGGACAAGGCCTTTATCAGGTCAGAGGTCCAGCGACTCCTGCGGGAAGGGATCATAGAGGCCTGTACCAGCCCCTGGAGAGCTCAAGTGGTGGTCGTCAAGACTGGGGAGAAACACCGGATGGTCGTCGACTACAGTTAGATGATCAACCGGTACACGCAGCTCGATGCGCACCCCCTTCCCAGCATATCTGACATGGTCAACCAGATTGCGCAGTACCGAGTCTTCTCCACGGTAGACCACCAGCTCCCTATTTGCCCGGAGGACCGCCAATACACTGCCTTCGAGGCATATGGGCGCCTCTACCACTTCCTTTGGCGTCACCAATGGGGTCTCGGTCTTCCAACGGGAGATGGACCGAATGGTTGACCAGTACGGGCTGCAGGCTACGTTTCCGTATCTGGATAATGTCACCATCTGCGGCCATGACCAGCAGGACCCTGACGCTAACCTCCAGCATTTCCTTCACACCGCCAAGCTCCTTAATCTTACGTAAAAAAGGAGAAGAAGTGCGTTTTCCGCACAACCCGCCTAACATCCTCGGCTATGTTGTGGAAAACGGAGTCCTAGGGCCCGATCCCGAGCGCATGCTCCTGTAACTTCCCCTCCCCCACTGCCCCAAGGCCCTGAAGAGATGCCTGGGGTTCTTCTCGTACTATGCCCAGTGGGTCCCCAGCTATGCGGACAAGGCCCGCCCACTCATCAAATCCACCCTTTTTCCCCTGTTGGCTGAGGCCCGCCTAGCCTTCAACCGCATCAAGGCAGACATTGCCAGGGCCACGATGCACGCTGTGGACGAGTCCATTCCGTTCCAGGTGGATTACGATGCGTCTGATTTTGCCCTGGCCGCGACCCTCAATCAGGCAGGCAGACCCGTGGCATTCTTTTCCCGTACCCTCCAGGGCTCCGAAATTCGACAGTCCTCCATCGAGAAAGAAGCCCAAGCCATTGTGGAAGCTGTGCGTCATTGGAGGCATTACCTGGCCGGCAGGCACTCTCCTCACTGACCAATGGTCGGTATCCTACATGTTCAAAAAAAACAGCGGGGCAAGGTCAAGAATGACAAGATTCTGAGGAGGAGGATCGAACTCTCCACCTCCAATTACGACATCTTGTATCTTCCTGGGAAGCTCAATGATTCCCCAGGTGCCCTGTCCCGCAGTACATGTGCCAGCGCACAAGTAGACCGACTTCGGGCCCTCCACCACCCGGGGGGTCACCCGTTTTTTTCATTTTGTCAAGGCCCGCAACCTGCCTTACTCCATCGAGGAGGTCAGGACGGTGACCAGGGACTGCCAGGTCTGCGCAGAGTGCAAACCGCACTTCTACCGGCCGGACAGAGCGCACCTGGTGAAGGCCTCCCGCCCCTTTGAACGCCTCAGCATCAACTTCAAAGGGCCCTCCCCTCCACCGACAAGAAAGTGTACTTCCTCAACATCGTTGATGAGTACTCACGTTTTCCCTTCGCCATCCCATGCCCTGACATTTCCTCGGCCACTGTCATCAGGGCCCTGCACACCCTCTTCACCTTGTTCGGTTTCCCCACCTACATCCACAGTAATCGGGGCTCCTCGTTCGTGAGTGATGAGCTGCGTCAGTTCCTGCTCAGCAAGGGCACCGCCTCAAGCAGGACTACCAGCTACAACCCCCGGGGAAACGGACAGGTGGAGAGGGAGAACGCGACGGTCTGTAAGGCCGTCCTCCTGGCCCTATGGCCTAGAAGTCTCCCAGTCTCCCGCTGGCAGGAGGTCCTTCCCGATGCGCTCCACTTTATCCGGTCACTTCTGTGTACTGCCACCAACGAAACTCCTCACGAGCGTATGTTTGCCTTCCCCAGGAAGTCCACTTGGGACTGATGTACGCATATTCCAGCTGGAATCAGTACAGCTGCTGGGCCGAGCGAAGCTGACAGCACGGTGAACTTCTCCTTCAATTAAGTCAATTAAGTACAGCAGAATAACATTAAACATGAGAAATAAAAGTGATATGAACAGTCTTTCAGTGGTTCAAGTTACCCCTTCCAATGGGAACAGGTTTAACAGTACTAATCTATGCAAAGGTTGATTTTCTTAATTCTAATTGCAATGGTCAGAAAAAGGGTGTCGGAGACATCTTATTGACCCTCTTTATTTTGCCCTTTAATTTCCGAAGCTTCCCGAGGAGGGGTGAGGTCGTCCCACATCTCAAGAATGTTCGTTGCAGCCATGCTGATCAGGCAGCTGGAGAAGTCCTCATCTCATTTCCCAGCATCATCATTGGCCTCAGTAACTGTATACTCAGAGCTGATTCATGTTAGTTTTGATGTTTTTGAATTGCACATTGGGAAATCATGCATACACAGTCCATGAACTTCAGTTCATTAAAATTGCATTCCACATGCAATGCACAGTCCAATGAAAACTTCTTCCAAGATATCCTTGTAAGCCATATGGGGGCCGGTTTAGCTCAGTTGGCTGGACAGCTGGGTCGTGATGCAAAACAAGGCCAGCAGAGTGGGTTCAATTTCTGTACTGGCTGAGGTTATTCATGAAGGCCCACCTTCTCAACCTTGCCCTCGTCTGAGATGTGGTGACACTTAGGTTAAACCACCACCAGTTAGCTCTCCTCCTCAAAGGGGAAAGCAGCCTATGGTCATCTGGGACTATGGCAACTTTACTATGTTCAACTCAATACTGAAATATGATGCATTTGAATCAGTTGGCCCTATCTAGAATTTGAGGACATTAATTATTTAGTTTATCCTCCCAATGCAAAATAGATGTCATATTGGATGTCCCATTGGCTCAGACACCAGAATACCAGCAGCCAGTGACGAACTGCAGGGTGCCCATAAAGTGCTGCAATTTCCTTTTTCCTGCTCATTCCTCACTTGGGACTGAAGTCACTTTGCTTGATTTATATGGTGAAAGCAAAGACGACATCAGAAAAGAAGGATTATTAAAAAGAGGTCAACCTGAAAACAACCAATACCGTTCCCCTACTCTTCTCGGCTTTCCAATGACGTCCACTGTCAAATGTGTGCTTAACATCTGTAACACCAGTATTTAGGGAAGATGATGTTCATAGAACCACAAATTTCATTTTAAGCCACAATTATTCAGAAAGCGCACTGTGCATCTAGCTACACCTGAATGTCCCTCTGAAGGGTTCGTCAAAATAGTATGTTTTCATCTACTTTTGGGGAGACAGGATGAGTAATGGTACAACTAACCCTCCTGACACCTTGGGCCTACCTCTACCTTGATGCCAGCTGGTTCAATTGCTGAGCCACCAGCATTACTCTGGCATAGAGATTGCAAGTTGATGTGCATTACCCAGTTAGCCACTGGCTATACAAAAATGAGAACTTGTTCTCAAAATGGATGATATTATCAGATTGTTGACCAGTTCCCCCTGTCAGGTGCCTGCCTATTCACTGGTTGAAATCCAACTCACTGTTTCCCACTTCCTTTTTTTATCTCTTGGTGTGGCTATTTCACTTTTTCTCTCTTTATCTTCATGTCTATGCCTCTTTTTCACATTTGTTTTCTCTTTCTATTCATAAGAAAATTATACAGAAGTTCTGTTTAGATATATCTATATGACCTTGCTGTGATTCAATTACAGTTATGAGTGATGCGACAAAGGTATTTTGTTTTGACAGATATTCTCATATATCCACAACTGTGATCTCACCTGATCCCATTTCCTGAATATTTTCTCATGAATCATTCTGACGAGTTTACTAAAATATACGCAGAGGACAGAAATACAGTGTGATCCCAGTGAAGGGATCACAGTGTGCGGAGGCAGTGATGCAATGGTATTTCATTGGGCTAGTAATCCAGAAACCCTGGGTTTGGGTACCAGGGCTTGAATCCCATCATGGCAGATGTTGAAATTTGAATTTAACAAAAATCTGGAATTAAAAACATAATGATGACTGTGAATCAATTGTTAAAAACCGTCTGGTTCACTCATGCACCTTTGGGAAAGAAACCTGCTCTCCTTACCTGGTCTGGCCTCCATGTGACACTCAACTTTGAAATGGCCTAACAAGTCATTCAGTTGTATTCAATTGCTAAAGGGACAATAAAAAGGAATGAAACCAGACGGACCACCCAATATCGACTTCAACAGCGGAAGTAACAAAGGCAAACCCAGCCCTGACCACCTTGCAAAATCCGCCCTACTATCATCTGGTGGCGTGTGCAATAATGATGTGGAAATGCCAGTGTTGGACTGGGGCGGACACAGTAAGAAGTTTTACAACACCAGATTAAAGTCCAACAGGTTTGTTTGGAATCACTAGCTTTTGGAGCGTAGCATCTTCACCTGATAAAGGAGCTATGCTCCGAAAGCTAGTGATTCCAAACAAACCTGTTGGACTTTAACCTTATGTTGTAAGACTTCTTATTGTGCAATAATAGGGGAGCTGTCTCATACGCCAGCCAAGCAACCGCCTGATATTGTCATACTCATGAAAATGCACCTTACAGGTAATGTCCCAGACACCATCATCACCATCCCTGAGTATGCCCTGTCCTGCTGGCAGAGGGGCAACACAGTAGTGTACAGTCGGGAGGAAATTGCCTTGGGAGTCCTCAGCATTGATTCTTCACCCCATGAAGACTCATGGCATCTGATGAAACATAGGCAAGGACACATCCTTATCAGGTACCATCCCAACTCAGCTGATGAATAAGTACTCCTCCATTTTTAACACCAGTTCGATGAAGCACTGAGGGTGTAGAATTTACTCTGGGTGGGACACTTCAATATAGGACCCCGCAGCATGGGCCAAGCTGGTTGAGTCCCAAAGATATAGCTGCTAGACTGGGTCTGTGGAAGGTGGTGAGGGAACAATTGAGAGGGAAAAGCATACTTCACCACATCAACATCAACCTGTCTGCTGTAGATGACTCTGTCCATGTTAGTACCGAATGGGGTGACCACCGCACTGTCCTTCTGGAAACAAACTCCCGTCTTGACACTGAGTAAATTCTCCGTTGTGATGTGTGGCATACTACCGTGCTAATTGGGATAGACTTTGCACAGATATAGCAACTCGTGACTTGGCATCCATGAGGTATTGTGGGCCATCAGCAGCAGCAGAATTGTACTCAACCTCATGGTCTATCATATCCCCCACTCTATCATTACCACCAAGCCTAGAGGCATACCTAAATGTGAGGTGCCAACCTGGTGAATCTGAAACACAGGACTAATTGAATGGCAAACAGCATAAGCAGCAAGTAATAGACAGAACCAAGGAACTCGTGAAGCACCATGTCAGATCCAGGGTGCGATTCAGTAGACAAAAGTTAAAGTCCGCTTTTGTGCACGTTTGGCTGGGTGTTTCTTAACGGCTACAGTGCCGAGAATCACCCCACTATTCAAAGGAACTTTGCCATTATTTTTGTCCTCAGGAGGTTTCTCCCTGCCGAGGCCATGCTTAGAAAGATTTCCTGCTGGCAAGCTGATCTGACCAGCAGGTACGGCTGTGCGCAGATCGGGGCACCATTTTGAGTAGAAGGCCCAATCTTTGCCACCACCTTTCAGACCCAACCTGCTTTCTGCCACCCCTCACCGCACAACCTTGTTGATGCCCCTAGGAACCCGCCTCACCCGCCCTCCAATTGCCAAGGCCTTCAGACCCAACACCTAGCAGTGCCAACCTGGCACCTGGCATCATGGCACTTCCAGGGTGCCAGGCTGGCAGTGCCGATGTTTTCAGGTGCCATGGGTATCACCATATCTATCCCTGATCATCTGGGGTCGCTAATAGATTGCGAGACCCCGAGGTGCTGTTATGCCTGGCCCACCTTTGCGTAGTCCAGTAATAAACGGTGCCCTGGCGAGGTCTCACAGGCCCAGCAGTTGACTCCCAAGTGCCGGGTTAATCCAGCAGGGCAAGATTCAGATCGCACTGGGTGGAACGAGTCGGGTGACTCGCAATCGGCCCAGCACCCGGAGCCTGATTTAGATCACTCCCGGTGATTCACCAGTGCACCTAGCTCCACACTGGGCACATTGCGATTGCTGAATTGTGCCTCTAAGTTCTGTAGTCCTGCCATCCAGTCGTGAATGGCGCTGGACAATTTAACAACTCAGTGGCGAAGGGGTGGACTCCACAATATCATAGAATTTACAGTGCAGTAGGAGGCCATTCGGCCCATCGAGTCTGCCCCGGCCCTTGGAAAGAGCACGCCTACTTAGACCAACGCCTCCACCCTATCTCCGTAACCCAGTAACCCCACCTCATATTTTTGGACACTAACATGACCGATCCACCTAACCTGCACATCTGTGGACTGTGGGAGGAAACCAGAGCACCCGGAGGAAACCCACGCAAACACTGGGAGAACGTGCAGACTCTGCCCAGACAGTGACCCAAGCTGGGAATCAAATCTGGGACTCGGAGCTGTGAAGCAAAAGTGCTAACCACTGTGCTACCGTGCCACCTTATCTCCACCTTTAATGATAGAGGAGCCAAGAACATCTGTGCAAAAGATAAGGCTGAAGCATTTGCAACAATCTTCAGCCGGAAGTGCCAAGTGGATAATCCAGAGGTGCCCAGCATCACAGATGTCAAACTTCAAACGGTTCGATTCACTCCATGAAATATCAATAAATGGCTTATGGCACTAGTATTGCCAAGGCTATGGGCCCTGACCATATTCCAGCTTGTGTTCCAGAACCTGTAGCCCCGCTAGCCAAGCTGTTCCAGTATAGCTATAACACTGGCATCTACCCTGCAATGTGGAAAATTGCTCAGGTTTGTCCTGTACACAAAAAACAGGACAGACCCAATCCAGCTGAATACCACCCAACAGTTTACTCTCATTCATCAATAAAGTGATGGAAGAGGTCATCAACAGTGCTATCAAGCGGGGCTTACTCAGCAATAACCTGCTCACGGATGTTTGGATCACTCAGCTACTGACCTCTTTCCAGCTTTGGTTAAAGCATGGAGAAAATAACTGAATCCAGAGTGACATTAAAGTGACTGCTGTTTACATCCAGGCAGCATTTGACTGAATGTGTCTTCAAGGAGCCCGAGCAAAACTGGAGTCAATGGATATCAGGGGAAAACTCTCCACCAATTGGATCCTTACTTGGATCTTTAAAGGAAGATGGTTGTGATGGTTGGAGGTAAATAATTTCAGCTCCAGAACATCACTGCATTCAGGGTAGTGTCCTCGGCCCAACCATCTTCAGCTGTTTAATCAATGACCTATTTCCATTATAAGTTCAGGGGCGGGATTCTCCGACTCCCCGCCGGGTCGGAGAATCGCCGGGGGCTGGCGTGAATCCCGCCCCCACCTTTTGCCGAATTCTACGGCACTGGATATTCGGCGGGGGCGGGAATCGCGCCGCGCCGGTTGGCTGGCCACCCCGGTGATTCTCCAGCCCGCGATGGGCCGAAGTCCCGCCGCTGTCAACCTACGCCAGCCGGCGTGGATTGAACCACCTTTGGGACGGCGGGACACGGCGGCGCGGGCGGGCTCCGGGGTCCTGGGGAGCTCCGGGCTCTGGGGTCCACGGCGGCGCGGGGCGATCTGGCCCCGGGGGGTGCCCCCACGGTGGCCTGGCCCGCGATCGGGGCCCACCGATCCGCGGGCGGGCCTGTGCTGTGGGGACACTCTTTTCCTTCCGCCTTCGCCATGGTCTCCACTATTGTGGAGGCGGAAGAGACCCCCTCCACTGCGCATGCGCGGGGATGCCGTGAGCGGCTGCTGACGCTCCCGCGCATGCGCCGCCCGGCAAAGTCAGTTTCGCGCCAGCTGGCGGGGCACCAAAGGCCTTTCCCGCCAGCTGGCGGGGCGGAAATCAGTCCGGCTCGGACCTAGCCCCTCAAGGTGAGGGCTCGGCCGCTCAAGATGCGGAGACTTCCGCACCTTTGGGGCGGCGCGATGCCGGACTGATTCGCACCGTTTTTGGCGCCGGTTGGCGGACATCGCGCCGATATCGGAGAATCCCGCCCCAGAAGTGGGGATGTTCGATAATGATTGCACAATATTTTGCATCATTCGTGACTTCTCAGACACTAATGTAGTCCATGTAAAAATACAGCAAGACCTGGACTATATCCAAGCTTGGTCTTACAAGTGCCAAGTAACATTCATGCCACAGAAGTGCCAGGTAATGACCATCTCCAACAAGAGAAAATCTAACCATTTCCCCTTGACATTCAATGGCATTACCATTGCTGAATCTCCCACTATCAACATCCTGGGGGCTACCATTGACGAGAACCTGAAGTGGACTTGCTATATAAATACTGTGGCTACAAGATCAGGTCTGAGGCTATCAGGCAACATGTAATCACCTGGTGACTCTCCAAAATCTCTCCACCATCTACAAGATGCAAGTCAGGAATGTGGTGGAATATTCACCACTTGCCTGATGTGTGCAGCTCCAAAGAGACACGAAAGAAGCTCGGCACCATCTAGGACAAAGCAGCCGCTTAATTGGTACCCCTTCCACAAACATTCACTGCCTCCACCATTGACAAACAGTAGCCGGGGTATTTACCATCTACAAGATGCACTGTAGGAACTCACCGAGGCTCCTTAGGCAGCACCTTCCAGTGACCACTACATCTAGAAAGACAAAGTCATTAGATACTTGGGAACACCACCACCTGGATGTTTCCCTCCTAGTCACTCATATAGTCACTGGTCAAAATCCTGGAACTCCAGCACTGTGGGTGTACATACACCTCAGGCACTGCCATGGTTCAAGAAGTCAGCTCACAGCTCCCTTCTCAGGGGCAATTAGGAATGGGCAATAAATGCTGCTTAGCCAGTGACACCCACATCCCATAAATAAGAAACATGTTTGGAGCACCCTGAGCTGGAAATGCTCTTTAGCTGGGGAGGGAGTGCCTTAACTGCCTTGGGATGTATTACTCTGTTAAACCCACTATATGGGCAACACCTGATGTTGTTGGCTCCACACTCTCATAATCCCACAGCAGTTTGTGCCTTTTGTTCACTGACATTGTCTGTTTCACGGTCCGGCAAAACCTCAATCTGTGCTCCAGCCCTGCAACTTTCCAAGGTCGCTGCCCTTTTGCATCTATGGCGTATTTTCATCGTTCCACCATTGACAATCATTCCTTCAGCTGCCTCGAGACTGGAGACTGGTTTTCCATTCCTAAACCTCTCTGTCGCTCTTTCTCTCCTGTATCCGAAATTCCCGAAAGGCGTGCTGCTCGGTAATTTGAACATTTTGAATTCTCCCTCTGTGTACCCGAACAGATGCCGGAATATGGCGACTCGGGGCTTTTCCCAGTAACTTCATTGCAGTGTTAATGTAAGCCTACTTGTGACAATAATGATTATTATTATTATGTGTCCCTTTAAAAGCTATCTCCTTGACCAACTTTTTGGTGACTCATTCTTATATCTCCTCATATGGTTCCATGTCAGTTTAATTTCATAATGCTCCTGTGAAGGAAGAGGTTTAGGGCATTTTTACTATGATAAAAGTTTTTTATAAATGCAAGCTGTTGTTTGGGGAATGTTTGGCTACCCCATGAATTACCTAGCTCAAGTTATATCTAATTCAGATTAAAGGTCAGTGATCTGAAATGTTGGGTGCGATTTACCAATGTGTCCTGCCGGTATCGGGACAGGACGCGGCCAGTAAATACCGCGAGAAGCCTCTTCCAGTATTCCCGATGGTCGTTACGCCCGGCAAGATCTAACGAGATCTCGCGAGACGTCGCAATCTGTATCCCGCCTACAATAGCTAAGTGAGCTCAACTGCTCACTTCACAAGGCCTACACCAGATCTACCCAGCCCCTGAGATTTATCGGTCTCACCAAGGAGACCCCAGCTGGGGGCCATTTAGCACTGGTCCCCACAAATGGGAAACAGGTGGAACAGGACATGGAGGGGTCTCCCAGGTGATCAGAGGCCCCCGGTGGTTGGTCTTTGAGCAAGGTGGCACCGTGGCACAGCTGATGCCACCTGGGCACTGTGGCACTGCCAGCCTGGCAACCATACAGTGCCACCTGAGAACTCTGGCATAGCCACCCAGGTGCCTGTCTGGCACTGCCAGGGTGTCCAGGTGGCACTGTCAGTATGAAAGGGACATTGCCAGGTTTCCAGGATGGCAGCGCCCAGGTGCCCAGGTGCCATTTTGCCCGCACCAGGGATTGGGCCTGTGGGTGTCCTGCATGTATGAGGTGGGGTGTGGGGAAGCTGGAGGACCCCCAAGCTGGTGAGCTGGACTGTTGGGTAGGTCTGGGGGTCGCGTTGGGGGGGTTGAGAGATCGGATCGCCATTTAAGAATGACTGAGCTCCCCTCTGAGGCCCCAAAAAATAATAGAGTCCCACTCAAAAGGAGGGTCTTCCTGACTTAGCCCTGCTAAACCCGCCCAAAAAGTGTCTCTGTTTTTTTTTGTTAGATCGCACTCATTAGTTCTGTTTCTTTCTCCACAACTGCTGCAAGAATTGCTGAGCATTTCCAATATTTTCTATTTTTATTGTATCTAGCTCATTAGGTTCAGTAAATCAAGAATCGGGCACCATTTAATGGAAATGAAACAGTGTCCTGTTTTGGGCATGTTTGATGGCGCTTGCGGCCCGAGAATGACCGCATTATTAAACGGAGCTCTGCTTCATTTTTGGGACTCGGCGAGGAACGCTCCGCCGAGGCCGCATGTAAGCTCATTTCCTGCATAAAGAAGCTCAGCTCGCCAGTGCAGGAAATGATCGGGCCACCAGTCTTAAATGGTGCCTCAATCACTGGTCCCCCACCGCAGCCTCTCGACCCCTCAATGCACAAATTAGTGGGCCTTCAACCCCCACGGACCCTATCTCGTAAGGGCATGGCATCCCCAAGCCTAATCCCCAGCATGGGCAAGACGCCACCTGGGCATCCTGGCACTGCCAGGTTTGCACCCAGGTAGCCCTGCCAGGATGTCCAGGTGGCACTTCCAGGGTGCCAACCTGGCAGTGCCATGGTGCCTGGGTGTCATTGGGAGTTCTGGGGTACCACCCAGCCCAGAGCCCGACCACCTGGGGGTTCTCGATCTGGGAGACCCCCCAAGTGCCGGTACGCCTGGTCCACATTTATGGAAACCAGTGCTAAACGGCACCCCCTCGG